>NC_141696.1:1385905427-1386554927 GCF_964263255.1 Lissotriton vulgaris | reverse complement strand
CTTCTCTAGGGGAGCTACCAGGTCATTGATATATAAAAGAAACAAGGTTGGGGCAAGGACGCAGCCCTGTTTTACCCCCTCGTAACTGGTATTGATGTAGTTAATTCCCCGAGTTTGCCATTACTCATCCTGGACGTACTTCTTTTTGTGCAGCTGCCTGATTACATCAACTAAGTAGCTTGGGGAACCATGTACAGTTAGGACCTTCCACAGGGCATCCCTTGGGACAAGGTCAAAGGCAGTGCGAAGGTCAACAAAGACTACATAAATCCGTCCACCTCCCAAAGTGACATAGTTCCAGTATATAGCCTGCAGTCGAAATACTTGATAAATCGTACTGGTCACTGGGATAAACCCTACTTGAAGGAGCTTATTACTAGGTCTGCGCCATTCACCCACTCACAGAGCCTATCTAGCAGTTTATGGCAAAAAATCTATTGAGACCTGTCAATAAGGCGATTGGCCGATAGCTAGATGGCTGTGACCGTGACCCCTTCTTATAGATAGGTACAATCTCTGCCCCAGCCAAGGTGGGGGGGAGTGGTGAGCCTTCCAAGATACAATTAAAATACATGGCAAAGTATGGGCCCCAAATTTCCTGTTCTGATTTGAAGAGGCCCCTGGCACTTTATCTAACCATGGCGCTTTCCTGAAGTGATACAGTCTAGGGCTTTTGTGACCTCCCACACAGTAATTAGGGGGAAATTATATAAGGTTAGTTTAGATCATGGCTCTTCAATGTGAGGGGCGCGACCCCCAGGGGGGGGCGTGGACTCATTCAAAGGGGGTTGCGCACTCCTGCCTGGAACTGCCTGGATCCGGAATCCAAAACGTTTGCGTTTTGGATTCCCAATAATGCATGTTAATGTGCTCTCTGATTGGAGGACACCGTAAAAGAATATAACGTCACTAACGACGGTCCTCCAATCAGAGAAACTTCAGGATGCACACCAGGAAATGCCGGGAGCTGGGGCCATGAATATGCACCTGTGGAATTAACATAGAATGCATCAATATTTTTTTTTCGCTGCCTTGCACCCTGTTGCCTTTTCTGGACTTCTTCGTTGTTGCTGCTACTGCTGTGTAGATCCAGCTGGTGCCCTTTCCGTGCCTCTTCCTAGTGGCTGCTCCTGTTATCTGATGGCATTGCTGTTTCCTGGGGCCCAAGGCAACCGAAGCTTCGAAGAACTGGTGTGTCAGCTGCCTCCCCCCCCCCCCTCTTTTCTCCACATCCACCATGTTTTCACCCATCAGACATACACACACACACACCCCTCGCCTTTATTATTTCAAACTATCTATTTCCAAAACCTGGCTACATTACAAAAATACTGTTTATTTATGTTCACTTTCACACTGACTGCATAAGCCTTTTTACTCTCTTATTCTGCGTGGTCCCATGATTCCTTATAAATCAATTTTTAACAGCATCATTCCGCCATTACTAGGTGACATCAAACTACAGCAAAGTACTGCAATTATGTACGGGCTATCAATGCATACGTGGGTATATTTTCCAAAATCATGCATGAGGAGATCGCAGTGACCGGGTCTGGCGGCTTAATTAACTTTTGTACATACTCCAGGAGTTTCTCTATGACCACATGGTCACAGGTTTGAATTCCAGTGAGTCCATTCTGCCTTCCATCCTTTCGAGGCTGATGCACAAGTTACTACTTGTGTAATGATATATCTGTAAGAGACATTAGTTAGTGATAGAGTCCTTACCCTGGAATATTCCCAGGAGTCAGACTGGATCCAGAAACTTTTGCGTAGCAATACCCCTGCGCGTCGGTAGCCGTTGTCCGCGGCTTTGCGTCTGTCGTCGGCGTCGTTAGCGCCGTAATGACGCCGCCCTCGCGCGCGGACGTCAATTCTTATACACAGCTTTTCCACGCCAGATACGCAGAGCCATGATAGAACCAACACTGGTGCCATGAAACTAAGGCCCTGAAAGGGGATGACCTTAACCCTAGATATCAGTTTGCAGAACGGGGAGGATGGGTGGGTCGGTAAGGAATCTATCACTAACTAATGTCTCTTACAGATATATCATTACACAAGTAGTAACTTGTGCATCTGAAAGAGACACGTTAGTGATAGATTCCTTACCTTAGAATAGATACCCCAGTAATACCAACCCCGGTGGTGGGTCTGCGAACCAATAATCACACCAGAAAGTCCTGGAGGACGGAACGGCCAAAGAAGCCATCCCTCCAGACTTGGCTGTCCAGGCAGTAGTGTCTTGCGAACGTGTGCAGCGAGGCCCACATAGCTGCCTGATAAATGTCCTGCAAGGGGACTCCTCAGCCCAGGGCAGTAGTAGCCGCCGTGGCCCGAGTGGAGTGGGCCCTCAGCCCAACAGGCGGTTCCTTCTTAGCCAAAGAGTAACACGCTTGGATGCACAACACGATCCACCGAGAGATGGTCCGCTTATGCACCGCCCGTCCTTTCTTAGCACCCACGTAACCAACAAAGAGTTGGTCATCCACCGGAACTGGCGTGTGCGATTCAGACAGTAAGAGTGCGCACGTTTTGGGTCCAGACGGTGGAGCCTCTCTTCCTCTTTCGAGGAATGCGGAGGCGGAAAGAAGGTGGGCAAGGTGATGGACTGCCCGATGTGGAAGGCTGTGACTACCTTGGGCAGGAAAGAGGGTTTTTTCCGCAACACAACCTTGTCCGGATGGACAGAAAGGAAAGGAGGTTTAGAGGAAAGAGCCTGGAGCTCACTCACTCTCCTGGCAGAGGTGATGGCAACCAGGAATGCAGTCTGAAGTGTAAGAAGACGGAGAGAGCTGTTATGAAGCGGCTCAAAGGGAGCGCACATCAAGTAAGTTAGAACCAGGTTCAAGTCCCACTGGAGCATCACGAAAGGAACAGGAGGGAACATATGAGTGATGCCCTTTAATAATCTGTTTACAATGGGGGACTTAAACAAAGAAGGCTGATCAGGTAGCCTTAGGAAGGCTGAAGGGGCAGAAAGGTAGCCCTTGATAGTGCCCAGAGCAGAGCCCTGCTGGGCAAGAGAAAGAAGGAAGAGGAGAACCTCAGAAAGAGGGGCATTGAGAGGATCCACAGCTTTGCTGTGCACCATGCCACAAATCTGCTCCACCTGCAGGAGTATACCGACTTTGTGGAGGGACGCCTGGCTGCCAGAATGACATTACAGACTTCAGGAGGCAAGTCAAATGGCCCCAACTGTCGCTGCTCAATCTCCAAGCATGGAGGTCGAGACTGGACAGGTTCGGGTGGAGAACCGTCCCCTGCTTCTGCGACAGAAGATCCTCCTGAAGAGGCAGACGAATCAGGGGATCGACTGACATACTGTGTAGCTCAGGATACCAGTACCTTTGCGCCCAGTCCGGAGCCACAAGGATGACTTCGGCCCTGTCGCGCTTGACTTTCTTTAGCACTCTGGGCAGAAGTGGTATAGGCGGAAAGGCGAACAACAGACCGCAACTCCACTCGCGACGAAAAGCGTCCCAGAGCGAGTGCCGCCTTGGAAATTCCAAAGCGCAGAACTGATGACATTTCGCGTTCTCTTCGGTGTCCTCAAGTTAATATTCAGAATGTAATATTGAACGAAGCCTTGGTTACAGAACCAGCCACATGTCTACCATGATGTTCACTGGATCAGTAGAGGTAGGACTGATGTACCATTATCAATAAAGTAGGAGAAGCCTGCAAAAACAAGGCCCAAAGTATCAATCATTTTTTTACATACAGCCTGAAGAGAAGTTGAATAAGAATTAGGAACCTTTTTGATGATTTAGAAAGAAAGCACACAAGAAGACTTTTTAAAAGTGTTATTAGTACCATCCACAAGGAAAGGGTTGGCCAGGGTGTTCGAGGGGGAAAGGAAGAGCCATACCACAAATGGCTAACTTAAGCCAAGGACCCAGTCCTGAAACAGAAAATAAACCAATAACAGAGATGGTAACTGCACACCTCTCCTTTAGTTAGGACGATGAAAAAAACTAAAGAGTTAATATTTAGCACATCAGGCCTATCACTGTAAACTGGAAGGGCTCTACCTGACCAAACCCATGGTTCCCTCCCTCACTTAGAGGTTGGGCAACCTCTTGGTTTCAAACATGGCCGCCAGGCCAATGCACCAGAAGGCATGTCCTTGGTCTTTCCATATATAACAGGATGAGGCAGATAAAAAGATACATTGCCTCTACACACAGGGAGAGCACTTCCTATGCAACAGGTCCAAGGAGGGTCTGTTTCTTAGAAACATACACACTGCCGAGTAGGCTGTCATGATAAGGCAATCATGTTTCATCTGAAGTGTGACCTGCTGTGTTTGTGGGAGACCTTTTGGCAAAAATGCTCTGTAGCACAGGCAACGCACTATAAACTGGGCAGGATGCTACCCCACAGGGCTGAGACTTCTGGCAGGCTGGGATCTAAATGACCCCAAACGATATATAAAGATTGATAAACAAGAACAGTATTGCATCTTAGCAAGCAGTAAATTTCTTCAACAGAGACTAGGCCAAGCAATTTTCAAAGATGTCTTCATCACAGACAAATTCAGTGGTTCACCTACACCGGGTAAAACTGCAATCGATAAAACAAGAGAACTCCACTGAAGCCTCACCAATCAGGAAAGGCAACTTGTGAAATAAATAGTTGTAAAATAAATGACCACAGATAGAAAAAAGGCACCCATACAACCCTTTGTAAGCCTCCTCTATATTGCATCTCCAAAAATGCTAAACTTGCCATTGGTGTTCAAGAAATGATTTCAAGAGATGGCCACAAATACAATGGCTAAACATTTTGCCCAGAAAAGGAGAGGAAAGTGGCATACATTTCGAAGATTGCAACCCAAAGTGGTGGAAAGAGGTTTTGGGAGAAGAGAAGAAGCCCTTAAAATCCAATACAAAAGAAAGAATCATGGAGGACTGTCTAACTTAAATGATGGGACCAAGGATGAGTGGGTAAATCACGGATATTGAAAGTTATAAGTGCCCAATATATTTATTTGATTAAACCCCTCAAGTTAGTGGTTTCATCAGTGGTGACTGATTCACAAAGGTGTATGGCCAGAGCCCTGCCACATTTTTCAGCTGCTACTGTAAGCAACGAAGCTGACAACTTGAGCTACATCAATTTGATGATAGGCTTATCAATGCTGATTGCACGTGTGATGGAGGTGCTACACATCTGTTACCCTCCTCCGTGTGAGAAATGCACCAATTACAACAAGGGCAGCACGTTTATCTGAGCACATGACAGAATTTCCACGTGCCTTAGTATAATGGCATTCTCAGGTCCCCAGCTTCTTGCTTCACTGAATGGCTGACACTTGGTTGGCACAGCAGCTGTCCACTGGAAGGAAGCTCACTGTCTACTCCCCTCTATGGACAGCTTCATTGCCCATCAAGGGGAATAGATAAAGACATCTAAGAGCTGAAGAACATGCTCTGTTTTAGCATGTATAGAGACTCCCCAAACCTCAACCTGGCCTAGTTACTGTGTCTTCTTCTGTCCTCTTCCCCTGCCTTTTCAGCAGCTGCTAACTAGCACTGAAACCTTGCTTGGTAGAGGTCCTTTAACAAGAGGCCTGGTCAGCACTGTTTCCTTGAAAAGCAGTAGCAATGCAATTTCTGACATGCAGAGCAGGCTGATGGGTGAGTCTGGGGAGACAGCGTTAGTTTACAGGGCAAGGGGATGCCCAAGGAAATTCGAAAAGATGTGGTTCCCATGGCGTGATGGTCTTGAACAAGACTAAACATTTACTTTCAACCGTCCAGGCAACTGGCGATTAACTGGAGTGGTCTGATTATCATCTGAACTGAATACGTCCTAGAAAAGACTGCTGGAAGCCTGCTGAGTGGATGCGTGGGAACGACACACTGGTGGAAGATGCCACTAATGACAAACACCATTGTGAAATGCTGACCTGTCACGTACTGTATCTATGCTATGTCACAATCAGCATGTTTCACTTGAAAAAATACATAAAATTGTTTTAAGGAAAAAAGAAATACCGAGGGGCTACTCGGGCGCATTCATATTTCTCATAGGTGGTGGAAAATAAAAACAGCAAAAAAGGTACTGCTGCTAATCAAACCAAGACTTATGAGCTTCACCCTGAAACTCCATAGTATTGTAGCCTCTCAAAAAGCGGAAAAAGGTCCCCAACATTTAGCACAAACATATTAAAACAAAGATCTATTACAGATCTGTTTAATCAGTCTGTAAAAGTTATAACTACAACATTCCTGACTTACCGCCAGCTTATAGTCAGACCCTAGAATGTACTTTTGCTTCCTCCCAGGCAATGCTCTATTGATGTGGCTGACGACAAAGAGTGAAGCAGGAAGTCTGATGGAAGAGCTGATCAGTACACTGCCCCAGAGAGCGCCGTATAACACCTCTTGTCCAACTTGTAAAGATAGCCGCTGAAGCAGAATGTCAGTCCTGAAAAAGAATACACATATATTCATAAGGACACATTGGAGCCTGGGTCAGAGGCATTTGAAAGATACATTTGGCCTCAATGCACATAGGTTTTGCATAGATTTCTAGTATCATTCATGAGGTAGTGATATTCCAAAACAGCTGTATTTAGAGATGGCTGGGCATGCTTGCCATCTGGCTGTGCATGCCAGAACTTTGTAGGATGAATTTTCTTCATAAATATTTTGAGTTTTTGAGCAGACGGTCCATCACAGCAGTTCATCATTTAGTATTATTCAGGTTACATGATATATTATACACTTAGGAGGGGAGGGGGCAACCATTTTCCATGGTATGTCAATTCGCCCAAACTGTTCTGATTTAATTTTGTGGATGTTCAATTCTCATTGTGGAAAAGTGTTCAGGTAGTCAGTCCTTAATTCAAATTAATATTATGCTATCTATGGACCACAAAGTTTCTTACATTTTCAGGTGCAGTTTCTACTCTCAAAAAATGCCCTTACCGCCCTTTATACTGGTCCATGCATATATACTGTGTGTCCCAAGTTTGGGAGTTCATACTATACCATTGTCTGACTATATCCCACTTAAAAACCATTAGGCCTGGAAAGCTGAATGGTGGTTTCTTTCTAGTTCTAGCTATATCGTTCAGCTTTCCTAGTACTATATACTGGTGCGTGAGTGGGATCTCTTGCCTCAACACTGCAGAAAGTGAGTCAAGAATTAATTCCAGAATTCCCTGTACATCTCTGCTATTCCATATGGTGCAGAGGAAGGAGTCATCTTCCCTCCAACATTTCAGATTATTTTTATTCGTCATCATGCCCATTTTGTAAGCCCTATAGAGTATCTTGAGCTGAATAAACCACGGGTTAGCTTCAATGGCCACCTCCTTCGGATACATCAATGCTGCTTCCAAGTATATATCCTCCAGGGTTCTCACATCCCTTTTCCAACAATGCCCAATTCCGACCAATCTGTTGGGCATATTATTCACCAGTTTCTTGTAGAAAGAAGATATGGCTCAATTTGCTAAATGATAAATAAGGACCAGTCTTTCCATAGGGTTGATTTCAGGGAGGTCTTGACAGTCGATAGAGTGTATGGGTAGAGGCGTGCTGGAGTTAAGTTTATCAACATCTCTGTGACTGTGAGATTTTATATTCTTCCCTCAATTGCTGTGCACCAAACCAGGATCGTATAGATAAATCTGAAGCCAAGAAAGTACTTAACTATCTTTTTGAGAGGAAGGGGAAAAAGACACAAATCAATGACTGTGTACCATTCTACCTCTACATGAATCTGGAACAACATTCCAGCAGAATTCAGTACCACAGGACAACATGGGCCTACAAGTGTTTTAATCTTTCTCAGTTCTTGGACAACCCTGTATTTGCCAGTCTTTTTTCATGCTCATCACAGAAGAGTCAAAGGGATTACCTAGCACTTCTCTTAGAATACTGTCTTCTTACAATTTTTGGATTACGTGCTTCATTCCTTCCTCTGCTTCTGCGAGGAGGAGGATTTAGAGTATAAACTGCATTAGGTTTCACTATAATTTGTACTGGTCTTAAATGAAGAAGCAAATCCTCTTTTGTGAGTATTGGGAACAAATGGACTCTGGACTCTTCTGGTTTAATTTAGAAGTCTTAATCTTGTGTTAGAATTGTGACGCTGTTTTACAGAGGAGGTCACTATCAAATGGATTTACGGCACTCGTATCACATATTATGAACTCCTAATCATTCTCGAGTGGGCCCATTTTTTCCTGGAACATTTGCTGAGACTGGATTCTTTATCTTTTTTTAATAAAATACCAACAAGTTGGATTTGTTTTCCCGAA
Organism: Lissotriton vulgaris; assembly: GCF_964263255.1. Taxonomy (NCBI): domain Eukaryota; kingdom Metazoa; phylum Chordata; class Amphibia; order Caudata; family Salamandridae; genus Lissotriton; species Lissotriton vulgaris. The sequence goes on along the minus strand of NC_141696.1, from coordinate 1,386,546,649 downwards.
AGGAGCAGGTTTGTTGAAACCTCCATTGGATAAACAATGGAGCTGGTAACATCTGTACTCACCCGGCAATCCACATATGGTCCGGCGTGGTCTAACTCTAAGTCTACACCAAGCATGCAATTCTCCTGCCCCCTCTGGCACCATCATATGAATTAGTCACATTTGCTGGAAATTTAGAAAAACATCAATATTCAATAATACCGATTTTGTTCAAGGACATTAATTTTATTTATTATATTCTGCTCCTTCACCGGGTCTACTGGTACATTCTTATTCATTTGCCCTTGATTCTGCATATTTTGCACAGGGCTGGCACCTCTGACGTCCACTCCGTGCTCACTGGCTTAGATTCTGCTGCATTTGGGGAACAAAATCATGTAAAGCGCTCTGATACCTCCAGGTCTAGCCAGCGCTATATTCAATTCAATTCTATTCATCTTTATTTTGGCGCTTTAGAGCCATAAAAGATACATGAATATAACAATACAATATATAACAAGCATTTGCAATGCAATAGGTCTCGCATTATTTAAGTTTGAGCTATTAGTACTGTAAATGGCAATGTTTTTATTTGTGCGCTATTTTAATTTTCTTTGCATAAAAAGGTACATATAAAATATGTGTTGAAGAAAAGTCATTTATGCAGTATTTAAATTTTCTTTGCATAAAAAAGTACATATACAATATTTCTTGTAGAAAAGTTAAACATTTTAATGATGTGTCCAAATAATTTTTATATGTACATTCGATTTGCAAACAGATGGGGTGGGGGGGGTCTGAAAACTGAAGGAGGGCCTCGGGCAGTTTATCTGCATAAAGCCCTGCATGTCTAAGGCCACGTCCCCTTTCCACATGGTGAATTCTCTTTTCAAGAGGGCAGGTCTTCCTCCGAGGTAACAGGGCAGCATCATGTGAAGTGCAGCAAGATGGGGTTGTAAAGCTTCTACAAGTGCTCACACTGAAACAGGCATAACATCAGCAAATATGTAGTCACCTTCACCATCCTTTACAGACTTCAGAAGATCTACACTAGTCCCAAACTGCACTCTAACTCGGACTGCGAGACTCCATTAGCAGCAGGCAGGGGAGAGATTCATTCATGAAGCTTGCAGTCCGTGTTTGGGAATAAAACCTGGGAAATGTTTAGGGTGACGACACATCTTACTGCAGCAGAGAAGAAGCCAATATAGTTTCGACGGAGGGAGGTGAATAAGTTCTACAGTCCATCATCAAGATATGCAGTCTATGCTCCTAATGCAAAACTAAAAGAGCTGGAGAGTAAGCCTCAAATTAAATCGCACATGTCAAAAGGAGAGGGAACCTGACCAGAGAGACAGTACAATGAAAATATACTGGGCAAAGGATGAGAAGTACGAGTAAGCGAGAGAAGAAGGAACAGGACACGCTACAAAGAGCTACAAGGGAAGAGGAGAGAATGCAAGAGACTAAGACCAGTGGAATAGAGAGACGAAGGCAAGATCAGAAAAAGACGCGCACGAGACAGACAGAAGGACAACCTCAAGAAAGAGACAAAGAAGGGGAAAGACTTGGTAGCCAGATAAATAGAAAGGGATAGAAGGAGAAACAAGAATAATCAGGAGAGAGTTGGTGAAAAAAAGGAATTGAGTTGGACTATTCCCAACTCAAAAGGCGTCATATTGGCAGTACCGTGTAGCAACTTTTTGTGCCGTTCTAGATGTGTTGCTCAGGATTCAGACTATTAGCTCACTGGCACAAGGCAGAGGCAACAGGCTTAGCTTGTATTGTTGTATGCAAATTAATGTCCTTTCATTCCAAAAGCCATAATCTAATCGGTCAGAAGTAACGTCAGACACCGGCGGCATGAATGCAAATGGGAGAACAGCAATGAGGGCGTTAATGTGGAAGACTCAACACTGACACTCCAGAACAACCCCTGCTTAAGCGCGTGCTGCAGTCCGCTGCCGGCCTGCGACCAGGAAGTCAGGCAGGCCGGGCGGGACAACCGGAAACAGGAAGTAGGAGGGCGGGAGCCTACCCCGCCTCCCACGGAAGAGCCGCGATTGTTTGGAGCACCGGAGTAGGCAGGAGCCTACCCTGCGCCCCGGTGCCGAAGAAGGGAGGAAGAGTCCTGCTGCCGGTGAGAGCCGCTGCACCAAGGAAGCCGGTGAGTGGGGCTTCGCCTTCTTGCTGGGCTGCGAGGGCGGGGGGCATGTGTGTGTGTGTGCGCGCGCGCGGCAGCGGGCTGTGTATGTGTGAGCGTGCGTGTGTGCGTGTATGTGTCTTGGAGTCTGTGTGTATGCGTGTGTGTGTGTGACTGTGGGGGGGGGAGGGGGTTGTGGGTTGCCTGTCTGGGTGCCTGCGTGTCTGTGTAAGTGTAAGTGCGTGTGCGCGTGTGTGTGCATGCATGTGCGCTAGGCTGACTTGCTGGGAGTATGGGAGGGAAGTGCACGGCGCGGCGCAGGACGGAACGTGCGTGTTCGCGCACCCAAATCTGCCTTCAAAAGCTCGTGACAGTTTCTTGTCCTCATTCCCCCGTGTCCGATAACTATAAGTCTCCGACCCTGGACGCATCCTTCGGATGCGAATTCCAGGGCGAGACCTAAAAAGGGGGAATTCCCATTAATTCATCACAATTTGCACAGTAATCACGGGTAAATACATTCAAAGAGGGGTAGGAGAGTCATAAAATTATTGAAAATACATGATTATAATTTACACATAAAATTATTAAAATAGCACATAAAATTATTAAATTAGCAGTTACAATTTGCAACCATTCTTTTTACGAATGAAATATATGGAAAGAAGAAATCTACTGATACTAAACACGATAGTTCTACTAGAATCAGTCTTAACTATCCTAAGGGCCTCCCTGCAAGTTCTTATACCAAGGAGGTTACATAGAGGTTTAATCCATTTCCTCTTGCTTGCGCATAAACTGGACAGAAAAAAAGGACATGCTGATCATCCTCCTTAGCATTCTGATGGCACAAGGTGCAGGCGTCACTTGACATAAAGGCACTTTGATCTACATTACCCTTTCCAGCCCACCTAATCAAAGTAGTGTTATACAAGAGATTGCCATACCTAAATTTCAAAAATAAGCTCTTAGCTAATAGTGGTTCAATCTCATCAAGAAAGGTCTTGAATAAAGGGCTATTGATCAGAGATCCTCCATTTTTCTCATTTCCCAGATTATGCGCCAAAAAACCCCAAAATGTGGACTTGAGTATTTTCCTAGCATTATTGGGTAAGTTCTCCGGTGTATCCCAAAACTGTGACAGCCCGATTCTTTTGAGCCAATGACTAACATGCTTAAACCAAGGATTGGCAGTTGCCACATCCAAACTCATTATTTCTTTTATGCAGTTCCTATAGTCTATGAGTTCTGGTGTGGACCATAACCTTACCCAATATGTTAGGGGCCGAAGGATAGCATAGTGGTCTGTACGTTTGATATCCAGATCCATCATTAACGGTATTAGGGGTGTGCCTTGCGGCATCCTCACAAGATTTCTCAGAAATTTGTTCTCGATGATTGAAAATGCATTTTTGGACATAGGTCCCCAAATTTCAGCCCCATATAGAGTAGCAGACTGTGCTTTGAATTTAAATATTTCCAATGCAGGTGTTACTGCTTTAATCGTACTCACACTGTGTTTTTTTATTATTGGAATTGTATTCTGCGACAGCGTGAGTTTGCTTTTCCCTACTTGCGTTTTCCATGTAAATTTGGAATCAATGGAGATTCCCAAGTAGATAAAGCTCTGGACAGCTTCTAATTTCTGACCATTCAATACCAGGTTCATTGATTGTGATTTGTGCGGATTTAAGGCCATGTATTTGGTTTTTTTACATTTATTTCCAACCCCTTTTTATCACAATACTGCTTAAACGAGTTCAGAAGTGTCTGTAGAACTCTAGGGGTTTGGGAGATCAGTATAGTATCATCCGCGAAGAGTAACGCGGGAAGTGTGAGGGAATGTCATTTACATATAATGAAAATAGCGCTGGGGCAAGTACACAGCCCTGCCGGACCCCACGCTCAATTGGTATATTTTGTGATAACTCCCCATTTATCCTCCAACGTACATTTGCAAAGTTCTTTGCAGGCAATTTTATTATCTGGCCTAACAAGGATGATGGTAACCCTTGCGCATGCAAGCAACCCCATAGAGGATCACGTGGAACCTGGTCAAAGGCTGCTCTAAGGTCTACGAACGCAACATAGAGATGGCCTTTCCTTATGTGCACTCTATTTCCAATAGAGACAGCAGAGTCTAAAGACCTGGTCCATGGTACTGATACTACTTCTAAAACCCGCCTGGAACTTGGTAAGTATCGAGTTATCCTCCATCCATAAATGTACTCTGTCTAGAATATGTCTAGAGTAAATTTTCTGCAATATGTCCATTAAGCTAATTGGACGATAGTTGGATGGATCCAACCTATCGCCCTTTTTAAAGATTAAAACAATCTCTGCTCCCCTCCAACTATCGGGAAAATCAGCCCCAGATGCCAAAACATTGCATAAATAAATTGCTAGCTCGTGTTTATACAAATCGCCTGGAATTTTATCGAGACCCGGAGCTTTGCCATTTCTCACAGCATTGATGGCTTTCTCAGTCTCATCTAGACTAAATTCTAGGTTGACATCAGAGTCAATCAGCCACCGGGCATCCTCGCTTACAGGGTTTGTCAAGCTAGGGTTTTTGAATAATTCTGTAAAGTGGGTAACCCAGGTGAGTTCATCCAAATAGACATCTTTTGCTACTTTCCCTACACGGTTACCATTGTTAGTTATGTTAGTATGAATTTGTAGAGCGCACGTTCACCCTGGGGTTTCTTGGCGCTGTGTACCGCTGGGGAACCCGTCCTGGCTTTCCCTGTGAGATGGTCCCAGCAGACAAGGGGGGTGGGGTAGTCATTCTGGATGTGGACACATATCGGAATGAGTGCCTTCGTCAACTCAGCGATGTCCGGTCCTATAAAAAACTTAAGGAGGACCCAAACGACCAGACTAACCAACATCATAGCTCACATCGTTGAGGAAGCTTTAGCTGAAGGTTGGCTAACTCCAAAAGAGGGCCAATATCTACGGGTATCAAATCCGATTACCCCATACTTCTATCAGCTCCCGAAAATACACAAGGCCCAACGTCCACCACCTGGCCGACCCATAATATCGGGGATAGGTTCGATATTAGAACCTCTGTCGACCTTCGTCGACGTGTTTTTACAGCCTATGGTGCGGGAGATGCCCTCTTACTTAAAAGACACCAAAGATGTGTTAAGACTGTTGCCTGACATGGAATATGACATCGAGACAGATCTATTGGTGTCTTTCGATGTCGAAAGTTTATATACTTCCATACCCCAGACGGAGACCCTACAAGTAATAGAAGACCTGTTACTGTCACGGGAATTAAACTCCATTACTCCAGTCAGACTAATTATGAACCTGGCAACTCTGGCCATGACGGAGAATTTATTCGCCTTTGAGGACTCCTTGTATCTGCAGATCAGCGGGACTAGTATGGGCAGCGTTTTTGCCCCTAGTCTCGCGAATCTGTATGTACATCAATTTGAGCAACAGCACGTGCTCGCAGACACCAATCCCCATCTACCGTGTCTGCGAGCATGGAAACGCTACATCGATGACATCCTGGTGGTGTGGCGTGGGACAGAAACCCAACTCAGAGAATTCTATGAATGGTTGAACCAAAGAAATCGGTACCTGAAATTTACTATGGAATTTAACACACATAGACTGGCCTTCTTGGACCTGATGATCATTGGCACAGTGGAGGGACTCAAGTCTGAGCTTTACCAAAAGCCCATGGCTCGAAACTCTCTACTGAATTATCATAGCTGCCACCCGAAGTCCCTTCGGGACAATCTGCCATACGGGCAGTTTCTGCGCATACATAGAAACTGTTCGGATAGGAAATCGTTTGAAATCCATGCAAACAACCTAAGAAAAGATCTCTTAGAGAAAGATTATCCAAAACCACTGATAAACCGTTCCAAGAAAAGGGCACAAAATAACAACAGAGCGAGTCTATTGGAAACAGCGCCGCCCAAAGAGAAAACAGAAAGAATGACATGTGTGACAACATTTGGTACAAGATCCAACCAAATAACTAGCATCATTAAAAAACACTGGGGCATTTTGAATACAGGAAATGACACACTGCCCGTTCCCCTATTTGCCTTCAAAAGGGGACCAAATCTTAGGGACAAACTGGTCCATACTAGACCAAAGACCGAAATCCCTAGAAATACAGGCACCTTGTGGGATATGCCAGCTGTAACTGGACATCACCCTTGCGGACAATGTGCAGCATGCCCTCAGACCCGAAAATCCACTACTCTCGATATTGGCACAGAACATCCTTGGGAACAGCGGAGGTTTACGAACTGTAACAGTTCCAACCTCATTTATCTAATCAGTTGTCCCTGTGAGAAAAAGTATGTGGGTATGACCACTAGAAAGGTGAAGACAAGGATCTCAGAGCACAAGAGCTCAATACGCTGCGGTAAACAAGCAACTCGCATGACAAAACACTTTTTGGAGGCACAACATGCACCAACAGATCTACAATGGACTGTGCTTGAACAGCCCATGATCCCTAAACATATCACAGATGTAAGCACATTTCTACATCGTAGAGAACAGAGATGGGTGCACAAACTCCAAACCGACATCACGGGTTTAAATGAAGACATCCCGTGGATGTCTCTATAAGTCACGTTACATAGAATATCAGTCCCATACTTACCAACCACACTACTATAAAAAACATAGTGCATAGTACCACTGGTGTGTCTTTAACATTCTGACCACCCGTTCATTCCTACCAACTCTTTACCTAGGGGCTGTATTGTATTAAAACTGTAGGTTTCTAGAAGCCACGTTGCATGGAATATCAGTTCCATATTTACCAAGCACACTGCTCTATAAAACATTGTGCATAGAACCATTGTTGTTTCTTCAACACTCTGACCACCCATACATTGCTACTAACTCTTTACCTAGGGGCTGTATTGTATTAATACTGGAGGTCTGTTAAATTATCAGTGTTAAATTATCAGTGCTAAGTCCCTTGGCATGGGTTACACATCTGCCACCTAATACATACTTTCTCTCATTTAGAGGCAGGCCCATTGTGATAACGTGGTTTACAAGCAAACAGGGTAGAATTACCAATAAACTACAAATCCCATCAATTTGGTAGTTCTAGCGCGCATTCTAATCGCACGCGACTACATGTAAAAGGGGCAGATAAATATAGACAACATCTCCGCTGTATATTGTAGTCCAAATATTTGTTTTTAAACCGAGCCCACGTGTCTATTCTTTTATGAATAAGACGGCGAGGAAATTATCCCGTATAAACCTCCGGAACACATTTCCGGACTACATTTCTAAAAGGGGCCGATCAATACAGACTACATTTCCCGTGTACTGCGGGTGTTGCAACGCGTTCGGAGACGCGCGTGCTCACGCTGCACACGTGTTGATCCGCTGACCTATCAGACTCAGGTTAAATATCCCGCTTCCTGTCCAGTCGGTACCTCCCACAGTCAGCCTAGAGGAAGGCGCGGAGTACCGACGGACAGGTAAGAGGGACAGGGCAGCAACGGAGACAATATGTGAGGGTGCTGACTTCATTAGAGATCACGCTCGGCCTTTTTGCTGAATACTTAAAACGGGAGGTCTCTGCAAGAAATATTAGATGCAGGACAGGCACGAAGGCAAGTTTGCAATGTTTGTTGTTTGATGGCTGAGATTGCGAGGGTGTTGACTCTATTATAGACCACGCTCGGCCTTTTATGCTGAATACTTAAAATAGGTGGTATCTGTTAGATACAGTAGATGCAGGACAGGCACGAAGGCGATTTTGAAATGCTTGTCACTTGATGGTTGAGACTGAGACCGCCTAAACAATGCGCCAAGCGGGCGGACCCTTCTATAAGATCGCCCACACACCGCGCTAAGCAGTTTGATTCATTTAGAGATACAACACGCCCTGCTATATTAACCACATAAAGAGAATTCATAAGATCTCCTTTTAGCCCATGGCTGAATACATACAGGGTATTACCAACATTAGACAACGTTCCTTGATTCCTGGTCATAAACCCTCAGTGGCAGAGGGAATGTGTTTTTCAGACTGAGTTCTAGCGAACTCTTCCTCTTTCAATTCTTTTTTGTTCACATTCATTAGAGCGGTGTTCATTTTGTACCTGAGCTGTTGCCGGGTGAGGTGGAGAGTCCATTCCCCAGAACATGGGTGAGTGTTTAAAACTTTGGTTATACCCTGGATATATGTACCTGGTTCAACGAGTTGATTACTGTTACAACCAATGACCATGAAATGTTTGGCATACAATTGAATATCACGAGATTATCTCTGTGCACTTGCAGCTTTCGTCACTAACTGTATGTATTTTGTATTTACATGTGTGTTCGTCTACTGTTTACTGACTGGATCCTTTCCATCGGTATTTCTCAGGTGATATGATTTTTTATACACACTATACACTTTAATATCAGCAGTAGCACTTTTTTAACAACAAGGTCCTGATGAAGCAGACTGGTATCCTTTGAACCAATGAATACTGCAGAAACATGTCGACCAAGATAAAATCTCAGTAGTTATTTGTTATTACTACTTGCACTGTTTTTTAACCTTAATCTCAGTAGTTATTTGTTATTACTACTTGCACTGTTTTTTAACCTTGGGTGTGGGTAGGAACCCAATAAACACTTTCTCCACTCCCACAACCCAATATTAACTTTTCTCACTTTCACACGCTACAGCGAGCACTTTATGCACTGCTTTTTGATATTTCTTTATGCCCCCTGATACCACCATAATAGTTTATCCACACACCTTACATTCCTTCACACTTCGATTAGGCCACAATCTACCTAATCCTAAGTGGTTCGTTCCACTTCCTTCGGGTGAAGGATCCTAAGTGATGTAGGGCGGTACAGGACGGGTATCTGATGGGAACAATTTTTCACCAAGAATACTTCGGATTCAGGGATTGTGTTCTTCCAAAACGCACATACAGTCATCTAGATAGCTGCATCACTTTTTTGTTGACCCATTGTTACACTTTGTTTTTTCAGTAGTTGTAGGGACTGTAACAATGCTAGGTCATTAAACATTTCCCACACATGCCCCCTTCGTGTTTTATTGGCCCAATTGGGCATCCCCAAGGTGAAGCCAGGCATCCCCGGCAGCGAGGGGGCCGTTGTGGAGATTAAGCAAGCTTTTGCCCAGAGTTGCAGCGTGGGACCCATGGTTAGAAAGGCACCAAGGCGAGATTTATCGAGCCCGCTGACATTGGTTCCGTACCCTGCCGTGTCGGGAATTGAACCCTTGTCCCGGGCTGACATCTGCTTCTGGGTCTGCCGCCTCTAATCGGTGAGCCACACTACCATTGGCCACCAGTCTCCAGAAACTAATATTATCCTTTGACATGGCAGCCGCCAAAAGGTCGTCCCATCTAGATTCTTCCCAAGCTATTTTTTCATAGTTTTGTATTTGCTTGTAGGCTTTTCTGGCCTCCCTAATTTCCACTGGGGTTTTTGTTTTTATAGCCTCTAATAATCTAGTTTTTGCTTGTCTAGATGATTTTCCATACCATGGTTTACTATGGGATAGATTACTCAGTGTTTGATGGGCTTTTTTCGGCATTTTAGTTACCAATCCTTTTAATTTAGTAAAAAATTAATTATGATGATTCATGAATTCGACCGAATTCACAGCCTCTAGTGGAACCGTTGCATACAAAGAGAATGTGTTAGCGAAAAGGTGATAAATGTTTGACAGGATATCACCATGTTCCAATTTATGGGCCCACTTAAGGACACGCCTATTATTACTTACTAGGATTTCCTCACGACTTTCTATTTCATCAACTATATTATTGCCTAGATCGACCCTGTTGAATAAGCTAGAATCAAATAGCAGATCCAATGGGTAATGATCGCTCTCACACCTGCTCTTAACCACCATGTCGACCATATATGGCCAAATGTCCAAGGAGACTATTATAAAATCAAGGTTACTTTTCGATTTATTCCTTACAAAGGTTGGGTTTTTTCCCAAATCAGCAGGGAGGCGTCCATTACAGGCCCTTAACCCATGATCAACAGTCAACTTCATCATTTGAACAGCCAGAACGAGCAATGAACAGAAGCTAAGGTATCCAGCGTGGGGATATTATTTGCGCTGTCCTCCTCTTCCAGTATATCCTCTAAGCCTAAAACCGGCTCGTAGTTGCAATTCAGGTCCCCTGCCAGTATTATAGGTTGATTATTAACCATTCTGTTGAGAAAAGAATTCAATTCCCCCAAGGTTGCTGACTCCTTTGAAGATATAGAGGGACAGTTATAAACATTAATTAAAAATATTGTCTTCCCATCATGTGTGTTAACTTTAAGAGCCAGTATATCCATGGAATTGGTATCTATCACCTCGATTTTTATTTTCAAAGTGTCACTAACCCAAATTATGAGGCCCCCGACGGTCTTCCTCTTACAGAAAGTAATGCATTAATACAAAAGGTCTTGAATCCTACTCTATGGGGACTATTGAGCGACCAGGTTTCTTGGAAGAAACAACACACGCTTGTCTCTATATAGTTGGACCACTCAGGGTCGCTCAGGTTTTTTCCAAGTCCAGCTATATTCCAGGAAATTAATTTAAGATTTTAACCCTTACAATTGTGAATATACTGGTGGCCCTGCAGTTTTACGTCATCCTTTGTAGGTCTAACTTCTAAATGAGCGTTACCAGGTAGGTCCTTACTAGATGGAACGGCTTTGGACACACCTGTATTATTAATACATGGAAAGATTACTTGGGATATGTCTGGGGCTTCTCTACTTAATCCCTTCTCAAAAGCACCCAAAGGTATGTCGTCTCTTTGACAACAATTAACCTTATGTCTGTCGTCCCCCCCAGGATCGATAGATAGGTATTGGTGCTCTTCCAAGGGATGTGGAAGATTAGGTATGCAGTAACCAGAATCACCCTCTTCGAGACCATCTAATTTGGTACCATTGTTACTCATAAAATAGTTTAGACTTATATTGTTTTGGATACCAGTTATTTACCCCTTGTTCTGCTGCAGTCAATCTACTGACTCTAAGCAACTGAACCTATTGGAAGTATGGACCCCTCCCCAACTGTTGGTATTCAAAGACCTATAGCCCCCTGCCCCATCCCACCCCTCGCATGGTTGGTAACCCTAGTCCAACTCCATCCATTATCTGGTTGTGCCTCTGGTGTATAAAAGTAAGATAGTGGTCTAGCCACTATAACATTCCCATTGTTTAATGGGGCACCCGAGCAGATGTGATCCACCGTTTGTGGGTCATTAAAATTTACAACCACACAATCCCCCTGCATTCTTTTTCTATTGAGTCCCACCCAAGGGACCATCCGTACCATTAAGATGTTACTCGTTATATTTGGAGGTAGTGGGTGGTTGGTGTTTAGCCAATGGGATACCTTATTTTTCAGTGCCCAAAACGGTTCCGTAATTGATGGAGCTAATTCCGGAACCCCTGTCAAAACCACCACATAAGAGCAAACTTCCGGAGGTAGATTAAGGCATCTACGCTTTGGGACCCTCTCTATCGGGACTTTATCAGAGTTTGGAATGGGGGTATTGGAACCAACGGGTTTTTGTTTGTTATGGTTGTTGGTAGCCGGGGGTTTAGCACATAGTTTATTACCTTCAGTATTTAGAGGATCTGGAGTTGGAATCTTAGGAGTTGCTTTTTTTAGCACTGCTGAACGTTTGTTCGATGCCTGCGGTATACTTGCCAATGGAACTGCAGGGGCAACCTTTCTCGCATGGTCACTAATCAGAGATCTTATGCCCTTCTGTAGTACGTGAAGCTGATTTTCTATACATTGAAGCCTTGCTTCCAGGGGGGTAAGGAAGATTTTAAATAGCTTCTTCAAGGTGTCTATTAGCGGGTCCACTGTTTCGTCTCTGGTGCCTGTACGATCAGCTATAATGCTATCCACAACTGTGTCATCTAGGATTCTTAGGGCAGGGGTTTCATGTGGTAAATCTTCCTGTCCTAGCGCTTGCCCATGGCTTTCCTTCTCTACCTCTTTACTGCTAATATAATTTGAATTCCCCGCTTTTGCTAGTCTCGTTTTTTTTGTTCCTTGGGCATTGTTGTTTGCTCACTTATTTTTAGGAATTGCACCCTCCCGTCTCCCTCACAGTTGGCTGATGCTATTCCCATCTTGCTTATTTACTGATATCATTTCCGGAATGATTTCCGGGGGAAACAAAGGCAGGGATTCAGAAAGGGTCAGTTCTTGGAGATCTGGTTGAACACTAGGGATATCATGCACCACTACTTGCGCCTGCATAAAATTACGTCTGCTTTCAATATTATCAGGTGTACGTGCGGACGCAATGTGTCCCATAGATGACCTTTTAGCTAGTGCTAGGTCTTGGGACACTCTGCGTTCCATTAATACAATTCCTTGGTCTATCAAAGAGTTAGTACGTATGATGAAGTTGTCCAAGGTTCCTATCAACTGCGGTTCACCTAGTGCAGTTTTACTTCTAGTCTCACGTGTAGACATCTCCCTTGCTGCTTTTATCCAATCACCAACTTTTACGATATATACATACAATTTAAGGGCGATGAAAGAGGAGGGGCCCGGCTCGTCTTTAACGGGCTTAAACGGGCCCGCCCTTGGCCCGGGCTTCGCCCGGCACCCGCCCGCGTGCACGTGTGTTTGTCAACCTAAGTAGGAGGTGCTAAGGGGGGGGGTCGGGAAGAGCAACCAGGTGCGCCCGGTGGCTATGGCGCTAAGCAACCTGGTCCTCGTAGTCCCGCTGCTGGATACTGGAAATGCCCCGAGTCCGTTGGATTGCCGGTATAGCTGGTTGCGTCCCCACAATGGCAGCAGAGTCCAAAAGTAAGTTTAACACCTACGTGCGGCTCCCGCAAAGCGGGTGCCGCGAGGCACTTTCTAGTGCTGGGGGGCGGGGCGGGAAGAGGAACCAGGTGCGGCCTGTGGCTATGGTGCTGAGCAACCTGGTCCTCGCAGTCCCGCTGCTGGATACTGGAAATGCCCCGAGTCCGTTGGATTGCCGGTATAGCTGGTTGCGTCCCCACAATGGCAGCAGAGTCCAAAAGTAAGTTTAACACCTACGAGCGGCACTCTGCAAATAAAATAAAATAAATTGCGCAAATTACTTGATTACCCCTGATCCTGCCACTAATTCGAGCTTAGAGAAAACAGTACAATTACACAGTGTTGGACATCTTGCAAATGTTCTAATCTCTCGCAAGAACTGGCCCTCATTTATTGGGGCATCTCTTGTTAACCTTCTCCACCTTACCAGCACTGCTGTGGTCGAGTGCCAGGACTCGATCACCGTTTTTGTTGTGCTAACCAGATACCTTACTTTTTAATAATCCTGCATACATGTAGTGCAGGTGGGAGTGCTCCCCCATCGCCAATCTATCCAGTTTCACTGAAGGTTTCTGAATATTGTAGATGAATCCAGTCATTTATTTCCTGCAACTGGTGTCCAAGTAATAATACCTTACATTTGGAAACCCTAGTCCTCCATGCTTGAGCTTTTTATATAGTGAGCTTAAAAAGGGGAATATCCCCATCCCATTGCAAACACCCAAGTTTTCCTTCCATTATTTCAAAGATGGCATCAGTGAACGTATCGGGTGTATTGAAATGCACAGGTACATTTAGGTAGCAAAATCATTAAACACAACCACCCTTTCCATCAAGGAGAGTGGCAGCTTCTGCCAACACTGGAACTCTGTCAATAGTTTATGCCTTATTGCCGGTTTTGTAGAGTTTTGCCTCTATCAGCTAGTCCTGATATGCCTGATGCTTTATTTCAAGCAGTTGTATTTCCATAGTCATGGGGAATTTTACAGGTCTTTCTCCCTCGCTAAGATTTTTTCCCCCTCACTGTGATTTTCACCAGTTTTACTGCATGATGGAACTTCTAAGTTGATGTTTACAATGCAGAAAAAAACACAAAACTACCAGTCAGAAAATGTATTGGAGGTAATCAATATAATTTGAAAATAGTGCTAAAGGCAAATAATAGTGATTGTAAAATGCTGTAGCATTAAAATGTTCACCTAGTGTAGGCTGTTGTGATAAAGACCAGGGCATGGTAAACTAACATGCTATTCCAGTTTTCTTTTAAAAAATGGTGAAAACAATATTTGCAAAATCCAGGAGGTATGCAGTTCCTCTAGGCCACTGGATCCCACATTGAATCAATGGTAAGTGTTATATCAAGGAGGCATCCCTTTTTAGGATGCACACACCCTCACCCACAAAGGTGTCATGCTTCATTATCAGGCTGTGCTCCTTGCTGGGGGAACCCTGCAATACCTAGCAGGCCCCAGGCGGGACTCTTTACTGGAGATCTTTAGCGATCTTTACACTTGGTATAATCCACCGCCTTTTTCCGAATTGTGACTGAATTGTGGTAGACTGGGAAAGTGATTTAAAAGTGACTATGGACAACCCTATCACTGGGGGTTTATTCTCAGAGCTTGTTCACTCCATTTTAAGATGGACACGGTGAAGCAATGTCATTACCTCGATCAAATGGTGATGCATGTTGCTCTTTATGTTGTCTATTGTCTTTCACATTTCTACAAGTCACAAGGGTACTCTGAGCTCTAATGCAAGAGCTTATATTCTTTGCCCTAAATGTGAAATGTATACAACATTTGGCATCACAAAACATTGAACCCAGGAAGTAGAGTTTCCAACTTTAGTTCCTGATGATTTGCCACAAACCAGTTCAAGGAGAGCATGCTATTCCTCTACTGCCTCCCCAAACAGGCCTCCCCCCCACCTCTTTGGTTAAATAAACATTATTTGGCCTGAAACTAGTTGTAGCAGATATCCCGACAACCAAACAGGAGACAATTATATTTTCAAGTTAGCACTTTTAATGCAAAGATCCTACCTGTCATAAATTTCCGAGCCTTCCTCCAAGCCAGGCAGGAGTCCAGTTACGAAGGCTTGCAGACTCGGAAGCAGTGATTTCTGAAGGGGAAGAAAGTAAGTCTCGTAGAGGCCCAGGAGAACAGGCCTCACTGACATGGCGGCATTTGACAACAGCGGGAACAGCCCAGAACTTTGAGGAGAAAAAGAGAAGTTTGTAAGTAACTCCAACAATGCATACCACACTTAAATGAAAAAACATGAGCTTTCGAAAAGTGGTTTTACCTGTACAGGAATAAGTCCTTGGCCAGCCATTTTGTGCCGATGATTTTAAAGATAATTTCATAGGTCTCGAGCGCTTTTAAATGGACTCCACTGGGGAGGGCTGGATGTAGGCACTGCGCTAACCTCTTGCTGATAATCAGGCGTCTGGGTAGGAGGGAGTACTTCAAATTACTTTGTAAAGCCTGGAAAAACACATATATATTCACAGATAAGTAAAATGAAAGTATCCCAAACCTTGCACTTATTAAGAAAATGAAAAGTCAGGATTTTATTTTGAAAATGTGCACAAATTGATAATGGTGACATTACCAAAATAATTTTAAATAAACATAGGCTCCATTCAGCTTTTCTTAAAGGGGCCGATTTTCAGCGCATTTTGAGCACCGAAGTTTGAATTTACGAAAATTATATGGAAATCCAAATTGAAATGTTACCTCCTTAAGATATACGTATGAATGCAGAGATCCTACCAGAAATGTTGCTGTCGCAAATTTACGGTATCAACAGCATTAAGGGCATTCTAAGGTCTGGGAAAAGCAGGCAGCAAAAAACTCATAAGTTTGTAGGCGGGAGCCAGCCCTGGAAGGGCACAAATCTTTGCGACAGTGAAAAGTCGGAATCAGTACAGTTTTAGGATGGTAGCACCCCATAAACAATGAGGACATAAGAAAAGGGGTTTCTCCAGGAGAAAATATATTGCCCGCTTGGAGAAAAACAGGTGCATCTGCAAAAGCAGATTTGGTTGACTCGTTTTAAGAGTCCTACTGGATAGCCACGTTCACGTAGGCGTTTGGTGAGGGTCTCACATTCATTAAAGAAGTCCGTTTTCTTGGTCCAATTGAGTCTAATCCACAGATACTGGCCAAAGGGCAGATTGTCCCGTAGATTGCGTGGATGATGAGTCATATTTCAGTAAAGTATTTTTCTCCATAGGTTTCCTATAGAGATCACAGATTATTACACCCTCTTCCGATTTAAAAACAAGATCCAAAAACGCAATATTCCTTTTGTCATAGTTCATAGTGAATTGTATGTCTTTACTTCTTGCATTGAGCCAGAGGAAGAAATCTTTTAGGTAAGTTTCAGATCCAGTCCAAATCATTATCACATCATCGATGTAACGTTTCCATATCGAAATGGAGTCAATGAAAGGATTTTCTTCTGTGTATAAGTGACGTTCCTCATATTGATCCATATATAAATTCGCCAGGCTCGGGGCATACGTCGCTCCCATCGCTACCCCTTTACATTGTAGGTAGAATTGTTGCTGGAACACAAAGTAGTTTCGCTTCATGGCGATCTCAAGAAGGTCAATCAGAAAAGAGGTGGGTATCCAATGGGGTGCAGGACGTTTCTCCAATATGTCCTGGATGCCCTTGATTGCATTGTCTTGCGGTATCGATGTATACAGGGAAGAGACATCAAGTGTAACCATAAACTGTGTGGCTTCGTCATATGGTTGCCCTTCCAGGAGTTGAATGATGTGCATTGAGTCCCGCACATAAGATTTAGTTTCAGGTACCAGTGGTTGCAGGAAGTGATCAATAAATTGATTTACTGGTTCTAGCACAGATCCACAGCCAGATATTATTGGTCTTCCAGGTGGGTTGTTCAACCTCTTATGTACCTTTGGTAAGGGATAGATTGTCGGAATCCTGGGCTCCTTTCTGATCAGGAAGTCTCTCTCCGGTGGGCTCAGGAAGCCTTTGTTGACCCCATCCTCTGCCAATGTTTCAATCAGTGCTTTTATGCTGGTGGTCGGGTCTCTGGGTATCAGCTGGTAGCTTTCCGTGAAACGGCCATAGATTACGTCAAGAAACTAACACAGGAGATTGCTGATCTGAAAAAGGAAATCCTAGAAGACGGTGCGCTTGCTAACGCCAAAGAGGCATTGGAAAAAGCGGAAACATATTGATCACTTCCTGCAACCACTGGTACCTGAAACTAAATCTTATGTGCGGGACTCAATGCACATCATTCAACTCCTGGAAGGGCAACCATATGACGAAGCCACACAGTTTATGGTTACACTTGATGTCTCTTCCCTGTATACATCGATACCGCAAGACAATGCAATCAAGGGCATCCAGGACATATTGGAGAAACATCCTGCACCCCATTGGATACCCACCTCTTTTCTGATTGACCTTCTTGAGATCGCCATGAAGCGAAACTACTTTGTGTTCCAGCAACAATTCTACCTACAATGTAAAGGGGTAGCAATGGGAGCGACGTATGCCCCGAGCCTGGCGAATTTATATATGGATCAATATGAGGAACGTCACTTATACACAGAAGAAAATCCTTTCATTGACTCCATTTCGATATGGAAACGTTACATCGATGATGTGATAATGATTTGGACTGGATCTGAAACTTACCTAAAAGATTTCTTCCTCTGGCTCAATGCAAGAAGTAAAGACATACAATTCACTATGAACTATGACAAAAGGAATATTGCGTTTTTGGATCTTGTTTTTAAATCGGAAGAGGGTGTAATAATCTGTGATCTCTATAGGAAACCTATGGAGAAAAATATTTTACTGAAGTATGACTCTCATCATCCACGCAATCTACGGGACAATCTGCCCTTTGGCCAGTATCTGCGGATTAGACGCAATTGCACCAAGAAAACGGACTTCTTTAATAAATGTGAGACCCTCACCAAACGCCTGCGTGAACGTGGCTATCCAGTAGGACTCTTAAAACGGGCCAAAAAAAGAGCTTGGTACTGCCCGAGAGAGGAACTATTGACTCCAAAGGACAAAAGTCCAGACTCTGCTGGTTTGGTCTGCGTCACCACTTTCCATTCAAAGAGCAATGTGGTGAAAAAGACAATAAAGAAATATTGGAACCTGGTGGCATCTGAACTGAATACTGAAACAACTCCACTGTTTGCATTCAAAAGAGGGAGAAATATAAAGGACAATGTAGTCAAAGCCTTTTTAGAACCACCTAAACCACTGACTCTCAGAGACCATTTAGGCTTACCACCTATAAAAGGACATGTCAGATGTGGAACTTGTAAAGCGTGTCCCATGTGCATGGATGGACCATCTTTTGTCTACAATAACAAAACCTATAACTTACCCACCCTGACTAACTGCAACACTGCTAATGTCGTATACATCATCCTCTGTCCATGCAACAAACCCTATGTAGGACAGACGACACAGAAAGTAAAATCACGCATATTGCAACATATGAGCAGGATTCGTTGCAAAGTACAGGGCGCACCTATGGTAGATCACTTCCTCACTAGTAACCATGATCCTACAAGCTTGCGCTGGCGCATCTTAGAAAAAATCAATGTGAATCCAAGAGGTGGTTCTTTGTCCACCACACTGAGCAGAAAAGAATGTAAATGGATCCACATTTTGAACTCTGTGAGCCAAGGATTGAATGAACATGAGGAAATCTCAAAACAGATGGCGCTACTCTAATCTGTATTCTCAAATTAGCCCCATTTGTTGCCACACTTCTGTTTTCCATGAGACAGCACACAAATGTCGATGTTTGTTAACATTTACCTAGAATATGCAATTTATATGTATATAACTGTGTACTCTGTGTTGTTTTGAACGATATGGCTCCATTAACTGTTTTTCAATAACCTGGGATATTGCCATCAGTCATCCCGCCAATTACCCTTTCCGAGAGACCACGCCCCCTCCATAACTGTGCGTAGGTCGGCTCGGTATTTCTTTGTAAACGTTGCTTAGCAACCGACGCACAGTGCGTCCTCGAGGAGACAGGCTTCACGTCGTCTCAGGCTACGCCTCCATCCCGATTGGCTAAGCCGACTTCAGTCCCATTTCCGGTTTGGGGTTGCCTGGATACGAGTATACTTAACGTTCCAGTTCAAGCCCCTCAGTACGAGCGCTTCTCACGGACAGCTCGTTTGGCGTTCATATCCAGATCGCCTTTTGCTACATCGCGGAGTTTCATCGCTGATGTTACTGCATCAAGGGTAAGCCCACATACTGAACTCGGATTTATACAGAGTAAAATCCTTAATCCCAATTTTTAGGACTCCGTTTGCAATCCTCGGAATTGCACCGGTTTTTAAGAATCACTTAGGCACTCCCATGGATAGATTAAAACACTTTGTCACCTAGGCACCTTAATGGCAGAAATGTGGTTGTTTGATTCTTACACCACGAGGTCCTAAAAATCCTTTTAAAATCTTTTTTATGTAGGTTGACCAACGGGCTACCCTCTGGAATAAATCACCTCTTGACCGATCCCCTTGTAAGTAACCTTGAGCGACTCTCGTCATTGTTGACGTAATGTACAAGCATCTCTCTGATACCTATTCCTTTCCTTCCAGCCCCCCCCTGTCTTGATAAAGACCCGCCGCGACCACCAACTGGGGCGCAACCAGGGTCGAAACGTCGACGCTCTTACATTTGGCCAAGCTAACTCCAGGAATATGGACACTAACCACTTGTTTTCCTTGGAACATTTACTCATATAAGACTGGCCACAAAACGATAGAAAATACATCGTTCTAACTTCCCCCGGTCCTTTTTCTGTAATTTTATTGTAAATAAATGTTTTTGTATATAAGTGTCACTATATGCATCGCACTTGTCACTTGAATCACCATAGTCACTGCTCACGTATTTGATAAATACTCGTCAGTAATGTAGTGGAATGAAGTAATTCCAATATATTGTCTCTTTTTTCCTGTTTTTAATATATATAAAAACTTTGCCTATCAGAGAGTTTTGCTTGTTTGTGTGTTTTGGAGCTGTCTTCAGCCTAACCCAAATAGATTGTCAATACCCAACAGAACCACTTGTTTGTGAATCACATATACCCAGGTTCTGAGGGACACAGGGTCACCCCATTTTGTTAAATCCTTTTTACTTATGGCCTGCTCTGGGCTCCATTCTATGTAGCTGCCGGCCTGCAATTGCAGGTTGTAGGCGTGAAGCTGTGTACTACCTATCACTTTGGTCATCAATAAAGGTTTAAAAAAAAAAAGTATTAGGTGTATTGATTAGTAGAAATGTACATCTGGTTAAGATACAGTCAGGTGCAGGTAATTGAGACATGGTTAGTTTCAACTCTAGCGGATTACATCTGCATTAGGTATTCGAAATGGCGTAAGCGCATAACATTATGCTAAGTATTGAAAATAATTGGAAGTGCTCTATACTAACCCGTTTGTATGCCCTCAAACAATTTCAAAGTGTGAAATTTAATTATGTTCCACAGAGATGATATTCCTAGTCAGTCCCATGCAATGAAGCACTACAGGGCCTTAACTTGTGGGAGCTTGCTACCCCTCACAAGGGAATTTCCCAGTTTAAATGTGTGTTTTATTTTATTTACTCAAGTGAGATTTACCATGTAGCTAGGGCAGACTTAGTTTCGAGGTGGAGGGGGTGTGTGGAGGTGTTTTCCAAGCATCATTCTATATAAGTAAAGAATTGGGGGTCACTTTCCTATGCTCACATCACCAGCCAATATGCCGGAACTGTCAATAGTCACTAGTAGGTGGGCACCCTATTATATGAAACTGGACCAATCAGAGAGAGTCCCCTATCACACGTCTATTTGCAGAATTCATTAACGTCCACTTGGTGAGGACCACACCGCTCCATATGAACGTTTTCAATTGTCTCGTGAGATAAGCAAGGGTAGTATTAGGTGTATAAAACGGGTAGTTTTCTTAATACGTATATCATTTTTTGAAGGAGATGAATCATACTGACAGCTACCCGTCCTATTAATGATATGGGAGGGGCCGAGTAGTGGAGGGTACCCCTGAAAGTATTTTCGATCTAGGGTGCAATGTTCACAGTACTAGTCTGGGCCAAATTGACCACAATGTCTATTCCCAGATATTTAAAACGAGTTCTAGTAATGACTATTCCTCCGTAGTCCATCCTGTTTTCCTATTAAGTTTTGACTAAGTGGTAATAGTCTGGTTTTGCTCCAATATACACCCAAGCCAGAGAACTTTCCAAATGAATTAAGTGAATATATGCTCATGAGGCCGGATACCTTAAGATTGCCTATGTACAGCAAAATGTAATCTGTATATAGTGAGACCGTATTGTTAATTTCCCTAGACCATCTGAAACCGGCAATGCAGGTTTGTTCTCTGAATAACGGAGCAAAGGGTTCACCCATCATGGCAAAGAGCAGGGGCGCCAGTGGACACCCCTGCATCGTGCCTCTTATCAGTTCAAATGGCTTAGAGAGGAATCCCCCCAGCATAACTCACTCCATCAGTGTACTATATTTTAATTTAACAAAGGACAGAATATGAGGGCCAAATACTCCAAAAGAGAAAAAAGATAATTCCATGAAGGGCTAATAAAGGCCTATTAAAATCCTTCAATATCTGAGCCTTCACGATGGCATGATATACTGCCTGGTTGATCAGTGTGGCCTAAAGCCACTCTGCACAATAGTAAACAAGTCAGTAACTTAGCAAGTCGCATAGTTAGTATTTTGGCTAAGATCTTCTTTTAATAATTCATTAAAGAAATCGCCCTATAGGAGACACTGAGGTGAGTAGGTTTATTGGGGTGTGGATGCCTCTTCAATGTTAATCATAAGGCCACCTATGTTTCTGGCTTCAGAGTATAGATCAAGCAGTGATTGGGCCAGTGCATCAGGGAGGCAATTAAAGAACTCCATCAGCAGACCATTATGTTCTAGTGATGTGCCTTTCGATAGTTGGAAGATGGCAACTATTATCTCATCAATAGCAATTCGTTGATCCAACATGATCCACTGGTCAGCAGTAAGGTGCGGGATATAGATACTAGCTAGGTACTAATGTAGGTTCTCTGGTGGCCTGGACATGGGGTCCGCAAAGAGTGATTTATAGTACTGTTCAAAATGATGGCTTTCGGAGTGCTGCCTAGAGTACCGACTGCCTCCCCAGGGCTAAAAAACAATATCTCATATGCCGACGACACCCAGCTGATCCTCTCCCTCACCAAGGCCCCCACCGCCACCAAATCCAACTTCCACGAAGGAATGGAGGCCATCGCCGAATGGATAATGAACAGCCACCTGAAACTGATCTCGGACAAGACGGAGGTCCTCATCATCGGTTCCACCCCCTCCGCCTGGTACGAATCATGGTGGCCGGCCGCAATGGGAGCTGCGCCGACGCCCACTGACCATGCACACAACCTGGGGGTCATACTGGCTCAGCGCTATCAATGACCAGCAAGTAAATGGGGTCTCCTCCTCCTGCTTCAACACCCTTCGCATGCTCCGCAAGATCTACAGATGGATCTCCAGCGGAACCAGAAGGACAGTCACCCATGCCCTCGTCAGCAGCAGACTGGACTACGGCAATGCTCTCTTCTCAGGAACCTCAGCCAAACTCCAGAACACTCCTCAAGACCTGGCTGTTCGAGCAGTAGCAGCACCCCCGCCTGCCACCCTAGCGCCTTGAGACCCTCACGGGTAAGTAGTGCGCTCTACAAATGTAGTGATTGATTGATTGTACCTCAGTCACCAATGCAGAAATATACCAGATTTATTACCATAATCATATTGGGAAAACCTGCCAAATTTTCCTGGCTTGGTCTACCTGCAGTTGTTGGAATTCTAATTTGGATTTCGTGAGCAGAGGTACATTTGCTTCTGTAGCATCATTCCTTAGTTTCTGTTCTTCTATCTGTGTTGCATGCTCCTGATCAGACGGCCAGTTTCCATGCTTTCTTCAAATGTGTCATTGTGGCTATAATCTTATCTCTAGTGACCGCCTTATAAGCCTCCCAGAGGACTCCCAAGGAGTTCATTGAGCCTGTGCTAATTTGTAAGTATTGTGGTGAATCCTCTCAAAGGGCAATCAGGACGTCTTGCTTAGTCGGCCACCACAAGTTCAGATTCCACAGCGAGCGAGGCCTTAGTCTATTGTGCTGCATATGGATCTCAAACAAAACAGGTGATGGACCGAATGTGGA
Organism: Lissotriton vulgaris; assembly: GCF_964263255.1. Lineage (NCBI taxonomy): Eukaryota > Metazoa > Chordata > Amphibia > Caudata > Salamandridae > Lissotriton > Lissotriton vulgaris. The sequence goes on along the minus strand of NC_141696.1, from coordinate 1,386,523,443 downwards.
TCAATGGCACACATTCACCCCAGCCCAAAGATCTGGGCCCAAATCCATCGAGTGCAAAAAAACGATGGATTTGGGCCCAGATCTTTGGACTGGGGTGAATGTGTGACATTGATCCACATTCTGTCCATCACCTGTATTGTTTGCAATTGCCGCCATAAGTGCGCTGGGGATGCTCAGACGTGGGTCCCAGGCACTCCACACCACTGGAGTCAAGCTAGCCGGGCTGATGAGAGGTGTTACCTCGAAACCGGTCCGGTCCTCGGATGCTTGATTCCGTTCTGGGAAGGACATGGCTTTTGTAGTTCGGACTGGACTGTTCCCATGGGGCACAGGGTCAGAGCTGATTTGCATATCGCCATTGTCTAACCCAGGGTGGTGTGGAGTGCAAAAAAACGATGGATTTGGGCCCAGATCTTTGGACTGGGGTGAATGTGTGACATTGATCCACATTCTGTCCATCACCTGTTTTGTTTGCATATGGATCTCAAGCAGCACATGGTCGGAGAGTCCACATCTGTGGATGTGTTAGTTGGCTATCTGATGTAAAAACACAGAGGGAACAAAAACGTAATCCAAGCTGAAAAAGGATTTATGTGCTCCAGAGATAAAAGTTTAACAGCTTGTTAACTGACATATTTTTTTCGCTCTCTCTCTCTTTCTCTCTCTCTCTCTCTCATCTATATATCGATCTATCTATATAAATAAAAATGTAACTTTTGTTTGTTCAAAATCTCAAATCTCTGAAAGTTCTCCACCGATTGCTTTGAAATTTTGACACAATGTTGCATTCGAATACGCAAGTGTTTTTATATACACAACGTTGGATTTGAATACGCGTGTGTCGAATACGAATGTGTTTTTAATCAAAAGCACAAATAGACACATAAAAATGTCAATGTGCGTTTGATAAAAATCATAAATCTACGAAAGTTCTTTTCCGATTGATTTGAAATTTTGACAACGTTGAATTTGAATAAGCGCATGTTTATATATACACAACATTGGATTAGAATACGCGTGTGTCAAATATGCGCGTGTTTTTAATCTAAAGGACGAACAGACTATCGATTGGGTTGCTGCGCAACAACTACAATAGACGCATAGAGACAATAGTCTACATATATTAGGATGGACAGTTGGTGTCAGGATGGCAGACCGGGAAGTGTTGGAAGGAGGGAGGGGGTAGGAGTTGGTTCACTTTGCAACATTAGCGAGTGTTTATATATACACAACATTGGTTTCGAATACGTGCGTGTCCAATACGTGTGTGTTTTTAATCAAAAGGCCGAACAGACCCTATCGATTTGGTTGCTGCGCAACAAATACAAGGGACGCATATAGACAATAGTCTACATATATTAGGATGGACAGTTGGTGTCAGGATGGCAGACCGGGAAGTGGGTGGAGGGAGGGGGGAGGAGTTGGTTCACTTTGCAACCCGAACATACCCTATCGATTTGGTTGCTGCGCAACAAATACAAGGGACGCATATAGACAATAGCCTACATTTATTAGGATGGACAATAACATATTGTGTACTCACAAGCATTGTGAAATTAAACATATTAGAAACGTGCGCTTACTCTTTTCTTTCTCTTCCATTTAACCAGACTGAGCCACAGCAATGCGTGGCCGGGTACAGCTAGTAGATATATATATATATATATAGGAGTGATTACATTGAAGTAGGGATCACTTAGTAAGGATGTGATTCCTACCCACTAAATGATGCTCACAGTATTTTGTATACATACATATTATGTCAATTTGCAGCATTCATTAAAGGCGACCTGGGGAGGACCACACCTCTCCAAATGAACGCTTTCAATTCTATTGTGAGATAAGCAAGGGTAATATTAGGTGTATAAAACAGGTATTTTTTTCAAAGCCAAGGAGCTTCTGCATAGGACCCAGTTGGGCGTTCGCCCTCTCTATAGCACAGGGTTGGCTCTGCTGCTTGCCTCCGAGCCCATTCAGCAGATTATGGACGGGGTGATACTGTTGCACTGCTGATGCTGGACCTGAGTGCGGCTTTCAACAATGTATCCCACAGCCTCTTATTTAAGAGCTTATGGAGTTACGGTGTTGGCCATAAGGCCTTGAAATGGCTGGCCTCATTTCTAAAGGATTTAGAAAAGGAGGTGGTGATGAACAGAGTGTCTGAGTTAAACAGACCACTCTTACCCAGTCCAAAGATCAGGGCTTGATCCATCACCGTTATTTATCTCACTGCCCCATCCCAGCTCAGAACCTGGCTATATGCAAATCAGTCTGTCCCTGGCCCAGTGCATCATGGGAACAGGGCAGACTAAACTACCAAGCCAATTCTTCACCAGAAAGGAGACAAGCTACCGGGGACCGGTTTCTGGCATTTCAGCCTTCTTCGGCCCGGCTTGCTTGAATCCTGATGGAGCAGTGAGAAAGGGACTCATGTCTGAGTATACCCTGCCACACCTATAGTGGCCAAAAACGATTTAGAAAAGGGGGTGGTGATGAACAGAGTGTCTGAGTTAAACAGACCACTCTTACCCAGTCCAAAGATCAGGGCTTGATCCATCACCGTTATTTATCTCACTGCCCCATCCCAGCTCAGAACCTGGCTATATGCAAATCAGTCTGTCCCTGGCCCAGTGCATCATGGGAACAGGGCAGACTAAACTACCAAGCCAATTCTTCACCAGAAAGGAGACAAGCTACCGGGGACCGGTTTCTGGCATTTCAGCCTTCTTCGGCCCGGCTTGCTTGAATCCTGATGGAGCAGTGAGAAAGGGACTCATGTCTGAGTATACCCTGCCACACCTATAGTGGCCAAAAACGATTTAGAAAAGGGGGTGGTGATGAACAGAGTGTCTGAGTTAAACAGACCACTCTTACCCAGTCCAAAGATCAGGGCTTGATCCATCACCGTTATTTATCTCACTGCCCCATCCCAGCTCAGAACCTGGCTATATGCAAATCAGTCTGTCCCTGGCCCAGTGCATCATGGGAACAGGGCAGACTAAACTACCAAGCCAATTCTTCACCAGAAAGGAGACAAGCTACCGGGGACCGGTTTCTGGCATTTCAGCCTTCTTCGGCCCGGCTTGCTTGAATCCTGATGGAGCAGTGAGAAAGGGACTCATGTCTGAGTATACCCTGCCACACCTATAGTGGCCAAAAACGATTTAGAAAAGGGGGTGGTGATGAACAGAGTGTCTGAGTTAAACAGACCACTCTTACCCAGTCCAAAGATCAGGGCTTGATCCATCACCGTTATTTATCTCACTGCCCCATCCCAGCTCAGAACCTGGCTATATGCAAATCAGTCTGTCCCTGGCCCAGTGCATCATGGGAACAGGGCAGACTAAACTACCAAGCCAATTCTTCACCAGAAAGGAGACAAGCTACCGGGGACCGGTTTCTGGCATTTCAGCCTTCTTCGGCCCGGCTTGTTTGAATCCTGATGGAGCAGTGAGAAAGGGACTCATGTCTGAGTATACCCTGCCACACCTATAGTGGCCAAAAACGATTTAGAAAAGGGGGTGGTGATGAACAGAGTGTCTGAGTTAAACAGACCACTCTTACCCAGTCCAAAGATCAGGGCTTGATCCATCACCGTTATTTATCTCACTGCCCCATCCCAGCTCAGAACCTGGCTATATGCAAATCAGTCTGTCCCTGGCCCAGTGCATCATGGAAACAGGGCAGACTAAACTACCAAGCCAATTCTTCACCAGAAAGGAGACAAGCTACCGGGGACCGGTTTCTGGCATTTCAGCCTTCTTCGGCCCGGCTTGCTTGAATCCTGATGGAGCAGTGAGAAAGGGACTCATGTCTGAGTATACCCTGCCACACCTATAGTGGCCAAAAACGATTTAGAAAAGGGGGTGGTGATGAACAGAGTGTCTGAGTTAAACAGACCACTCTCACCCAGTCCAAAGATCAGGGCTTGATCCATCACCGTTATTTATCTCACTGCCCCATCCCAGCTCAGAACCTGGCTATATGCAAATCAGTCTGTCCCTGGCCCAGTGCATCATGGGAACAGGGCAGACTAAACTACCAAGCCAATTCTTCACCAGAAAGGAGACAAGCTACCGGGGACCGGTTTCTGGCATTTCAGCCTTCTTCGGCCCGGCTTACTTGAATCCTGATGGAGCAGTGAGAAAGGGACTCATGTCTGAGTATACCCTGCCACACCTACAGTGGCCAAAAACGATTTAGAAAAGGGGGTGGTGATGAACAGAGTGTCTGAGTTAAACAGACCACTCTTACCCAGTCCAAAGATCAGGGCTTGATCCATCACCGTTATTTATCTCACTGCCCCATCCCAGCTCAGAACCTGGCTATATGCAAATCAGTCTGTCCCTGGCCCAGTGCATCATGGGAACAGGGAAGACTAAACTACCAAGCCAATTCTTCACCAGAAAGGAGACAAGCTACCGGGGACCGGTTTCTGGCATTTCAGCCTTCTTCGGCCCGGCTTGCTTGAATCCTGATGGAGCAGTGAGAAAGGGACTCATGTCTGAGTATACCCTGCCACACCTATAGTGGCCAAAAACGATTTAGAAAAGGGGGTGGTGATGAACAGAGTGTCTGAGTTAAACAGACCACTCTTACCCAGTCCAAAGATCAGGGCTTGATCCATCACCGTTATTTATCTCACTGCCCCATCCCAGCTCAGAACCTGGCTATATGCAAATCAGTCTGTCCCTGGCCCAGTGCATCATGGGAACAGGGCAGACTAAACTACCAAGCCAATTCTTCACCAGAAAGGAGACAAGCTACCGGGGACCGGTTTCTGGCATTTCAGCCTTCTTCGGCCCGGCTTGCTTGAATCCTGATGGAGCAGTGAGAAAGGGACTCATGTCTGAGTATACCCTGCCACACCTATAGTGGCCAAAAACGATTTAGAAAAGGGGGTGGTGATGAACAGAGTGTCTGAGTTAAACAGACCACTCTTACCCAGTCCAAAGATCAGGGCTTGATCCATCACCGTTATTTATCTCACTGCCCCATCCCAGCTCAGAACCTGGCTATATGCAAATCAGTCTGTCCCTGGCCCAGTGCATCATGGGAACAGGGCAGACTAAACTACCAAGCCAATTCTTCACCAGAAAGGAGACAAGCTACCGGGGACCGGTTTCTGGCATTTCAGCCTTCTTCGGCCCGGCTTGCTTGAATCCTGATGGAGCAGTGAGAAAGGGACTCATGTCTGAGTATACCCTGCCACACCTATAGTGGCCAAAAACGATTTAACAAAATATTTTTGTCCACCCTAAGCGTGGAAGGGTATTCTCAGATGTGAGACCCTTGCTCATTGCACCATCAGGATTCAAGCAAACCGGGCCGAAGACGGCTGTAATGCCAGAAACCGGTCCCCGGGAGCTTGTTTCCTTCCCAGTGTAAGAATTGGCTTTTGTAGTTTGGTTTGCCCTGATCCCATCATGCACTGGGACAGGAACAGACTAATTTGCATACAGCCAGGTTCTGAAACTGGGATGGTGCAGTGAGCTAAAAAACGGTGTTGGATCTAGCCCTGATCTCTTGACTGGGTGAGAGCTTTCTGCTTAATTCAGAGACTCTGTCCCTCACCACCCCTTGTTGTAAATATTTTTGTCCACCCTAAGCGTGGAAGGGTATTCTCAGATGTGAGACCCTTGCTCATTGCACCATCAGGATTCAAGCAAACCGGGCCGAAGACGGCTGTAATGCCAGAAACCGGTCCCCGGGAGCTTGTTTCCTTCCCAGTGTAAGAATTGGCTTTTGTAGTTTGGTTTGCCCTGATCCCATCATGCACTGGGACAGGAACAGACTAATTTGCATACAGCCAGGTTCTGAAACTGGGATGGTGCAGTGAGCTAAAAAACGGTGTTGGATCTAGCCCTGATCTCTTGACTGAGTGAGAGCTTTCTGCTTAATTCAGAGACTCTGTCCCTCACCACCCCTTGTTGTAAATATTTTTGTCCACCCTAAGCGTGGAAGGGTATTCTCAGATGTGAGACCCTTGCTCATTGCACCATCAGGATTCAAGCAAACCGGGCCGAAGACGGCTGTAATGCCAGAAACCGGTCCCCGGGAGCTTGTTTCCTTCCCAGTGTAAGAATTGGCTTTTGTAGTTTGGTTTGCCCTGATCCCATCATGCACTGGGACAGGAACAGACTAATTTGCATACAGCCAGTTTCTGAAACTGGGATGGTGCAGTGAGCTAAAAAACGGTGTTGGATCTAGCCCTGATCTCTTGACTGGGTGAGAGCTTTCTGCTTAATTCAGAGACTCTGTCCCTCACCACCCCTTGTTGTAAATATTTTTGTCCACCCTAAGCGTGGAAGGGTATTCTCAGATGTGAGACCCTTGCTCATTGCACCATCAGGATTCAAGCAAACCGGGCCGAAGACGGCTGTAATGCCAGAAACCGGTCCCCGGGAGCTTGTTTCCTATCCAGTGTAAGAATTGGCTTTTGTAGTTTGGTTTGCCCTGATCCCATCATGCACTGGGACAGGAACAGACTAATTTGCATACAGCCAGGTTCTGAAACTGGGATGGTGCAGTGAGCTAAAAAACGGTGTTGGATCTAGCCCTGATCTCTTGACTGGGTGAGAGCTTTCTGCTTAATTCAGAGACTTTGTCCCTCACCACCCCTTGTTGTAAATATTTTTGTCCACCCTAAGCGTGGAAGGGTATTCTCAGATGTGAGACCCTTGCTCATTGCACCATCAGGATTCAAGCAAACCGGGCCGAAGACGGCTGTAATGCCAGAAACCGGTCCCCGGGAGCTTGTTTCCTTCCCAGTGTAAGAATTGGCTTTTGTAGTTTGGTTTGCCCTGATCCCATGATGCACTGGGACAGGAACAGACTAATTTGCATACAGCCAGGTTCTGAAACTGGGATGGTGCAGTGAGCTAAAAAACGGTGTTGGATCTAGCCCTGATCTCTTGACTGGGTGAGAGCTTTCTGCTTAATTCAGAGACTCTGTCCCTCACCACCCCTTGTTGTAAATATTTTTGTCCACCCTAAGCGTGGAAGGGTATTCTCAGATGTGAGACCCTTGCTCATTGCACCATCAGGATTCAAGCAAACCGGGCCGAAGACGGCTGTAATGCCAGAAACCGGTCCCCGGAAGCTTGTTTCCTTCCCAGTGTAAGAATTGGCTTTTGTAGTTTGGTTTGCCCTGATCCCATCATGCACTGGGACAGGAACAGACTAATTTGCATACAGCCAGGTTCTGAAACTGGGATGGTGCAGTGAGCTAAAAAACGGTGTTGGATCTAGCCCTGATCTCTTGACTGGGTGAGAGCTTTCTGCTTAATTCAGAGACTCTGTCCCTCACCACCCCTTGTTGTAAATATTTTTGTCCACCCTAAGCGTGGAAGGGTATTCTCAGATGTGAGACCCTTGCTCATTGCACCATCAGGATTCAAGCAAACCGGGCCGAAGACGGCTGTAATGCCAGAAACCGGTCCCCGGGAGCTTGTTTCCTTCCCAGTGTAAGAATTGGCTTTTGTAGTTTGGTTTGCCCTGATCCCATCATGCACTGGGACAGGAACAGACTAATTTGCATACAGCCAGGTTCTGAAACTGGGATGGTGCAGTGAGCTAAAAAACGGTGTTGGTTCTAGCCCTGATCTCTTGACTGGGTGAGAGCTTTCTGCTTAATTCAGAGACTCTGTCCCTCACCACCCCTTGTTGTAAATATCATTTCTAAAGGGCCACACCTTCAGGCACTGCAAAAACACAAAATCACAGATTCTCCCATTAAAAGCAGGGGTGCCTCAGAGCTCATCATTGAGCCTTACTTTATTCAATCTATATAAATGCCCCCTGGCTGATATAGAGTGCTATAGTTTTAATATTGTATTGTACGCCAATGATACTCAACTTATTGTCATACGGTCACAGAATTAAGCCTGTGTGGCCAGTTCTCTGAGAATCTGCTTGTCCAAAGGTGCCCAATGGATGGACCTCAACTGCCTGAAACTAAATGGAGGTAAGATGGAGGTCCTTATCCTAGGCAACCAGCCTTTAATCTGGTTTCCTGCCTGTTGGCCAGATTCGCTCTCTTCCTTCGACAAAGGTTAGGGTTAAAAACGTAGACATTTGGTTTGATGAAAACCTTACATTCGATAGCCAGATCATAGCCTTGACGCGCAAGTGTTTTGGGGTTCTAAGATCACTCAAGAAAATGTTCTGCTTCCTGCCTGAATCTGCCAAAAAACAGCAGTCTACACACTAGTTATTTCCAGGCTGGACTACTGCAATATTTTATATTTGGGAGTTTCCCAATCTCGCCTGATTAGACTTCAACAAGTGCAGAACTATGGAGCTCGGCTGCTATTGAATCTTCCAAGAAGGGCCTCGATGGGCACCACACTTGGGAAACTGCACTAGCGCCCTGTGAAGAAGTGTTTTTCTTTTAATGCTTTATGCTACTGCTGCAGGGCCTTCTCAAGTACAGGTGCCTGATATCTGCACTCCCTCATCGAGCTATACTCCTGTTTGAGGCTTCTCAGGTCATCGGGGGCCCGGCTGGCGTATATCACCGCTGTGAAGTAAGCCCGCACAGGGGGTACTTACTTTAGCTTTTTGGCTTCTAAGCTGTGAAATTCTATGCCCCTTTACTTAAAACAGGAAAAGACTGAAATGGTGTTTTGTAAAAACTTAAAAACCTGGCTATTCAAATAGGCTTTACCCCTGCTCCTCTGGGCTGCTTTATGGTTTTGAATCAGTGGAGTTAGACCTTCAGCGCTGGGACACTTCGGTTGAAGTAGCTGTAACTATATAAAATGTTTTATTACTATTATTATTATAATTATTATGCCCTGGACCTCCAGCCACTTCAAGAGGCGCAAAGCCACCTAGCACAGTACCCAAGACCCCATCTCACCCTGGTTGTTGCAGTACAACATGGTGATAAAGGGGTCTGTCAGAACTTAAACAGGCGCCCCATGATGGAGGGCAGGAAGGCCTTTTAGGTGGCCCCCACCTTCCCCAACACAGCAGTGATGTGTCTGTCGCTATCTGTTAGCTCTTGGTCGGGAAGGGAGACTGGTCTGGCACAGGATAAACTTCTGTGAGTCAGCCACCACAGCAGGTCTTGGGCTGCTTCCTCTGAGTTCTGGATGGTCATGTGTCTTAGTTAGGCCCGGGGAGAAACACAGCCATTTTAAACATGTACTCATTTACTAAGTTGCATTCTCTTCCTCACAATGACTTTTGACACACATTTGTGTGCGTGACAATGCAGGATTCGTTTCTATGAAACAACACTGCTTACAAATTCCATTTTACAAGTACATTATCACGATACCTTGAACATCCCATACAAGGTCTCAACATACATTGTGAAAATGCGGTTGTTTGTTGTTCGTCCAGACCCGACCTCCTCTTTGGGAGGTTCGAGGCTGCTGCCCGATTCTGCGCCTGCTGCCCGCTCCAACTGAGACCAGACTGTCTGCAACCAACATAACCTTTTCCAGCAGGTTTTTTTCTTAATTTTTTCTTGTTGTGTCACTATTATTGTGCCCTTCCGTGTCTTGCTCTAATTCCACCACTGTTTTTATTTTCTCGTGCCTGCCTGTTCCTTCGCCTTTCGCCGCTGCTGCTCCTGCGGCCCATTCTCCCCTGGAATTCCCCCGCTCCCGCCTCCCAGCCTCTCCTCCCTCCCACCTCCCCTACATAATGGCAGTCGATGTGCGGTCGCGCCGAAGGCATGCCTAAGGCAAGCCCGTCGGCGCCCGTCCGTGACCCGACCGCAGCCTACGCCAGGAACCCTGGACCTCCCACTACCCATCGCTACGACACCACCACACTCCTCGCACTCAACCCTGGGAGACTTAAAGAATGCCAACAGGCCTCGCCGAACACAACCCACGCCCAGTTCTCCTGCCTCCACTGCCGCCAGACCCTCACTGCCACCCCGGCCTCCAGAAAAACCAACCTCAGCACCGGCGACACCCTAAAATGCATCCTCCTCAACGTACGCTCCGTACACAAACACGCCATGTAAATCTGGAACCTGCTCAACTCTCTCTCGCCCGACATCGCCTTCTTCACAGAGACCTGGACCAACGCATCTTCCGCCCCAACATCAGCACCACCATCCCAGACGGATACAAGACCCAAAGGAAGGACCACCCCAACCACCCAGGGGGGGGCCTCGCTATCGCCCACAAGAGGACCCTGAGCCTCACCACCTCCAGCGAAACCTTCCCCTCCACCGAACACCTACATTTCCAGATCCAGACCACCCCCAAAGCCATACTTCGAGGAACCCTTGTCTACAGACCCCCTGGCCCCAGAACACCCTTCGCCACCACCATCACCGACATCATCGCACTCCACACCATTGCCTCAACAAACTACATACTCCTTGGAGACCTGAACCTCCACCTCGACAACCTCAGCGACCCCAACTCCACTATCCTTCGTGACAACCGTGCCAGCATCGGACTTAAACAACTCGTCAACACACCGACCTACAGAGCAGGACACACCCTCATCCCCATCTTCGCAGCAGGAAACAGCGTCCAATTCAGCCGCACAACACAGCCGCCATGGACCGACCACCACTGCGTACACTTCACCATCAACATACCCAAGGCACCCAAAACCAGCCCCAAGCCCATCATGAAGGAACTGGAGCAAGGTTACCAACGAGCAACTTATCCCCACCCTCACCCGAGACAACCAACCTGGGCACCCGACGCAAAGGACGCAGCCAGAAAACTGCATGCCTGGATCTCCAGCTGCGCCGACGAGCTCGCCCCACTAAGCAACCCCAACAGACAACGCCCCAGGAAAGCCACCTGGTTCACCACCACTCTCCAAGAAGCCAGACACACCTGCAGACGCCTGGAGAAGAATTGAAGAAATACCAAGACAACCGAAAACCACACAACCTACAAGGACGCCATGACGGACTACCACAACCAGAGCAGAACCACCAAGAGGAACTTCATCCACAACAAAATCCTGGCCAACTTCACCAACTCTAAGGAACTTTTCAGTGTCATTCAAGAATTCACCAACCCACGCAGCAAAGCCACAGACATCACCCCATCCCAAGACCTCTGCAACAAACTTGGAACCTATTTCCACCTTAAGATCAACAATCATTGGCATAGCAATAGGTCTAGCCTTTGGGACCTTATAAGTATTTAATTATGCAGCACATTATCCTTGGTGCAACATCAACTGTTGCATGGCTAAACACTTATAATGTCCCAAAGGTGAGACCTATTGGCTATGCCAATGCGTGTTTTTTATTGTAATAATCTTTGTTAATCGCTTTCCTACCCATTATCGTGCCCAAAGCGCACTCTGTGTGGTCGGGTAAGTAACTCTTTCGTCCGTTTTGCGTGGTTGGTTGGGTGTTGTTTTTAGAGCAATCTTTGTGAGGAGATTTTTGAGGACCGGACATCTGCTCCAAATCTGCTGAGGCGAACTTATAAACAGGGCCACATCCATAGGGCACCCATTAGTATTCAGCACAGCCATAAAGCAGAAGGAACCGACCCACACGCATCATCACTAATGTAAATTACTATGGACCTGAATGGGAATGGCCAGAGGACAATTTAAAAAGGTGTGTTTTGAGAGATCAAAGGTCAATAGTTTAATTGGTATTCTCCACACTTGTAACACGATATTCCACAGCCCTGAGCAAAAAGAGAGAAAACGGAGGTTGTCCTAGAATGCAATTAGTCATTCACAAGGGTTAACTGGGAGAAAAAGAAACAGGTTTCTCCAGATTCCGTCGGTGCACGCTGAGCATTGAGAGCTGGGTGCACTGAACCACGTGAAGAGTTCTCAGCAAGCCAATCCCTCGCGAGGTGCAGTGACAGGATATGTGATGACCCTAACCCTTACCGCAAGCCTACAGAAATTCAAATATAACTAGAAATATAGCTAAAGTTCTGGAATAAGTCTTATAAATTCCATTTGTGTCGGTTGATTTTATTATTAGCAAATAATCAGTACAGGAACAGCTGTTTAAATGCTCTGATTAATACAAACAGGATAAGAAGTTGGCAAAATGCTTCCCAAGGACAGACATATTATCTGTGGAACGAGGTGGGATGCTAGTCATGTGACCAGTATACTGGCACGAGGTGGTCCAATGAGGGGCACAAAAAACTGCTAGGGGGACGTTGGCACAAGGCTAAGAGAAACAGCTGAAGCCAAAAGGAGGTGTAGGCTTCCCAGAATGGAAGGATAACCAATACTAGACGGCTGCCATAGCACCACTGGGAGGGGAAACACATGCCTCAACCAATAAGGATAAGGGTCCCTATAACCAAAGAAAGGAGGTGATAAAATTCATTTTGCTCCTGACGTCAGCCTCACCAACCGTCAGAAAGATAGAAAGTGAAAAAAGGATCAACCAGCAACAGCGGAGAGGATTGTGGGATAAGCAAAGTAGAACAAGAAAAAAGCATTAGGATCACCCCGGCCATATTCAATTTTTTCCCCTCTCTCTCTCTCTCTCTCTCTCTTCTCTCTCTCTCTCTCTCTCCTCTCTCCTCTCTCTCTCTCAGCAAATTGAGCTTTCAGGAGCACACCACCGCGTGCAAAACTAAAGAAAGGTGGCATCTGTTTCATGCTCAGGTAATACCGCCAAGCATAAGCCACACCTAAGAGCCATCTCTCTCACGGGCATAGAGCATGCCACGGCGTGCATAAGAAAAGAAAGGCAGCACCTTCTTTATGCCTGGTGATACCAACAAACACAAGCCACACTAAAGAGCCAGCTGTCTCACAGGCTTTGTTCCTATATGGAGAGAGGCACCGGAAGCTAAAGTACGTTCACAATTGAAGGCAGTAGTGGAAGCTAAAGTATGTTCACAATTATAACAAGCCCGGGAGTTGTGTGCGCGCGTGCGCAAAAAGGAAATTTTAAACAAGCACGCGAGTAGTGCGCGCACAGCAGCGACAAAAGTGAAAGCGATCGCGCTGCAAGGGTGCTGCAAGCATGCTAATGAGGAAGAAAGGGGGGACCTGTTGTGTACGTAGAGTTAATGAGCCATGACGAGCAGATGGTGGCTGTGCGCGTGCACGCACGCACGGATAACCGCAAGCTTGAAGCCAGCACAAACTGTGGTCGGACTTTTAAAAGCCCACTTACTAAATGTCTCGCATGCACTGGCTCAGGCAGGACCTAAAAACCTCTACAGCCAACTTCATCGACCAACCACCAGGCGTCACAGACTCCCCATGCCCCCCGGAAACACCAGCCAGCTCACTATTTCCAACTGGACACCGATCACGGTCGAAGACACTACCTCGATTATGAAAAGCATCCACTCGTGGGCCGCCACCGACCCCTGCCCCCTCACATTTACCACAGAGCCGCGGCCGCCATTGCACCCGAACTACAACGCACCATCAACACCACTTTCAAAACTGGCACCTTCTCAGACGACTAGAAGCATGCAGAAGTCAGACCCCTGTTCAAGAAGCCCACAGCTGACCCCACCGACCTCTAGAACTATAGGCCTATCTTGCTTCTCCCCTTCGCACCCAAAGTTGCAGAGAAAACAGTCAACAGAAAACTGACACGATTCATTGAAGAGAACGCTGTCCTCGACCCGTCCCAATCCGGATTCCGAAGCAACCACAGCACAGAGACCGCCCTACTCGCCGCCACAGACGACATCCACACACTCCTGGACCAAGGCCACTCTGCAGCCTTCATCCTACTCGACCTATTAGCGGCCTTTGACACCGTCTCCCACCGCATACTAGTCACTAGACTATACGACGCAGGCATACAAGGAACAGCCCTGGACTGGATCCGATCATTCCTCACCGGAGGAAGCAAAAGGATCAGACTCCAACCCTTTCTCTCCAACCCCACGAAAATCACCTGCGGAGTCCCACAGGATACCACCTCTGTACCACCCTCTTCTGCATGGGACAGCACATGGTGGATGACCGTCCTCGGAAGCCCACCTACCCCCTCAGACCATGCCAAGAACCTCGGCATCGTACTCGACTCATCACTCACCATGAACCGACAGGTCAACGCCATCAACGCCGTCACTTCCAGCTGCTTCAGCATCCTCCACAAGACCATCATGTGGATCCACCCTGAGTCAAGGAAGACAGTCACCCACGCACTCATCACGGCAGACTGGACTATGGAAACCCACTCTACCCCGGCATCAACAAGTCCCTATTCTGCAAACTTCAGACAATACAGAACACCGCCGCCAGACTCGTCCTCGGCATCCCCCGACACAAACACATCAGCCAACACCTACGAAGCCTCCACTGGCTCCCTGTGGAGAAAAGAGTGACTTTCAAAATCCTCACTCATGCCTACACAACAACGGACCCAAGTACCTCAACGACAAAATCAACTTCCACGTACCCAAAAGAAACCTCCGATCTTCCAACCTCGTACTGGCCGAAACCGCCAGAGCAGGCGGAAGATCCTTCTCTTAATAACTATTTGCCATAGGTCTGTTTTCTTCATGGAATTTAAAGAGAAGATTGTGGTTTGCATTACGATGTCTGTAGATGAATTTCATGCAAATGTACCCTACTCATCTGGTTGAACCTTTGTCTTTTCTCACATTGCAGCCAAGATCTGGAACAAGCTAATGGCAGACATCAGACGCGCCCCCTCCCTGAACACCTTCAGGAAGACCCTGTAGATCTGGCTCTTTGGCTAAACAGTTCTGCAGTGCCTTGAGACTCTCACAGGTGAGTAGCGCGCTGACAATTTCCCCGATTGATTGAATGGTTCGTCCATGCGGCTATGCAACTATATATAGAACAAACAATGGTAGCCTGACTTAAGGCCTTGGCTCGGAGCAAGAATGTTTTTTGTTATAAATAAAGAAGCATTTCTGGGTTTTCAGCAGAGGAGTGTTTGCTGTCACTACACGCTGGAACCTCAGCCCAGCTGCTTGCGGATCCCTCTGCGTTGAGTGATGTCCAACCTGTGATCAAGATGGGGACCTACATTCTATCACTTCAGGCAACTGGGGAGGAACATCCAATAGAGGATTCTTGGCAGAACGCATACACACCCTAGACACTTAGGTTAGGGAACGCATAGTAGGAGTATGCTACGGATATATATATATATATATATATATATATATATATATATATATATATGTATATATATATGTATATATATATATATATATATATATATATATATATATATATATATATATATATATATATATATATATATATATATATATATATATATATATATATATATATACAAAAAGCACCGCTTTTGGAAGAGCCAGACTTGCAGGTCTGGACATTGTTTTCCTGCACTGCGCTGTTATCCTGCTAAATAAACACGAAGGTTTACCTACCTGCAAGTCTGGCTCTTCCAAAAGGGGTGCTTTTTGTGTGTATATGTTTAAACGGCCGATCCCGGTCGTGGAGGAGCCCTGCTACTGAGAGGTGGACCTTGCTGCAGTTATTTGGCAAGCAGCGAGAAGGACAGGAAGGACGTGTGGCAGGTTTGAAGATGCAGCGCAGTGTTTGTGTGACAATTTACGGACCCACTGGGGTATTTTAATTTTGAATATTGACATTGTGAAGGAGCAGCTAACTGTAGCGATATTTGGCACTACTATTACCAGCAGGCTCTGGGTGAGCCCACGCCCACTGGGGCAGGTGATAATGATTTAAATGAGGCCGGTGCTCCACGCAGTGTTTAAATGAAGCCTCTGAAGAAATGCTGCAAAGCATGAAACACGTCAGGCTTACAGATTCTGGACATTGTTTTCCTGCACTGCGCTGTTATCCTGCTAAATAAACACGAAAGTTTACCTACCTTCAAGTCTGGCTCTTCCAAAAGGGGTGCGGTGTGTGTGTGTGTGTGTGTGTGTGTGTGTGTGTGTGTGTGTGTGTGTGTGTGTGTGTGTGTGTGTGTGTGTGTGTGTGTGTGTGTGTGTGTGTGTGTGTGTGTGTGTGTGTGTGTGTGTGTGTGTGTGTGTGTGTGTGTGTGTGTGTGTGTGTGTGTGTGTGTGTGTGTGTGTGTGTGTGTGTGTGTGTGTGTGTGTGTGTGTGTGTGTGTGTGTGTGTGTGTGTGTGTGTGTGTGTGTGTGTGTGTGTGTGTGTGTGTGTGTGTGTGTGTGTGTGTGTGTGTGTGTGTGTGTGTGTGTGTGTGTGTGTGTGTGTGTATATATATATATATATATATATACACACATACATATACAGTTTTATATGCTTGCATATATAAATTGCTTAGCTAGATGGTGGAATTGTTCATTCGATCTACTGTCCTTATATTGCTAACTACTCCTATCTGCATCCGTCTATTGTTCATTGCAGCACAAATATTCTATGGAAGAATCACAATAGTTCAATCAATATTGAAAAGCCTTTCTGTGTATTATTTGTATATTTCTCTTAGAGAAAGAGAGCACGAGTGACTGAGCAAAAGAGTTCCAGATCTGTTACCACAATTCCTGGGAGGGATCAGGGTTGTCATGTTCTGTTCTTGCCAACTAGCTGACCTTTAGGACAACATATCCTAAGGGGGTGCGCAGAATCAGTCTGGCACCATTCTGAAGTTCATGTTGTCCAACAAATGCACAGTTCCTACTGGAAAGTGGAAACTACTGGATGGTGTCAGAAAGGCGGCATTGATGCTGCGCCCACTAGGAGGTCAAGATCCGATGTTGGGCTTGCATGTGCCACCTGGCGTGATTGACAAGGAGGCTTATAAGGCTAAGAGGCCACAAAGCCTCATAACAATACTCAACTGGATCCAGGATGAGCCTGAAACATCTGGATCATGGCATTAACATTCTGGACTTGTTGCTGTAGAAGGAAAGCCCTGAACTCCACTTTATCCAAGAATGCCTCAATGAAAAGAAACCCTCTGAATGGGAAACAGGTGTGACTTTAAGCTTGTTAATGGTGAAACCCAAAAATGTCAAAAGGTCAGCCGTCGTATGAAGGTGGTCCACTACTGGCTACAGCGAGGTCTTTAGTAGCCAGCCATCGAGGTACAGGAATACAGCAAATCTCAAACTCCAAAGCTGAGAAGAGACCACCACCATCAGTTTGTGAATACCAGAGAGCCATTGATAAGCCCGAAGGGAAGCATAACAAACTGATATTGATCCTGGCACACTTTTAACTTCATGTTAGGCCTTTGGGACTGCATGGCAGGTACATGAAAATATGCATCCTCCAAGTCAAAAGACACCATTCAGTTGCCCAAGTCCAAAGCAAATATAATCGGAGCCAATGTGAACATTTTGAATCCGTCCTTCCTTAGGAAAGGCATTGACAGGACAGAGGTCCAAGAAAGGCCCAAGGCCCCCATCCATTTTCGCTGTGAGGAAATAGCAAGAGTAACAACCCCAGCTTTTTTCCTAGTTGGGTACTCTGTATGGCACCTTTGTAGAGCAACAGGCAAACTTACTGTAGTAGGATGGCCAGATGCTTTTCTGAAATTCGTTCTGGTGTGAAAGCGATATTGAGCTGGGAGGAGAGAAAAAAAAGTAGGCCATAAACTTTTCAATAACTTGAAGACCCATTAGATGGAATGGATCACCAACCCAGAATGAAGTGCCAGATCCTGCCTGCCCCTGGGTGGTGATGCATTGATGAGGGCAAACTACAGCTGCTTGTTGACCATTGTAGCAGGCGAGGAGAATTGGAAGACTGGTGTCCCTGCTAGCCTGCACAATGTCTGCCGAATCCACATCCATGGCCATGAAAGGACTGGGTTCTCTGTTACATCACCGGTTAGGATGTCTCTGCCTATACACCAGCCCTCTGGAGTAGCCCCCATATTTATGAGACTGGTGTGGGAATTATTTGGCAGGATTCAACAGCACCAGGAAACTGCTGTAGGTCTAATGACTTTAAAAGGTTCCAAAGTGGAGTCAACATTCTCACCAAAGAGGCAGGATCCATCAAAGGGCATCCATCAGCAAAGCTGCACACCACTTAAGAACTCAGTGGACCTCATCCAGGCATGTTGGTGAAGGACCACACTAGTACCAACCACCTTGCCAAAGCAATCTGTGGTATCCAAACCTGTGTGGAGAATATATTTGCCTACTTCTATCCCATCATGCATCATCTGGGCCAAAGAGGCCCTAGGATCCTCCCAGAATGCAGACAGGATCTCACTGGACATGTCCCACAAGGCATGGGTGATTCAGACCAACAGACAGACTACATTTATAGACCGCAGACTGGCTGAAGAAAACATGTTTGCCAAAAGTGTCTATCCTTTTAGAATCTCTATCTGGAGGAGTGGTGGAAAATGAATTTGGATTGACTTTACTGGCAAGGCTTGCACATTAAGGCTCCTTGCAGTGGTGTGCTGGAGAGAAAGTTCGGGTCACCAGGTGTCGGTTTCAAGCACTTAGCCTTCAGAGCATCTATGAGGGCATCATTAAATTGAAGTAAGGACTCATATGTTGCTGTACACAACTGCAGAATTCCTCTCAAAACATTTGTTTTAGTCTCAAAGGAGGGCAGTACCTTGCCTGCCTCCGAACCACCACAGTGAATGAGGAACTCTCTTCGGTTGGTGGCTCATGTGTTGAGGTAAGCTTTGCTTCAAGCCCACTGGTTTTCTGCAAATCAAGACCTAAGGCATTATCAATTTAATGAGAGGAAGCAAGCCACCCATTTCATCAGTATCAACATCCTAGGGTGTCAGACAGAACTAAAAAGATAATAGAGCTTCTGCTGATAGCTCTAACATGGCTTAGGTACTTTGTTAGAGTCAAGCTGCATGACAATTGGTTGCGCTTTTGAAATTTCATAGTGCGGTTGAGCTCGGGAAGATGTCAGTTCTGGGTCCAACACGGGCATTGGCAACCAGCGTGGGGGTGGAGTCGAAGTCTGTATCGAAGTCAGAATGACTAGAGATTTGCGATTGAGTGGAACCTGAATGCAGGCCAGAGGGAGACGGAAGCATACTGAATATTTGCAACATGGCCTCTTTGTAGGCTTCAATCTTCGGTGGGGTTGAAGACAGCCAGTGGAACACAGGGCTTGTTGGGACCAGCTGAGGAATAGGCTCAGTGACCGGTGACCTTGACAAAGTGTGATTTTCATCTTGATGGTCTCATGCCTTCTCCTTGGGGCAGAGTCCCGCTTTACTTTTTCATGTTGCTTTTGGGCTTTGACTTACCAGGAGACATTGAACGTCAAGTCGAACAGTCATGTTAACGGTCCATGACCAGGACTAAACCTGTGACTTGGAGCAGGATCTACACAAAGGACGCCATCTCTTTATGTACTCGGCAACATACAACTTCGCCTTCTGGCCCCAAATTGCATTTGCATGCATGTGGATGCACTTATTACATGGCGTGTAGTGTCACAGTACCCTAGGTCACTGTGAAATGTTTGATGCCATAGAAAATCCAGACAAATTTGGAAGTGAACTCTGGATCTGCATCAAGAGGTGCAGACAGAAACGAACAGATATCATCATGCAGGAGTTGTGCTTTTATGCAGCTCCACTATGTCACTTCCAAGACTGTATGGAGCCAATGCCAAGCTGCAGGATCCTACCAAGTGGGGCGCGAAATACAGCTACAAGGAAACTCATGGGTACCGTCTGGCACCAAGGGGATATTCTACGGATGAAGAATCTGCAGTTTGAAGTATTAATCAAAAACAGCAATTAAAGATTTTAAAAAAAGCAAGAAAACAAGAAAAAGATAGAAGAAAGAAGTAGAGAATGAAAGAGTTAAGTAAAGAAAGCAAGAAAGATGTGAGAAAAAGAAATTAAGAAAGATGGAGAGAACATAGAAAAAGAGAGGAAAAAGAAAGAACTATTCTTTTACAAAAAAATTGGTAAGCTGCATTTTCCTGCACTGTCAGTTTCCAAGGCCTCATAGAAAGAGGAGCAAAGTGCGGTCTTAGCTGGTAGGCAGCTGCATATTCTGAAATCAACTGGCACTCAGTCAGTTATGATATACGAGCTAGATAGAGGCAGCCTGAGAGTACTAGAAGCTTGGAATTGACCTATTGGAGACATTTGGGCAGAACCACATTACTTCTAATTTACAACTTCAAAAAAGACACTCATCTGTATGAATTAATGAGAAAAGTATGGCTGAAGAAACACTATCAATGCAGACATCCAAATACTACTGGATTCAACGTTTGCTGTTTAGAATGGGAGTATACAGGACATTGAGAATGTTATCAGGAATTACCTTAGTTAATCATAACCTAAGCTACTGCAATTTCTGATTACTTTGCATTCTGGACCTTGGACAGTTATGGTTCGCATCCTGCAACAGGGTAAACATTGGATAGGCTCACACACCTCAAACATACACTAGGACTGTGTACTTTATATGCAATACATCATTTGAAGCCGAAACAGGGTTTCAATTACAGAACTTTTGTCTTCCTGGTCCTTTAACTATTTGCAGCTGAAATGTATTTTAATGCTCCACAGTACTCTGGAAATGAATCTAACACTAATTTATTGCATGTATTTCTCCATGGTGAAGAACGGAATACTTTGGTTGTGCAGGAGTCAGGCGGAAGCAAATCATCCTTCATTGACAAAGTCAGAAAGTTGTTTGACAGTTACTCCTCACATGTTATTGCCAGTCATAAACTGGGTTATTAATTTGGGGAGGGGGTGATACCAACCAACTTAATCAACACATTTTCCTTAGGTCAAATTAACAGTTCTTAGAGAATCTCTGCTCAACCACTGGCAGCTGAGGGACAGATATTGGCAAGCACTACGCAACCAACACCAAGAGGACCGATAATAAAATCCAAGCACTTCCAATAATTTTTGAGTAAAGAACAAATATAATAACATTCCTACACTATTTGAAATTTTACATCCCTACATCACGCATGCCAAACACAAAAGACGAGGACTTGAAAATCATGAATACAAATTTAACAAGCATCTGCAATGGAATAGGTCTTGCATTACTGAAAGTTTGAGCTATTGGCATTGCATTATTATTTGCAACGCCAATAGCTCAAACGTTTAGTAATGTGAGATCTGTTGCATTGCAAATGCCTGTCGTTCGTGTATCCATTACCTTTAGGTTCCCTGTCCAACCTCCCAATGGAATCACAAGTTGCAATGACTCTACTAAAACACCAAAGCAAGGACAGTGCAACAATGCAGCAGAGCCTGGGGTAGACGCAGGCAATTTCTTCCAGGAACAACAGGTCTCCGTGAGTGTCTCTCTAGGACGAATGAGGGGGCTGGCAACGACTTCCTGTCATAACACTGTGCTCTGTCGTAAGTACACTAAACTGGCATAGTTTGGAACCCCACATGCTTTTTTCTGAAGAAGCGATAGGTTCCAAAGCATGACCTGGTCCTGGCAAGCCTCTCTTATGAAAATATATGAAAACTGCTGGACCGAAGAGCACACCCATACGTGACTAAGTTCAAGTGAGGGGTGTGTTATAAACACATACCTGCGCTGCTTAAGAAATAAAAAAATTCCAATGGTCTGACACTGTCCATGAGGCCGCCATTGTTTAGGATGGCAAAAAAAAAAAACGTTGAGCTGGGCGAGCCACGCAACAACAAGACGCACGACCAACACTATTTAAGATTTTTTTTTTTAAAACAAGTTGGGCGAGCCGCGCACAACAAGATGTGCGAGAAACAACACAGGATGTGATGAGGGTAAGCAGTCCTGTTATACACCCACCGGAAGTAAGGCGAGGTAAGAAGTGGTATTTGATGGGGCTTTGCAGCTTGGTACTACTGCATGAGGCGGATTAACTTCAAAGTGTAGGGACTAGAGTAAAGAAGAGGACAAAGAGGTAATGATATGTCTTAGACGCTGAAGCTCAGTAGACAGTGATTTCCTAAATTTAAGCAGGAATTGAAGATTTGAAATTGGTGTTCCATGACTTGTGTCCTTTGGGTTCAAGTCACGGTCTTGTGAAAAGAAGTTATGTTAAATTCCTTGAAGTAGCATCAACCATAAAGCGCGGCGTCTGTGCAGTGGGGGGGGGGGGGGGGGGGGCTAGTGATTATAGCCTATATAAAAGTTATAGTGATAAGTCCAAAATGTGGGGTCAGCGCTCAGTTAGTGAAACACGACAAAAGGAAGCGGCAAAGAGTTTGGCAAGCTGTGCATAACCCGGTGCCCACCAATATTATACTGCTTACAGAAAAGTAAACAAATTGTAAACAAACAAAAAAAGTGTTGTGTGGCGAGCCGCAAATAAATTAGGAAAGGGGGGGCAGCCTTCACGATAAAGCGCTGCTTTAAAGAGGCAGTGCTGTGTCTGGCTGGATGTAAAAGAAGCGGTCATGCCTGCTTCAGCAAGACGTTAATAAAGTAAATAGTTCTCCTGTGGTGCTAATGAAAGCTTCAGAGTAAGGACACATGTAAGAGGGGCTGTCCTTATAGGAGGTTACAACATGAGAGAGAGGTACTAAGGAGGGACTACTAAGCCTATTGAGGAATCAAAAGCCATCATTTACAAAGGACATGAAGAGGAGTCAATGGTAAAAATGGGCGGAACATGAATGGGGCTTAATGCCCATATCCTGAATAAGGGCAAAAACAACAGTTGATAAACAGAAAGCAGAACAATGTCATGCATTCACCCCAGTAGAGAGATCTGTGCCTAAATCCATCGTTTTTTTGCTCACCATGCTATTCCAGTTTGAACCTAGCCATATGCAAATCAGTCTTGACCCTGTGCCCCATGGGAACAGTCAAGCCCAAACTGCCAAACCAGGTCCTACCTGGATTGGCAACAAGCATCCTAGGAGCGGGTTCGGGCTTTCAGCCCTCTTCAGCCAGGATAGCTTGATTCCAGTGGCATGGAGAGCACGGGACTCACGTCTGAGCATACCCGTCCCACTCGGGGTAACAAAAGCAAAAACAACAGTTGATGGACAGAATGCAGAACATATCCTGAATAAAGCATGTCTTGAACAGACAGCACAAGCGCTGCCTAGGTGAGACCTAACCAGTGTCTTTTTAGGTCTCGGCTAGCGTTGCTGCACACATGCAAAGCTCGCTCGGCGAGATTTAATGTTTTTGAGGACTTTGGGTAAAGGGCTTTAAGCTACACCCCTCTTTCCCATTGGCTGGCGTCACCATTTATGCTATGCTTTCGGCTTTTTCTGACAGCCCACTTGGACAGGCTCGTCTGCTTTCCGTGCGTCGTGAAAGGTTTCTTATCTTTATGGGGCCATGTGGTTCAAACACATGGCCCCATAAAGACAAGAAATCGTTTTGTACCGGGCTAAAGTGAAAGTGGAGCGTGCTTGTTATCCAAGGGTTTCCCAGAGGCCAGGCAGACGCTGCAAATACCCAGCGACCGTTTGCATACCGACAGCTTCTGTTTGTGAACTGGCCCGGAGGTTAAATCCCCAATATCAAGCACTTTGCTGCAAGCAGGTTATTACCACGTAGAACAATCGCTGATGCTTTACAAAGTCTGTCAATGTTTTTTTTATTTGTCTTTGGTGTTGTTGCTTTAAAACAGGTTTAAAAAGCCCCAGCGCTTCTATATGGAAATGTATGTTTTTTGATAAAATAATTCATGTTGCGCGAGCATGTTTCAGAAAATTTCCAGCAGACAAAAGAACTGAGATATTGGAAATAAAGTGGCCTGCCGAGGATCACACACACGCTTGGCTCACATTGTGAAGCTGGGACCAGAACTCCGTTCAACCTTTGTTCTAGAAGACCACATCTCCTCAAGAAAAGATCAGGAAACGATGGAGTTCATGGTTAAATTATGAGTGGGCACATGTGGTGTGAGGGAGGCGTCTCACGAGTCCTTTTTCGTAATGTAACTGATGCTCTTGTAAAGCCCTCATACTCATAGGGTCGAGATCGCACTATATAAAATTGTAAAAATAAAAAAAAATGAGAACCAGAACAACACAGTAATCCTCAAGAGAGAAGGCGCCACAGGAAGTGCGGAGTACATGTCATAATTATGGTTAGCCTCCTGGACACAGGAAGGGAGGGTGTGCTCACTACCCCTTCCCCTTTGTGGAGTCGGGAGGGCAATATCTGGCCTCTACTGTGTGCAGAGGCTGCACGCCCACTGCAGCTTTGACACGCACCCACGCTGTCGGTCCAGGAGGAGCCCCCTCCCCAGGCAAGGCTCCGATCAGCTGGAGTTACAAGGACCCCAGATGTTGCCGCCATCAGCACCCTCGGGCAGGCAGCAGGAGTATGTCTTAGTCAGCGCATGCTGCACACTTCACAGCAGTCAGCAGCTTTCCAAGGCCCCGGCCTGCGGCAGATGGGTGGGTGTGGCCGAGCTCAGTAGTGCAAGAGGAGGGGGGCAAAGAGCGCTCTTGCCATGCGCTCCACCGTCCCCACCTTCGGCTCATCACCCACCCTCCTAGTAATAACAGTGAAAATCACACCCCTGAGGCTGTGCATCTCCAGCTGGCAGACATGTGCACGAGCAGGCCGGCTGTGCTGCTGCCAGGACCGTGCACTAGGAGGCCGGCAGCCACGAGCACCAGCATGCCGGCTGTGCTGTCGGCAGACCGTGCACCAGCAGGCTGGCTGTGCTATAGAGAGGGCAGTGCACCAGCATACAAGCAATAAATGTGACATATTTGCTAGAGGGGTGGTACAGAGAGCTGTGCCTTCAACTTGGGTGGCAAAATCCTGATCCAAGGTGGCTCAGAGGGCAGTAGAAGCAGGAGACAGGAAGAAGTAAGAGAGTAGATAAATCTGGCATGGAAGGTGAGAGAGAGCAGGGAACATAAGAACAGTTTGACAGGATGTATAAGAGAGTAGTTTAGTAGAGATGATGGAAAGAGAGAAGTAGGGGCGATTGAAATGTGTGAGGGAGGCGAGGGTAGGAGAGGCGGGTAAATACAAATGAAGATGACACAATTAAAATAAAAAGCGATTGAGAAGAAAGATGAATGAAAAACAGGAATAAACATGAGCAAGAAGAAGAGAGGCGTAATAAACAAGCATTAAAAATGCAAAGGTCACTGGAGATGTTGTAGTTGATTCTCGCAATTTCCACACTTGGATGGACCAAATTGTTTCGGATAATACCGAATCTAAAAGCCCTCATGCAAAATGTTTTAAGAGAAAGCCTAACGCCCCCTCGTTCACTCAGACTTTATATGATAGTCATCTTCTCTGTCGAAGATTAGAAAGACAGTGGAGGAAAATGTATGACGAGGCTGCAAGAGCACTGTATGTCAAACAGAGGAAACTATATTTTGCCAACATAAAAACGGCAATAAAGGAATATTTTACTAAGGTCATAAATGAAGCCCAGCAAAACCAAAAAACTGTCTTCACAATAGTCAAGTCTTTCACTCATCCTAAAGCCCTCATGCCCGAAATCCCACCTTCAGAGAGCCTGTGTAATCAAATCGCAGACTTCTTCGTAGATAAAATCGTTAACATCCAGAAAGACTTTCCTCTTCCTCTGTCCAATTCCTCAGAGGTCACTGACAACCACCCCCCGCTTTCCAGTTTTAAACCTGTCTCCCTTCAACAAACAAGTAAGGCAATCCTGGCATGCAAATCAGGAGCCCCCACTGACTCCTGTCCTCCCATCATTTTGCATCACTTGATCGACGCAGTAAACCCCCACATTAATATCATTATTAATGAATCCCTCGAATCCGGCCTAGTGCCAAACGACTGGAAGAAGGCCATTGTTAAGCCCCTGATGAAGAAGCAGAACAAATCGCCTACGGATCTTACTAACATGCGCCCTATCTCGTTACTACCCGTCCTTAGTAAAATGAAGGAACGGTTAGTACATGATGAGCTAAAAACATTTATAGAGGCCCACAACATCCTGCATCCTCAACAGTCGGGTTTTCGCTCCGGCCACTCTACTGAAACAGCCCTGATCGAACTAGCTGACTCCATCAAGTTTTTGCAGGATGAGGGTAGGCAAGCTGTCCTCATCCTGCTTGACCTTACAGCAGCGTTCGACACTATCTCGCATGTCATACTAATCAACAGAATGCGAGAGATCGGCGTGACAGGCACAGTCTTGGCATGGATTACATCTTTCCTTTCCAATAGGTCCCAGACTGTGTCCCTGGGTCCCTTTCTATCCAGCGAAAAATCCACCACATCAGGAGTGCCTCAGGGGTCCATATTAAGTCCTCTCTTTTTTAACATCTATATGGCGCCCCTCCTCGCTGTGATAGAATCACATGGGATCCTCGTCACGTCATATGCCGACGACACACAACTTGTCGTCACCATCGACAAAAAGTGGTCGGATGCAGATCTACGTTTTCAAAACTGCCTCTCTGATGTATTCAAATGGCTGAATAAGAACCATCTAAGATGCAATAGTGCCAAGACAGAAATCATACCGCTGGGTAAAGATCCATCTTTCTGCCCGAAAGACTGGTGGCCCATGGGATCGGAGCCCCCCCCCCAGTGCAGTACCATCAGCACGGAACCTTGGCGTGCAATTCGATTCACTCCTCTCTTTCGACGACCACGTCAGGATCACTGCTGGTCGCTGTTTTGGACTTATTAAATCTTTGAAAATATTTTTTGATTTCCTCCCCATTGCAGCTAGAAAATCAGTTGCGATAGCTTTAATACTCTCCCGACTTGATTACTGCAACGGATTAATGGCTGGAGTGAAAAAGTCCACCCTCAGAAAGCTGCAGAGCATTCAACATGCTGCTGCGAGACTGGTCTTAAAACTCCCCAGAAGGTCATCAGCTTCAGCTGCACTAAAATCTCTGCACTGGCTACCATTGCATAAAAGAATCCTTTTTAAATTGCTTCTCACTGTTTTCAAATCCTTGCACAACACAGGGCCTCACTACCTCGCAAATCGCTTTACGCGTTACAATCCCTCGAGATGCCTTAGATCCTCTGGGACAAATCTCATTACGGTCCCCAGATATAAATACAAAACCAAGGGTGGGAAAACCTTCACTGTCCTGGCAGCCAAGGCATGGAACAACCTTCCAGCCAACCTTAGACTAATCGAAAAGGAGAGCCTTTTCAGAAAACTCCTTAAGACATGGGTGTATTAACAACCAGACACCTCCGTACTGGCAGCCATCTAGTTCCATATCTTCATCATATTCCATCTTTCATTTATGTACCGTACGCAAGCTCAGCGCCAAGATGCTCCCCTGGGAGCGAACGTCCGCGCTCTATAAATACCCATAAATATCAAATAGGTCTCGTCTTTCATTAAGTTGAAGCCATTTGCTTTGCTATACAATACCATTAGCAAAGCAAATGGCTTTAACTTAATCAAAGGAGAGACCTATTGCATTTTCAATGCTTGTTAAGTATGTTTACTAGCTGAGCCCCAAGATGTCTCTCTTAACAATGCTTAGCGGGTGAGCCTTTGTTTGGGGGGGGGGGGGCGGGGTTTAGTGCCGGGGCAGAGGAATAGCGGTGACGGAATGTGACCTGTCAGAATCACAAAGTTTCCAAATGGCACACATAGGTACAACCGACTGCTTGAT
Organism: Lissotriton vulgaris; assembly: GCF_964263255.1. Taxonomy (NCBI): domain Eukaryota; kingdom Metazoa; phylum Chordata; class Amphibia; order Caudata; family Salamandridae; genus Lissotriton; species Lissotriton vulgaris. The sequence continues at coordinate 1,386,496,031 of NC_141696.1, read as the reverse complement.
TATTGATTGGCCCTTGAATGCCCTCTTTTCACTTGAATGCAAACCTCCTAAGAAAAACAAGCGTTGGCAAAACTATATTGTAGGGGCAACTGCTCAGTGAGCATCAATCTCGTTAAAAGAAAAGTGGCTAAAAGCTAAAATATTTGTTGGTCTCATAAAACACATATTGCTATTATAGCCCATGTCACTGAAGGGAACTACTTTGAGTGTTGATTGTCTTGTAAAACAGCTGCATGCCATCTATCACAGTGTAGTTAATGAGTGAAGTTGGCTAACCCACTACACAACGCTGTATGCTGCAGTGGGCAGAAAGAAAATGTGAGTGACACACTAACAGATCAATGGATTAAGAGGCCTGACAGAGAGTCCTATAAGTAAAGTATATTAAACATATAATTTTAGTAAAATCGAAAGGTCTTTGTTATTGCCAGACCTAACAAGGTCACGAGGCTAAGCAGTGGTAGGTAGAAATAGGGGCATACAATAAGGCATTTTGTACAGAAATTAATCAAAAGTGGTTTCACACCATAGATGGCAAATTTCAGTGGTTTTGCATTTCTGAGCCAGAAACATAACTACATTTTAAAATGTTTTTTTCTCTAAATGTATGTGTTTATATTTTTTATAATACATAAACCAAGTCCAGTGTCCATCCAGCTGCAATTGGCCAACCCCTCGGATCACAATCCCTTCTGTACGCGCCCTTTGGCTTGCCACTTCGTCATTTTTCCTCTGCATCTCTTTTTCTCTCTCTCTCTCTCTACCTCGTCCTACGTCTTTCTTTCTTTTTTCAATCTTTGAGATATTGGTCACTCATATCAGATTTGCAATGTTTTTCACAAAATGGCGACTTTATCCACTACTTAAAATGACGACTTGCTTGATCATGTTTTGATATGTGAATCATACAATGTTTGCTCTTTCTGTGTTTCTTACTCAAGTTTTCCATGCCTCTGGTTCCCCCCTCAGCACTTCCCTGAAGTTAGGCACTTGTCATGGTGGCCCTTCTACCCCCAACTGATGCAAGACCGTTTTTCCTGCGGTTGGAAAGTATTAAACCAGAATCTATTTCTCACGCCCCTTACAACAAATCAAAATGTGAAAAATAGCCACTCGGGGGTAAATTATATAATAGTGCAAGATAGAGTGGGGTGGGGGGAGAGAGTGCGAGAGAGAGGGGTGGAAGGGGAGATAGGAAAGAGAGGGCGGGATAGAGAGAGAAGGAGGGGAGAGAGGACGAGAAAGAAAGAGGATGAGAAAGAGAAAGAAAGAGGATGAGAAAGGGGCAGTGAGGATTGGGCAGGTGAAGGGATGGGAGAGAGGCAGAGACAACGGGGAGCAGAGACGAGGGGGATATGAGATGTCTGCATAGAAGGGAGTTAGCAGTTCCATTCACCATGTGCTCTGATAGAAAAAGTTACCTCAGAAACTACCATAATTGTATTTAATGAGCAAGATTTGCTTCTCTTTTAAAGAAAAACAAACCTTTCAGTGGCGAGGCTGCTTCGCACCCTTGAAGTTGAAAGAGCAAAGAAAACAGGAACATTCCATCAGCTCCAAGTGGAGCCTGAATATATATATATATATTACCTACTGGCGGTCGCCAGTAGGTATATATAGTTAGGATTTTTTCTCTATGGGATTTTTGAAAATTCTATGTCTAATAACTTTGGCGTTTGTGGACGGAATTGGCTGAAATTTTCAGGAAAATGGAACATTTTGTTTCTGAGCAGCCCCTGACAATTTGGGGGGGTTTCATCAAGGGGGGGCCGAGAAAAAAGGGGGGTCCTAAAACGCGTTTTTCCCATGTTAATTTCCATAGGGCGGTTGGCCTCACTTTTAGCTCGAACGGCTGAATGGATTTGCACGAAGCTTGGCAAAATTGTAGGGACTGTTAGCCCGATGTGCCTTTGCTAGGTCTCAATATATGTGCTCCAGTGGATTTTTAGTAATTTAGGTTCAAAAAAAGATATATATCTGGGCGGAGCCTAACCACACATCTGATCTGATTGGCTGTCAGCACTTCATCCAAGAAGTGTTGGCAGCCATCTTGGGACCAATATACATGATAGCACCTCATTAAAAAGCATTGTAGTTAATAGAGGGTTTTGGGACTTTAGTTACATTATAAATCATTTGTTGATGGTACCATACTCGTTTTAGGAATTGTGGTGGGTTCTAAGGTGATTTTACCATGTGAAAAAACCTTCTGCTGTGATATCATGAATATTGTTTGAAAGAAAACTAATATCTCATGATTTTCCCACAGTGGTTTGGAAGGGGATCTATAAGCTAAACTGAAAGCATATTTTCTGTAAATTCACATTATCTTTCTCAGTCATGTGAAAATGAAGTCTGACATTCTCAGTAAAACATGTACATCCAACAAGGACAGAGACTGTCAGTTGATTCCTTTATGTTCTACTGCAGCCTCCTAGAGTGTTCTAAAGAACAACTAGAGCGCTAACAGTCCTACTTATTACAAAGGTATGGCACACCTGAAGCCATCTTTATTGGAATAAAGTGGTAACTCTTAAAACATTTAATTTAAAAAGAAACAACATGAGGGGGTATATTTTGCCATAGAAAGTATTATTAGTGCTGCAGAATGAAAAATTAGGGCACATTTTGAGTGACTTCTCAAATCCTTTTCTATTTCATTAAAACATTCTGACATGCAGTCTCCCAAAATGGCCACCAGAGACAAAAGAGCCCAAATGTAGCCCAAATATCACCCAGATGTAGCCCAAGTATAGCCCAATGACAGAATGTCCCAGAGTGTTCTAAAGAACAACTAGAGCGCTAACAGTCCTACTTATTACAAAGGTATAGCACACCTGGAGCCATCGTGATGGGAATAAAGTGGTAACTCTTAAAACATTTAATTTAAAAAGGAACAAAATGAGGGGGTATATTATGCAATAGAAGGTATTATTAGTGCTGCAGAAAGAAAAATTAGGGCACATTTTGAGTGACTTTTCAAATCCTCTTCTATTTCATTAAAAAATTCTGACATGCAGTCTCCCAAAATGGCCACCAGAGACAAAAGAGCCCAAATGTAGCCCAAATATCACCCAGATGTAGCCCAAGTATAGCCCAATGACAGAATGTCCCAGAGTGTTCTAAAGAACAACTAGAGTGCTAACAGTCCTACTTATTACAAAGGTATAGCACACCTGGAGCCATCGTGATGGGAATAAAGTGGTAACTCTTAAAACATTTAATTTAAAAAGGAACAAAATGAGGGGGTATATTATGCAATAGAAGGTATTATTAGTGCTGCAGAAAGAAAAATTAGGGCACATTTTGAGTGACTTTTCAAATCCTCTTCTATTTCATTAAAAAATTCTGACATGCAGTCTCCCAAAATGGCCACCAGAGACAAAAGAGCCCAAATGTAGCCCAAATATCACCCAGATGTAGCCCAAGTATAGCCCAATGACAGAATGTCCCAGAGTGTTCTAAAGAACAACTAGAGCGCTAACAGTCCTACTTATTAAAAAGGTATGGCACACCTGAAGCCATCTTGATTGGAATAAAGTGGTAACTCTTAAAACATTTAATTTAAAAAGGAACAAAATGAGGGGGTATATTTTGCCATATGAATTATGATTAGTGCTGCAGAAAGAAAAATTAGGGCACATTTTGAGTGACTTCTCAAACCCTCTTCAATTTCATTAAAAAATTCTGACATACAGTCTCCCAAGATGGCCACCAGAGACAAAAGAGCCTAAATGTAGCCCAAATATCACCCAGATGTACCCAAAGTATAGCCCAATGACAGAATGTCCCAGAGTGTTCTAAAGAACAACTAGAGCGCTAACAGTCTTACTTATGACAAAAGTATGGCACACCAGAAGCCATCTTGATTGGAATGAAGTGGTAAGTCTGAAAACACTCAATTTAAAAAGGAACAACATGAGGGGGTTATTTTGCCATAGAAAGTATGATTAGTGCTTCAGAAAGAAAAATTAGGGATCATTTTGAGTGACTTCTCAAATCCTCTTCTATTTCATTAAAAAAATTTTGGCATGCAGACTGAAACATGCACTTTGAATACCAGCAGCAGACGTCCCTGGTAAGCAGTAGCTTTACTACAGTGATCTAATGTGCAACTAGAGTGCTAACATTCAGAATTTATGGCAAATGTGTGACACATCTGAATGCCTTCTTGATGGAACCAAAGTAAACAAGCATTGAAAATGCAATAGATCTCGCCCTCGTTTAAGTTAAAGCCATTCTGTTTGTAATGAGGTGGCTTTTTAGCTTTGCTTTTATTAGTGTTTTTTCAACTTTCATGTAAATAACATGCATCTGTATGCATATAAGTATATGTATGCATGCATTTATGTTTGTATTTATATAGATATACAGATGATATATGTTTATATATGTATGTATATATATATATTCACTGAAAAAACCATAGGCTATAGACCATATATAGTTAGGAATTAGCATTTACAAAACCTTGAAAATTCACTGAAAAAACCATAGGTTATAGACCATATATAGTTAGGAATTAGCATTTACAAAACCTTGAAAATTCACTGAAAAAACCATAGGTTATAGACCATATATAGTTAGGAATTCGCATTTACAAAACCTTATTTTACTCACACAAAACCATTGAAATTCCATATATAGTTAGTTGCACTAACTATATATCGCGCACCCGCAATCCACTGCTGATGATGTCACATATTACATCATTCATGACATGGTCAGTGACATCACTGATGACATCACTGATGACATCTCAAATGACATCACTGATGACATCACTGATGGCGCCATCTTAGGAGCAGCGGGGTCAGCGCTCTAGTCGCGCAGGACTCCCACCCTCCTCATACTATAATATGTGTGTCATAACCAGACGGCGCAGCGGGCTGGCGCAGCGGGCGCGCGCCGAAGCCGCGCCAAAGCCAAGCCCGTCTGCGCCCGTCCGAGCCTGGACCGAGCCCAGGGCCACCCCCCCTGTCTCACCAAGAGCACCAAGGTTGGTGTATTCCTCATATGATTTACATGCTTTGAACAACACTTTCCAAAACACACACGATCCACCGGTGTGTATCCATGTGGATCCTACTGGAGGTCCTTTCATGTGCTCTTTGTGCAAAAACATCATACAAAATACACAGAAACTTCCCAAACTAATACAGGCAGCACTAGTGAACGCGCGCTCACTACCTTGCCACAAGATTGAAATACTGGAACTGCTTGCCAGTTATGCTATCGACCTCTTGTTCCTGACCGAAACTTGGGGAGATGAAGCCTCAGGACCAGACTTTAAAGCCGCTATGCCAGAGGATTATTGCGTCTATAGACAAGACCGCAAGGCACCAAAAAAAGGTGGTGGTATCGCAATAATTTATCGCAATACTTTGAGAGCAAAAGCTATTGACCTTAAACATGCGACATGTGAGGCCCTGGTATTTACTGTCTTGCTCAATACCAATGAATCATTCACGGGCACACTACTTTATCGCCCCCCAGGTTCTCGCAACGCTTTTTTGTCCCAACTTCATCAAATCAGTGAACTAGTTGTCGAACATAAATATTTTACTATATTGGGTGATTTTAATTTTCATTTAGAATCTCAGATGGACAAAGACACAGCCCAGCTTATCGTGGACCTATCTGCCGTAGAATTAGAACAACTGATAACGACTCCTACACATAAGGCAGGACACACGCTTGACGGTATTTTTTCCAATAACCCTTTTATTACCGTCAACAAAGTATTACCTCTTGCTTGGTCTGACCACTCTGTTATACTTTTTGATATCAAAATCAAACCAAAGCCAGGTAAAAATGCTTCACATAACTCCCTTTCTACTACCAGAGACTGGCGAAATTTGGATCACAACCATCTTGATCTGATTCTCACCGATGCGTTTGTACACGCAGAGGGGGAAACTGACCCAAATACCGCAGCCGTCGCCTACACTTCTATTCTGGAAAGGACGTTTCAAACTCTAGTACCGTCCAGAATCCTCAAACGTAACAGAAAAAGTCCTTCGGCTCCATGGTTCACAGAACAACTAAGGCTACAACGTCAATATTGCCGCAACCTAGAGCGTAACTGGCGTAAACACTATAAAACACCAGATAAAACAATCTATAAAGCTGCACTCCTTGACTATAAGCAGAAAATAGCCAGGGAAAAAAACACCTATTACACCATCCAAATAGATCAGGCGAAATGCAGCACGAAAAAGCTCTTCGATGTAGTGAATCACCTTGCAGAACCAGCTCACCCTCCCACTGAAACTTCACAAAGTTTATGTAACAAATTAGCTGATTATTTTTCAGATAAGGTCACCTCTATATTTAAGGACTTCACTCCCAACTCAAATACTATGTCACCTATGAACACTCAACCTGAGTTGAACCCAGCTAATTTTTTGGAATTCACCCAGGTACATTCTTACCAAATTCACAAACTTATTCTGTCCACCAAATCAGGTTCTCCTCTGGACCCTTGCCATCCCTCTGTACTTCATTCCATTCCAGACACCATTGTTTCACCTCTGACTTACATCTGTAATAATATGTTCGCATCTGGCATATATCCTAATATTTGGAAAAATACCATAATAAAACCGTTACTTAAAAAGCCATCTCTTGATCCATCTGAGTCTTCCAGCTATCGTCCCATTGCTTCACTGCCTTTCCCAGCTAAGATCTTCGAATCTGTCATGAATGAACAACTATCTGACTACATTCAAGCCAATGACCTATTGGATGACACTCAGTTTGGGTTTCGACAAGGTCATGGGACAGAAACGGCCCTGATCAAGGCTGCTGATGAAATTAGGACTACTATGGACAACGATGGTCAGGCTATTTTGATACTGTTGGATCTATCAGCGGCTTTCGACACGGTCGATCATTCTACTTTGATCGGCCGTGTCGAGGCCATTGGTATCAAACACAAGGCGAAGGACCTCATAGCTTCCTTCCTGGCTGATCGCGTACAGGCAGTGAAGATGGGTCCATTTACCTCACCAACATTTAAACTTCCTTGCGGTGTTCCTCAGGGCTCCTCGCTAAGTCCGACCCTCTTTAACATTTATGTGTCGGACTTGGCGAGAGTAATAAAAGTGCATAACATCAGCCTGACTACATACGCTGATGATACTCAGTTGGTATTATCTATTCACAAAAACGGACCGATGATAGCGGCCAACTTTAAAGAGGGTATGCGAGCTATTAGCAGTTGGATGGCTTCCAACTGCTTAAAACTTAACTCTGCTAAGACTGAAGTGATGTTGTTCGGCAAAGTCCAGCCTGCCTGGTCCCCTTTGTGGTGGCCGGAAGAAATGGGCTCTCCACCTGAACCAGTGGACAAAGTGAGGAATCTGGGAGTTACATTTGACGACAAACTTCTTTTTCATCATCATGTGAATTCTGTTGTTTCGTCGTCATTTTACATCCTGCGGAAAATTAAGAAGCTTTTGCCATACCTCCCTGCTACAACAGGCAAAACTCTTATCTCAACGTTGGTGTTTTCTCGCACTGACTATTGTAACGCCCTCTTCCTCAATGCGCAGGAAAAAGTCATCTCTAAATTGCAAATGATCCAGAACGCCTCTGCCAGAGTTCTACTAGGCCTTCCAAAATTCGCTTCTGTTTCAAAACATTTGGTCCAACTACACTGGCTCCCGGTCAGAAGCCGCACTAAGTTTAAATCATTGTGTATTGTGTACAAGGCATTACACAACATGGGACCCAAATTTCTCAGAAATTCCTTAAAGCCTCTTCCAACTCGCAGAACGCTTCGTTCTAACACGACCTATCTGCTTCAAACCCCCAGAACAAGGAAGGTAAACTGGGGAGACAGACGTTTTACTGTTGCAGCAGCAAGATTATGGAACTCCCTTCCTTTCATTATAAAATCTAGTCCTACATTACTTACTTTTCGAAAGCAACTTAAGACGTGGTTATTCTCTCAATGAGCCCTCAGCCCTTTAGACTTAGAACTTACTTGTTCTCAGGATTCTGGTAGCATACATAGCTCCTAGCGCCGAGACACCTTCGGGTAATTGTAGCGCTTTAAAAGTTGCATAAATAAATAAAATAAATAAATAAATGACAACATCCAGTGACTGTATGTTTCTGTAAAGTTAAAATATGTCTTACATATTGAAGAATGAGTGGATGTATAAGTGTCTGGATGAAGGATTTAGTAGGTGCATGACTGACTGTATGAGTGAGTGATTAAATGTGTCTCACTGAGTGCATGGGTTAGTGACTAAACTGTCTTAATTTGTGCATCATTATGTCTGTTGTTCTGTAAACTGTTGCATGTGTTGATAAGTAGCTATATGAGTAACTATATGGGTTATTGATTAGTTGCCCAAGCATTTGTATGGGAGACTGAGTGTGTGTGTGGGTGGCTGGGAGGTGTATGACTCTGTGCATAGATGTGTGAGCAGTTGATTCACTAGATGTATGGTTTCAAAAGTGCATGTGGAAACAGCTGTATGGGCGGTTGACTGTGTGCATGAGTGTATTGGTGAGTGAATGGATATCTCAGTGCTACATGTCAAAGTAAGTACATATGTAAAACACAGTACATGTGAGAGTTGACATATATAAATAACTTGCATAAGAGCCAGTGAATGTGTGAGTGGCTGTATGGATCATTGTGAACTTGTATCAGGGATTGTATAAGAGAGTAAATATGTGTTAGTATATGTTTGAATAAGTAAAGTTTGTATAACTGTATAGTTGAGGAAATGGAGGTGTGATTGATTCTTTGCATGACTGACTAGGTGTGTGAGTAACTCCATGGATGAGTGACAGTCTGTGAGTGTCTGTTTACACTGATTGTATCTAAGGTTATATTAGAGTCTGAAGAGGTTCATCGTACTATCACATGAATGATATCATCAGTGATGTGATCAGTAATGTCAAATGAGATGTCATCAGTGATGTCATTTGAGATGTCATCAGTGATGTCATTTGAGATGTCATCAGTGATGTCATCAGTGATGTCACTGACCATGTCATGAATGATGTAATATGTGACATCATCAGCAGTGGATTGCGGGTGCGCGATATATAGTTAGTGCAACTAACTATATATGGAATTTCAATGGTTTTGTGGGAGTAAAATAAGGTTTTGTAAATGTGAATTCTTAACTATATATGGTCTATAACCTATGGTTTTTTCAGTGAATATATATATATATATATATATATATATATATATATATATATATATATATATATGGATGGATTTACTAGAAACTCTTATTCTATTTTAAGTCCCTCTCAAGTATAAAGAGAAAGTCCTAGGGCTCGCCTATTGAAAACATAACCCCTTCTCATGCAGGCACTGACCCCCTGGCTCCACGAAATTCTAAACAGGGAATGGAATACTCCTGCCCCTCGGAGACACAGGTATCTAACCTCCACTCGAACCTACGGGTTTAGGTGCTCAGTACGCATACTCAATAAATCACTAGACTTTGGTTTTCACATTGACATAAATGTGTTTGAAGTTACTAATTTACACAACAACCTCATTATCTAAAATCCCCCTTTGGCATTCGAGTTGGAGCTATACAAAAGATCAGCAGATAGACATGGTATCAGGCCGTACTAGTGTGGTCGAGAAAGGAAGTGTTAAAAATAGGGGTCTTTAGTTGGCAGGTTGTTACCCTGTCAAAGTAGGGACCCTTCTTTAAGGGGGATAGACTACTGCAATAACCCCTGCTTATGCCCTTGGTAGCTTGGCACGAGTCGCCAGGCTTATCTCAGAGGCAGTGTGTGAAGTCTTTGCACATAACCAACAGCAATACAGTGAAAATACTACAGTAGGACACCACACCAGTTTTAAAAAAAATAACCAATATTTGGTCTGTGCAAACAAGATCAAAAACAATAAAAGTCCAACATTCAATAATCAAAATATGCACTCTGGAAGAATAAACTTAAAAATGCAGTTCCTTGAGGTCGGTAGCTCAGTCTGATGCTACAGCGGTGCTGAAAACAACCAAATCCAACAGTTTTGGACGACAGCTTCTGTGTCAGCAGACTTGTAAACTGTACCTTTTGTTCCGGCTGACCGCGGCTATGTGGGCCGGCAGCGGCAGCGGTGTGAAGTGGGGTGGTACTTAGTGCAGTTTACGAACGGTGCCCTGAAACCAGGGTACAGACCACAGCGGGGATGACAGCTGGCCACAACGTCGTCGATGAGACCAGGGCGGTTAAGCAAGGTGGTGCGGAGTGCAGTGCCCACAGGTCGCGGTGCAAGCAGCCAGGGCTGAGGTGCAAAATGCAGCAGTGCTCTCTGCGGTGCCTTCAAGTCATGGAACTGCCAGCAGTCTTGGTGAGGGTGTCGGGATGCGGTTTCCGTCTGTGGCTCCTGAACACGTAGTCCCAGAGGCGGTAGCCAGAGAAAGGTGAAGTCTTTGCTATTCCTGACACTTCTTGAACAGCGGGCAAGCTCTAACTCAAGACCTTGGAGAAACTCAAACAAAAGCAGTTGCAGAAAGTTCAGTCCAGTCCTTTCGTTGCCCAATGCTGAAGCAGCCACTTCAGGCCAACATAGCAAAGCACACAGCAAAGTGGTAGTTTATTCTCACAGCTTTTCCAGCTCTACTTATTGGCAGGTTTCTGAGTACAAAAGAGTTCTAACGTTCTGGGCCCCAATATTTATACCACCTTTCCCTTTGTTCTCTTGTGGCAGAGACTGTCTGTGCCAGTCCAAACCAGTTCTGTCCTCTCTGGCCCAGCTTCCTGGCATGAGGTGGAGACAGCATTGTCCAAGGACCAGGCCCATTCAGGTGCCAGGAAATATCCTTCCACTACTCTAAATGTGCGGTATTATACCCAACAAGGAAGGGAAGCAAAGGTTGGGGTAGTACAGAAAGAGTTAGGGGGTTAAGGTGAGACCAGCGGGTATTTAACGCCTCCCCAAAGATCAACCACGCTCCTTCCCCAGTCCCTGGTACTCCCTCTATCCCCGTAACGTACCGCTGTCTGCCACAACTCTCCTGAGTTGTGGCGGCTTATGCGTGTCCTCCAGGATCCACCAGTCTTCTGTCCACATACCAGAGCTTCTGGGTCTTCCACCGGTTTTTCCTCCTCAATGTCTCCATGACCAACAGCTTCCTCTGGGGTCTTCTCTGTTCCTCCGGTGTCTGCTTCGAATTTCGGCTCTAGTAGCTTCCTTACAGCTGGCGCACCAACCCAGTCAGTTTCTGGCTTTTCTGCCGCTCGTGACCTCCTCTGGGTGTTCCCGATTAGTCACCTCGTCTGGTCCCGCCTCTTCCTGGGTGAACTGTTTCCGGGTCATTCTTTGCGTACTGTGAGGCGGGGAAAAGGTCCTCATTTACTATGTAGTTCACGTTTGTTGTGTCGTCGCCATCTTCATTAGGACAGTAAGGTACCCATGTGGACTCTACCTCTGGGTTATCGGGGTTAAGGCTGTCACTCCCAGGGTCTTCCTCAGATAGCCTTTCAATAGTGAAAAACAAATAACACTGTGTTCACTATTAGGACATGTCACACACAGTAGTACATGTCCTAGCTTTCACATACACTGCACTCTGCCCATAGGGGTACCTTGGGCTTACCTTAGGGATGACTTGCAAATAATAAAAGAGAAGATTAGGGCTTGGCAAGTAGGCGCACTAAAAACTGAGCGCAGACACTGCAGTGGCAGGTCTGAGATACCTTTACAGGGTTACTTCTGTCAAGGGAACCCTCGTAACAAAGGAGGCATAAAGGTTGGGGGGGTGATGAGCGCGGCGCAAGAATGGGACTTCCTGGAGGGTACGCCCTGCAACTGCCTGGTCCTGAAAGAGCCAGTGCTTATCGGATTCCCATCTGCTCCACTCCACAAGGTATCGCAGCTGTGCTGCCTGAAAGTATTTACGGAGGTCCGGAATACCAAGGCCCCCCGCTTCCGGGGCAAGCATGGAGAGAACCCTCTTCATCCGGGGCTTGCGGCCTTGCCAGACAAAGCGTGAGATGTCAGCTTGCGTCTGTCTGATCCACCCCACTGGAGGCTGGAGCGGCAAGGCTCGGAAAAGATACAGGATCTGGGGCAGAACCGTCATCTTGACCGCTGCGATCCTACCAAGCCAAGACAACAGGCCCTTACTCCAGCGGCCAAGCTCCTCCTTAATCTTCTTACTGAGAGAAGCGTAATTAGCCGTCACCATCGCTGGCAACGTCGGCGCCAACAGAATCCCCAAGTATGGCACCAGGGACGATGACCACTGCATGGGGAAGAGCCGCTGAAGGTCCCGTCTAGTGTCCGCAGCCAAGGACACATCTAAAGCCACCGATTTGCTCATATTCATTTTGAAACCGGCCACACGTGAGAAAGCGTCCAGCTCATGGACGCAGGCGGGAAGGGACGTTCTGGGGTTATCCAGGGTCAGCAGGACATCATCCGCATAGAGGCTGACCGTGTGAACATACTGCCCCATCTTGATCCCAATTGCATCCGGGTTGTGGCGTATTCTTTGGGCGAACGGCTCCATGTAAAGAGCAAAGCGGAGTGGGGAAAGGGGGCACCCTTGCCTCGTGCCACGCTCGATCGCAAAACTGCGGGAGCTGCACCCATTGACCCTCACCGTTGCCGAAGGGTACCTATAGCAATTGAAAACCATCGAGCAGAATTTATTACCGATACCCAGTTTCTTGAGCACCAGCTCGAGATACGGCCAATGAACCCTGTCGAAGGCCTTCTCAGCGTCCACCGCCAGTAGCATCCGCTCGCCCAGAATCCGTGAAGCCTTCTCCAAGATGTGCGTCACTCGTTTAGTGTTATCGGCAGTTTGCCTGCCGGGTACAAAGCCAGCCTGGTCAGCCTCAACTAGACCGGGGAGGTGCAGGGCCAGCCTGGACGCCAGAATCCCCGTGTACAGCTTGAGGTCGACATTCAGGAGCGAGATGGGCCTATATGAGCCACATAAGGCCCGGTCCTTCCCAGGCTTCGGGATCACCGAAACCGTCGCACTTAGGAGATCTGGTGGGATAGCTCCCGGGTCGGAGAAGGAGTTAAACAGCCGAGCAAGGATAGGGGCCACGACAGGGCAAAAGGTTTTGTAAAACAGGGACGTGTAGCCGTCCGGGCCAGGGGCTTTCCCGTGCTGAAGTCTGGCTATAGCGGAAATTACTTCTTCAACGTGGATATCGCGCTCAAGATATTCCGCCTGAGCGGGGTCAAGCGACGGAAGGGGCACAGAGTCCAGATATTCCACGGCTTCCCGCGGTGAGGAAGGCTCTCCGGCGTACAGCGCCTCATAGAAACTACAGAAGGTTTCCGCCACCTCCGCATCACCAGAGACGGCCACCCCATTCGCACCCACGAGTTCCTTCACTACATTACGCTGTTGCGCGACTCGGAGCCTATGCGCCAGGAGCTTGCCGCACCTATCTCCCCCTGTATAAATCGCATGCTTCAGACGTAAGCTGCGTATTCCGCCCTATCCATGTCCAGCGCCGACAGGAGCTTCCTAGCAGCCTTCAACTGCCTCCAAACCCTTGGAGCACCCGTACGGCGGTGGACCTGTTCGAGCTCCCGGACCTGGGAAGTCAGCTCCTCCCTCTTCCGCTGCCGCTCCCTGTTCTCTGCCGAGGAGATGGAGATGAATTCCCCCCTGAGAACCGCCTTCAGCGCAGCCCACTGTGTCGCCAATGAAGTGTCTGAATTGCTATTATGTGCCTGGTAGTCCCGTATGGCCTCCTCAATATGTTTCACAACAGTTTTCTTGTGCAGAAGGGTGTCCCTAAGGCGCCACACTCCCCGAGAGGGGGAGGCCGCCGGCCACGCAAACGCACCTACGACCGGCGCATGATCAGACAAAGCCAGGGCCCCAATGTCCGCCGCAGTGGCGGCGGCAAGCATCGGCCCACTAACCAAAAGATAGTCCAACCGTGCGTAGGTCCGGTGCGCATGCGAATAATAAGAGTAGTCCCTGTCCGTAGGGTGGAGTGAGCGCCAGAGGTCGTGCAAATCCATGTCAGCGATTCGGGCCTTCCCGGCTTGGGAAAGTTCCCCAGTCTGCGGGAAGCGCTGCGCCGACCTGTCTAATGCCGAATCGAAGACAATATTGAAGTCACCCCCTAGGAGAACATGACGATCGGGGGAGGCAGTGACCTCCACCAGCACTGAATCCAAAAAGCGTTCCTGATGATCATTCAGGCTATATACAGAGCCAATAGTAAACGATATGCCCCCCAGGCGGAGGCGGTATGCCAAAAGCCTCCCCTTCTGTTCAGCATATTTATACAACACCTCCCCCTTGAAGGAGCTCGCTATGAGAATGGCCACCCCCGCAGTTTTGGACGCCGCAGAGGAGAAAAACTGGGTGGGAAACCTAGCAGAGCGCATTCTATGGCAGTCGCGGGACAACAAGTGGGTCTCTTGCAAGAGGCAGATATCAGCCTGCGTCCCCTCAAGCAGAGACAAAATCGCCCTACGCTTAACAGGATTATTCAGGCCCTTAACATTAAGGGTCACCACCTTCAGGGACGACATGTCTCCCAGAGACCAGGGACGCTATGCCGCGGGCAGGTAGCTGGAGGGGGAGGGGCGCAGGGCAGCAGCGCGGGGCAGGTAAAAGTAGGCCAAGCGTGAACATAGGCAACATCGGACAGTTCGTTCCCAACCCCTGAACAATTCCCAACCCCACCCCAAACAAACCAATGGCAACTAGCCAAATACCAACTCAAACAACCCATTGTCCCAGTCAAGTCCCAAAACGGACAAGTCTGCAGAAAGTAGTAGAAGTGGACGTCCGGCCACTCACTTCCCCCCGTTCCCCCCCGACCCTCCCTCCAGCCCCCGAACCTGGCACCGAAGAAGCTGTGTCCATCTCCCCCCGGAGTGAGTCTAGGCCGTCAAGGCCACACCGTTCGAGGCGTCCGAGTCCCTGGCCGCTTCTCTCAAGGCGCTGGCCATGTCCGCTCTAATGGTGGGCGAGTCAGGCCGCCCAGCGCTCGCCGCCGATCGTCTTCTCGCCGATCTCCGCCGACCTCCTCTATCTGAGCTCCTACAAGTCGGCGTTGCTCCATCCTCCTCCGTAGCCGTGAGCCCCAAGACACCGCAGATATCCTGCAAGGAGCACAGCTGGTGAAGCACCCCGTTCCAACGAAATATCAAACGGAAGGGATGTCCCCAGGAATACGGCGTCTCATGTTCACGCAGGAAATCGGTTTCAATCTTGAAGGACCTGCGCTTCTGCAATGTGATGGCGGACAGGTCTTGATACAGCGCCACGGGCAGCTCTCGGAAAGTCAGTGGTTGTTTCCTGCGGGCTTCGGACATGATGCGCTCCTTCAGCGGGAAGTCCGGTAGGAAGGCTAAGATGTCTGGTGGAGGCGCCGCCGACTGACGCTGTCGGCCAACTCTGTGGGCCCTATCAATGCGGATAGGAAAGTCCGCGGCCTCTCCCAGAATCTCTCGGAACAAATCTTGCAGATAGCCCACCAGGTCCGTCCCCTCGTCCGCAGACGGTACACCCCGTACTCGGATATTGTTCCGCCTCGACCTGTTCTCTAGATCTTCGGTGTGGGCCTGTAGTTCAACACATTGCTCCCGGAGACGGAGAACGTCCTGTTGCAAGTGGACAATCTCCTCGTCCCGGCGTTGAGCCGCTGTCTCCACCGTCTCTATCCGCTCGCCAAGGCCCTCCACCTCTCTGCGGACCTCGCACACCTCACTGGCCACCTCCTGCTTCAGCGTCTGGAAGTCTTCCTTAAGCGAGCTGAACAGGTCCTCCATGAAGGATCTCGTGACAGGGGCCTCTCCCCCGGTCGCGTCCGCTGCGGCTCGGGAGGATCCCGGTGACGGCTGCGCCCTGTCCCGTTGCTGTTGGGCCCTGCTGAGCATGTCCGGCAGGGTACGGTCCCCCTTTCTCGAACCTCCTCTGCCAGACATCCCTGTCCCGTGCACTGTCACGCTCAAGCGAAGAAGGGGCACAGGCCTCGATCACCCCGGAGAGTTTCCAACCGCCAGTAGAATCCACCAATATGAAGCTCTCAGCCAGGCAGGGGATCTGCGCCACAGATGACAAAATGGCGGGCCAGTCTAGTCACAGCGAGCCGTGGGCGCCCGACCAAGATAGCAACTGGGACCCCCACGGGGGGAGCCCCGGCTGGCGTCCCACTGGAAAGGAGAGCTAAGCAGAGGCAGAGGTGCGGGAGATGACTCCAAGCGACACTGAAGGAGGTCTGTGTCTCCGTCTCCGTGAAGACAAGATGGCGGTTGGGTGGGGCCAAGCAGAACATCCGAGCCCGGCGATGCCACCGGGGCCACCCAGAAGCCAGGCAAACGGGGGAAAGCTCCAACCAGGGCCGTCCGGCTAGAAAGGAGAAACAGTAGATCTGGCTCCAATCCCAGATCGGTCGTTAACTGGCCCCGGGGCCGGGGCTCTCGCCACAGGAGAGGCCACCACCGCAAGTTCAAGCACCACGACACTCACTCGGCAGGTCCCCCGTGCAGTGAATCACACAGCCGGCAGCCCGCCGTCGATCCCCGTCGAGCTCCGGGGCGATCCCAACACCTAGGCGCTAGCCATCAGCACCAGGCCCAGCCGAGGCTTCCGGACAGCGCTCCGATCAGCTCCGCCCCCAAGGCGCTCCGTCGTCCTGCAATCGGTCTTTTAAGGTGCTTCTACCAGAGCAATCGGGGCCAAAGTAGCATCAAGGCGTGCTCCAGGGTCTCCGCTACACGCCTCTCAGCCGCTGAGCATCAGCGGGGGGAGAGAAGCTGATGAAAAAGGGCTCGAGCCTAGTCGGGCCGGAGGAGCTACGGGAAGAAGCGTCCGCTCACCCCGCCATCATGGCCACGCCCTAGAAAAGATTTTTAAGCAATAGTATTCCTTCCCTTTCCTGGAGTACTTAATGGTTTTTGAGGGGTTAAAATTAAATTGCTGTTACTTATGTGAGAGCATGGGTGGAGTGCCTCTGCTTGTAGCACCCATTGTACAGTTCTCAGGTTTATGACATCAATGGTACAGTTTTCATTCTCGTGACAATATTAGTATGTTCTCACCAGCTCATGTCAATATTGTTGCAGTCCTCATTAATATAGTCTTCGTGGTCAAGACAATATTGCTACAGTCCTCTTCATGTCGATATCGACACAGACTACCAGTTATGTACATAATGGTACAATACACCTGTACCATGTAACCATGAGGGCGCAACAAGCTGAACATGTGAGGAACTAACGAAGGGGGTAGTGCCCTTGTCTGATGGTCATGTTTTTAATCCTTAGCTAAGTTTGAGGTTAGTGGGTTCATGGCCAAGTACCTCTCCTTGTAGATTTAAAGTTTCAGTCTCTGCTGAAGACATTGCCTGTGGTGTCCCTGCTTGTAGCATCACTGGTACCTAACATCCCTGCTACACTCCACCAGCCATTGGAAACATTGCATGTATGTATGTGGTATTTATTTAGAGAAAACTAGCCAAAAGGTCCATGTACAATAGGTGAGGTAGTTGCTTTCTGAATTTACTTCATCATTATCAGGGCCACTGGAATAATACAGCAGAGGAGGTCCACATTATGCGGCAAGAAAAGGCAAATTATGCTGCACATTTTCTACCAGTTTTATTTCATTATTTTTTAATTTTTTTACACCTGGTAACAGTATGTGAGAAAAGAGTTCATCTTAATCAGTGATACTTTAACCCCCAAATATAGCAGTTGGCAACTGCAAGATGACTAGTCATCTTTTGTGACAAGCCTTCCAGTGTGCAGGAACCTGTGTGCATAGGCAGAGAAGACCTGTTGCCTTCATTGGTAGAGTTCACCTGGTTGATACAGACTGTCATGACAACGTTGGTATGGTCCCCCATCCTATGTCCTCTTTGGTACAGCCCCATACCCATTGTCATCATATGTACACGCCAGCATATGACATCATGATAGTCTCTGCTTATGACGTCTTTGAAGCAGTTCTTCTAATTTATTTATAGACCAGAAAGATCTTGCAAACGCACAGCAGCGAAGCCATCAGAATTTTTAATTTAGTTCATAAATGACAATAGGTCTATAGGACAAAGAACAGTGGGTTTTAGTCTGGGATGAATTACTAAAGACCTCAGCCCAGTTTGATCCGGGGTGGCCCGTGGCATCCAGGTTCTTCCCAGACAGCAGGACCATGCAGCCTCTTATCCCCATCAAGTGCTAGTCGCGCCAACCTCTGCAATTATTACTCAAGCCTTGCAAAATTAGGAATGTGTTTGAATAAAGATACTTCGTGTTCTAAAGTGGCTTCATGTCACAAGCTAGAATTGTAAAAAACAATTAAAACAACAAATAAACACATTTTACAAGGTGCTTGCTGCTGTGCTCATAAGGCTGCATGGTGCTGCATACAACCTGTCTCTCATCTTTATCCAACTAAAAGGTGCTTATTTCAGAGATCTCAGATGGGCAAAAGGCCAGGTCAGCCTGCAGAGTCCACGCTAGTCTCCATAGCAGGGGAATTGAGCTGCTGGGCTACTACCATCTTTCGTCTGCTGCGTATTACTCTTTAAAGGCAAGGCTTCTTCAGAAAGAAGGCCCTCGCCCTTCTTCTCTTTTATTTATCAGTGTAATTGAAATAAAACGTTGCCAAAAGAATATCAAAAATGAGATTTGTCGAGGAAGACGAGCAAACACCTCACAGAATCTGAATATAGACAAGGGAGCTGGAGATGTGTTCCTTGAGATGCGAGCAGAAAGAGAAGGGGCGGTGGAGGCTTCGCTGATGAAGTGCTTCATGCGCACTGGCACCCAGAGTAAGGTTTGTGGAGATATGGGTGACCGAGACGATCTGTGAGCGGAAGAGCAAGGTTATTACTTTGCCATTAAACCAATTTCACAACGGTATAGTTTGTTAATGAGCAGCGGTAAATGAGCAGAGACCTCACACACTGGGATAGCGGCGAGATTTGTGGGTCCGGATCCAAGTGCTGAGACGCAAAGGCCAGGTTGATAAAACGTTACGGGCGTGGGGATGAAACGGAAATGCTGCCTGCCTGTTTATGGACCGCCATGTTGCCATAAGCGGGGAGGGAAATAAAAGGTCTGGAAATATGCCGTTAATAGAGCATATAAAATGAAAACCAAATTAAACTGCACGCAGGGGATGATGTGGTAAGTGGGAATGGGAAATCAGTAGTATTTTTGGGCAGCTCCTTGCAAGCCGGTTCTCAGTTAAATATAGCAGACTTTGGCCGGCAGTGCAGCCGACTTTGAAGCTCAGAAGTCGGCTCCTCTAATACATAGCCAGAAATGAAAGCTCACAAGTAATAGGGCCAGTACCATCGGCAGAAGCAACACCCCAAAAGGAGGGACACATGTATGCGATTAACCATTGAAAAGCAAGGATTTTCTAGGGCACACCAAGGAACAAATGGAAAGCGGTGGGCGTGGTTTAAGTCCATAGATATATCATGTCTAGGGATAGCGCATGTGCGCTGCCTAGGCTCAACATAAAAATTTGAGGTTTAAGGGCACAGTAAGGGTTCAATTCCCGACGCGGCAGGGTCTTGAGCTCAAATGTCCATGGACTCGATAATTCTCGCTTCGGTGCCTGACCTAATCATGGGTTCACACTCTGCAACTCTGGGCATTAAGCTTGCTTAATCTCCACAACGGCCCCCCGCGGCAGGATGCCTGGCTTTCACCTTGGGGATGCCCTGTAGGGGCTATCTCACAGGGAAAAACTAGGACGGGTTCCCAAGGCAAGCGCGGAGATACCCCTTCGGGGGTCGGTTCTGGCACTATATAAGAATATAATAATAATAATAATAATAGTAAAGCGTTCATGCTCTAGCGAGGGACACCTAACAATAGATAAGTAAAGCCCACACAAGCCATCAAATAAGAAGCAAGAATATCATTTTTTTTGCAAATATTTCCTGCACTTGCAAATAGCAAATATGGCTGGCTTTAATGTGATATACAGAATTTCAGTGTACAATGTAAATAAACAGCATTTGCGAATGTCTGTGTTATTTTGAGACCTACAGATTTATCACAGACCAAGCTGACATGTTTAAGAGAAAAGTGTTAAATTGTGGTGGCCAGACAAAGACAAGATATTAGAACTCAAATATTATTCATAATTTAAAAGCAACTTAATAATGTAACCCTTTGTAACATATAATCCATGGGAAGGGTTAAGCAAACAGAAAGCAAGGAGAGTGCAAACGTAACTGTCAACTCAAGAAATGTGACGGAAAGAGTGAAATGTTTGTTTTTGCAAGTATAGGAGAATAATTTTTTGTGGTCCCTAAGGCACATCACAAGCATTCCACTGAGGCAATATTTCTGGAGCTTAAGCTCCAGTTTTAAATTATTTGTACAACAAAATTAGGTTCACTGAAAAAAGAGTGCTAAACATAACTTATTTGAAAGCTCCGAGAGAATTTAATAGGAGAAATTGACATAATAGACCAGGCACCACAGTACTGCTGGCACAGAGCCTAGCCTGTGGTTTCAAACATCTATGAATCACTCCAGGAGGAGGACATCCTAAGTCTGACTTGGACACAAGACTTCTATTTACCCTTCAGTGATACTCTTATACGAAGGAAATGTCACAGGGAAACCATTACAACAAAGTTCTCCT
The DNA here is from genome assembly GCF_964263255.1 of Lissotriton vulgaris. Taxonomy (NCBI): domain Eukaryota; kingdom Metazoa; phylum Chordata; class Amphibia; order Caudata; family Salamandridae; genus Lissotriton; species Lissotriton vulgaris. Next base: position 1,386,475,434 of record NC_141696.1, on the reverse strand, counting down.
TAAATGCAAATAAATTCAAATCCTTTGTAGAGAAGATGCAATGCAGAATTCAGGTAGGGCCAGGTCTTACTGCCTCCCCTTACGTCACACGTAAAAATGTTTGAGAAATGGTCATGGGACAACTTCAAGTTCATTATAAAACTGGCGAGCTTGCCAATGGCTTTAAGAAAGAAGCACACAATGGGCAGTGTTATCTTCAGCCACTTCACATAGCCTCCGTACTCCATGTACTCAAATGCCAATGTACCTCAATTGCTCCTGCCTTCATTTGTGCGATACCCCATTTTCAAACTAAACCAGTGAAAAATGCTTTAATACAGTGGCTACAAACTAATTTTAAGTTTAGAGAAAACAAGGAATATTTGTATCATCTCAGGCTTAGAACGCTGAATTATTTCATAAACCCAACTGAAACATACTTAATGATATAAATGAAATATTCTAACTATGGATTAGGATTGTTTTTAACAATGTGTTTAAGAGAACTGAGAAATGCAGTGCTATGCACATCTTGGAACACACTCTAATTGAAAGGATAAATATAAAACTCACCTCATGTAGGAGTGGGCTTTTTCATGTTCTCAGGCAGGATCGACCCTGAGTTTATGAGGCCAAGTGAATAGGATTCAAATGTCTGACGATTTCCTAATAATTAAGCTCTATGTTTTTGACACATTAAGGTGAAGAAGGTCTTCCTTGCTCCAGAAATGAATATTTATCAGGCAACAAATGATTCTCTTTCATTGTTCTTTGCTGTTCAACCTGTTCAACATCTGAATATATAACTATGTATCAACCTCATACATTTGGCAATTGAGTAGTTGAAGGGAGATTAACATCACTAGACACTGCATTTAGATATTAATAAAATAAGCAGATAGTGAGAGTTCTTGACGATTCTAGAGGATTGCAGTGTAAAAAACAGTTTTCTGTGCCTCGTGCCCCCCACCCAAAGTAATGCTATTTCTACAAACTGTACTGTCGGGTACTGTCTCTAATGCTTGTCTCCTCCCATTACACTGGCACAAACCAGTTTATGTTACAAGTTATTGGAAACATTTACAAATACAGGGAGATTCAATATTTGCTACCAAAGTGTCCAATAAAATGCTCAAGTAAAACAAGAATCAGACACACGTTATGCAAGAAGCACAGCTGCCATAAATTAAAGCACCCAGTAGATAATCAAACTGTGCCATTAATGGATATATTGGAAAGGACCTTAGGGACAGTATTACTAAACTAAATAAGGTGATCCACAAATTGGAATTCAGGCTAGTTGCCACATCACTGAATCACATTGTAACTGTTTGTGGAATTGGTGCAACTCAGTCAAATAAGAACCTCCCTAAAAGAGAAAATCTCTGAAAGACCAAACTGCAAATTAAAAAAATCAAGCTACAGCAGCTATTGTACAGGTGTCCCTATTAGCCAAGGAAATGGAGGACAATGACCAGCAAGACTTACGGGATTCAGGTTAAGAGATGACAACAGCGCCAAACCCAAAGTACATCCCCCAAATTAGCATCAAACGTTACTGCATTATCAAAACTAGGAGGCAAGCTGAAAAAGACTACATTAGTCCAACGATCATACGAATAAGGAAAGAAAAACAGAGGGAATTCAGATAAGGGTTGAAGAGAAATGAAAACTATGTCATGAGGTGTTAGCGGTGCTTATCTGCCTCACTTAAGATCACAAGAGAAGAGTTCTTGAACCTTTGAGGAGGGCACAGGTCAAAAGCCAACTTAGGAGCCAATTTATAAAAACAATCTTCATATCTTTTGAGCAGAATATCTGTGATTTACTGTTTGGGATTTCATGATCATGACATAAGTGCTAATGTTAACATGAGAGTTGAAAGGGAAAACAAACAATTGACAAACAAATGAAGACTACTTAGTCCATTAAATATGTGAATAAAGGAGGACTGGGCCAATCAATGGTCATCCTCAGAAAATCCATGGTTAAAATTGGGAGTTTAATAAGAAAGTCTAATACGGAATTTAGAAAAAATTGACTCCTGTTATTTGACAGAACAGAAATAGGTCACGCAACCAAAAACCGGTGATTGTTCCAAGACAAAGCGATAGTACTATTAAAAATCTTTTGCATGAATAGTATTGTATAAACTGGTTTAACAGCAATTCAGGAAGGTATGCACCTATAGGATCGTAGGCACTGCTGTTGCTACTTCATAAATACTTATCAAGTGCATATTTATGAAAATAGGTCCCATGAACTATAAAAAGTACAACAGTTTAATAAGCAGGACAGACATTCTGAGAGCTTTTCATTCAAGGTGGGACAGTTAGTGAAGTTTGTAGTCACAACTGCTGGGTCTTTGTAATTTATGTTGATTTATGTAAATATATAACATATTTACTTAGCTTATAACACACTTTCAGTGAAAACGCTTTAAAGCAAAATTACTAACAAAGTTAAATTACCTCTTTTTTAGATAACTACAAAATGAACATGCAAAGGCACTTAGTCATTTAGAAGATTTAAAAACATTGAAGTAACTTATACCAGGAGTGTGCTGAAGTACCAGTAGGGAATTCCAAAGAGAAGTGGACTGGAAGCCAAACGTAGCCCTTTATAATGTTTCATACCAGCCCTTTTTAGCTATCACAATTTTTCAAATATATTGATTGCAAAGCCACTTAAGAGCACAGTTTCTACTTTGCACTGGAGACTGGATGGACTGAGGATTCCTTGGCCAGCTCAGTTCTCAAGACCAATGTTCTTCCGTCAGGAAGCATGATTACTTAAAATTAAGAATTAATAAGATCGGGTTAAGGAAGCTTCTAAGATGAGTCTGAACAGGTACAATTCACAGCATCGCTAATGCTAATTGACTTTATCTATTCCATATTCAATAACCTGAATGTCCCAGTTCCAAATAATCCATATGGATTTCCTGGGAACCTTATTCTCGCAACAACCTAAGACCATGTTTTGTGTGTTTCATGTACCGCCTTAATTGGCCAAGGGTATGCCCAGATGTGGGTCCGTTACTCACTGTGCCACTGAAACCAAGCAACACCTGACTGAAGAGCCCCAGTCAGGGTACATGTAAATGTACAGGAATTTATATAGCGCAAATCACCAAGCGGTTTCTAAGCGCTTGCTTAGGGAACCCGTCCTGGTATTCCCCTGTGAGATAACCCCGGCAGGGTATCCGCAAGGTGAAAGCCAGGCATCCCGCCGCGAGGGGCCGTTGTGGAGATTAAGCAAGCTATTGCCCAGAGTCGCAGAGTGTGAACCCATGAATCGAGTAGGCACCGGAGCGAGAATTGTCGAGTCCATGGACATTTTAGGACTCAAGCCCCAGCCGAGCCGGGAATTGAACCCTGGTCACGGGCTGACCGCTGCTTCCAGGTCTGCCTCCTCTAACCAGTGAGCCACACTTCTCCACACGTGAAACCAGTCTTGAGGTGCTGGTGTTCTGCTTCAGACAGGGCCTGCCTGTTTCAGTTCAGGCTGGATTGTTCCCATTTGAGCAGGGTCAAGACTGATGTGCATATGGCTGGGTCTAATCTGAAGTGGCATGGTGGGCAAAAGAACGATGGGTTGGAATGCTACACTGAGCCATTGTCAACGGTTAGACTTATTGCAAGTATCATTCCATTACCTTTTGTGTGATTGAGCATGTTCCAAAGCACATGCATCTGTGCATTTTATTAGACACACATCAAAACAGACCCACAGGACATAACACTGAGGGTTACAGGTCAATACATAAAGGAACCAGACAATGACACAACTGCTGAAACAGGGGATATACAAATAAAGACTAGGAAAAAAACTGGCAGGAGAACTAGGAGGAATAAGGGAACTTTAAACAGAATCAATAGAATTGCTGATTGTGCATAGCAAATGCGTCACAAACACAGGAAAAAACCTTCCCGCAAAAAATGTGGAAGAAAGCAAAAGGAGGAACTGGGAGCCAGTGGAAGAGTACACAGGCGCACACAAAGGCCAGGACAAAAGACTCAATAACACAAACACAGACGAATGGCAACCTCTAAATCAGATCAAGAAATCTAACAAAAAAATTCTAGATAGTAACTGGCAAAACGACCTTAAATAAAAATGTAAAATAAGTTAAGTAAGGATTTCTTTTTGTGTCCTTCCTCTACTTATAGTTTTGTACATCAACAGTCACCAGCTCCATATGTCACCGTTATGAGCCGCTGACAACCCAAGAGAACTGGTTTTCTAGGCAATCCAAAAACAATTCTGTAAGGTATTCACAGGTGGGAAACATTTTCTCACCCTCATACCTTTAAGTGCAATGCATGCTAATGTAGGAGGGAACCGGTGCAATGACAAGGGAGTTTACATTACAGGCATTACGCTCCAGAACAAATAAAGCGCTCTGTTGTATACAATACCAACATGACGCAATTTCTACGAACATACTGATGTCTCACCATTGTAATGCAGTAAACCGTGTCACCAAAGCCAACTAAACATAAATCAGCAATAATTATTTTGACAGCCATGACAGCAGGTATTTGTCACTGTTGCTTTTTATTGGAATTTACACAAACACATCCTGGGCTAACTTTACAGAAAATAGGAAAATATATATAAAAAAAAAATAGGTGCAAGTGTAACTAAACCTAAGCAATATAAAGGTAAAAAATACTGAAACATTTTGACGGAGATTTGAGCAAACTGCCTATGCGCACTTTTCTGGTTTAAAAAAATTATCAAATTCACAAACACTTACTGGAAAGTTGCAGGTTGTCAGACTTACTTCTGGGAGCATCACACTACTTGTTTTTTTAAGACTCCTATGCCACTTGTGATGAATTCCTTATAGCAGAGAATGCCACACAGAGAGAATGGAGTCACAAATGTAAAGGCATACTTTTTTCTCTCTCCCCGGTCAATTCATATTGTGTTTGCAACACAAATCTACACCACAAATTCACACGCAAATGGTGGGGGAAAATCACATATTGGGTTTTGCCAGTTCACAAGTTGCTAGGAAAAATACTAGAAAAGATTGGCAAAGTGTCCTCATGGCTGAGACCAGGAGAGAAACATACAGGAATCTGTACCCTAATACTGATGTCTGCAGAAATGTCCCATTGCAGAGTGAAAAACTTCAGGATGCTAAGTTATTTCTGAAATTTAAACGGTCAGTGCGGTTTTCCTGAGGCACTTACGAGGCCCTTAGTGGATATTCACAAACATTTTCTAAGTTGGTGTCGTGTGATTTACCTTTAAGTGGTTCATAAAGTAGATGGCAAAGCACCAAGCTGCACAGCGATCGCACGGTTTGTGTTTGCGTAGGAATGGAGGTATGTACAATTAAAACCATTAGAGTGAGAAAAATATGTAACACTGAGGAAAAAATACAGTGCATTTTATAGAAGAAATCCTCAATGTTCTTATTCCTAGGCCCAGATAATCTATGCAATGTGATGTATAGAGTATGTGCAAGAAGGATAATAAAGATAAAAGCAATTGGAAGTCACACGTTTCCATTTTAAGGTATTCTTAGCCAACTGTTTCCAATTTCTTGATTTTTACTGGCTAATCTTGGACCACAGATAACACTCTTTAGTTAGTTCCTTACATCTTTAGTTGGCTTGACCCCCTCAGACCGTCAAAAATGATGACTATCTCGCTCCTCAGTGGCTTCATATGGCTTCACTTAAAGCTTAATAGTGTCACGAGGTAGACCAACACTTTACTTTGTGGGGGCTTAATGCGCTTTCAGGGGTTGGGTTTCTCTTACTCTCATTCTATAGTGTCTGTGATATAGGCTGCGGATTGTTCATGTTTATACTGAAAAAGTCAATGCTAATATGAAAAACGGTGCATTTATAAGAACAAAAATGCTTCTTTATCAACAAATTTGCCCGTTGTGAACCCCACATCAACCCCGACTCACAAATATGTAGTCAGGCAAGCTCTGAGACCAAGGCCCGAAGTCACTGATTGATAGGTCACAGGTGGGGTGGCATGTAGGCGGCAGACAAACGCATGAATAGGAAACCATAGATCCCACAGATGGGCCCAGCGACACTACAATAGTCAATGGAGATTGGCCCAATTAAAGCACATATGGCGGGAGGGGTATGCGCACTCCTAAAACACCATAAAGTGGAGTGGTGTGGCTCACTGGTTAGAGGCGGCAGACCGGAAAGCAGAGAACAGCCCGGGACCAGGGTTCAATTCCCGACGCAGCAGGGTCGTGGACCAGGGTCAGCAGACTCGATAATTCTCGCCTCGATGCCTACTCTAAACAGGGATCACACTCGGCAACTCTGGGCATTAGCTTGCCTCATCTCTACAACGGCACCCCACATTCGCCGGGGATGCCTGGTTTCACCTTGGAGATACCCAGTAGGGACCATCTCACAGGGATAGCCAGGACGGGTTCCCCAGCGGTCTACAGCGCCACGACGCCTCAGGACAGCAGTGCGCTTTACAAGAACACATACATTACATAAAGTCAGATGTCACATGAGTTAGGAACATATAACCAATCAGGACACAGCATATGCAGTGATCACCCGTTCCCCATGCTGGACATCTGAACACGTTACCCATTGGCCACACTGTGTCCATGCAAGATCAAGGCCTACCTGTAACTTTCCAAAAGACAATTCATTTATGACTCCAAAGGCAGCAACTTACATCTATCACCATACATGGATCACCGTAAATTAATTTTATTACCTACGATGAACTGTATAAAAGGAGGCTGCAGACCCATTGCAAATTGAGGCAAACTTTAGACCATGCGTCTGTAACTGTTCTTCCGGCCGCTCTGTTTAATTAAACAAACAGTTTCTTTTTTGCCATACGCCTCTTGTCTCCTGTATTTTCAAGTTATCTCATGTTCAAGCAACAGTCATTCATAGGTGAATTATAGAGATCAATGAAGATGGGATAAGTCAAGAAACTAGTATCTTGGTGGTGGTACAAGCACCACCAATATCAGTGAGAAGTCGGTAGAAAGGAAGAAAGACTGATAATAATGACATTTTTGCAAGAATGACTATTATGGACTATGACGTGATCACTTTTCACACCTGTTATACAGTATTATGTCACTGTATATGTAATGACATTCTTATAATGGAATTGTATACTTCTTTGTCAGATGATAGTACCTCAGCAAACTGGCGTGGGCCTCTTTCGTCTACTCCTGTTTATGGAAATAAAACTTTTTCCTCACGTGGATTTGCCTGACCTTACTTCACACATACTAGCAATGAGTTGGTGCAAGCACCTGTTTTGAAGTCATTCAAAACTGGAAAACAGAGTGTGGTGACAGCAATGCACGCAATTGTGCGTTGGGAGTTCTGTTGTTACAAAGGGACAAGAGAAAAGTGAGTAGTATTTCAAGTTCAAGTTCAGAAATTTGTATAGCGCACTACTCACGCATAGGGTCTCAAGGCGCTTGCGGGAGGGGGAGCATTATTTATCGAATAGCCAGGTTTTAAGTTCCTTTCTGAAGGAAATGTGGTTCTGTGTGAGGCGGAGGTGAGTGGGGAGAGAGTTCCAGGTCTTGGCCGCCAGGTAGGAGAAGGATCTTCCTCCCATGGTGGATCTGTGGATGCGCGGAACTGCGGCAAGCGCTTGGTTGGAGGATCTTAGTTGGCGGGTGGGTGTGTAGAAGGACAGTCGTGTGCTGAGGCATTCGGGTCCTAGTTTGTAGAGGGCCTAGTGAGCGTGGGTGAGGAGGCGGAACGTTATTCTCTTGTTGACGGGATGCCAGTGGAGGTCTTTCAGGTGGCCGGTAATGTGAGCTTGGCGAGGGATGTCCAATATGAGTCTGGCCGATGCATTTTGGATGCGTTGGAGTTTTTTCTGTAATTTGGTTGTGGTTCCGGCGTAGAGGGTGTTTCCATAGTCCAGTCGGCTAGTGACCAGTGCGTGGGTAACCGTCTTTCTTGTTTTGGTGGGGATCCAACTGAAGATTTTTTTGAGCATACGGAGTACGTTGAAGCAAGAGGATGAGACGGCGTTAGCTTGTCTGGTCATCGAGAGGGAGGAGTCTAGGATGAAGCCTAGGTTGCGTGCGTGGTCTGTGGGTATGGGTGCTGTGCCCAGGGCCGATGGCCACCAAGAGTCGTCCCAGGCAGAGGGTGAAGATCCTAGGATGAGAACTTCCGTTTTGTCTGAGTTAAGTTTTAGGCGGCTGTTTTTCATCCATTCGGCTACTTCTTTCATGCCTTCATGAAGATTGGTTTTGGCGGTGTTAGGGTCTTTGGTGAGGGAAAGGATCAGCTGGGTGTCGTCAGCGTAGGAGATGATGTTGAGGTTGTGTTGTTGCGCGATGGATGCGTGGGGACTCATGTACACGTTGAAGAGGGTGGGACTGAGTGATGATCCTTGTGGGACTCCGCAGATGACTTACGTGGCCTCTGATTTGAAAGGGGGGAGTCGGACTCTCTGGGTTCTCCTGGCGAGGAACGAGATGATCCAATCTAATGCTTTTCCTTGTATTCCGACGTTGCTGAGGCGTTGTATGAGGGTACTGTGACAGACTGTGTCGAAGGCGGCAGAGAGGTCGAGTATCATGAGGCAGCTGTTTCTCCGTTGTCCAGTAGCATTCGGATGTCATCTGTCGCTGCAATGAGGGCGGTTTCGGTGCTGTGTTTGGCTCGAAAGCCGGACTGTGAGGGGTCGAGGGAGTTGTTGGATTCAATGAAGGCGGCGAGCTGGCTATTGACGGCTTTCTCAATGACTTTGGCTGGGAAAGGGAGGAGGGAAATGGGGCGGTAGTTCTTAAGTTCAGAGGGGTCAGCTGTGGGCTTCTTCAGGAGGGCAGTGAGTTCAGCGTGTTTCCAGCTTTCTGGGAAGGTAGCGGAGTTGAAGGAGCAGTTGATGACATCACGGAGATGGGGTGCGATGATGGAGTCTGCTTTGTTGAAGATGTGGTGGGGACAGGGGTCGGTTGGCGAACCTGAATGGATGGAGTTCATTAGGCGGATGGTGTCTTCAGTGGTGATTGGGTTCCAGGCGTTAAGGTTGTTAGAGACCGGTTTGGTTTTGGAAGTGGGTGGGGTGGGCTGTTCTTTCGAAATGTTCTTAAAGCTGTTATGTATGTCGTCAATTTTGTTGTAGAAGAAAGAGGATAATGAGTCGCAGAGATCTTGGGAGGGAGTAATGTCGTTTGAGGCTGCGGTGGGGTTGGTAAATTCTTTGACGATGTTGAATAGTTCTTTGCTGTTATGGGTGTTGTTGTTTAGTCGATCCTTGAATGCTGATTTCTTGGTGGCGCGGATCAATTGGTGGTGTTTGCGGGTGGCTGCCTTGAAAGTGGTCAGGTTGTCAGTGGTTGGGTTTTTTCTCCATGTTTTTTCTAAAGTACGGCATAGTTTCTTGGCGTTCTTAAGGACATCGTTGAACCAGGGGGCCTTTTTGCTATCTTGTTTGATCTGGTGGTTTCTCAGGGGTGCTAATTCGTCGGCGCTGTGAGTGATCCATTGTTTGAGTTTGGTGGCAGCTTCGTTTGGGTCTGATGAGAGGGCTGGAGGGTTTTGGTAGAGCGATGTGATGAGTTGGTCGGTGGTGATTTTGTTCCAGTTTCTTCGAGGAATAGGTTGTGGGGGGTTGTGAGTCGTGGTAGTTTTGTAGCTGAAGTGAACACAGCTGTGGTCCGTCCAATGGAGAGCTGTGGTATGATTGAAGGAGATGTGTTTGCTGGAGGTGAAGATAGGGTCGAGCGTGTGTCCGGCTGAGTGGGTGGGGGTATCAACAAGTTGTTTGAGTCCGAGATTGGCCAGGTTGTCCAGAAGGGTGGTGGTGTTGCAGTCGTTTTATCTTTTCCAGGTGGAAGTTAAAGTCTCCCAGTAGAATATAGTTCTCAGAGGGGAGGGCATGTGGGCTGATGAAGTCAGCGATGTCTTCGCAGAATTGTTTACGGGTTCCTGGTGGTCTGTAGATGAGGGTGCCTCTAAGTGTGGTCCTGGGGTCGGTGTGGATCTGGAAGTGGAGGTGTTCGGCGGTTGCAAGGTAATCGTCGAAGCTGGTCGTGATTTTGATGGTGTTCTTATGAACGATGGCGATGCCGCCTCCTGTTTGGTTGGTACGGTCTTTTCGGATGATCTTGTACGCGTCCGGGATGGTTATGGCGATGTCGGGTGCTGATGATGCGCTCATCCAGGTTTCTGTAAGGAAGGCGATGTCCGGTGACGCAGTGTCGAGTAGGCCCCAGAGTTCTGTGGCGTGTTTGTGGATCGAGCGGCATTATTTGTCCTGGGAAGTGATCCGAAACCCCCAAGTCAACAGGTGGAGGATGATATTTAAGTTTGTGTTTAGCACGGCTGGTGGCTTAACTATAGTCACTTCAATTTGTGGTATATGTTCCATGAAGAGTTAATGTGCAAGCTGATTTGATAATATGTCTACCTTTGAGTGTTTTCAGTTTATCCGAAGAAGAGAGGGCTGAGTGGCTTTCATGCTTGAGGACATGAAGTTCTTGGATTGTGGACATAACTTTGTTTCTTTTCATCTAAGGATGGTTGGCAAAGAGATTGAAGGAAGAAAAGGAGTTGGTATTTGTCTTGGACAATTGGATTAAAAGTTGCACAGAAGAACACAAATTAGATAGTTATCCTAATGCATTTTACAAGGAAAAGGATGAATTACTGGTAAGTGACAGAGTCTTAACTAGGGGTGTCAAGACAGTATCTCCGTTAGGACAAAGGGAGAACATTTTTGTGCCTGTTCATGAGGGGCATTTAGAGATGTAGAGTATGAAGAGGAGAGGGAGAGAATAATCCTCGGGGCCAAGCATGGACATGAAGATGGATGAGTAGCTAAGGGAATGTGCTGCATTTTCGAGGAATGATAATTTGCTAAGCTTTATGTCTCGGCAACCGGCTAATATGCGTCTGGGTCATGGAGGAAGCTGTGATTTACTTTCAGCGTTATTTCCAGGAAGGAAGCTTTCACTTCACGTTTAGTGGATTATACAGTAACTTTCACAGATAAGAAAGGTAAATAATATGTCTATCAATATTGTGAACCAATTACTTGATGGAGTGTTCAGGAGGGAGGCCTTACTGGGAGGACTTGTTTGGAATAATGACCCTCAGTTTGTTAGTAAGGAACTCCAACATAAGAACTGCAAATTACTACCTGAAATGTATTAGAGTTCTTAAGGAGTCCATACAGTTGGCCATGAAAGGAGGTTTGCATTGGAGGAAGGCACTTCAGGCTGTTGACATACAGTACTACTCCTAATTCAGTTACAGGAGCCTCACACATTGAATTGCTTAAAAGTAGGAAAACAGGTTCTAATTTGATTCTGTGGTGGCTCAAGGAGAGAAATGGTGGTGAGATTAGAAGTGTAGTTTGAGAAAGGTTGTGAGAGTATCAGAATAAGATCAAGACGTATGTGGATAAGAGAGGGAAAATTACATGCCATCGTTTCAAAGTGGGTTAGCGCCAAGTTCCCTATGGTTAAGGGAAACGGTTCTTCTAATCCCTCTAGAGAGGTGATGGGCTTAGAAGACTAATGCAAGATGAGGGAGGCAAGCTTTGGACTCTGAGTAGAGTTCTGTTTGCCATGGGACCTATTAAGAGAAGGAAAGTGTGCAACAGTGAAGAAAGCAATGTTTTGTCAATGTACTTGACATAGTTTCACAGGAGGAGCACATTAGATTTGAAGTTCGTATTGATAAACTCCTTTGGGAGTGAAAGACCATGTGGTATTTCTACCCAGTTCAAGTTCTATTAGGCACTGTCACACATCCCGTCCCAAAGCAGGAGTGTGATGCTTGCATTAAGCGCTGTACTATTAAGTTTAATGAGCTCATCAGATTTGGAGTATGCGTTGTATGTGTGTGACCTTGCTTATGTATGAGAGTTTAGTGGTGAGTGTGTGCTTTGCATCTTGATATTAGAGGTTGATGTCGCTCTTGATGTGTTATCTGTTTTGGGGGAAAGTGACCTGTAATCTCTTATCACACGCATGTTATATATTATGGTGTCATTGTGGCTATAATAACATTCATATAATGGCATTGTACTTTTTTAATCTCCAGTAGGTTAATAATACAGAGTAGACCAGAGGTCAACCCTTTTGTGTATTCTTGTTTTTATTTCTTGGATTTGACTTGTCCTGCTTCCTACTGACAGAAGCAGCAATCAACAGATTACTATTCTAAGGGACTTTATATGAATTTTTCCTGCTTGATTCCCTTTTTTTCTCAAAGCACTCGATGAAATGTTCCAAACTGTGCCTTCTTGCAACATGAATCATTTTTGGCAAGGTTTCGGCTTATTACATTTCAATAATGCTTTGCACTAGCCCACTGACTGCTTGAAACATTAGAAAGCTGCATCCATATATTGTTTGGATGTAAATGAAAGATGGCAGATCAGGCCGTGCCTATAGGGAATCTAGAGATTTCACAATATGTTCTCCCTCGAAATGGCATGTATAGCTAGTAAGAGATAGTCAAATGACAGCTCCACCTCGTAGGCCACTGACCTACGCTTCCTCAGCACTATCTGCTATTCTATCCATCTCTGCAAAGTTAGTTATTTATAATGTATTCTTCATTTTGTTTAAAAACATACAAATGGAAAATACATCTCATGGGCAGTAACCAGCTTACATAAACCTTGTTTCCTATACTGACTACCAATGTAGTCCCAGACCCTTTGTAGGACGTGGCATGTTTTATAGTTGTACATAGGACAGAAATATTGGGTATTAAATATCATAGGAGAAAAGAAGAGTAGGTGTATGTAGAAGAAAGAGTATGTTGAACTGAGAGTAAGAGTAGGAGTGAATGTAGGAGTAACACGCAGGAGCAAAAGTAGTTAAAGTAGGAATACATTGGAGCTAGTATGATTTAGAGAATGAGGAAGAATAGGACTAGGAGCAAGGTAGAAAAAGTAGGAGTATTGATGATAATAGATGTAGAAGCTGGACAGAGAGAAGGAACAGGGTTATGGGTGGGTGTGAGTTTAGGCATGGAATTAGGACTTGAAGTTTGTATAGGGATTAGTCGAGGAATAAATAGTTAGCACAGGAGAAGGGGAAGGAGTAGGAGCCGATATAGAGTGCGAGAAGTCTAAGAAGTGTACCTCAATTGCACAGAAAGGATGCTTCACCATCCATCCATTCAACAGAAGCACTCTTTAGGTCAACGAAGACAAGTAAGACTTCAGGATCAACACTTACCAGCGTTCGACTGCCAGTTCTCACCCTACAGGAGGCACACGTTCTTGATTTCTGTACTCTTCAGGCATGCTGAGGAAGGGGGCAGCATCTTTCGAGGTGCTGTGGAGTTTTTAGCTGCTGCAGCTCCACTGGATCTTGTGTGCTTGTGCTTCATGTGCCATCTCTCTGGTGAGTTTTGATCTCTTGTGGTCTCTGGAGAACTGGAGAGTCACTGGGTACTTGCTTGGTTGAGAGAGGGACCAAGATACATTTTTGTCCAGCTCCAATTACAAAGAGAAAATGGAATATGAAATACTTCCCAGCATTTCCTTTGGAATAATCAGCCTTGTTGTCTAATTTGGAATATCTTCTGCCAAATACATTGCTGAGGAATGCTACTTTCTGTGCTGGATCCTTTATTTCCAGATTACAGCATATATAAACCGGAGAGGAGAGCTAGTATGGGTGTCACAATTTTGCTGATTGCTCATCAGCTCTCCTATGAGTTATCTCATCAGGTAGATTATGTTCCAGAATTCCTACTTCCTGCTTAGTTCTTGTCTGGATCTTCACAGTTTTTCCTAATTACAGTGTCTCCTTGTTTGCTGCTGTTCCACTAGTCAGTCTGAAGCTAGGGGTGGATAAGGATAGCAGCAGGCCATATCTTGAAACAAAGAACCCCTCATCTGCATTGCCAAGAAGACCTGTCCTTGACAATAGTTTGATGGTAAAAAGAAAATCAAGCAATGTGCTGATCCAAAGTATGACTGACACTTTCATCAAACAATGGCTGGTAGGAACTGATCGTATTTTTTTGTACTTCACTTGTACTCAATGTAGCACTTGGGGAAACCGGGTTGCAAATGGGCATAATATGGATCACTATGGTTTTAATATCCTAACATCTAACCAATTCTCTTTGCTATATGGGTTGGAAGATGTGGATTGACTCCAGCGCATTGGCAGTGAGAAGCTGTCCACATCCGGCAGTCATGAAATCTCTGATATTGAGCTTATTGCAAATATCGGGGAGAGGGAAGTGGAAACCTCTAGTAGTCATGAGTATGACTGTCCGGAAGAGTTTTCAAATAGCCATGAACAAACTAGCTCTAGTACAGTAGACAAAGGAGCATTGATATTAGCCAATGTAAAAGATAGAGAACCAGCTCCAACTTCGAATATTATTAGCCTTCTCTCTTGGAATATAGCTGGATTGCAAAAAAAATGGCTATTCCTGAATGGAACGATTTTATTGATTCATTTAATATTTGCATGTTCCAAGAGACATGGAGCATGGTTCCGCTCCATAAAAATGGGTATGCCACTTATTTTATCCCTGCAACTACATTAGGAAGAGGACGACCATCGGGTGGACTACACATATGGATCAGTGTGGCACTGAATTGGGCTATCACTGCCCGCAATTTGCCCTCAAATGATTTATTACACCTATCCCAGAGGGGCCCGACGAGGGGAACCACATTAGAACTGTTTTGTGTATATGCTAGAGGTTCTAAGGGAGGGCAATTGTCACCGACAATAACCCTACTTGATGAAACATTGGCGTTTATTCCACCAAAGTCCAAAGTGATAGTAGGAGGTGATTTTAACTGCACCTATGAACCCTTAGATGATGAGGAGATAGTTGGACTCAATGCAGATGACTGGAAGCAATCTATCCCCTTGGTCAATTTAAAGCCTATTAAGAAGTGGTTGGCTAGAGCAATACAGATGAATGCTCTAACACTAGAACATAATTTACGGGCACTCAAGGGGAGGACTGTCTCAGATCCCGATGGGGCAATGACATATAATAGATTGGGATGTCCTTCACGTATAGACTACATATTGATGGACATACAATCTTGGGATAGTTTGGTAGATATGGTGGTCAGGCCATCTCAGGATAGTGATCATAACCCACTCTGTATAAGCTTTACCTGGGGGAATAAGATTAATACAATGAATACCCCGAGGATGATTGCTAAAGAATTATCCCTACAAATTGCAATCGGAAAGTAAAATGGAGTAGGATTAGCTGCGAGGAAGGGAAACTAAATAGCATTAAAGAATTGGTATACGCAGAGATCAGAAAGTTAACATCTAGCAGCCTAATACAGCCCATTTCACAAGATTATAAACCAATGTATTACTTTAAGATTCTAATAGATAAAATAGGAGTCTTTTTTACCATTGAGACGAGAAAGGGTCCTTGTAATACTAAAATTTCGAACTGTACCCCTTGGTATACTGCTGAGTGTAGGGCAAAGAGGAAGGCAATAACAGCTGCCATTAAAAGTAATGACCCTCCAGCAGTAAGAATAGCTAGAAAGGAATACAGTAGGATTATCAAAGTAGCTAAGAGGAACTGGGAGGAGGATCATTGGCAGCAACTTAAACTAGCTGCCAATGCAAAAGATTCAACCCAGTTTTGGAATTTGGTCAATAAAATGGAAAGAAGAGGGGTCGAGGCAATGCCAAATCACATAACAGAACGACAGTGGCATGCCCATTTTTTCAAATTATATTGTGGGACAGCAGATCTAGAGCAACCTATGGGGGTCTATAACAACAATAACATGGAAAAACCAACGCAGCTAGAAAACTTTGTCCCCCGGGAAGTGCAGGATGCTATTACCAATATAATACCAGGTAAGGCGGCAGGTCCGGATGGACTGCAGGGTTACCTACTTCTGCATGACCCTAAATTATGGTCCGACCTCATTGCACATTTAATGAATTTAGTCATGGCTGGACATCCACTCCCAGAATCCTGGAAAGGTGCCGAGGTCGTTACCATATATAAAAAAAGTGACAGAGAGGACCCTGCCAACTACAGACCTATAAGTTTAATTGACACAATCCAGAAGGTAGTTGGCAGGGTCACAGTTAATAGAATTGAGACATGGCTCTATGAGGACAACATTCTAACCCATTTCCAGGCGGGCTTTAGGAAAAATGTAGGTACGATGGACCAGGTTTGCAGGTTTTGTGCAGTATATTGGAAATCTGTGACCATCGCAAAGGGTAGCCTATATTTGGCTTTCATTGATTTAAAAACAGCATTTGATGTAATCCCCCGTGTTAAACTCTGGAAGGTTTTGTTGGCCATGGGGTTTCCATGTTATCTCTTGCAGTTCGTTGTGAGGCTTCATGAAGATACCTATTGCAGAATCCGGTGGGGTAGTCAAGGTCAACTTACAGAGAGGGTGCCAGTCAGCAGAGGGGTTCACCAGGGCTGTGTTATGGCTCCGACATTGTTCTCCCTCTTTATTAATGGGGTGGTAGACCATTTGAGGGAGGACTCTGCGGATGCCCCAGTCCTGGCAGGGGAGAAAACACCTACCCTCCTCTTTGCTGACGACACTCTCCTGATGTCAAAAACCCCATCGGGTTTACAGAAACTGCTTGATCGATTCAGTGTGTTCTGTGATGAGCGAGGGCTAACCATCAACACCTTTAAAACAAAGTTGATGGTGCTAGCCTCAAAAAAGGTTAGGAAAGCCCATCTTGCCCTAAATGGGCCCGCTTTGGAGGTGGTTGAAGAATTTGACTATCTGGGAGTCAGATTATGTAACAATATGAAATGGGATTCTCATTTAGCAAAAATGCTCCTGAATCTTAAAAGGGTTTCTGGAGTAATACTGAGGAACCAGCGCCTATCGATTAGCAGGCCAATAGCTCCAGCCCTCGCAGTCTATGAGGGAAAGGCACTAGCCGCGGCGGTTTATGGCTCTGAACTGTGGGCAGGAGATAATACAATGGATTTGGTAAGAGCTGAGAACAAGTTTGTGAGAGACCTAGTTTCACTCCCCAATTCAACCCCTTTATATCGATTTGGGTAAGAGATCAATTGGTGACATAGTACCCCTCCGCCCCTTGCTGTTCTGGGTGCGCCTAAGAAGGACACCAGAACTGGCTAAATACGCTTTGGTGTTGGATGAATTGATTAATTTGAATGTCTCCAATAAAATGAAATGGCTCAATAAACTAAAACAGTTGGTAATGAATCTAGGAATGACAGAATTTTGGGTTTCCCAATCACCACCTCACAAACAAATTGTCAAAAAAATTTACTGGGAGTGGGTGGGGGCCGAGGAACTAAAAAGTACAAAGCAGGGATCATTAACTAATCAATTTCTGGAACATACACCAACCAGGAAGTTAGAGCCACTCTTAGATTACATCCAAATTCCTAGAGACAGATCACTCTTTTTGAAAATGAGATAAGGTACACTCCAGTTGAAAAAGTTTATAGCGGGGTGGAAAGGAGTGAGAGACTACGATGTTACCTGTCCAGGCTGTTCATGCAAGAAGGAGTCTCTACCTCACTTTTTATTTGCTTGTAGGGCTTATAAGCTACCTCAAGCTAGGTGGTTAAAACCTGTGTGCAGAGAGATGGGTGTTGGAGATTTTAGGATTGCATTACGTATCCTTCTAACTGACACATCCTCTATGTTCATTGTCTGTGGGATTGCAAAGTATCTCTCTAGCGCTTGGCTCATACGGACTAGGCTGCTAGACGCCACAAAATAGAAATGCTAATCTCATCTTGATCGATGTTTCTTACTGAAAATGCATTTTAGTCTTTTGTAATTATCTGTTATTGTAAAAAGTGTTTTTAAACTTTCTTTTAAGATGAAATTGTATAATGTATGTGATACTTTTTGTACATTGATTTTATTTTTAATGAATGTCTGCACTTTTATGATATGGAAATATCGAATAAAGTATTACTACTACAATATAGCACTTTAGGCCAGACCTTAAAACAGGTATTCCAGGAGGCAGGAAAAAAGGTGGACAAGGAGGAATGCTAACAAATGCTAGTTGTGAGACTAAGGCAGGGGGTCCAGCATCTGAATGGAGGAACAAGCATGGACAAAGAATAGGACTCACCTATGGGAGAGCTATTGGCTTTGCCAATGTCTATTATCCATGTTGTGGAGTAGTGCAGCTGCTGTGCAGCATAGCTAACATTTTGAAAAAAAGTACTATGAAGTAGCCATCGCTGGCAGCGTCATATTGTTTTTTTTCTCTTATGGCGGGTGGGCAACACAGAAAACAGGAGGGCGGGTGGGAGGGAATGGGCTACACAAACACCAGGAGGGCAGGTGGGAGGAAACGAGCAACACAGACAACAGGAGGGCGGGTGGGAGATGACGGGCAACACAGACAACAGGAGGGCGGGTTGGAGGGGACGGGCAACACAGACAACAGGAGGGAGGAAACGGCCAATGGGTTGCTGCTTCATAGCGTTTGTTTTCTTATTATGGCAGGTAGGGGACAACACAGATAATGGGAGGGTGAAGGGAGAGAGGAAAGAAGCAATTCAGAAAACAGAAGTGTGGGGGTTAGGAGGGAAAGAAGCAATTTAGACAATGGGGTGGGAGTGAGAGGGACCGAAACAACACATAAAATGGGCAAGTGATAGGGGAAGAAGCAACGCAAACAAGGGGGAGGGAGAAGGAAGAAGCAACATGGACAATGGAGGTGTGGGTAGGAGAAGAAGAAGCAACGACAAACAATGGAGGATGGGGAAGGATCAACACGAAGAAGGAGGAGGGCAGGGGAAGGATCGGTACAAAGGAGAGGAAGTAGGGATGGGGAAGAAGCAACATGAACAATGGGGAGAAGGACTGAAAAAGCAACACAGACAAGGGTGACAGGGGAAGATGAAATAACAAGGAGAACAGGGGAAGAAGAAATAAAAATAGTACCTTAATCGCAGCATGAGCAGCAGAAGGACACAATCATTGTGAAGCAATCAGTACTAGGCCTATGAAGAGGAACTGAAGCCCACAAGCACTGTCCAATTAGTAGGCGACAAAAAATCTTGGCAATGAAGTCAACACATGTTAAGCAATGGGTGGGCTCTAAGACCCTTGCTGTATACAATATCCCTCACAAGTAACAGAGCATGCACACTACCTTTATCCTAGATTTAGAAAGGGGATTTAGAGAAAAAAATCTATAGGGCATATTGTAAAAGAGGAAAAGGAAATGTGTTTCTTGGGTGGCGGGGGGAGAAGGGAACCCAAAAAATAGATTTTAATGGTAGGAATGGGGCATTACATTATCTAAGAAGAGAAAAAGAACTGAAAATTCAAATTCTGGTAAAAAACAGAAAGGGAAATGGGATGTCTCATATATTAAAAGGTATCCAATACATTCAATGTATACAAAAAGGATATTGTGAAACCACCTCTGACTTTAGCAACACTTCCAAAAACTTCCATTGTAATATTTTAACAGGACAAGATGAATGTGAAAGGAAAAGGTAGAGCAATACAGGAGCTTTCAAAGTCTGACAGACTTCTTCCTCATTACATATTATCAAAGACAGATTCTAAACAACCCCCTGGCTCAGGATACCCTCCTTTCACCTCCCCCAACACACAGACAAAAATGTTCAAATCCGATCAATTAGAGTTAAGATAAATAGGTTATCAGTACCAGACATACCTTCCTCCAAGTGGCTCATTCTAAAAACACCATCACTCCACAGCCAAGGAGGTGAAAATGTATTAAGAACCAAGTTACACTAGCTATCCAAAAAGCCAGACATGCATCCCTAGTCTCTGATCCCCTATGTTTATATTGCAAGATACAGTAACAAAGTGTGATTAGGAAATCACTAAAGGCGCGCTTGCTTTACATGAAACGAACAGGTTTCTTCATTAATTAGTGTGGTGCTTAATTATCTTTTCCAAATGAAACAATCATATCATTCTTGAGATCATCATGTGTATTTATTCGTTTCCAAATTCATTTGAATCATGAACAATTAGTTGCATTACTTCATGCCCGCCCAATGCATTTCGGGTTGAACAGGGGCCTAGAAAATGAAAGCATACAGGACCATTTTCTAGGCCCCTGGCGAAGGGTTCCACTGTTTAACCCGAAATGCATTGGGCGGGCATGAAGTAATGCAACTAATTGTTCATGATTGAAATGAATTTCTACAATCAATTTTGCCAAAGAATATCCATTTGCAAACGAATAAATACACATGATGATCTCAAGAATGATATGATTGTTTCATTTGGAAAAGGTAATTAAGCATCACGAAATTAATGAAGAAACCTGCTCGTTTCATGTAAAACAAGCACGCCTTTAATGATTTCCTAATCACACTTTGTTACTATAACGTAAAGCACTAACAGGCATAGTGCGACAAGGAAACGCGCCCACATTTTCTTTAAACCAGATATATACACAGGAGTGCACGGAGATACAATAACCTTATATTGCAAGATACTTCGTGCAGCTTTTGTTGCTAGTCTTGAAGGAACAGAATTAACAATACGGCTGCCATGAAATGCTGTTTTTACCAGTAGATTGCTTTCTAGGGATGGTGAAGGTATCTGACTGGAATGAGCTCAAATACCTCTCTTCTTGGGTGGGCTGGTGCATTGACAAGGAATCTCTGGCTGGCATTTGAGCAGTGGAGAGGTCGCTCTGTCTGCCCGACTCCAGCATTGTGAGGTATCAACCGTTGAGATGGGAGTGTCCACACAAGTAGTCTGGAGAAAGAGAAGAGCCCTGACCAGAAGTCCCGAGTAGTAACACCAATGCCCGGTATTGTGCACCCCAGCTGGGTGTTGCAATGCCAAATATAAGTACTTATGGTAAGCAGGCCAGACTTGTCAGAGGCGCCCAAGTGTGAGTTGTTCCCTCTTTGCCAGCCCAATAAGTAGACTAAGTGAGGGAGCTGGTGGCTTGGTTGCAAAGGGGACAGAGTGCATCTAGGAAGGCAGGCACCACCAGCCTGAATCCTGGAGGGAGCGAAAGCATGGCAGTTCGGGCTGGACTGTTCCCATTGGGCCCAGGGTCAAGACTGATTTGCATATGGCTGGGTCCAAACTGGAATGGCATGGTGAGCAAAAACACAATGGATTTAGGCCCAGATCTCTGTACTGGGGTGAATGTATGACATTGTTCTACATTCTATACATCAATTGTTCTTTTTGCATTTGTCACCCGAGTGAGATGGGTATGACCAGACGTGGGTCTCGTGTTCTCCATGCCACTGGAGTCAAGCTATCCTGGATGATGAACCCCGAAACCGGTCCTAGGATGCTTGTTTCCAGGTCAAAGAGGACCTGACCTGGCAGTTCGACTGGACTGTTCCCATTGGGGGCAGGGTCAAGACTGATTTGCATATGGCTGGGTGCAAACTGGAATGGCAAGGTGAGCTACAAACAATGGATTTAGGCACAGATATCTGTATGAATGTATGACATTGTTCTACATTCTGTCCATCAATTGTTCTTTTTGCATTGGACTCACCACTGACAATACCTGTATCCAGGGTGCACCTGCTGATCAGAGGTGTTCATTCTGAGGCTGCTGGATATTGCCTAGCACTGTGGTTGTTGCCGGGACTTTACATTTTAAGTCACCTTACCACTGAACTACAACAGAGTCCCCACGTCCTGACAAACACCCTTCATGTCCTGCTTGGTGTTGGCCTCCATGTCACTAGGTGAAGGGGGAGGCTGTCCTGGACAACTCTGGATTTGAGGTCTACAGGTGGTGTTAGTCCACCTTACATATACCTTGCTGATCTTCCAACTTTTTTAGATCAGAATTATTGCGAATTCCTTCACCCGTTTTCTTGGGTTGTATGTCCTAATGGCCACTAGTGGTTTTCAGTGATCTTTACCTCTTTGTGTAGAAGTACACTGTGTATGTTCACTACTTGCTTGGATATATTTATGCTGAGGGCTTGCTCCCTGATCCTCTGTGGCCTGCTCACCACACAACCTGGACACATTACCATGGGTCCCCTTTCTGAAACTCTCTGCTTCTTTCAGATTTCCCTGTAATAGTAGGTCACCTTGGCACATGACAGGAGGGAAGGACAAATGCATGGTCAGAGCAAATTGGAGAAATCTGCAATAGCAGCCCCGATAGCCAGAAAGCCTTTCTAACCGGTGCATCCTGAATGTCCAAGAGAACATGAATATGAAATAGAAATTAGTCTTACAAGAGCCATAAGAGATACAATTGAAAACGTTACGAAAAGGGGTGGCAAGGTTGAGGTTGATGTGGTGCTGCTTCGTCATGACCTCCATAATCTGGTCAACAGGGTCACCCAGATGGAGGGCAGAATCTTCAAGCTAGATGATACAATTCAATAAACTAATAAACATAACAACCACTGCCTGGGAAGTGGTCACGTTCAAAGGTTCAGAAAACTGAGTTGAGAATGTAAAAGATCATTTATGGTGAATTAACCTGCGTGTAAAGGGGTGGAGGGAGCTCCTCTTCAGTGTTACCTGGAAGACTGAATATGCAGTCTTCTCACACCAGAAATACCATCAATGTGCTTTGTAGTGGAGGGTACTCACAGTGTACCTGTGCCTACCCCAACTAAGGGCCTCATTACGATGTCGGTCGGAAATGCTCTGAACGGCATTCGGATTTTCCTAACCCATGTCGGAATCCATGTTTCCGACCAACTTGGAAATATTTCCGACTGACGAATGATGATAGAAGGTAACCGTACGGTCTTTCCTGACTCGGTTCCGACCGGCGTTCGGAGACTATGATTCCATCAGAGCTGAATCGTACAGGTGTATGGACAGAATTTCCGACCGACGTATTAAGATGTTAGATTTGGACAGCCATTCCGAATCGATCTGTCCGACAAAAAACGGCTGTCGGAACCTGAATTTGGGGACCCATAGCAGGCCCCCCTTCACCCAGAGGAGTTTGGTTGGGACCCAAGGGGTACCCAAGGGACTCCTCTTTACAACCATGCACAGTGTGGCAGGCACCAAGGGGTGTCTGTGACAGTGTGCAAGGTTTTCCACAACGACCCCATTTTTCAATGGGAGCCTGTCAGAACCATTTCGAACAAAGAGTCGGTCGGAATGCTTTCCGACCGACATCGTAATGAAACCCGAATTGCGCAACCATACCCATTCATTGCCAGGTTACTCATCTATGGAGAGGGAGATAATGTGCTGCAACAACATTATGCACAACTAAACACACATTACGGCCTTTCTTAATTAAATTCGGGTGGGCCAAAAATAGTGCAAACATTCTGTGGAATTAAGGAAATGCACACAATTTAGCAGGAATACATACTCCTTTACCCGGCCAAAAGTAAGATCTCCTCAACTCCAAATCCTACTTCGTTGATACGCCCAGCAAGGCTTGGGAATAGGCTACTGAGTGAACACAACTAGCTTCCCTAAGGCAGGCAACTTATTTCTTTGGGTATGACCGAGATAAATGGCTGGTCTGCCTCCAAGCCAGATGCATAACTTGTGTTGCGAAATGGGAACAGCCTCTGAAGACAACTTGGCAAACATCAAGATGGATTTATCCAGACACAACTCAGATCCTGATAATATAATGCTGCAAGAGCACACTGAAGGTCTTGTGGAGTGACCAACTCCTAAAATGAATGCTTGGTGTTTTGCCTGGTTTCGCCTCGAGTGGAATAACAGCAGTGCTTAAGCTGATACTTATAGTGCTTCTTTTTAGGGACGGTGTGTTCGGTCTTATATTATCTTTTGTTTTCATTTGGTGCTACTGCATAAACTGAACACAGGTCCAGATTTTCTTAAGCACAAGAAGCTTATTTATGGTCAACATATTGCTAGAGTGTGAGTGAATGAGGTTGTGACGGACCAGTTTTCCACTCTTATCCCTTCAATTCACTTTGGTGATAGAGCCTCTCGCAGAGTGGTTGTACACAAAAGTGCAACTACCATTCTAGTACATGATCTATATTGTTTTTCTTCTACCCCACAAAGATTGAAAATGAAGAATACCTTGCTTATTGAAAGTAGAATTATTTAAGTGCATTAGCAATTCATACTTAGTAGGAAAATTTGCTGTGAAAAAGATTATAGGCCCTTTCTGTTTTTAAACAAGAAAACACAATCTAGGGGGCGTGGCTTGGTCAGCCAACATGGCGGGCGCGAGTTGAGTGAGCTCCGCGCATCCAGGCCATTAATCCTACCGAATCCTGCCTAAATCCGCCTCTGTGCAGCACATCGGGCATCATAGGGACCGCTAATCAGCCCGGGATACCATGAGTGAAACTGCGTAGTGGAGAGCCGATCGCAGGCGGTGCTCCGGCATCGAGGCTCCCCAAGACGTGGCACAGGCTGGTCCTGACACTGCCGGCCTGTTATCCTGTCCCCCGGCGAGAGCTGCTGAGAACTGCGCGGGGGCCTGGTCGGGCCCCAAGGTGAGGAGTGCGGCTGGTACTCCTCCGAAATAGACCTCGCAGGACAAAATCGAAGCAGAGACGTTGCGCCGCCTGAGCGGGCATCTTAAAATCTCCAATGACAAAAATATTATAGTTTGGTCCCTGTTGACTGTCCATCATTTGGATATGCTCTGCTTATTTTGCACCGAGTAGGCGCAGACAATACGCAATATGCTGCCAAGCCCCGGACAAATGTACCCCAATGTTAATGTTTAATGGGAAGGTTGGGATCCATTGGAGAAGGGACCCTTGGCTCCCTGGTCGGTGTTCTAGGGCGCCCTTCACCGCGACAGATGCTCCTTGTTCTTGGCAGGAGGGGGGAGGAGGGATGCAGGGTCTTTATGGTTCATGGTTACACTAAGTTTAGTTATGTTCCATGCGCAGACACACAATCTATCTTCCACTAGGCTTGATGCCAATGATACTTCTACAAACAATATATGGGTACCTAGGAGACTGTTTCCCCATTGGGTGACCTGAACGTGGTAACTTGGAATGTTCCGGGGCTACTCAACAAAATCATACAGGGAGCCATCCTCCGGCAGGCCAAGCGGTATGGAGCTGACATTCTTTCCTGCAGGAGACTCATCTTGTGGGTAATAAGGCACCCTGCTTGGCCAGGTTTGGTTATCATTTGATTTACCATGCTGGATTTACAAGGGGTTCCCGAGAGACAGGTATTCTTATTTACCGCCATGTTCCCTTCATCCATGTAAAACACCTGGTAGATCCGGGGGTAGGTATGTTCTTCTGTCAGGTACAATTTATCTAGAACACATTAACTTTAGTAGCATTTACGCGCCCCCGCCTCTGGGGACCACTTTCGTTGACATCACCCGTCTGCGAAGCGAACTTCCGGACGGTAAAACTCTTTTGGGAGGGGACAGGAATGATATCATGTCATCTCTTGATAGAAGGCGTGGATCCGGTGTGGGCACTCCCACAGCTGTATTTAAATTGTCCCTACTCGCCGGCACACTAGGGTGGTCATATGTATGGCGGGAATATCACCCCGCTGAGATAGGCTCCACATATATGTCCATGGATCTATGTCCCGGCTAGATTATATGTTCATTCCACATAGCTATATCCATAGATTTTCCCAGGTCTCCCATCTCCCCAGGAGGCTGGCCGATCATTCTCCGGTCATGGTAAAGCTTCTATTACACTTTCAAAAACCTCCCTTTAGGTGGCGAATGTATTCATGGCACCTTTAAGACCCCGATTATCACGAGTCACTTGTTATGTTATGTTATGTTATGTTAGTTTAGTCTTTTATAGCGCACGGCTACTCCATGGAGTGTCTCGGCGCTTTTATTGTAAACCTGTAACAGAATAACACAACACAGTAAATAAAACGGACCCAGCAGAAAGAAAGAAGAGCATGCTAAAGTGCGAAGAGCCAAGTTTTAAGGCACTTCCTAAAAGTCAGCAAATTAGAGGTGCTGCGTAATGCTAAGGGTAAAGTGTTCCAGAGCTGTGGCGCCAGCAGTCTAAAAGAACGACCTCCGATGCGGGCCCTTTTTACTCGAGGGACCACAGCAAGGAATAATGATTCAGATCTCAAGGATCGGAGCGGATGGTAGAAGGCTAGCCTCCTTTGGAGATATTTTGCTCCCGAAGCGTGGAGAGCCTTATGGGCCAGAGTCAAGGGCTTAAAAACTATCCGCTTCCGGATAGGCAGCCAGTGAAGCGACTGCAAAAGGCCAGAGGCTCTGGCTCGCCTATAGAGGCCAAAAATGGCCCGCGCAGCCGAGTTCTGGACCACCTGCAGCCGTTGCAGGAGATACTCCGGCAGGCCCAGGTATAGGACGTTGGAATGGTCCAGTCTTGAACCAATTAAGGCCTGCACCGTGGTCTTCCTATGATCTTCTGAGAGCAAAGGAAGAAACTTACGGAGCATCCTAAGGAGGCCAAAACATGTTCCTGTGAGACCAAGAATCTGAGATCTTAACGTCAGGCCATTATCGATCTTGATCCCCAGATTCTTTGCTAGCTGGGACGAACCCGCTGGAGGAAACATATTAACAGGCCACCATTCCCGCCAGTCTGTGTCAGATGGACAGCTGAAGAAGAGTACCTCAGATTTGTCTGAGTTGCACTTGAGGCTGTTAAGCTGGAACCATTTAAACACATCCCCCAAGGCACCCACGGACACTCTCTCCATCAAAATCTTCTCCTTTCCTGCACGTAAAGAGGAGCTGGGTATCGTCGGCATAGGATACGATCTGGGCCCCGAAGGACTCCGCCAATGCCACCAGAGGGGTCATAAAGATGTTAAAAAAAGTCGGGCTCAACACAGAACCCTGCGGAACTCCGACCCCCAAAGGTGGCATCACAGCGGAGCTAGGGGAGGCCGAGACCGTTTGTCGACGGCCCGCCAAAAAGGATCCAAACCAGCTGAACACCGTCCCCCTCAGACCGATCTCATGAAGTCTGGCGAGGAGACCCTCATGGGGGACGGTGTCAAAGGCCGCCGACAGGTCAAGCATTACAAGCACTTGCCACGGCCATCCTATCAGTATTTCGATATAAACGTCGGATCGGCCCCGTCCAAAGATATCCTTTGGTAAGCCTTAAACCCCACAATCCGGGGGGTGGACATTAGCCATTGTGCGAATGAAAAACGCAAGCACGCTGCCCAACGCGCCGAGATGGAGGCCCAGCATACATCTCTGGAGACACAATACATATATAATCCTAGCCCCACCCTCCAGCGTAATTTATATTTTACGCAGCAGCAGCTACAACAACATCTCATGGACGAGGCAAAGGAAATTTCGCTAGTGTCACAACACCGAATATACCAGTGGGGGGACAAATCAAGCAGAATGTTACATAGACTGTGCCAAGCTGAGCGGTCCCACATAGACTGTGCCAATCTGAGCGGTCCCCGGCTACTGTTCCAACTATCCTCCAGAGGAGGTTGTCGCAGAATTTGCACATTACTTCTCCACACTATATGCACGGAAGGAACAGCTCTCAGAGGCCCTAACTGCAGAGTTCCTTAAAGACATCCCCCAAGACTAACAGATCATATGAGAGACCAACTTGATGCCCCCATTACAGTTGATGACTTAGGGGCGGCACTGGCTGCGATGAGTCCGGGGAGGGCCCCCGGTCCCAATTAATTTCCCATGGAGTTCCTCCAATCACATATGTCCATTCTGGACCCACATTTGATGGAGACAATGCAAGACGCCCTTGAACGACAATTACTACCCCGGGACTGGCGACACGCCGAGGTTTTCCTTTTCTTAAAGCCTGGCCGCCCACCGGAAGACCCATCCTCATACCGTCCTATCTACCTAACTAATTTCGAGCCTAAATTATTGGGTAAAGTACTAGCTGGCTTTTTGCCACACCAAGCCACCCACCACAACATTCGCCGGGTTTATAACGCCATGGCATTGGCTCCAGAGTTGAGAAGCCCCGCGGCCATACTTCTTGCTGATAGCGACAAAGCATTTGATTTTCTCAGTTGGGAATATCTCTTCCAGCTTTTGGAGGCGGTTAATTTTGGCCTGCGCTTCCTGGCATACATTTGCATACTTTATACAGAACCAATTGCCTCAGTGCGAATCCTTGGTTATCGCTTGGCCCCTTTTCCCATCAGTTGTGGTACAAGGCAGGGCTGCCCCGTGTCCCTACTCTTATGTGCCCTAACGGTGGAAACCCTGGCGGTATGAGTTTGCCGGGATCCAGTGCTTCCAGGCTTTGAATGGCCATGGTCGCAACCTGACCGCATTGCTCTATATTCGGAAAATGTCCTGTTTTTCATGACAGACCTGTGGATCTCTGGACCACGCATCCTACAGATCCTCCGAGTCTTCGGCCAGACCACCGGGCTCCATACCAACCCGCCTAAGTTTGTACTGTTTCCAGTAGGTGGTCATCAGGGTAGAGCTACATAGGCGGCCCAGCTAACACATGCGATGGAGGGATTCAAGTACTTGGGCATCTTTATATCTCCTTGTCCAAAGATCTCATGGACGCGCAACATCAACCCACTGTTTTCCGGCCTCCAAGATTAGACAACAATATGGTCATCTCTACCCCTCTCGTTGCATGGGCGCGCAGTGATTTTTAATATGGTCTCTCTCCCCAGAGTGCTTTATCGATGACAACATTTCCCGTACCACATACCACGATCATGGTTCAAGCAAATAAATGCTGTACATAACAAGTCCCTGTGGGTTGGGGGGGACAGTTCAGGTGGCGCTACAGACCTGTGTACAATCTACTTATTGCAGCGGCATTGCGGTGGCAGACATGTATTCATCTATGCGGCCTCATTTATTGATCATTAATGAATGGTGGTATAATATACCAATGGATCCGGCGTTCTCACCAGAACGTGCAGCGATGGAAGGGGTCCCCCCTTCTTGGAGTACTATACAGTGTACAGAGCCTCGATTTTATACCCCATGCTAGTAGAACAACAATTCGGCTTTGGCGGTATACCGTCCGGCGAATCGGGTGGCATGGGCGTCTGCCCCAGGCAACGCCCTTATGGCATGGTACTTACCTGTGCCAGGTGACAGCTTTAAAGGGGTTCCCCCAGAGGGACCTGGTAGGCATATCCACACTCTGGGACACTACCTTAAAGCCCTTCCAACAGCTGCAGGAGGAATTCCAACTCCATAAAATGCAATTCTACAAATACCTCCAGCTGCACCATCCTCTCACCCCCATGCTGCTCACCCTGGACAATCTTCCAGAGTTTCACCCCCTGGAGTGTCGCCTCCTCATGGGTGACTTAGGAGCCCATAAAATTCGCCAGATCTACCAGACGCTGACAACACACTGCACTACGACCTTACACAAGACCAGAAGGGCTTGGCAAGACGATATCCCAGACTTAACAGACGATGACTTGGCTGAGGCTATAGCTAGTCCCCGGGGCGCAGCGGTGTCCTCTAGATACCATCTCATTCAATTCAAGTACGCCCATCGAGTTTATTATGCACATCTCCGTCTCTAGAGAATGGGGGTTATTCTATCCCCCTCCAGTGCTTACGCTGTGAAAAAGAGGAGGGGGCGTTCATACACACTGTATGGAGTTGTACCGATATACAACTCTTTTGGCGCAAAGTCTCGGCCTGTTTAAAATAGGTGCTGTCCTGGGATCTCCTACATGACCCTAGATTGTTCCTACTACACAGCACTGATGACATAGGGGGAAATCTATATAAGCAACATCTGCTTTACCTTGCCCTCACCATAGTCAAGCGTGATATTGCTCAACTGTGGGAAGGGACCCCCACCTACATTAGGGAAATGGCAAAAAGAATTTGACAGATGCAGGGGTGCAGAGCTTGTGGTCTTCGAGGGGCGGGGCTGCCCTCAGAAGCATAGAAAAATATGGTCTTGGTGGGCTACATACCAGGGTATCGACCTTCTCCCCTCCCATCTCAAACCCCTTTATGAGTAGTTTCCCTCATACGTCCCTGGTCACAACATGCTGCACACTGTACATTTGATTGTTCCTAACACAGGTACGCAAACATACCCTTAAATGTATGAGGAATGGAAATGTTTGCGCAAAATTCTCGTTGTTGTCATATATGCCAACTGTAGATAATGTTGTTTACAAGCTTGGTACTTTTGCATTATCTTGTCTTAAATTCGTATATGCTCTACCATAAAAAGTCAATAAAATATGTTTTCAACAAAAAAAAACACAAAACACAAAAAACACTAATCTTTCATGTTGTGCAGTCTCCCAGAATGGGATTTCCCCTTGAGCTGAATCTTTTCTGGACGCCATTCAGAGTAAACAATACTTTCTCACATGATTTACATTAGATGCACTTTCTGTTTGCTTTGTATGAGCAGAAAACGTACAGTTGAGCATATGCATTAAACAATGGGAAAACACACGAGTAGGGTAGGCATCAGGAGCAGATTTTTTGATACTTTCATGTATATACATACAATATTCAGTTGCAGATATTTTGTTAAACACTAGTTCCAGGTAGGTCAGGTGAAGGAAGAGGAAAAGGCTGCATTGAACAGTTTAATAAAAATTCACAATGAAAAATGTCAGCATTGTAACCAACAGCCTCAATTAGTAAAACGTAATAAAACGTAAAAAAGATGTTTTTCCACAAGTTTCCTTTCGGTTAGTGCGTAAGCAATAGTCCTTAATGGAGTAATTCAACCAAAGCAAAATGATAAGTTATTATGGGGAAGCACTTCTACTCTGCCGTGAGGGAAACAGCTTTGCCTTTGCCATATCCCCTTCTGCCATGAGGGGAACAGCTTTTTAGGTCTCGCCTGTCGATGCGCATGCGCATCGAGCTTGCGAGACTATGGGGGCTTATCCACTCTTGAACCAACTTGCAAGGAATCGTGGCGATTCCTTGCAGTGCACGAGAAATTTAAGCTCAATGCGCATGCGCATTGAGCTTAAAAGCGCGTGCACATGCCCCCAGCCGCCTGCCTTGCCTACTCTCTCTGTCACAGCCTCCCCCAGCTCCGCCCCCTCACTTCTTGATTGCACGGCCGCTAGGCCGTGCCTCCCCTACTCTCCTCCCCCCTCTTCCTCCTACTCTCCTCCCCCCACCTCCTCCTACTCTCCTCCCCTGCCTGCCGTGTCTGGTTTCACTTGCGAAAGTGTCACTCTAAAGTCGCATTTGGCGCTACAATGGCAGTCATACACACTTAATCCACGTAAAGGTCGCACAAGAGATCTGAAAACGTTGCCACTATGCTCCAGATACGTTTGTGCGTTTTTTTTCCATATTCTCTTACTCAGGGCCATGCCAAACGTGGCACTGGTTCAAAGTGGGAGTATTTTTTTTCTAGCTACTCCTGTGGGCACCATTTGTTTGAAACTTATTGATCGTAACCGAAATATCTACTCGAAAGACTTCTACTGGCACGATTATGGAAGACTTCGTGATAACGGACTTCGAAAAGGCAATCCTGTGATTTATTTAATGTACCGATTTTTTTTTTTTATCAAAATCACGTCGGACGGGACTTCGCAATCTGTGCAAACCAGAAGAACATGTCCTTACCCTCCCTGTACACTCCTGTGTGGCAGTACTTGCTGTTCGACAGCTTAGTTACACAATTATGGTTGAGTTTCGAAGAACTGCTCGATCAGGCGGTTTGGATTTAAAAACTAAACGTTCCATCTTCGAACCAACCGCTGTTAGGTTGCAGCCGAGTTCCAGTGTGACCTGGAAATGGAATGGGGTTCAAGTCTGCTGCCCGGGTCCACTCAGCGCGATTAAAGACGTTGAGCGCGTGCCACGCGGCGTGCGCAAAGGAATGATGTCGGTTTCACATTCAATTGTTGATTAACGACAACCGCGCACAAAGAAATCACAGCTGAAACGAGACACTTGGCAGAGTATTTATGACCTCGGACATAAAATTCGAAGAAGTCGGTACAGTGCTCTTATTTGAAATTACCATTTAAGACTTCTCCTGTGAAAAAGTAAATCATGTTTTTAAGATATTTTTCGCTTAAATCGGTCTAAATACTGCACACTGGTTATACCGCTATTTGGAACTTTCATTAGTAAATAAGTATTTTAGAAAATTACGATTATTCCGTGAACATACTGTTATATACATATCCCAAATTTCTTTAAGATAAAGGGCATCCTCCTTTGATGGGATAGCTGGAAAAAGTGACTCGGAACAAATATGAAAGCTTTTTAGGTCTCGCCTGTCGATGCGCATGCGCATCGAGCTTGCGAGACTATGGGGGCTTATCCACTCTTTAACAAACTTGCAAGGAATCGTGGCGATTCCTTGCAGTGCACGAGAAATTTAAGTTCAATGCGCATGCGCATTGAGCTTAAAAGCGCGTGCACATGCCCCCAGCCGCCTGCCTTGCCTACTCTCTCTGTCACAGCCTCCCCCAGCTCCGCCCCCTCACTTCTTGATTGCACGGCCGCTAGGCCGTGCCTCCCCTACTCTCCTCCCCCCTCCTCCTCCTACTCTCCTCCCCCCTCCTCCTCCTACTCTCCTCCCCTGCCTGCCGTGTCGCACCTCTCCCCGCTCCGCCCCCTCCCCTGCCCGCCGTGTCGCATTTCTCCTCCCCCCTCCCCTTATCTTCCTTCCCTCCGTCTTGTTCTGTTTTCTTGTAAAAACATAGTACCCTCCTCCCCCACAGCTCAGGTCTCCCTGCCTCCGCCGAGCAGGCACAGAGGCTGCAGAGATTCTCCCAGAACGGCCCGAGCCCTTTCCGCCAGCAGCTTCGAGCAGGCATCAGAGAGCGACGAACCATGAAGCTGCAGCGGCCCTTGCTAATGACCTGCACTCTCCTCTTCCTTCTGGGTAAGGACTGACCTTCCGTCTTCTCAAACAGCCTCTTTGTTCACTTCTTACGCGCTATCGTATCCAGTCCATACCCCTCTCATGCCTTGCTCTTTAGTGATCACATGTTATTGTTATGTGTAACACATAATGGCATTTCTGACGTTTTAACAGCTCTTTGAAGTCTTAAGTTCACAGAAGGACAGGTTCAATGTTAATTCCAAAACTACAAGTCCCAGAATGCAGAGGCTGTTTGCTTAAAAGCCTAGCCTGCTGACGGTGCTCCTCATGAGATTTGGTCGTCGAACGTGTGCTTCTTTCTCCATACCGCACACTTCAGGACTCCAGGCAGGGGGATGACAGTTCTGTTACGCAGGCATAATCTTGGGTATTTTTGCTTTATGTTTGTTGCATAATTATGCGCAGTTCGCGGCAAAAAAATTAGCCCATGAGAACATCACAACAAGCAGAATATGTTCAGCGGCTTAAAATGCTGTTATTTTTTGTGATATTATTTTTAACTCCAAATGTTTCCTCACGTCCATTACAATTTTACGCCGAAATAAAGCGCAAAATGGCAGTTTGGCATTAAATGACATTTTGCAGAATGTTGTAAAAATTTCACATAATTATTACACAACAGCAAATGTAATGAATTTGATATGCCCACACCCTGTCCGCTTGCCTTGTGTTATGAATTTGCAGGCTCAGCCTAGCTTCCACCCTGCATTGTTACACCCCACCGTGCTTCCCTCATACAATGATACTTTCCTGTTCAATATCCTCGTAGATTCCGCCTTCGCCTACCCCTGCGACCGATCTCCATTCAGGACCCCCACCCCTTATACTTTGCTTATGAACTGGCTGCTATTTATTGCTTTTTAACACTTTGGGATATGTTTTGGTATTTTAATCCTTCTGCTGTTAATCCCAAAACCCTAACTTTTTTTTGTTGCCAAAGCGGGCATGTGTTGCCACCTAAATGCTTGAAAAATCTTTATTACTGACATTCGCCAAAGTTATAACTATTGGCATTGTAAATGACAAAGCTATCAATTTAGCTATTTAAAAAACAAACACATAAATAAAATATTTGGCATTTACAAGACCAATAGCTCCAACTTTTCTAATGCGAGACCTATTGCATTTCCAATGCTTGTTCTGTCCTGTCTCGCCAGCGCCGTGAGGGGAATGGACTGCAGTAAAACTACAGCCCCCAGCAATCCCGGGCCGGCGTAGTGACGTCATCCGCGGGGGCCTGAGCACCAACAAAAACGCTGCCAGCCTCCCGCAGCGCGGGAAGCAGTTCTACTCTGCCGTGAGGGAAACAGCTTTGCCATATCCCATTCCGCCTTGAGGGGAACGGCCTTTTCTGTTCTGTCTCGCCGTGAGGGGAACGGCTGTATTTCCATCGCCAGCGCCGTGAGGGGAACGGCCTCCAGTAAAACTACAGCCCCTGCGCAATAACGTCATCCATCGGGGCCCGAGCACCAACCAAAGTGCTGCCAGCCTCCCGCAGAGCCGCGCCAGACCGTGGCAGGGCAGGGCCACTTTACAGAATACTTGAACACCGCACCCTATTGAATCCACTAGTTAAACTCCAAAGGGCAATTTGTTAGCAGACTTTACAGGAACTGCCAGGAGATACATACAAAAAAAAAAAAAAGCAGTGAGTGGTGAGACGCTTTGAACTGCAACTGTGCATTACCCTAACTTTGTGTTTCTCTAATTGTTTGTGGCAGTGGTACAGTTTTCATATTTAAAGACTCTTCTTTTTTTCCTTTTTTTGGACATTTTTACTCTTTTATAATCCTTTCTATTTGACCTTTATGCCCTGTGGCAGTAAACAAGGAACGAGGTCCTTGGGTTAATACTTATGTGTGATGCTTTTTATATAATATATAGTCCCATATTCTTGTTATATAATATAGTTTTATATTCTTGCTTACAGTAGCCATATTTAGCGGTATTAATCCACAATACTAGATGCTCTAGGTCCCTCGGCAGCTTATATATTTGGCCCAGTGTTGGGTGACATATTGTTACCGCCATCAATGTCGAAATTAATAGGGCGGAATGCCGCCTATCTCTTGGAGCGGGCAATGGTTCAGAGAACATATCTGCCCTGGAGGTAGATGTCACCTCGAATAATGTCCAACAACCTACCCCTATGGTGTGTTTAGAGACCCCTACTCATCCTCAAGATTTATGCATGCAAAATGTGGTCCCCCAATCACCACTTCCTAGTGGGTCCCCAGCACCGAAAAGGAAAAGGAATTGCAGGAAAGACCAAACCAAACCAGGGAACACTGGTAAAACTAAAAAAGGGCCATATTCTTGTGATATAAGTAAGGTACCTCAGAAAATCTCAGCTCCAAAATTGATGTCTGATGAACAAGTTAATTTTATCGTATCCATTATAACACAAAAAATGGAATTAACCATCAAACCATTGGTCGATAAAATAAACAACCTAAATGTAGAGGTCATTAAACTTGGTAATATTTTTAAAGATGTAAGTGGACCTTTAAGGATAAAGGAGACTAATTCCCCAGGGCGAGCGTAATTTAAATCCAACAATAACTGCAGTTACAGCTAATACATCCGCTAGTGATACAGCTAAACCACACAGTCCCATTAGGAGTACTGTTGATATAGGGACCATTAATCCCACATCTATGGTTGCTAACAATCAGACTGCAAGAGTGGCTAGACAGACAGGGCAACAGAATAGATATCTACGCCCTGATAGAGGGGATACAGTTGTAAATAAACATTTAATGCACGCCCCGAATAAAACTAAGGGCAGGGAAGAGCACGTAGGACCTGTAGAGACATCTATTAATTTACCGCCAGAATGTTGCCCATATCTGGCAGTTATGGTTAATGTACCATCGCTAGAGGCAGAACAAAAAGAAAGCTATGGCACCTTAAAAAATAAAGTGGTTGCACCAAAACTGCGATTTCCCAGTGGGTCATGCTGACCAGGTACTCCTAACTAGAAGGGTGAACTGGATAGGGCCCTCAAGAAAGACTTTGCAAGGGGACTGTATTAATATTCATTTTAAGAACCCCTCTTGGGCACGAATTTCCCTTGAAAGAGCAGCTACTAGCCCGCATACAGAACGTATTGCCTCGCTCTATCCCCTTGTTTATTTTTATAGACACCTAAGCTACCCATTGTTTGGGGGCAGGAGTCCTATAT
The DNA here is from genome assembly GCF_964263255.1 of Lissotriton vulgaris. Lineage (NCBI taxonomy): Eukaryota > Metazoa > Chordata > Amphibia > Caudata > Salamandridae > Lissotriton > Lissotriton vulgaris. The sequence continues at coordinate 1,386,439,560 of NC_141696.1, read as the reverse complement.
TAAGTAGATTCAAAACAATAGCCAATCCACAGTCATACCCTGTAATGCCTACATCCAATAGATTCCATATTCTAAGCACATTAGATTCTAATGATTGACTGGATACAGCATGTATATCCCGAAGGAAAGGGTGAGGGGGGGGGGGGTGGAGGGGAGGGGCATCCTAGGCTATTAGATCCAGGTTCACCACTAGAAAGTGGGTCTATTAAAGATTCTGACGCTATCACTATTCTTAACTGTTTATCAAGCGCCAATATTGAAATTGTATTTCAAGGAGAGTACGAAGCCACAAAAAAGAGGGCTAAATTAGATGTGAGTAATGGGCCTGGAACAGCAGTGAACACATCCTCCCCTGTATTGTTAGAAGATTGTAGCAAGGTTATTAGTGAAGTTGCTATCAGTGTTCCGACCAGCCTAGGAACTGCCTTACCTGTATTACATCAAGGAACCCCTTAGTTGAGGAATACACTATTGTCACTTGGAATATAGCTGGAATCGCAAGTAAGATCAATCTGTTAGGATGGAAGGAGTTTATTTGGTCACACGATATAATGTGTTCGCAGGAAACTTGGAGTACTGTTAACGTTCATTTTGACGGGTTTACTACATATAATTTGCCCGCAACACCATCGCCTTCTGGTAGAGCAAAGGGGGGACTGTTAATCCTACTAAAAAATTATTTACCCGTGAAAGTCTAAAGAAGTATTAATATAGGGCACTATTTGCAGCTACTTTGGATACACCATAGGGATGGCTGGGATGCCCTATTGATTAACTTTTATAATAATGTATTTGATTCTACTCGTCATAGCGTAGTTATAGAATTGAAACAGGAATTAGACAAAATGGCTATCGCGGATAGTATTAATCTGAATATTGTTTGGCTCGGCGATTTTAATGTTAATATTTGCCCCCTGTCGATGACAAAAGTTTGTGGGTTTCAAAATGTTGAAGGCAATGACTATTTACACTTCCCACATACCTCCTATGGTAACACTCTAAATGCAGTCCTGACAGAATTTGATTTGGATATTTTGCAGTGTGCAAAGGATGGGAGTGGGCAGGAGATTCCAACCTTTACAGGAAGGTCAGCACATAGTAGTATTGATCATGTTATTGTTTCTGCCAACATTGTGAATCTATGCTCTACCCCGCAGATTGTTGAATTGTTAATGAGTGACCATAACTCAATTATAATGAGCCTGCACTTATGGGGTCACAAGATAGTTGAATCATGTACTGTTATTAATAACATTGATCCGTCCCGCCCTAATGGTACTAGAATTAAATGGAAGGGTGCCAACTCCTGTGAAATGTCAAAATAAATTGTACCGGCCCGTGGCAATGAAATAGAAGACAGCCTATTGGTCAGGACCGAACCAATTAAGATCCTGTCCAATGTCCTTACTATCAATGAATCTATCTCTAAATTATTTACTGCAACGTCATCCAGGAAACAAACACAGGCCAGGGGTTGGTTCGACCATTCATGTACTGTCTCTTTGAATCGCTTGACAACAGCATTTTCGAACAAAACAAGGGATAGTGCAGTAGTCTATGCTCTTAGAGCAGAATATAATTTTAACTTAAAACAAAGGAAGAAGGAGCTTCAACAGGAGGCGTGGGACAACCTTGCACTTGCTGCAGAAACCTCTAATAACAAGTTATTCTGGGATACGGTGAATTCTAAACTTCTCAAAATCGAATCTGTCCCAGAACTTTTAATTCATGTGAGTTGCGAGGAATGGGTGGCTTATTTTTCCAGTATTTTTAACCCTAGTAATACATCCTTGATAGATCTAACAATTCAACATAATTGGCCTATTACCCCGCTTGATATCACTCTGGATGAAGTTTTGATATGTATAGGTAATAGTTAAGAGGGAAAGCACCAGGTGCTGATGGTGTCCCTATCGATGTATATAAATCCCTACCAGAACTGTGGGGGCCTATACTTACAAGAGTTCTTAATGCTGTAGTAACCGAGGGTTTCCCGTCCTCATGGGGGGAATCCGTTATTATTCCTATTTACAAAAAGGGTGACAAATCTGAAGCGAAAAACTATCGGCCCATCTCACTACTCGACTCCTCAGTCATAATGATGAGTAGAGTTTTATTGTTAAGATTGCAGGAGTGGGTCTTGGATAATGATATTTTGGCCCATACACAATATTGTTTTAGAAAAGGGATAGGTACGTTAGAACATAGTATTAACCTGGAGCTTTTAGTAAGGAAGTATACAAAAGCCAAACAGGGTCGGCTCTTTTTATGCTTCGTGGATTTGAGTAGCAAAACACACAAGATTTGAGTAGCACATTTGATTTGGTGGTTCATGGTGTTTTATGGCCTGTTTTACTCAACCTTGGTGCCCCGAAACCCATCATTTATTTTTTGGCCAGGCGGTACGAAAATCTTTCAACCAAAGTATGGTACGGCCAGAAGGGTGAATGTACCCCTAATTTTAATGTAAAACGCAGTATCCGCCAAGGCTGTGTTTTAGCCCCATTGCTTTTTACCTTGTTTATTAATGAAGTTGATGCAGCACTTAAAACGATACAGGCGGATTCCCCATTAGTGGAGGGCAAGGAAGTGCCAGTCCTGCTTTTTGCGGACGATGCCGTGCTTTTATCTAGAACACCGGTAGGCCTCCAGAGGTTAATTGATGGGTTTGCTGCTTTTATTTATAAGAGGAAGCTGTTGATAAAGAAGACCAAAACTTTTACAATGGTATGCGGCCCGAAATATAAATGTCTGAAACCCTTCTTTATTGAAGGTAACAAAGTACAAAATGTGGACAACTTTTGTTATTTAGGTATTTCCTTTTCTTCGGATGGGAAACGGAATCATGAAATGTCCCAGGTTCGGGCAAAATTGAGGAAGAACACATACGCTGTTTTTAAATTTACTACTAATTTGGGCGATCGTCGCATTAAAGACATGATTGACATCTATAAAGCTAGATGTACATCGGTTGCACTTTAAGGGGCTGGGCTTTGGGGATATCAACCATGCTGTGATTTACAAGTGGAAGAGAATTCTTTTTTAAAGAATCTTTTAGGTCTCCCGGTCTCAGCCTCCACTGAACTTATTCACTGTGAGGTCGGTCTAGACTATCTGATGGATTTAATAGCCATGAGACCGCTTCAGTTATGGAGATCGTTATGGTCAAAAGAGGAGACTATTTTACGAAGTCTATTATAAATGATTGTTTGTGTTTGGATAACTATTTAAAGATAAAAGATACCCTGGCTCAATCATTTAGCTAAATCTTATGAGGACATGTTTGATCGAACTATTCTGGGTAATCACAACGAAACATCTGCTCTGTCAAAACAGGAGTTAAAGAGTACTTTCCTGTCTCATAAGAATGAAAGCAGGATGGAAATAGCAAGGAAACAAACCACGTATCCGCTTTATCATCTGCATATAGATACGGTGGGCTTCCAAGCATATCTTTCACTTGTCACGAGACCTTCCCATCGGTATGTATTAACTAGAATGAGGTTAGGTCTTGTGCATCACCTGTTTGCGTTCCCCATGATGAAACAGCACCCTGATTCCTTATGCGTCTGCGACGGGACTACAAAACAGGCCCCTTGCATTTTTTCACTCCTATGTGACCTGTTTCTGTCTTTCAGAATTGTTTATCTCAAACCATTGTTTAAAAAATACGAAGCCAAAACTAATAATGCTGCTAATACCCTACTTTTTGCACTTAAAGAACCTGAGATTTGTTTTTATACTGCTACATTTATTTTAAGTTCAATTAAGGTTAGAAAGAGTATGTTGTCCTAATGTAAATTATCATCCCCATAATGTTTGTGGGTGGATCTACCGATTAATCACCTTGGACTTTATATTTTGCACTTCTGAAGCCTATGTGACCTGGTCTTTTGTATCATAATTATGTAATGCTGCTATGAGTCAATTGCTTACATTAGGAGCTATGCCATAATATAAACACTTTATATTGCACTTTCTGAAGCCCCGTGTTGGACTTCTGTAACCAGATTTTGTAAAGCTGCTATGTGTTTATTGTTTACATTAAGAGCACTGACGCAATGTACGATGTCTAATGAAACCAGTATTTGTATGCCTTTTTTAATATGGACACCGACTTTTTACCAACTGCTTTTAACTTTTTATGTGTATATATATTGTGCTTTTATGGTTGTATGTCCCAACCGAATAAAGCTTATTTTGAATTGAATTGGGGGCTTGGGCTCTTTGAAGTGTGATACACACATGTGATTAAGATGATCAGTGTATATCAACGCTGTAAAGAACAGCATAGCCCATGAAATATAATTAAGGCTCCCAATTTTCGTTTTTTTATTTTCAACTATGTTTTATTGGTTTTGTGTAAAAGGTAGAGAGCTACAGAAGCGAATGCCACACCACACCAGTTTTCAGTTTTTACTGACTTTTACAGACAAATACAGAGAGAAAACAATGTACTTCCTCCCTGTATTTATTTTTAAAAGCGGAAAAATACTGAACATTGTGGCTCTTGTGAGTCACTCTTCATGCTGTCTTCCATGAATCACAGGCCAACCGCTGAGCCGATAGACCAAAACAGGACACAAAATAATATGGATAAATACCAATATGATGGCCAAAAAATAAATGTGGACAAATAAATAAAAATGTTTAAAAAAACAAATACCATAAAACATATGTATGTTGCTCTTTACGTATATCTCAGATTAGGATTCCTTTTGCTGTCCTTTTACAATGCTCTCTCAGGCTCCACATTTGACTGATTTCGGATGACGATCCTGTATTTACAATAGGATCAAAGCGTCGCTGGCTTGAACCCAGCCCCATTCCATTGTATATCGTAATTCAAGGGTTGTGCTGCTCTTTACAGCCTTGGTCACCTTCATCACACGTGCGAGTCACACTTTAAAGAGCACGTCTGTCACTGACACCCACTCCGTCGTTTATTATAATATTGCTTTTTTGCATTTTATTTGAAGATTAAATTACCATTTGGCTTCGATAACAGTCCTCTTGAATTACTCCATTACGATCCGTTATTCATGCATTAACCTAATCTACCCACGGTCTCAGCGGCTCTAGAGTTTCTCTTGTATGCTTTTAACTACAAGCCTCATTTCAGCATCAAACGTTTAAGGCAGCTTGATGGGCAGGTTTTCACGGTCACTGCCCCAGAGCTTTGACTCAAGAATAGCACCGCTGTCAGAGCCTAGCCCCATGCTTTCATTAACAAAGAGGTGTTAAAAGCCTCATGCAGCAGCACCACACTTTTGAATCGAAATGTAGGGACAGGAAGAAGCAAGCTCTTGATATTTTCTGCCTCCCAAGTCCCAGAACTCAATAAATACTGTCTTTCAGACCCAGAATATGGAATCAAAAACAGAATATCAAAGAAAGAAACTTTCTTCATATCAATACTGCAGTTATTTCACAAAAAACAACACATAGAGAAATGCGACATTGGATTATGTGGATTAGATACATTTTAAAGCATTTGGATTAGATACCTTTTAAAGCATTTCCCCAGAAATTGGCAAGCAGTGAATGAACACAGCAGAACAGTTTTTAAAAAAAAATATCCCCTTAAAGGGAGTGGAGAATATGCACCATCTGAGTCATAAATTGAAATACCAGGCTGCTAATAATTAGTTACTTAAGTAATACAAAAAAGTGATAACAAAAAGTGGGAAACTAAAAGTCTGAAAATGTTTTTTGAAAAAACAGCTTATGGCTGGGAGCAGGAGTAAACAAGCATTTGCAATGCAATAGATCTCGCAATTGTGAGAGTTAAGCAATTGACATTGTAAATGGCAATGCCTTCTATTTATGTGTTTTCAAAACCAACACATATACATAAGGCATTGTCATTTCAAATGCCAATAGCTCAAACTCTTGCAAATGCGAGACCATTCTCATAGTGGCCGCGCTCCTTTCCGTAGGCGCTGCTAGCCGTATTCAGGTTACTGCAAGCCCAGTCTAAACAAAGGGGCGTGGCCACCATTAAAGTGAGAGCCTTTCATGAGGAGCTTTACCAAAAAAATAAAAAAAAATTGTTGGCAAACAATAATAATAATAATAAAACCATTTATAGAGCGGATGGTTACACTAAAAACAGTGTGTCCCCGCGCTAAGAAATGCTATAGCTCCCTGAAGAGGCCGAGTACCGGAGATAGTCTAAATCGCCCCATGCCGTGTTTTCACTTTAATGGTGTGCACACCCCTTTCATTAGGCGTGGCTCACTGTAACCTGAATACGGCAGCAGCGTCTAAAGGAAGGGACGCGGCCACTAAGTAAGTGAAAGTATGGTATGGTATTTTTCACTGGAAAAAAAATGTTTCGTAGCGTGGCGGCTTAAGTTAAAGCAGACTGTGCTGCCAAATAACATAAATAATAAATAAGCGCGGCCGCTATAGTTAAAGCGGACCTCCATTAGTAATTAAATTAAAAGCGGGTGGCTTGCTGCTTGTAGGAAAGCACGTAGTGGGTGGAATGGGGCAAATCATTAAGAAACTAGTGCTCACAGCCTAGATAAAGCAGACCATGCAACAACACAAGTAAAAAGGCTAATCCTCATGGGGGGTTTACAGATGCAGACAAGGCAGTACCAAGGAGGGACTACTAAGCCTATTCATAAATGAAAATCAACGATTTAGAAAGGACAGTAACAGGAGCCAATTACAAAGATGGGCAGGACATGGGCGGAGCTTCAATTCCCTACCCGACTACAGCATGCCTCGCAGAGCAGCGCATGTGCTGCCCAAGCTCGACCTAAAAAGGTCAGTATTGGTGATAGATTGAGGTTTAGGTACATAGTACCAAAACGTCCTAAAACAAGGATTACGTCAAGGATAGTTTGTTGGCAGGTTTGAGTTGGGGAAAGTGACAAGGTAAGTGGGAAGGTAAGTTTTACTGGACCAGATTGGGCCTTTGTAATAAACTGAAAATGGGTAAGTGAAGGTGTTGGCGTTGGCGTTAGAGGCAAGGGTACTTCACAGAAAATTAAAAACATTAGGCTACTTTTAGGTAAGAGGGTGGGAGTACCACTTGTACTACAGGATACTGTTTAAAGGTGATAACTAGGATTTAAGCTAGTGTTACTAGATAGGAGAGCTCCGTTACAGATTACATTTAGGAGTTATAGTTAAGGAAAGCATTCCATAGGGAAAGCAACGCGCTATCCTTAAAACATAATTTGTTTTTTTAGGAGAAGAAAACTGGGGTTCCCAATAAATATTTTCCTATTGATTGTATTTTCCACTTTAGATGTATACTTTGAATTTAACGAACCTCACTTTCATTTTCTTATCTGTTTGGCATAAAACTAAATGAAATGTTCAGAATTACCAATTCAACTTAAGACCAATTGGGATGCTCGGGCAAGACCCACACTACTTGTAACACCAATTTGGCCCCCATATGAATCTTTATTACTTTGCCCAATGTACTAATGAGTCTGATTTTTTTTTATTTCATGGCATGGTACCTAGGATTGTGGCGAAAAGGAGAACATGACAGTTTGAGGTATAAGGGAATTCACAAAGTATGAGCATACAAGATCTGATTCACAAACCTATCTGCACAAACAGCTTCTTTTATGTACACAAATTCAAAGCAAATTCAAAGCTGAAATTCACAAATCATTTAATATCAGCAGGATGTAATTTTAAGTATGAGTAAATCTCACAGTGACACGTTCTGGTCAAATGTGGCAGATGCAGCTTATCTAGAGTATCACCAGAATTCTTAGCGAAGTCCATGTTCTCCAAATGTTGTATTAACAACTGCTTCCTGAACTTTTCCACCCAAATCCAGTTTTTTAACACCTTCAGCGCGGCGCGAATTCGCGCGCTGTGCTGAAGGTTCTAATGAGCCAACGGGCTCATGACGGAACGGTTCCGTAATGAGCACAGGCCACCGACGCTCATGACGGAACCGTTCCGTCATGAGCATCGAAGGGGTTAAAGTCTGTCTGTCAAGCATAGCACATTTTAAAAAAACCAATCATAATCCTCTTTGTTGATGGAGTAGAAGACAAGGATGGATTCTATAGCAGGACCCGGAAGCTGAGGATTATGCCTTCTTGCTTCGTTTATTAACCAATCAGCTGCTGGTAACATGGACAATATTCAACAAAGAAAACTTTCTTTCCCATCAAACTCAGGGAAAGAAGTAAACAACACAAACAAAGTCCCAATCCAAGCAGGAGCCGTCTGTCTCCTCAAGGGGTGTCGTCAATCTTCTCTCTCCCTCTGTCTTCGCTGCTCGCAGTCGAGTGCAGATGAGTATCGGGACTCCAGTCCCCTTTGCTTATTATCCTTCTTTGTTTTTATAATTTTGTTGTTGTTGTGGTTTTATTAGACTGAGGTCCAAGCCCTCTGAACTTCAGGACAGCTGTTTCACTCTACTCGCAGACAAATTGTTATCTTTTAATTGATTCTCCCTCGTGTGAGAGATTTGGGGTGGGCACACAACGGTCTGCTGGCCACTAGAGGTCACACGTCTCCAGTGCGTTTTTCCTGAGACGCTCTGTGTCTCGGTAGACCACAGAGCGAAAAGGGCGTCAGTTTCTGTCAGAACTGAGCACCTCCGCCCAAGGCCGCAACAAGCTTTTCTGTGCCCCCCTCCAGCTTGGAGCATGACACCCTGTGAGGTAAGGTGATTGGGAGCACGTTCTCCAATGAAGCAGACTCTGCCCAGGCTGCTAAACAGGTCAAACTGAACCCATTTTTACCACAAGGGCAAGCCGGTCTGCCTACCCTCATAAGGGCTGTTTGTGTAACTCCTGGGTCCTGATATAGTGTAGGCCATTGCCCAACTCATTTTAGAGCTTGCTGCTCTCTTCACCTGCTTGCTGGTGTCCACTTTGAGGGGTTCCTTACCTTCAGCTTCAGGAGTTTGATTAAGGGTCCTCCCCCCAGTTGGAATTTTCCTGTTATCCCTCATACCAGGAGAGTGTCCACCCAAAATTCAAGCCGGTCCTCACTTTGTTACTTACCTCATGGAGGATTACAGTGATTATTATGAGGAAGAGGAGGACATCCAGTATTTTCCGGTCATAGATGAGTTTTGTGATGTGGTAGACACCTCCATTGTTAAGGCGGTCTCAGACGCAGTAGCCCCTCTAGAGAGGAGACTCATGGAGATGGCACAAAGCCCTTGCACTGAGTCAAGACCTAACTGGGCCCTCGGCCCCACAACCTCTAGAGCAGGCCTCTGCCCTCCTCTAAGAATTTGTGCAATCGCCCGCGTGATTCTGGGGTAGATATGGATGACTTTGACAGGCTCAAGCAAGCCTTCCTGGGGACTTATCCCCAAACGTCCCAAGATTGTAACCCCTGTCCCATTCCACCGCAACCAGAGGAGACTCCCTCTCACCCATCCTCCTCGGACGGCTCTCCGACAGGTTCAGTGGGGGATTCCCATCAGAACAGGCCTTGGAGCCCAACACCCCACCCTTTCGCAGGAACCAGTGCCCCCACGGGGATCCCACTGATTTTCAGTCGGATCTACTAGACCCTGAGGACCTTATGCACCTGGGCTCATCAGAGTGGTTTCCCTGCACTAAGGTGGCTAAATATGTCGCCAACAGACTCTGCAAACCCATAGATAAGGTAGTCAGGAACTGACTCCGGAAAGAGTGTCCCGCCCGTCTTTGGAAGGGAAAGTGGTTGTCACCCTGGAGATTGACGTGTTGATGGCCACTTTCCTAGCCAAATACATTAAAGACCCTAAAAAGAGCATCGACCCCTCCTGGCGGTCATGCCAGGACAAGCTCCTGGATGGTGGTAGGTACCCTTGTAAACATTTTCAATATGGCGGAGGATGCCAAGGCTTCTGGGGCTTTTATTTCCCCAGACGTCCTTTCCACCTCGACCCAGTGTGCAGTCATATTTTTAGGCAATACGAACTGTGCGATCTTCACCGAGAAGCGCAGATCCTTGCTCATCGAAATCGACCCCACGCTGGGAGAGTTGGCCACGTCAGAGGCGAGACAGGTGTCTCAAGGGGAATTCTTTGGCGATCCGTTAGTCAAGGAGCTAGGGAAATTTGTTTCCATGTTCAATTCTCTGGATAAGGCCCAGTCAATGGTCAACAGCATTTTTAATGCATGTGTTTTCAGTGGGGCTGGCCTCGTTCACCTCCAGTAGGAGCCAGCAATCAGCGCGGCCAATGGCAGGACTACTCATGCTTCAGAGGTTTCTATGCCATCCGAAGGCAAGCACGCTACAGAGGCCATCGTAATGGGCCCAGATCAGCCTCTCAAGCAACACTGCACGCCTCCTCTCCAAAGCCTGGGCGGACGGTACAGTCAAGCGGTACCAATCAGCCTGGTCCAGGTGGATGGGTTGGTGTTTGCAATGGGGTTTGGATCCCTTGGGGGCAGACGCTGTTGACACCTTAAATTTCCTGGCGAGCTAGGTATTGGAGGGTCTGGCCTACAGATCCGTTAATAAATTTTGGTCCGCCATCTCCACAGGCCACAACATAATCGTGGGCCTCCCAGTGGGGGAGAACCTGCTAGATAAGAAATTGCTTCGGGCATTAGACTGTCCCTTCCTCCGGAGCCAAGATACTAGACCCATTGGGGCGTGAATATGGTTTTGAAGCTTTTGTCCGACTGGCCAAGCAATAGATACCGCTCCAGGAAGCAATTGTTGGCCAAATTGGCTATTCTTTTGTGCCTCATCTCCTGTAGGAGAGTGTCAGATGTTTTGCCCTTAGACATTTCAGGAAAGTCCTTTACCCAGAAGGAGTCAAGTTCCATGTTACCAGGCGTACCAAATGCCATTCCAGGCCGGTTTCCTACTTAGCGTTTCCAGTGGTGCCCAAGTTGTGCGTTGTCAGATTCATCAAGGCTTACGAGGCCACGATGGCGGAATTCCGTCCACACGGGGAGACACAGCTGCAAAATTCTTCGGTACTCCAGTAATTTGTGAAATTCAATGTAACAAAATAGCTGTCTAGTGATGTTCTGTATACTTCCCCTTTAAGTTCCCATGTTCTTCTCCCACATTCCTTGTTCTGAGAATGTACTTGCTTGGAGATTCCTATGAAGTCAGTTGCTGTTGGCTGTTCGTGGGATGAGGTTTTAATAAACCCACCTAACTTCATTATCTCAAGTCTCCTTGTTTCACTTGATTTATTACCTATTTTACACTGGCGACGATTGGACACCTCAACCACAACAGCTCAAAAGGAAAATCTACCTCGCTTTCTCCTCCAGCGGCAGAACTACAGTAAAAGAAGAGAAGCGTCGACTTCCCAGCGGCAGACTTGTCATCCATTACACGGTGAGGAGAGCGGGAGGAAAATAAATAAATTAAATAATCTCGGGAACTTAAATTAAATAAAAGTATAAAAGGAAAGGACTTTTTGTTCAAGCGCGAGCGCAACGCTCTTCCCGGCTCGCGCAGCATACAAGAGTAAACAGAGCGCGCTTACGTCAGGCGCATCAGCTGCGTTCCAATCCTTCATCTACGCTGCGTTTCAGCGTGAAGCGTTTCACAGCCAAATCCGTCAGCTGAGAGCGCGCTTACGTCAGACACTTCATCTGCGTTCCAATCCTTCATCTACGCTGCACTTCAGCGCGAAGCCGTTCTATTTGTCATTACGTGGCATTTCAGAAAAAACAACAAGCGTATCAGAACGCTACTTGTCAGCTGTTTCAGAACACTACTTGTCAGCTGATTCCATTAACAATTAAAAGAATGTCAAGTCAAAGGAAGCTCTAAAAAAAAAAAAAAAAACAGAACTTGTCCTTTGTTTCTGTGTTCTACTCCTGGAAAATATCCAGACTAAAGTAAAACTTTGTGATCTCACAATTACAGTAATAGATAATGCCTAAATGAACACTCTTTATTCTTTATTAAACAAAGGAGACTGAAAGAACATTCTAAATAAAATAAGACTTATATTTATACATATATTTGAAAAAAAAGAGTCTAGTAAACTATAGTAAAAAAAAAAAAAGCTGAAAATCATTTCAACTCCCTAAAGTAATTATTCATTACTTACCTGGAAATTTAAAAATTTAAATACACCGAGATGCAAAATGTTACTCAACCAGCGTTATTTTTAATCAGTCCTGGTGAACCAAATGTGAAATGGAAAAAGTGGAAACAATTTTTTGCAAACTATGCGAGAGTATGTGGAACAAATCTCAGTGCGGAAAGAAAACATTCACTTTTGTTACATTGTCTAGGAGGGGAAGGTCAGGATGTTCTGGAACATCTACCTGATCTTTCAGCTGCAGAACAAAGGAATCTGAATGAATACGAGATAGCTATCCTACAACTAGATAGACATTACTTACCCAGACTCAGCACAATTATGGAAAGATACCACTTTGGTCTGAGAGAACAAAAGAGAGATGAGTCCGTGGAAGACTACGTGTCATCTTTGAGGAAACTTGCTTCATCATGCAATTTTGGTCAATCGCTTGATGAGAGAATCCGTGATCAATTTGTTTTAAGATGTGCCCATGACGACATAAGAAAGGAACTTTGGCTAAAGGATGAACCACCTCTCGAAGAGGTACTAGCGATTGCCAAACAAGTTGAACATATGACAAAATGTGTTGGTGAACTTAAAAAAGAAAAGGATAAACCTACTGTTTCGGATTCAAAAGAAGAAGCAAAAGTGGATGAAACCATTTGTCAAGTTAAAAAAACTGATGGAGCAAATTCAGAAGAAAGAACATTCAGAAATATGACTTCTTCAAATGTTAAATTTTCATGTTTTAGATGTGGTCAAAATAACCATCTAGCTAATTCTCCTATCTGTCCGGCTCTAAAATCTACTTGTAATTTATGTAATAAGAGAGGTCACTATGCTAGATTTTGCAGGTCTAAACCACCAAGCGGTGATTCTAGGAGAAGGTGGCCACAGCCGCAAGTATGATCAATTTGTTTTGAAGTGAATGATGGTGAACCTGACCATCCTTCGTTTCTAGTTAAGGTAGAAAATAACATGATTAACTTGAAATTTGATTCATGCTCAAAAATAACTATCATAGATGAGAAAATGTTTAATGATTTATTTGCAAAGAATGTAAAAGTGTTTAAATGTGACATTATTCCTTTAGGTTATAGTGAAAAACCCATTTCTATGTTAGGATATTTTTTGGCAGAAATTGAACTGGGATCTCGCATAATTGTGGGAAAAGTATATATTTCACAAAAGGGGATGCATTGTTAGGTTGGTTACATCAACGACAGTTGGGTGTCACACTTGATCCCAATGCTTCTCCTCAAGTCCGAATACAAGAAATATCTGATACACCTGGTACAACAAGTGATGAAAATTTATCTTTAACACTTGCTAGAAAATTTCCAAATGTATTTAAAGATGATTTAGGGTGTTTACGTGGATACAAGCATTTAATTAAATTGAAAGATAATGCCCTCCCAGTTGTTGCCAAAGTTAGGAGAATTCCCCTTCCTGAGCCAGCCAAAGTGCAAGATGAATTAGATAAACTCATTAAGAGTGACATAATTGTACCAGTAGAAGCCACAGAATGGCTTGCTCCTGTTGTTATAGCGAAAAAACCCACAGGTGAAATTCGTCTGTGCATTGATTTGAGGTCACTAAACAAGGAGGTGGTAGTAGACAGGTTCCCACTTCCTAATATAGATGAAATGATTTGCACTTTAGAAGGAGCAAGATATTTCACCACCCTTGATCTTGCTTCTGCCTACCACCAGGTAGAATTGGACGAATCGTGCCAGGACTTAACTGCCTTCATTACACCAATGGGTACTTTTAAGTTCAAAAGAATGCCGTTTGGCTTAGTTTCTGCGGCCTCTGTTTTCCAGAGGATCATGTCAAGAATCTTAAGAGGACTAATTGGTGTAAAGTGCTACCAAGATGATTTGTTAATTTATGGTGGTGATGCTCATGAACATGATACTAGAGTTTCTATGGTCTTGAAACGGCTAGAAAGTGCAGGAATGACTCTTAAAAGGGCAAAGTGCAAATTCGGGGTGCAGGAGGTTAATTATTTGGGGCATCGCATCACGTGCAATGGAGTTTTTCCAAAAAAGGAACTAGTTGAGACAATTGATAAAGTGAAGGAACCCTCTTGCAAAGATGAACTTCTCTCTTTTTTAGGTATGGTAGAATTTTATGGAAAATTCATCTTTAATTTTGCTGAAAAAACACATAACTTAAGAAAATTAACGGTAAAAAATTCTGTTTTCGACTGGTCATCTGACTGCAAATCTGAGTTTTTGAACTTAAAGAAAGATTTGAATAAAGCACCCTCACTTCACGCTTTTGTCCCAGGTCTGCCAACTATTTTGTTTACTGATGCTAGCGATAAGGGACTTGGTGCAGTCTTAGTTCAAAAGAAAGATGGAAAAGACTCTTTGATATGTTGTTCCTCTCGATGTCTCAGGGGTTCGGAGTTGAATTACTCCGTTATAGAAAAGGAATCTTTGGCAATTTTTTGGGCACTAATGTTATGTTATGTTATTAATTTTTTATATAGCGCACGGATGCCGCAGCTAAGAGGCGTCCCGGCGCCTCTTAAGAAAGTTAAAAAATTTGATTTGGGGGACCAAAATCTGCGTTTTGTCTGACCATAAACCTTTAAAAGAAGTGTTTTCTAAGAAAGGTCTAGATGCAATCTCATCTAGGATAAGAAGATGGATTGTTTCCCTACAAGAATTTGAATTTGAAGTTGAGTATATTCCTGGGGCTGCTAACAGATCTGCAGATTGTTTATCTAGGTTGGTCAATAATGAGAACTTTGAGCAGGATGAAGTATGTGATTCTGAAGAGTTTGTAAACGTTTGTGAAGTGACTGATGGTGCCATTTCTGAGTCAGAATGGAGATCTGAGTTAGAGAAAGATGAAGATATTTCGAAGGTTATTCTTTCCTTGAGAAATAACTCTCGTTTGGACAAACCATGGCAGTTGGTTGCTGATGAACTTTCGGTGAATGATGGTCTTCTAACTCGTGGAACCAAGCTTGTTCCTCCACACTCTTTAAGAAATAAACTATTGGCTCATGCACATTGTGGTCATCTGGGCATAGTTAAGACTAAAGAGTTCCTTCGCATGCAGTTCTGGTGGCCAGGCATGGACCTAGAGATCGAAAGGATGGTCCGTGAATGCCCTGAATGCTGCTCTAGTGATAAAATTTTGAAAACAAGACAAATGCCTATGGTGAAGAGGGTTTTACCTGGTCATCCTTGGGATGAGGTTGCCATTGACATTCTTGGTCCTCTCTCGGGTGTTTCTGATACCCCTTATCTCATTGTCCTGATTGATCTATATTCAAGATGGATTGAAGTCTCTGCTGTCAGAGAGATTACTTCAAACTCTGTGATAAGATTCTTAGAGCCCATATTTAATAAGGAAAGTTTTCCAAATTGTCTGCTAACTGATAATGGTCCCCAGTTTTGTTCCTCCTTGTTTCTTGACTATCTGAAAAAGTGTGGAATAAAACATAAAAGGTGTTCCCTTTACCATCCAGAAACAAATGGTGCAGTGGAGAGGGTTAATAGGACTCTGAAAGAATCCATACAACTTGCTCGGTCTTCTGGCTTAGATTGGAAGTCCACCCTGCAGGACAGGATTAATGTTTATCGTTTTGCCCCCCATTCCACCACTGGCAGGTCCCCATTTGAACTGTTCAAAGGGAGGGCTCCCAACACTTTAATGTGTCCTGGGTGGATGTGCCTCAACAAAGGTCTTGTTGACAATGATGTTGGTGATTGGAGAAGTAAGGAATTACTTAAACAAGATGCTCGTAAGGCAAACTTTGATCTCAGGAAACGTGCATTTCCATGTAAGGTCAAAGTAGGTGACTTTGTGAGAATAAAGACCCCTGCAGGTTGTAAACCTTGGTCCAAGTACACTGATGTTAGGTCAGTTGTCAAGATTTTTAAAAATGCTGTTAAAACTGATGATGGTAGAATCTGGAACAAGAGTCGTATAGTAGTTGTCAATGCTGATTTGTCATTTTCTCATGTTCCTTCTTATGATGATGATTTATACAATGGTTCTCGTTTAGGTACTAACTTTTCTTCCCAAAGGTCAACGTTTCCTTCCAGGAAAAGTCTAAGAATATGTAAGGCTCCCTCCTACCTGAAGGACTATGTTTAAATTGGGTTTACTAAGTCTTTATTCTGTATTATTTTTTCTAGTGTTTTCTTTTACTTCTTTGTATAAGAGGGAGATGTGTGATGTTCTGTATACTTCCCCTTTAAGTTCCCATGTTCTTCTCCCACATTCCTTGTTCTGAGAATGTACTTGCTTGGAGATTCCTATGAAGTCAGTTGCTGTTGGCTGTTCGTGGGATGAGGTTTTAATAAACCCACCTAACTTCATTATCTCAAGTCTCCTTGTTTCACTTGATTTATTACCTATTTTACACCCAAGTTGTGCGTTGTCAGATTCATCAAGGCTTACGAGGCCACGATGGCGGAATTCCGTCCACACGGGGAGAGACAGCTGCAAAATTCTTCGGTACTCCAGTAATTTGGGAAATTCAATGTAACAAAATAGCTGTCTATAGACTTAACACAGTGTGATAATCCTTTAAGATCTATTGGGTTTGACGTATGCTTTTCACAATATAAAAAGTCAGTCCTACTGCATTTGTTGTAATTTTTTCTTATAATAAACAGACCAGATCTATATCATCAGACACAACTTTTCATATTGAATTAGTCATGTATATAGCCTTCATCATTGGCTCAGGCCTGCTATATTGAGAATAAGCTTTCCAGCAAGGCATAAAGTGTAATACAAACCTTTTTCTTTAGGAAGCCACAACTTCTTTGAGAAGAAAAATCAACTTATGTGGAATCAGTCAAAGCCCCTCTCTCTGTAGCATATCATTTTCTGTTACTCCCATAAGGCTGACCATAGCTGCGCTGTCAAGCCAGACTTTTCAAAAACCCTTAAGGACATAGAAGTGCTGTACCTTTTCTTAAAGCTGTGTCAGCCGCAAGCGGGAAATGCGACCACTAGGCACATGAACCACACATCCACTGGCATTCCTTTGGCCTGACAACCCAGCTTGCCTGTTCTGTTTATCTATTGTGCTCCTCCGCAGTTGAGACCTGGGTGAATATATTATCATGCAACAATGTCTCAATGGGAGTCAGTAGGAGGACACAATTTAGTGAGTAAATAAACTACACATGAAAAAGAAACAGTGTCCCAACTTTTTTTTTAGATGCAGTTAATTTGTCAATAGAGGCATAAAATTATGGTTCACTGGTTATAATGCAGCAACCACCATGCTTTTAGAATATGAACTAAGTGCAAGGTGAACACATTGTGTTTGGGAAAAAATATACAAACGGCGCAAGTGAAACATGTGAAAAGTAAAGTATACAACAGCATATTGGAAACTATTTGAAAGATTATTACGCATGAATTGTTTGACTACATACAAATGATGGATTATGTGATAATTAGAAATCCAGTTTTAGCTGGTACGAGTCGACGGCGCTTCGACCTTCATGAGTATAGGTCATCATAAGGACAATGGTATACCATTGTGCATCGGTCCAGTTTCATTCGGATCCATGCTTACATTTAATTTCGTCTTTTCCTTCAGGCAGCAATCATACCCCTTGTGTTACCCATACAACATCACTCCATGCTCCTCTGCATCAGAGATCGCCGGGGGCCACCACCAGCCCTGGTAACCCCGGGGTGGGGTGTAGGAGCAAGGAACAGAGGAGCAGAGGAAGCCTGCGCATACATAAAGACATAATTTGCTTGCAAGAAACCTTGCAGCAGGCCCCTACAAATTGGGCAGAACATTTCGAATTTGTGTCAGCCATCGAACCCTCAGTTAAAGGGGGACATCCCGCTGGAGGAGTCTCCAATCTCATACACAAAATCATTCGAGCTTGAAGCATAAGTACTAGCGAGTGGAATTGGTGCATACAACTTTTTGCAGGCAACGAACACAAACAAAAAGCACGGTAGGAAATCTGCTCAGTTAGTAATTGGAAGCATCTACATAAATCCTAAACAGCCCAAGAAAATCCCAGCCATTGAGGAAATCTCAAGGATAATCAGAACCCCACGGCAAAAACGTGCTGCAGATACATGGGCGACGGTGGGAGACTACAACAGGTTTCTTTTGGGAACTGTAGATCTTCCCACATAGCAACAAGAAGATTCCACCTGGCAGATCCCAGATAATATTTGGGGGAAAACCAAGAAGGACAAAACTAGAGACAAACTTGCCACCACTCTTTATTCATTGGGCCTCAGAATCCTCAATGAAAGAAGCACTTTAAATCAACCACCATCCTGCACATACATAACAAGCTCGAGTTTATCGTTAATTGATTATATCTGGGTATCCATCCAAACTTTCTCACAGGTAAACAATTTTCAATTCCAGCATAGCCTGACCAAAGACCACGCAAGGCTAGTTTGCCCTCTCTCTAGGGAAACTAACAGACTCCCACAAATTCAAACTATAGGCAATGAAGAGGGCACTTGTGGGTTTCGCAGAGTAAAATGGTCAACAATGCCGCTGGACTGAAAAAAGGAGGCACTGATAGGCTTTCTAATAAAAGGTACAAGGGAGCAGTTGCCCCTACCCCAGCACTGAGCCGAGTTCCCGAAGAAGCTCTTTAATTTATTTGACAACAAGGAAGGCCCTGCATGAAAGAGACAAATAAGCAGCTGCTACCCGGCACTGAAGGACCTTAAACGTAAACTAAACAAGCTTCCGAGAACAGCACTCAAGAACACAAGTATTTGAACTAGAATAAATTAGATTCAGAACCCGAGGTAGGCCTACAGAGTCAAAGCATGGGAAGTAGCAAAGCAAAAGGAGCAAGCACTATGAACAGAACTACATGAAGCTGCAAAATACTAACAAGTATTTGCAATGCAATAAGTCTCGCAGCATTTAAGTTTGAGTCTTGGTATTGGTAATAATATTGCAGCAGAAAGTGGCTAACTAACAATATGGCAACTATAACCCCAGCAATTTATAGGATGTGGCGTAAAGGTTAGAGCTCCCGAGGTTGGATCTGTGCAACTGGGCTCAGTCACGGTTCAACATCCTGTGATTCTGGGCAAATCCCAATCACCTGTGCCTACCAAAAATGAATGTGTCCTTGTGTAACGTAACTGGTGCTCATATAAAGCGCTCCAAATCATTTGGGTCGAGTTTGCGCTATATGAAACGGTAAAAAAAAAAGCAAATTAAAACTGGCCTGACATTTGTGATCTACCCCTAGCCGTAGGCACTAGTCCATAGCCCTTCAAAGGCAATGTCACCAACACAGATGCACCCAGGCTCGGCGGCAACAGGGTGCCCGCAATCATGTTTGCGGATGACACCCTGCTGCTGTCCAAATCCCCTATGGGGATTCAGGGCATTCTGAAGGGATTTGAGGCTTTCTGTGGAGAATATGATCTCGAAATAAATGCCATGAAAACTAAGTTTATGATCTTTAATCCCCCCAAAAAAACACGACCCAATCCTTCTATAGGCCTGAACAGACTTGAAAGAGTCTTTACGTTCGAGTACCTGGGCGTGACTATTAATGATAAACTGGAATGGGGTGATCACCAGGTTAAGTCACAGTTCAGATTGGCGCAACTAACAGGGGGAATAATCAGGCTAGTAAATTCCAACAGATCATCTATTAGGCCATTAGCCCCCTCGTTGGAGATCTATAGACTCCAGGCCAGAGGAGCAATCCTCCATGGTAGTGAACTTTGGGGACACGCTTGTAGAAAAGACTTGGTCACTCTAGAAAATAAGTTTCTGAGACAACTCCTAAAGTTACCGGTAAGCACACCACTACAGCCCCTTACCTGGACATGGATTTGAAGCCTTTGGGTGAAGTGGTGGGTGTAAAACCTTTAACTTTTTGGAGAAGATTATGGTCCACTCCTGAGTTAGTCAATTATAGACAGGAAATGCATGAAATTCTTGCTCTTCCTGCTACAGAGAACATTCCGTGGTTTAAATACATAAAAACCTAATTTGCCCGGCTGGGCCTTTCGTCCCTGTGGACCGACCCTGAAGTGGCATGCCAAGGTCTGTCCCGTAAACATCTGGTGGCAACCTTCTATGCATGTAACCTGGCATCTCGTATACAGGGTACACGTCCAGATTCTCTGGTTACTACTTTTCTCGGGGTGAAAGATTCTTATAACTTTGAGTCAGTGTTTGATGACATTTTTCCAAATTTGGCCAGGAAGTTATACCTCCAATGGCGGTACAGTACTCTCCCGCTAAGAGCATTTACAAGTAAATGGAAACAGCAGTCCCTGGAAAACTGCCCTGGCTGCAATTGTAGGCTTGAAGACGAACTGCATCTAGTCTTCTTCTGTCCTGCCTACACTGCGGCCAGAAGGTATTGGGTTATCCCCTTATGTAAAAATCTAGGGTTTCGCAAATGCTCTCAGGCCTTTAGAATTCTTAAAATTGACCTATCAAAGCAACCGTGTTTGCAATGGCCAAATTTCTAGAAGCGGCATGGCATAAGAGATTGCTCCTAATTCCAAGGGTATCGCATTCTTGAGCCCCCGTTCGTGCTATTTTGCTTTAAAAATTCTGTGTTATGTTACTATATGTAAGATTCTAGTTTTACTTGATTTATTGTTTTTAACTGAAAAATAGTAACATTTTAGATTGTTTTAAGGAATCACCGGTGGTTCAATGGATTGTTATATAGAACAGGTGACACATTCCTTTCTGTACTTATGTGCTTTGTTAATTTGATGTAATATTGATGTCTGTTTTTGCTTGTATCAATTTTATGTGTATCTTTTATGGCAACCGCCGAAATAAAGATTAATAAAGAAAGGTCAACAATGCCGCTGGACTGAAAAAAGGAGGCACTGATAGACTTTCTAATAAAAGGTACAAGGGAGCAGTTGCCCCTACCCCAGCACTGAGCCGAGTTCCCGGAGAAGCTCTTTAATTTATTTGACAACAAGGAAGGCCCTGCATGAAAGAGACAAATAAGCAGCTGCTACCCGGCACTGAAGGACCTTAAACGTAAACTAAACAAGCTTCCGAGAACAGCACTCAAGAACACAAGTATTTGAACTAGAATAAATTAGATTCAGAACCCGAGGTAGGCCTACAGAGTCAAAGCATGGGAAGTAGCAAAGCAAAAGGAGCAAGCACTATGAACAGAACTACATGAAGCTGCAAAATACTAACAAGTATTTGCAATGCAATAAGTCTCGCAGCATTTAAGTTTGAGTCTTGGTATTGGTAATAATATTGCAGCAGAAAGTGGCTAACTAACAATATGGCAACTATAACCCCAGCAATTTATAGGATGTGGCGTAAAGGTCAGAGCTCCCGAGGTTGGATCTGTGCAACTGGGCTCAGTCACGGTTCAACATCCTGTGATTCTGGGCAAATCCCAATCACCTGTGCCTACCAAAAATGAATGTGTCCTTGTGTAACGTAACTGGTGCTCATGTAAAGCGCTCCAAATCATTTGGGTCGAGTTTGCGCTATATGAAACGGTAAAAAAAAAAGCAAATTAAAACTGGCCTGACATTTGTGATCCACCCCTAGCCGTAGGCACTAGTCCATAGCCCTTCAAAGGCAAAGGCAGGCGACCGACCCCGTACCGGCGTTTCAGCTGCGATAACGTGTGTGATTGACAATCTCTCCCCGACACAGTTTTAGGTGCTGAAACGTGACTGACTTCTATAACCGGTCCAGAAATTAGTCAGGGGTAGGAGAAGAGATAATCTTAAAAGCGGGTACCATCTGCTTCTGTGCTGCTGTGTCAGCTATCTAAACTCCTCCCACGGCTGCTGCAGTGGGGTTACTGGCGGTCACGACTCAGCACGCCAGCCTTCCAAAAATCGCTCAAACTGTCAACCAGCTGCTAAACACTGCACAGGCGTGCAACACAAAGTGCAAAACATCAACGTAGAAACATGCACTCGTGCAACTTGCAAACAATGTGCAAATGTGTAAGCCATAATATGTAAACCAAAATGTGCACTGATACAACTATATGCAAACATGCGACACCGTAACGTGCAAACAAGAAAGTAAGCAAAATGCAGATATAATGCAAATAAACACAATCATAACATCTGCTCCAACACTGTTGACTAATTGGAACTTGGGGGAGCAGGTTCGAGTCTCCACATCTTGTGATTCTGAGAAAATCTTTCAATCTCCCAGAGCCAACAAAAAATACAGTGTGTCCGTCTGTAATGCAACTGGTGCTCATGTAAAATGCTCCAATATATTCGGGTCGAGTTAGCTATATAAAACTGCTAAATAGATACATACATAAAGTCTGTAGAAGATCCTTGACATATGGTAACCAAAATCAGCCAAGTTTTCTGATCGTGTTAACTGTGTTTATGTGATGCGCAGGCAAGACTTTATAACAAGTAGGTTAGAATGGGTGAGAACATACTTACAAAAAAAATCAGCGCCAGCACAGGACAGGGTGCACGGCCAGCGCCAGCACAGGACAGGGTGCACGGCCTGCTCCCCTCCAGGGCGTCCCTCTACAGAGCAGCGGCAGGCAGCAGCAAGGTGCCGGTGAGTGAGAGGAGAGAGGCATCTGCTTGTCACCCCTCCAAAGTCGAATCCAGCGAGCTCACCGCCGCGGTCCGAAGTAGGACTGCACTATCGGTACGGGTTAGTGTACAATTTAAACCAGTTTATTTCACCATCAAGACCCAAGGCTTCCCCAAAATAAACACCTACGGGGCGGTGAAATTGTCATGGTCACAGGTTGATTCCCACTTGACTTCAAATCGAAAATCACGCCCTCTACAAACGAGATAGACTCAGCCCCGGCCCTTCTGGCGTATCACGTGACACATCATCGGACTGTGTATTTTGGGAGGAGGCGGTCCGCGCGCACACACACAGCTCACTGTCCTTGGCCGGGCCACTTCTGCACGAGCTCCAGCTGCAATCCGTGCTGAGTTTCCGGCGCCTGCTGGTTGGATCGTTCAAGGCCTGCACGTGCACAGGAACAACAGGAAGAGGCAGACAAGCCTATGTCGAGCTGGCGCAGGTGTGCCTCGAGCTGCTGTAGCGGGCCCTGGCATCTTTCGTCCACCTCGTGTCCCGGCAAGGGGACGCATCACTGACGAGCTTACCAAAGCCATTGCAGACAATGGCTGTGACCGCGCGCTTTAGGAGACACGTGCTGTGAAAGTGTTGGAGAGCGCGAGAAGAGGAGCGCACGTTCACAGCGCGTATCTCCTTAAAGCGCGCTTGTTCACAGCGTGTGTCTCCTAAAGCGCGCCGTCACAGCCATTGTCTGCAATGGTTTTGGTAAGCTCGTGCACATCTGATATCCCACTTCGCGAGCTACAAAGCAACAATAGTCTCGCTAGCGTGCAGCACATGGTGCTGCATCGCTAGGCAAGACCTAAAAACTCTGCGAAATTCTGGACAACAGTACAGAAAAGAACAACCAAAAATAATCCACAAGCCTCCCTCACATTTCGGCCGCCTGTGGACAGAATACATCTTGAACCAATAGCACTCTGTGGAAGATGGACCTAGTATAGTACATTTATTGGACGATAAACTGGAACCCCTGCATGAAAATCAAAAGCAATGGAGGGAAACAATGGCTGAAAAAGATAAGATCGCACAAATATTGGTTTCCTTTCGATCAGCAGGAGCACCAGGACCAACTAGAATATTTTAATCAGCACCAGCGGAATGAGCCACTTTGCTAAATCCCCTTTTTTAAATTGAATTGCGACAAATGAAGTACCGGACAGTTAGATGGGTGCCATTTTAACCCAAATATTTTTCTAAACAGTACAAAAGATCAACCAGTCAGTTTTAGGCTAATTGACCTGTTGGACATCAAGGGCAAAGGCTTAGCAACATCTTTTAAGAACGAGCTAGAGGAATGGGTCCAACTTGAAGTCCTTAATCCCCATTACTTATCCCGGTTTCAGGCGCAGTCATGGAACTGAGGATAACCTAAATATCCTTTCGTCTCAAATACAAGCCACCAACATCAAAGACTCCCCGCTGCTGTATATATTTTTAAGGAACAGCAATCCCTTACGAAACAAATAGAGTCTCTTATATATACATAGAGATACAATGAATTCTACATAAGAATATCCAAGTGGAAGAATCATTAGTGTTTATTAATATAAGTTAGTAACAGTAGTGGGAAAACAAAACACAGCTCAAGGGAAGTTTCCAACCTCAGGCATATCACAGTGACAAAATGAGACACAATGGAAAAGTCACAGTCTGTTAGTGCCAATGCTCTTACACAAAAAAATCACTGATAACACTTGAGTAAAGGTACAATCAGTCAACGACGTTTCGATCCCTAAAAAGATGTCATCATCAGGACATAAGGAATTATGCCTGAGACAATAGTAGGGTTGCAGTAATGGTAGCCCAATGCCAGCTGAGTAATTAAGGGGTACCTTTGGGCCTAGCATATTAGGTTCAATGAAGGCACGGATGCAAAGTGCAGAAGTAGGGCCACAGCAGTATCATGGTCTCAGCCTGGGAAGGACACAATCCTTTGCTGACTGAACGCGGCGGGTGCCTGCCTGACACTACAGCAGACAACACTTACTTTCATTTACGGTATTACTCTTGTCAACCATCCGCGCTGAGTGCTTCTGCCTCAGGCTCCTTCCCAAGGTAAGACACAACACTCAGGAGTAGTCATTCAATATTAGAGAAGTGAAATGCCGGGAGATGAAGGGTGCAGACCCAGTGAATCATGCAGTTGAAAGGCAGCGGAATTAACCGAATCACCCTCAAAGCAGGCTCTATGGTAGGAAAATGTTATACAAACTTCACAGCACAACAGGGTCTACAGCATCCACAATACAGTTTGCTTTAGGCAACACTTCCCTGGGATCAGGGATCCGGGGAGCAGACTGGCTTAGAGGGCTGCAGCCTTAATTAGAATCACTGATAGAACCTGATGACAGAGTATAACTTTGTATCCGTTCACTTTAAGTTTAGTAGTGCCTTTCATAAAGAATGTTCTGTCCCAAGATAGTAAATTGAACTCCTCACAAGTGAGCAAATTATCCTGAGAGAACAGAGACTGCAGAAGGCTCGAGAAGCAATGAAAAACACGAAGCCTCCTGTACCTATACATTTGATTTTGATGATCTGCGAAAAGATTTGGGTGAGGCTGGCCTTGAGGCCCCAGCCCAGCCAACACACCAGTTAAATCTTCTTGTGTGACCTGGAAGCTGCAGCAGCGCGACCTACGGCACGTGACGTTGCGCGTCTGGACCCAGTAACTGCTGGCTCGTGCCTGCAGAGGTCTGTTTACTGAGGGAGAGTCTACTGCGCAGGTGCATTCCGCTTCAAATATGTCAGCAGAGATAGTTCCACTGTGACCCCGGCTTTAGAAACGGTTTTGGAAGAAGCCCACGCGGGACTGACAGAGACTTAAGTCTAAATCTCAGGTATGCATGCCAGACCTGTTCCTGCCCAAGCAGGACTGTTCACATGCCCGAGTCACCTTTCAGCAAAGTCTTTCGACACCTATCCAAACACATGCCTGAAAGATTCCACGTTACTTCATGCCTTCAACTTTGGGTAGGAGGTTTTGCAACTGCTAATTAGTGTTTGCAATCTACCACGAGCATCACATTGCAGTGCCTTTCGTTAGGCTATTGCAGTTTTTCCAGCGGGCCGCCTCAGTCAAACTGAGATGTCAGGCAAACCAGTTTGCCACCTAAAACATGCAGATATTTTCACTTAAACTGAATTCATAGAAATCTCAGAGAACAATGTTCACACTTTGCTGTGGAACACCTATTTGTCATGACTTAACTATGTTTTCAGACAGCCGTCATTGTGGAAAATCTGTAGGTTGCACACAAAAAAAGATAAAGAGCGAGTGAATAGCTTTGTTAAGTAAATACATCACGCGCAAATTCATTTGTATAAATAAATATGTTTTAGGTCGTGAATGCAAAACACAGAGCTCAAAGACCATGTCCGTAAAAGATGCTTATGAGGCTACATTCACAAAATAGTAAGCTTACGACTGAATTTACTTTTTTTTTGTTGTGAACACCTGCCATGAACCCAGAAAGGGATTCCTAGTGGGCACAAATGATTTTTCGAGTACGGATTTCTCCACAATTGCAGAGAAATCTGCACTCACAAACACCCGTCAAGATGTTGGAAATGGGAATTCGAAGTCATAGTTTGCCTTGGAAGTTTGGGAACGTCCACAAAGGTACAGTTGTGGACAACTCATCTTTAAGCCTTTCCCACCCCGCGAAATGGTCGGGGATTTACTCCAGCTAATGTCTGGATTAACTTCCCTTCCTGGATGTGAAGGGGTACGGATCACCCACTTCTTCACTATGGACAACTCAGCACATTGGGAATAGAAGCTTAGAGAAGAGTATCCTGGCATTCCCAGTAGTATGCCTGGAAACGTTTGTCTGTTGCAGCTTCCAGACTTTATTAAGGGGAATAATGGTGAATGCCAAGGTACATCTGAATCTGGGCCCAATGTGTTTGCAGGTATGAAGCTACATAAAGCAATGCTACGTTAATCAATCAAGCCAGTGGAATGGCGAGAGGTACACTCACAAATACCATAAGGACATTATGCAATTTTATTGTATTCATCTGAGACGCAGGCAAATAAAGCTCCTAGCCTGGATCGAGTAGGGCATTTAGAACAACTTTCTGTACACAATCAAATGAATCAATAATGTCAACTATCAAACCAGGGGCCTGAACAATGAGTGGCTGACTAAGGGTTTAGAATGCACAAACCGATCAGGACTTTTCACCTGCATACGCCACTAACAAACATTCAACAGAACACATTAGCCAGGGCACCTCTAGTGCTCTCGACAGTTCTTGATCAGCATGCTCTCACAGCACTTCCCGTCATGATAGACATATAAATAGCCAGCAGAAAACATTAGACAGAATCTTCTTACAAACACCTAATATAACCCAGGTAAGTCTTTGACTCACTTACAGCAGAATCCAAAACAGCACCCCACAACAGGGAACACCACAACAGACCGTCTCTTTTTATTTTAAAGGATGAACTGTGCAATGATAAATAAATATGATTAAACGTAAATCTCTGATAATTAAAAATAAAAAGAGACCATCTCACACACACATAAAACATATATGTAACACCCTAATCACAAAACATCGCACTTATTTCATGTTTAATCCCAACTACAGGATTGCGCTGTGATCTATGTGTCTAGGACTGCAAGGCATGCATGAATGTTTTGTTTGCTTTTATTCCATATGATTACCCCACACTCAACAGAACACGTTGGGCCAGCAAAGCACCAACATGCTTTAAACTCTACCATTGAGATGTTACCAAATGTAATTTAATACCCACCAGGAAATGCCACAACACTGTCCAACAGTACCTCCAACAGGCTTCACATATGCCATTTAGTTAGTTTTCATCAAAATCACAGCAGTAGTCCCCATTCAACAATGCATGATAGTCAAGCCTAGATATATTCAAAGGGCCAGATGAAGGTAGCCAGATACCGGTCGGTAACAGCCGAAATTTGGTAAATTTGCCGTTACCGACCGGTATTTAGTAATTTGAGATGTAGGAGGCCAAATTAAAGGATTGGGTAAATACCGATTCATCGTTACCGAATCGGAAATTACCGATTCCGTAGTTACCGAATCATTATTTACCGATTCGTTAAATACCAAATTCTTAATTACCGAATCGGTAAATAAGAAACAGTAAAAATGAAAATAGAGATGTAGGTAACTTCTAAAATACCAAATTACATGCAATTCGGTATTTAAGAGTCGGTAATTACCATGGATTGAAAGCAGGTGGTAACCAGGTGCAGGCTATAAAAAAGCCCCCAAAATGCAACAGTGTGATCAGAATGGCGGCATTCTATGTGATAGCAAGGAGGCTACGGCTACAGGCAGCAGGAGAGAGGATCTTGAGACGGAGTGAGCAAGTCTACAGATAGCGGATCACACTCTTCCAACTTACTGAGGCAGAGATCTTGCAAAGGTACAGGCTACACCCCCACACCATCCTGGACTTGATTAGGGACCTGCACCCACTCCTGGAGCACCCAACACCAAGGGTGCACGCCATACCACCACATGTGCAGGCGCTCTGTAGCCTACACCTGCATGCATCTGGGAGTTACCAGGGGGTGACAGTTGCGATAGGTGGGGTGTCCCAGAGCTGCCTGTCCCGTTTCTTCAGGAAGTTCCTGGAGGCCATGATGCAGAGAATGCATCATTACATCAGCTTCCCTGAAACACATGCGGAACTGCTGAAGACCAAGACTGACTTTTATTAACTGGCACAGTTCCCACATGTCATCGGCTGTATTGATGGCACACACATCCCAATCTGCCCACCTGCAGCAACAGAGTACATCCACAGGAACAGAAAGTCCACCCACTCTATTAATGTGCAGGTACTCTGTGATGCTGCCAACATAATCACAGACATCGTGACCAAATTCCCAGGAAGCACCCACGACTACCACATCTTCCAGAACAGTGGGATCTACACACCCCTGGCAGCGGGGGATTTTGGAGAAGGATACCTGCTAGGTAACACACTGTGACACACCCTGATAGATACTGCAGATGTAGATGTTGTTGTGCATGTGATTAATGGCTCTCTCTTTTCCACATAGGCGATAGCGCATATGCCGTCCGCTCGTTCATCCTGACACCCCACCTGAACCCATCAACTCCGCATGAAAGATGATACAACGTGGCACACAAATCTACACATAAGGTTGTGGAGCGCACCTTTGGGCTGTTAAAAAGCAGGTTCCGCTGCCTCCACAAAAGGGGAGGCGCACGTCAGTACTCATCCTCATCTGCTGTAAAATCATAGCAACTTGCGCAATGCTGCACAACCTTGCCACTAAGAAAGGAAAAGCAGTGGAATTAACAGACATTGAGGATGATGGTGATGAATTTGAACACCCAGAGCCCAACACAGCAGGAGTGGCGCCAGCAACAGATGGGAGACAGAGACGGGCAGAGATCACACGCAACTATTTCTAAGTAAGTAAGGAGACACAGCCAGTTGTAGTATGTACACGATGTAGTTTTAATATTTAGGCACTATGCCAGTACACAAATGCCCAAATGTGCCAGTCCTATTGTTTCCATCCATTATGGAAGTCATGGGTTACTTCACCCATTCCAGGTCAGGGGGTGTGGGCAGAATCTGTGTTTCCGGGCACGCCCACCGGTGCTGGAGGCCATTGACTGGCTGCCCTCACTGGCTGCGTGGGCTATGCCAGCCCCATGACGCCTGCTGCTCCTCCGGGTGTCAGTGACAGGGGGGTCACATTGCTGCTTCTACTGGTGGTCTCCTCGCTCTCCCCCACATCAAGAGCAACAGTAGTTGCAGACTGAGCAGTCAGCAGCACCTCAACTGCACTTGTCACCCTCACAAGGCCCCTGGAGACTTCATTGCTGCTGTGTGCCAGTCCCTCCTGCATGTTAACGCAGCGCCTGCAAAGCAGAGCAGTGGCAGTGGTTAGCCGGTTCACTGCCCTTGGGTGTTGTTCTGACCTCTGCCTCTCCTTGCGCCTTGTTGCCCTGTACTCGTCCAGCTTGCTGAACAGCTGCAGCACGGATTGGGACATGTCCCGCATGCCCGCAGCCATCTCTCTCATGCCCTCAGCCATCTCTCTACTTCCCTCTGCCATTGAGCTGATGACCATGTCAATGTTTTTCATATGTACATTTAGGTGCTTCACCTGCCTTTGGACCGACTGGATGTCCTACCCCTGCATGCGCTGCACCTTCACCATAGTAGTCTCCAGTCTGCAGAAGACACCTGCACCCTAGCCATTTCGGTCATGACTGTTGTCCCTGACCCTGCGGCGTCTGGCACCTGTGTGTGCCCCCTCACTGCTGGACTGCTGAATAGCACTGCTGTCCTCAACTTCTACGGTTGGTGTGTCACCCCCCCAATGTGTGTCCAGCAGAAGACTCCATTTCCATTAGTGTGGCCACGACATGCCTCTTGCTTTTTTGCACTGCAGGTGTTGGTGCGGCCGGTGATGTTACCAGTTCAGGTGAGGACATGAGTAGTGGTGAGGCCAACCGCTCTGGGGAGGCCAGCAGCTGTGGTGACGCTGTTAGGTCTTGGGAGGCTGGCAGTGTCGGAGATGCCACTGTAGCTTGTGTGGTTTGCCCTGCGCTGGTACTCGCCTCCAGTGTGTCCTCCCTCTGTGGTGCACTGGCTTCCTTGTCTTTGGGACGCCTGCGAGATGTCTCGCCTGTGGACAGAAAATCGTACATTTACTATGTGGTCCTACAACCCTGCTTATCCAAATAAATTCTCAACTCTGAAACACTATAGCTATTGCCTCAGCTTGCTCATCACTGATGTGTCGCATGCCTAGTTGTTTGGTGTGTTGTCTGACATGGGGAAGGGGAAGGGGTGGAGGTGATTGCTGTGCATGCTTCTTACCTTTTTTGGTGGCAGCTCGGGCTGAGCTGTCTGCATCCCCAATCCCACAGACGCTGTCTGGTTCAATGGTGGACTCCACCAGCTCCTCAAGCTCAGTCAGGGCAGGTGCCCTGTTCCTCCCTCCTCCTGTCAGGTTTGCTTGTTTGTGGAGCTCTGCCACTTTCCGCTTTGTCACACTCCGGAGGTCATACCACCTCTTCTTCAGGTCGTCAATGTCCTGTGGGGTCACTCAAATGGCATTGACCTTTGTTTGTATTGCCAGCCAAATCTTCCTTTTGGCAGATTCTGCCACCTGCATGGACTGCTTCCCAAACAACTTGTGGTGTTCCCTCACTACCTCCTCCACAAGGACCTGCAGCTCCATGTTGCTGAATTTCAGCTTCCTCTTTCTCTCTGCTCCTTCCCTGTCAGTGTCTTCGCTTGCCTTTTTCTTTTTTTCCCAGGATAAAGTTTCACAGTGGCTCAAGGGCTCTGCTGCTCTCCCAGCCTCTCCAGCAGCTTCAGATTGATTGCACCTGCATGGGGGTGGCCACTTCCTGGTTGTGAGAAGGGGTGGTTGCACCTGATTGGCTGATTCCTTCATGTTTTCTTTGTTTGAATAGCCGATTCGGTATTTACCGATTCGATAAATACCGAATCGGAATATACAGGTTAGGATTTTACCGAATTGGTATTTACCGATCGGTGTTGGGGATTCGGTATTTATTTACCGAATTATACTGATTCGGTAAATATTACCGAATTATTACCTACATCCTAAATACCGATTTTTTATTACTGATTCAGTAAAATTCGTTAAAATTCGGTAATTAAGAAACGGTATTTGGGATTTACCTACATCTGGCCCAAAATGTGCTCTAATCAAACGTAAAATGTTTGACATATCATAAAGCCGTACAGTTGGCCAAATGTAATCAACTGAACAGCATATCCCGATTTCACACCAACATACATAATAATAAATAATAATAACACCTTTTATATAGCGCCTGGTTACACTAGGCAACAGTGTGTCCCTGCGCTTACATCAAAAAGCATTTAGGACAAGTTAGGTTATAACTGGCTAACAATGCCAGTCTTTAGAAAGTCTACATCAGGTTGAGCAATGGATAACCATGCACCCAAGTCGACACATACAACCAAACACTTCGCTTTTTACAAAGACCCTGGATGAAATCAGTAACGTTGCACTTTGCCCACCAACCATTAAGAACTGTAATTAAGTAACATCTTGGACAAATCAATCTTCACTAACTCAATACAAATCAAAAGCCCTGAATCCACGAAAATGTTAGAATCATATGAAATGGGAGAAGAGACTATAAAAGTGCCACATACAACAGGTAGAGGTTAGCTATAAAATGCAGTTAGCATTATTTACAATTTGTGGGAACTCAGGACGCTGACTGGGTTCCTGATTTCTTCGAAGTTTCTTTTGATTTCCTAAACTCTCACAAACATGAATCACAGTTAACACAAAACAATTCTAAGCATACCAACAGGTATACCATCATGAGAACCCTTAAATCGACCTCAAGATCTCAGGACAGCGAGTCCCTAAGGCAGAGCTGGAAGCTACCTCCAGTCCAACTAGTTTTCACCAAATGTTAAGTGATCAATCATTTCCAATAGGATCTAGCCTAGTCCTTATGCATCATGTTAAGTAACAAAACAACCTTGGTCCCTTTTAGGTCCTACTTAACACAACATTATTTTATGGTAAGGCATAAAAATAAATAAACATCATAGAAAATCATATCAAGTTCAACTTCGTCATGAAAAGGGTTCTATTGCATACCTTGTTGAGTTTGCCAAGTGATGCTATCAGGTCAGCCCACTCAGTGGAAGACTCAAAGTTTCTCAAAGCTTTTTCGATCCCAGATGAATAATTTCTGTATTTATAGTCGGTTAGAAGTTCCTGTTCTTGTGGGTCCATTTTACATTGTCAACATTAGTCCTGCAAGCCGAATAATAACATTTATAGATTTAGAAATAGTTTATGAATATTTTGGACAAAAAAACAACCGGATACAGTTTTAGACTAGGATTATCAAGCTGACTCCCTATCACCAGAATAAAACTTTTCCAGGTATATGATTTGCACATGTAAATTACTGTATTTGTACTTAATAAGCAGCATGCGCATTTTAACAAGTGACAGTGTACACAGAAACACAATAAAGAACGCTGGTCAAATTCACCCAAGGTGTGCAACATATAGAGCTTAGTATAAATATGGTGGGTGGGAGTCCACCCCCACCCCTTCTCCTCCAAAGAACCTTATCCTCTTGGACAGGGCTTGGAATTTTTTTTTGCAGAGTTTTATATAATACAAACTCGACTTGAAGATATCAGGTATCAGAGCGCTTTACATGAGCACCAGTTTCGTTACAGATGGACACATTCATTTTGTTAGGTACGGGGAGATTAAGTGATTTGCCCAGAATCACAGGATTTTGAGCATCCCTGCCAGACTCGAACCTGGTTCCCCATATACGAGGTCGACCGCTCTAGCCGTAAGGCTACATTCCCCCTACAATTGTTATATATTTGACTGCTCCCACATGTGGGTATCACTCGCAGACCCACAAACATCAAAATCTAATTAAGGGACTATGCAGGGATAGTCAATGATTTTCTTCTGTGTTAATAATGTGCATTGGGCTTGTGGTAATGGCAAAGTAGGGCAAATATTTGTTTGGTATGTCCATGAGGTTATGTGGAGAAGCAAATACATCGAATTAAAGCGGATGAAGAGAGCACCGGTCACTGGGCTACAAAAAGCATTTGGATAATTGGCTAGTCGTCGAAGGAGAAGGCAGCTAACAAACCCAACACGCTTTCTATTTAATCTTTCTGAACGCAAATATGACAACAGTAGCTACTTTTCCATGACAGAAGGCTCGTTCTCCATATCTAATCACACTTTACGCAACAAACCTGCCGTTTCCTAATCCTTAAAATCTAGAGAAACCTACAGAAAATGGATGACAGTTGATAACAAGAAAATTATATATATATATATATATATATATATATATATATATATATATATATATATATATATATATATATATATATATATATATATATATATATATATATATATATATATATAACATATTTACAACTGTAGATTTCTGGAGTGAGGGAATGATGCAAGTAGAAAAATGGCCTTCACGTGGTTAGTCGCTGATTTACTATTTTAGGAGAATAGTTTTAAGAGCTCTCTTGAATGAGTTCAGCAATAAGACTACACTGTCAGCAAGAATACAGCAAGAAGAAGTGAAGGGGCCCAAAGGCATTGAAGGGCCAGAACCATGATGCCGTGCTAAGAGATTTGGGTCTCTTTATACGGTTCTAACAGGCTGAGCCAAAGTTAAAGTAGAGACTATTGGACTTGGCCCTTTCTTCCGGGTCAACCTAAAAGACTTTTGTTTGCCTTATTCCTGCTATATTTTGCTGAATTTGTTTTTGCTTGCCTTAGGACTCTGTGCACTTTATCACTGCTAACCAGAGCGAAAGTACTTGTGCTCTCTCCTCTAAGCACAGTAACATTGCTTATACTCAATTGCCATATTTAATTTACTTATAAGTCCATAGTATACTAGTACATGTACCCAGGGCCTGTAAATTCAAAGCTACTCGGGGGTCTGCAGCACGGACTGTGCCATCCACTTATGTAGCATTTTGAACATGTCTCAGGCCTGCCATTGCAGCCTGTGTGTGCAGTTTTTTTAAACTACCATTTCGACCTAGCAAAACAAACCTTTTGCCAGGCCTAAACCTTTCAGTCACCCTTAAGGTAGGCTCTGGACAGCCCCATGGGTGGGGTGCAGCGCAGTTATAAAAGTTGGACATGTAACTTTAAGCTTTACATGTCCTGGTAATGAAAAACTCTTAATTTCGTTTTTCACTACGGTCAGGCCTACCTCTCCCGTAGGATAACATTACAATTACCTTATTCCTATTTGGAAGTTACACTTATAAAATATAATATGTAACCCCTTCATGTTTGGGGTCTCGGGAATTGCAATGTTATATCCTAATTTATGATTAAGTCCTATTTTAAATTTCAACTCTATGAATAGCACTTTTCGAAAGTAGGCATTTTCTTGCCTAAGCCATTTGGTACCTGATGCCGGTCTCTGGAGGACATGACTGGGTGTAGTTCACAGTTGGGCTTTGAACATTCCTCCTAGATAGCCACACACAATGGGGTGCTTAGGTGTGACTGAATGGGTCATCACTGGCAGGATAGGAGGGAGGAGCTAGACCCAGCCCCACTTGCACTTGAAAAGGGTGGGTCCTGTCTCCAAATAAAGGGCTGCATATCGCCTGTTGTTAATCTGACCCCAGGGCCAGGAAGGCAGGGCACCTGTGCACTTCAAAAGGTATGCCTCTAGAAGCTTCTCTCCACTTCAAATTCACAACTGGGTATATATACTGGACCTCAGACACCACTACTTCAGTAAACCTCTGGACCTGTGGATAATTGTTCAGGAAGAAGGACTGCTGTGCTGCTACAAGGACTGCCACTCTGCTTGACTGCTGCTCTGAATGAACTGCTGACCTGCTGCCTGCTGATTTCTTGCCTCGGTGAGAAGGACTGAACCACCAGCTCTTGAACCCAGAACCCAGAGTGACTCCAAGGGCTAATTGGACGGCCTCCTGATCTGAAGCTTTGGGTTATGTGAGGTTTCCAACTGCCTTGCATCTGCACCTGGACTCTGCCATCTGTGAAACTACCCTGCAAAGTGGTGCCACAACAGTCCTGGAACCTTGGAAGTGGGCTTAATGTGCTCTGCCAGCCTCTGTGGATCCAGAGGAATCGATATATCTCCTCAGCTTTGCGGCACAAACCAGATCAGAACCAATGCATCTCTGCTGCTACGTGGATTGGATCCATCGCAAAGACCCGCATTGCAGTACATTGGAACCGCCACTATGAAAGGCATCCAGGCACAGTGACTACAAATGAAATCCAAGATCTCATCACTCACTTCCTAAAATGTTCAGCAATTGTTGTGGCTTTCTTTTTAGTTTCCCACCTGGCTTCATATTATGCTGCTCCTCCAATTCATCCCTGTGCCCTCTTTGTGACTCTCGTGAGGGGTTGCTGGTTTCATACGAGACCGCTCCTGACTTCTGTTTTCGTGAACACACAATGGAAATATAGTAGAGAAGGGGTACCAGATCTACCACTCCATCAAACAATGGCATTGTTTCAACAAATCCCTGGAGCTCATGAATAGCGCATGTGAGAAAACTTCCCAATGCCAGAGAAAGAGAATAAAAAGTAGAAGCACAATTAAAATGCATCGTGAAATTCAAGAATTAAATTACCATGAGAGGATGTAGAGCTATTCTTATGAATCACAGAAAGTGGTGCTGAAGTATGTGGCCATCTTAGTTCGTAAAACATTATTACTTAACTTACCTTTTAATGACAGTGTTCATTTGTAGCATGGATGCTTGTCTCTAATACTTTAATTTTCTACTGATCCATTTTGCAGTTATAATACATACTCAGGCAGCTTGTCATGATAAACACATCAATCACTTAGAGAAGAGCTCAAACTCAATTATGGTTGATTTACATAAACATTTGCCTGAATCATTCAATGGCAGAGGTCAGAAGAACAACAGAAGACAACGGAACTGCTGAAATCTAAAAGCCCCATCCACAAATGAGATCTCGGCTCAACCTGTTATATGTTTATTTTGAAATGTGCACTATCAATAGCTCGATTCCTTAATACTCATGACTTGGGGTTCAGCAATCTCGTACATAAAAATGCTTTTGACTTACTGGTATTTACAGAGACACGGAGATAGAACAGCACCGGGCCACTTTTATCTCTGGCAATTCCAGACTCTCATACTATCTAGGAAGTTGTCACGATGGCGATTGCCTACCTCATCCCTCCTGCATCCGTTCATTCACTTCATCAGTGGCTCAAAATATGAATTCTACACATCACAGGCACCGGCAGAGTCATGTCTGTGGTCACGCTCGTTTTCCAACAAAGTGATGGTAACTCTGGCATAATTTATGCTGCTACAAATCTATGAAATGTGTGGAAAAAGCCATTAACTTCAAGGTCTCACAACAATCCACCACAGTCCATCAGGAGCAGCATCTTCCCAGTGAAGGTAAAAAAGGCCAACTACACTCTAATAAATCTCGCCAGGTATTCTTTAAGATTCTGGTGAGCGGTTGAGTGTTTTATCAGGACGGTTGTGGGTATAAAGATGGAATGACATTGAGGCTCGCACATTCAGCCAGTGACATCATCTGAAGATCTTGGGTTCAAAGAAGCAACTGGAAACTACACTTGGAGAATCTGCTATGATGTGTGTCATCTTTAATTTATGAGATTTTACTTGGACAACTCCCCATAGGGGCTCTACGTGATGTTAAGTTATCACGTTTAGTGAAGACTTAACATTTCAACTACTTTAGTACTAGTGAAGTGTTTATAGTAGGAAAGGAATACATGTAAATAAATAAACAAGTGTTGTCCAAGATATATATTGAAATATTCATGTATGACTTTATAATACAAATTCCGTATGCAAGTGAAAACGTTTTACTAGATGCAAGTACCAGTTGAGTGAAAATCCAGAGTAATGACTTTCTAGCAATGTTGGAATAGTGACAAGAAACCGTCACTGAGTGGTGATAGATCTTCTCTTATTTGTAGATGGAGCGAGGCATAAGTAAGCATATCTAGAACCTAGAGAAACTCAGTACTGTACTTTGTGACGGTAAGGGTAGAGTCAGTTAATGGTCTACAGTCATATTACGGTTCAGAGTTTGACTTTACTTTTGTGGCATTTACCTCGTCTCTCAGCTTACTAATTTGACTTTTGTTTCCAGAACTCCTTTCCAAATGTGCCTTCCCTTGTCTTTCAATTCCAACTTCAGTTCAGTAACAGACTGAGTTGGTGCTGCCATAAGGGCTGATAGAGGTGTGCTGTTCCTGTCAGAAACAGACAGTTGCTCACAGACAACAAGAAATATTTGTTGTTGGCATCTGTAATAGAAGCTTAAAATCTATTTGTGATCTACTAACTAGGTGCTTGCGTGTGAACACTACCTCATTTTTAAAGTATTACTATCTTCCTCTTATGCAATCATATTTATCGCTAGACATTGCCCTATAAAAAAAAAAAGAACTGGAACTGGAAAATGCCTGACTTGATATTATTATATCTTATTTTCTAGCCAGAATAATGGTACTTGAGAGCGCAAGGCCTTGCCGTCGGTGACACAGGTGGTTTTTGACGTTTGGAGGCGAGCGTTGCGGCGGATGGGATGGTGGCGGACTTTGACCGAAGAGACCCCCCTTTGGCGTAATGGCCGCCTCCCAGGTTTGGCAGCCCTTTCGGGCTTTGCGGGATGGGACGCCATTGGTATTTCTAGATTGGGGGATGTTATGACAGGGACGACACTCAAGACATTCCAAGAATTGAGCGTGGAGTATGACATGCCCCGCGCGCAATTCTTCCGCTATCTACAATTTCGTCATGCCCTGGCCCCGGAGCTGGATGGTCTGATGTCCCTTCCCGAGTTTAGCCCACTGGAGGCCCGAGTTTTTATGGGGGAGATTGACACCAAAAAGATTTCACGTATCTACCAGTCCCTGATTATAAACTGCTCCTCAGACTTACACAAGCTCAAGGAGACCTGGGAGGCTGATGTTGGGCCGCTGGAGGAGGAAGATTGGAATGAGGCGCTGGCGGGTCCTAGAGGGGCGGCCATATCGGTCCGCCTTCGGTTGATCCAATTCAAATACCTTCATAGGGTATATTATACACAATGGAAGCTGTGGAGGGCGGGCCTCATCGCATCCCCGGAGTGTACTGGTGTGAACATGAGGAGACTTGTATCAAACAAGGGTTCCCTGTATGAACTAATGAAAGTAAACCCCTAGGTCAGGGAAAAACACAGTGGAAGGAACAACCTAGGCGGAAACAGTGGATTGCCTACACAATGGTAACAGGACAAAGACTAAAAATGAACAGCTTCCAATTAATTACTTAATTTTATTAAACAGTTTGTTATATATTTCATAAACCAGACAATAACACATATATCTCAAAACAACATTTAAAAATACATTTCTAAAAAATGAACATAAATATAAAATTGAATAGCATAAATAAATCTTTTACAATGAGGAAAGAGTTGTGTGTCGACGCGTTTCGGCGGCCAGCGCCTTTCTCAAGACAAAATACAACTTTCTATAACTAGATCAAAATAGTCATGACGGTCGTTATCAGGGACAGACAATTCTGTTCGGTTCTTGATGGGTAAGGTTCACGTGTTCAAGTCGATTGAGTTCTAATATAGCAGGTCCTTATTTCTTATTTTAGAGTAATATTTGTATGTGCTTCAGTCTTTAATGGAACGAAAACTAGGTAAGATAACCTGATATAAAACAAAAGTTTTCGTCGCCTCCACAGGATGTTATAGACTTAATTTAACCACTTGTATTTCAACATCGCCTACGCGAGCATTTAAAGGGCTTAAAAATGCTGGTCGGCTGTGTGTTGAAGAATCACCAACTACGCTGGACTCGGTATATAATTATTATTGCAGCGCAATACTTGTTGCTTAGCTGTTCTGGATTTTCAAAGTGGCGTGTTCTGATTTTGCCGGGTGCCGAGGATATGAACACCTGGTCGGTGCCTAAAACTTTAATACTTTGAATTTAGGCGTGTGGAGGCGAACATCTATCTCGAACGCGTTACCGGGATCATGAGGAGGGCACCTTCCTCCATACAGTGTGGAACTGTGGCCAACTGGATAGATTCTGGAGTGGTGTCTGGAGTGGTTTGGATGAGGCGTTGGGCTGGGTGCTCCCTCGCACACCGCGACTGGGTTTGTTACATGTGCTGGAGGGAGTGGGAGGCAACCTCTACGAGAGACATCTGTTATTATTAGGACTCACGGTGGCCAAACAAGACATTGCTAGGGCCTGGAAGGACCCGCAGGCCCCGTCACTCATCCCTTGGAAGAGGGGCCTAGATTTCTGTATGGGGATGGAGAAACCTATATTTCTTGCCAGAGGCTGCCCCGGTAAACATTACAAGATCTGGAAGAGGTGGGCCGATTACAGAGGTATCTGGCTAGAGCCCCTAACAGAACAAGACCCGGAACAGGAGGTTTGAATGAGCTCTGCCGTAGGAGGTGTGTACGTGAATGGTCAGATTTGTCAGACGCCGTGCAGGGGGGGGTAGGGATCCGGGTTGGATGGAATTGGGGCCAGTTGGGGGGGTGAAGGGGGAGCGGGGGGGGTTGGTTACTTGCATTGCTCCCACTGCTCTGAATGTAAATGTAATGATGGATTGCGTTGTTTTATATGTGTACTGATACCTGGCGGATACCTCTGGGGTACAGAGATCTGCTATTGTCTATGTGATCTATCAATAAAATCTGTTTTGAAAAAAAAAAAAGAACAATGGTACTTGAGAAGAGTTTGGATTTTTTGGATGAGCACTATAAAAAACATCAAAGGTCTTGTAGTCTTCAGGAGGACTGAGCTTTGAATGAGAAACTGGAAGCCCACACATGATAAAGGACAAATTCTCAACTGGATCTTCACCTCCAGAGACACCATGGGTGAGTTTTTCACTGTTCAAGTACACTAGTCACATCATTATTTGTTCCTATTTGACATTCTTAGGTGTTCGTTTATCCATAGTGTAACTTCTGGCACGCCAAAGTACAGGAATGCTGAAGCTCTCGCTGCACAGGATCTAAAATGTATGAATAAGCACACGTTGAGAGGTGCCCAATTCAGGACAACATAAATGATAGGGTTGCATGGTTTAATAGCACACACAATGCATTATTTGATGAAAATGCACAGCCTAATTACTGGTTCACGTTTATTTATTTATTTATTTATTTAATTGGTTGAAAGAGATACAGCACCAGATCAGGAAAGTTGAGAGTGTTTGGAATAATTAGCATATGACACGTCACTTTCAGTACTAAGAGAGGAGTGTAGAATCTATTCAAAAAACAATGAAACAAAAACTAAAAAAAGAAGAAGAGTTTGCTGGCTAAAAATATGGAAGCAAATAATAGATTGAGGGAATTATTTAAGCCTTTTAAGAAGCCCATTAATCCTTTCCTGAATAATAATACTACCAATCAAGAGGTTGGTGTGACATGACTCTAAAATATTTACTTACCAAATTTCAATTAATCAGAGGTAGTATTTTATTTACTTGAAACAAAAAGAGAGTGGTCCCACTCACCAAGAGATGGTTAGTGCGGAGATGTGATTCAATCTAGGAGGATTACGTTTCCATACAGTACCCGCTATTTACATATTTATTTCTTAAATCTTGAAATTGCCAATTCTCAAACTCTGTATCCACCAGTGACACACTCCATAAGGCACAACTGATACTGTGTCATATTTTTAAAGAGAGACATTAAGAATGAGAGTCCTGAAGAAGGTCACTTATAAATATACTGCTCACTGAAACGCGTCAACGCCTGTTTTTGTCATTGTTAAAATCGAGGAACGTCTACATCCAACTATTCAACAATTTATGGATTTCAACAGTACTGATTCAATCGAATTAACATGGTTATGAGGATTTTAAAATTGCCACGTATGTTTGTCTCTTGTGTAAATTGATGTTTATTGTCATGTATGAGTTTATTATGGAAATATGTTTTTAATTATAAGATTAGGAAATCATTATATTGATTGTATTTTATATGATTGTACTTTTTTAAATAAATTAGTTGTTTTTTAATGTACAAAAATCGTTTTTTCTGCTTATAATTGATGTATGGGGTTTGATGTGAGAGTGGACTAAACAACATTAGATTGACTTCTGTATGGTTGAGTGTGGATGAAGGGTTTACTGGTTAGATGCG
The DNA here is from genome assembly GCF_964263255.1 of Lissotriton vulgaris. NCBI lineage: Eukaryota > Metazoa > Chordata > Amphibia > Caudata > Salamandridae > Lissotriton > Lissotriton vulgaris. The sequence goes on along the minus strand of NC_141696.1, from coordinate 1,386,398,210 downwards.
ATCCGAGAGAAACCCTCTTTTTGAGATACTTATAGTATTTTATCTACCACAAAGCCTGGATCCCAGAAACTGAAAGGACGTGGCAATATGACAGCTGAGCAATTTTTGTATTTAGATAGATCACTGTGCAAGAGACAGTAATTCTGATAAAGACAATAATCCCCACTTCATATCACAGATATTCTGGAAGGCAATTAAGGAAGGTTATAATACATTGCCAATTCATCACAGATATCATTAACTGATCTTTTAGGACAGCTGAAATTCCATGTATCATGAAAGAGACACAGGTTTACTCTTTATTGAAAAAACCACTGCTGTGTAAATCTGATCACAACAATTTTATAGCTATCTCAAATGTTCTCTTGCTGCTGAAAGAATGCAAAAGGCTGATGAGGCCTAACAGACTATCAATCAGGCGTTTTGACAAAACAGAGGCACTGAAACAGCTCTCTCTAATATTCAAACCACAAATTCTGAACATTATGGATAAAATAACCTGTCTTTATTTATGCTGTGTAACCTCTCCGCAGCGTTTGTCAGAGGGGGTAACCAGTGCCAAAACCTTTGTCTACTATGGTAATCTGTGAGATTCCATGTAATCAAACACCTATCGGTAGGCTTTAATACAGAGTAATAACAACCTACCCGTAAATGCCCAATGACTTTAACATATGCTTTTCAGAATCAATATGTCAGGCCTACTCCATTTATTGTAACTTTTTATTATATACAATAATGAATATAACCTTTATCATTGGCTAGTCACCATAACCAACTCAAGCCCATTGTCTGAGCATAAGCTCTCCTCAAGGCAATCATCCTAAATACAATCGAAAAAGTACAAATGTATAAAAAATCAGTTAGCCATTGAAAATACTATCTTTCCTAAAAGAGCCAAAATAGGATTGTTGTAGTATTTTTCTTCTATTCCCTGAGGGTGGATCACCATCACCAAAACCCTGCCTACAATGCTAATTTGTGCATTTCCATGTAACAAAATATCTGCCTACAGCACAGTGTAATAACAATCCATCCTTAATATAGAATATAATTTAACACATTATTTTACAATAAGAAGGTAAGGCCTAATAGCTTTGGCATGAAGTTTCACAATGAATAGATCAAACCTATGAATTCTTGCATGACGTTTCCTAAAGAACTGAAAGCCTGTTGACCCTTTCACATTGCCTTTACATTTTACCCAACACTGGACTATTCAAGTGCACATAAAATGGCAACCATCATGCATACAGTTATACTTACAAATATGCTGAAAAATACAGCTTGAAAAACTACATGCAATCCCTCTCAACAGGGACTAACAAGAATAATCTCAGTGAAAACCCCAGGGTGTAACAGAGAGGCTGGCCTGCCTAAAAACCCTTGCCTACTACGGTGATCTGTGAGATAACAAGCAACTGTTAAAGGTTTACTGGCTTTAACATATGCTTTTCACAATTAATGAGCTAGACCAACTGCCTCAGTCATAAAGTTTCACAATAAGAAGACCACAACTATGGCATTGGACATAAGGTTTCCAGTGCACCAAATAGGCAACTGGTTGTAAGCATAAACAACTTAGGCCTACAGTATTGAGCATAACCCTTTCCACTGGGTGACCATCAATTACACAGTCATACAATTAGAAAGGCATACAAGCCTAACAAGGATTCTCACAGAGAAAACCTGCTATATCCACAGTTTGTCACACTGGGTGACTAACAATAAAACCATTGCCTACTATGGTAATCTGTGAGATTCCATTTAACAAACTACCTATTTGTCGGCTTTAATTAAGTAGTAACCCATTAAATGCGTATCGACAATAAAATATGCTTTTCACAATAAATATGTCAGGCCTAGTACCTCTATCATAACGTTTCACGATATACAGATCAGGCCTAGAGCTATAATTGTTAGCTTGCCACCTCCATCCTGCTTTATCGATTATAAACTTTGCCACAAGCCAAAAAGTATAATACAAGCAGTCTGTTCAGTAGAAGCACTTACATTTGGCCAAATCAAATGCTGAATGAACTCTGAGGAACTAACATGTGGGTAGCACCTAAGTGGCTCTTTCAGTAGGAATCTGAAAGCTCTTTATTGTTGATCTCAAAGTGAAAGCTCTTTTTTGTTGATCACATAAAATCAGGAGACAGGTGCACTATAAAGACACTATCAAGTTAGGCCTAAATCCTTGTGGACTAGGGTAGCCCTACGTTCTCAAAAACAAAACTCCACTCTGAAGTCTAAAGTTAACGACTGCTCTCCTCCCACCTGTGCTGCTGCCATAGAAAACCAAACAATGTTAAATATATAGTTATCGAAGACACTTTAATAGCATTACAATAGAGTGTCTGTCAGCTGGACAAATAAACAAAATAATCACGGCTGCGTGGATGGCACGCACTTTTTTGTGGAAGCAAGCACCTTCTGCCCAATCAAAACAAAACATGTACTCCTAGCTACCAACAAGTGGGCGGGGAGGCAAAGCCCCTCTCTTAGCAATGCTTCTATAAGACCTTTTTAGGTTACTGACATTATGTCTGGCGACAGACGTGATGTCAAGTCAGACCAAGAAATGGCAGTCAAGAATAAGGATGTAATTCAAATGTTTAAAACACTACTTGGTGGAACTAGCTTTCAGCTCCATTGATAAACACGTTGCTCCGCAGCCAAGATAACGCTATAGTAGACATTTTTTACAAAGTACCCTCTGTTATATATTTATAAATTCCCTTATTCGAATCATTTCAACGAGAAAATGTCTCGGTGGGAAACATTTTCTGTTCGAAACAGTATCCTGCAAGACTTTTTATATGCATGAAGGTAAGAAAAGATTAAATGAAATAATAGCAAAGCACGTATAGCTATGCAAGCCTAATTTTGTGAAATGACACCTTAACTGACAGCTAAATACTTTTACGACACGTTTAAAGTGGACCTCTAGTCGTATAGAAAGATCAATGTCTGGAATTTCCTACTTATAGAATTGGCGTTTTAGAATGTGTTTACCCTCCATTCATGACAGTCCTTGTGATTGCTGATGTGTGGGTGAATGTGAGAACAAGAATATGGGTGGATGAACGTGGGGATTAATGATTGAACATGCGGATTACAATGCAAGGATGGATGAGTGGATACCTTAATTGACCGGGTGAACGGGTGACAGAATGAGTGGATGAATTGCCTGCTCCGACTGAGGATTCAGTGAATGATGAATGGGCAAGTGAGTAAATGAATGAACCTAAATTCCACGGTCCTAGAGAGGGTTAAAACATTTCAGTACCTGGGCGTAACCCTCCAAGAGAACCTTTCCTGGGGACCACAGATCTCAAGTTCACGAATAAGGCTTTCTCAACTTTCTGGGGCTATTTTAAGGGTTACAAACACCTCATCATACAAACCTATAGCTCCTGCAGTTGAGATATATAAAACACAAGCAAAATCTGCCGCACTTTACGGCAGTGAACTATGGGGACACCTAGCTGCAACTGAGTTGGTACGTGTTGAAAATAACTTCATGAGGCGTCTCCTAGCCCTCCCAACTGCAACTCCTCTGTTTCCCTTACGTCTAGATTTGGGTTTACCGTCCATTAGGGAGGACCTTGAATCCAAACCTATAAGATTTTGGCACAGACTTTGGTCAACAAAGGAGCTTAGTCACTACAGGCAAGATCTGGTGCATGTCATGAACTTAAACCACAATGACAAAATCCCTTGGCTTGCCTTTGTTAAAAAAGAATTGTTTCGGCTTGGTTTTAAAGAGCTATGGGTGGCCCCAGAAATAGGCTGTAACAAGGTCCCTCGGAAAAGACTTGTGGAAGCATACAAGGAACAAAATCTTGTCTCTCACACGACTGCACCCAGCAACGGCACTTTAACCCACTGTTTTATCGAATCCAAAAATTCTTATAAGTTTGAAACTTTTATGGACTTCATCTACCCGATCATGGCAAGGAAGCTTTTCATACAGTGGCGGTTTGGCACCCTACCTATCAAATCCTTCACCAGCAAATGGACCATTGGAGGGGATAAATTATGCCCCGGCTGTAATTCGTGTGATGAGGAGGAAATCCATGTTCTGTTTTTTTGCCCCACCTACAAGTCACCAAGGAAATACTGGCTGGTGCCCCTATGTAGGAACATGGCAATAAGGAACTGTGTAACATCTTACAGAATACTTAAATCTGATTCCTCCCCCCACATCGTTTTTGCAGTCTCAAAATATCTCTTCGCCATGTGGCGCATTAGGTCCAAGTTGATTAAGGCTAAATCATCATAGGATAAATGTCTTTGCCACTGTCTTACTGTAACCTTCGGCTTCCGTCGATAATGCCTTCCATTACATTGCTCATTTTATTTTTAATGACATGTATTGTTGCTGCTTCTCTTTCTATGCATTTTACAAACCTGATTTTAAAAGTTAAGAAATGTTGTCACTTGTTCATGAATGTATACCAATGCTGATTTTAACATGGTGTATGTTTTTTATGCATCTTTTATGGCCTCAATGGCCGAAATAAAGATTTTTTGGGATTGGATTGGAATGAATCAAATTGATGGATCAGTGATGCTTGAATGTCCCCTCCTTTTGCCAAAGCAGCCTGCAACATGGTACCAAACACTCTCAATGCTGCTTACAAATGCACCCTAGCTATACTTGTGCCATAATGTGCAGAGTAATGGAGCAGGCAGATAGGTTTCCGGCACAGTTAGAGAAGCAGACAGCAAAACTGTGATGGATGACACAAGAATGGGTAAGGTGTACACAAAAAAGCAGAGTGGGATACAGATATGGAGATGGGTATTAGGAGGGATGGAGAATGAGAGACATAGCCAGTGAAATTGAATTTGGAACGTTTTCTGAAGTAGATTAGCAACAGAATACAAGAAGTCACTTCACATTAAACACAAAGTGAAAAGTAGTAAATCAATTCCATTTAAGCCTCTTTCCGTTTCGAACAGTTTATCCAACTAAACCCCCTTTAGTCTTACACATTTCCATAAAATGTATTATAAGGGTGTAATTCAAATGTTTAAAACACCACTTGATGGAACTAGCTTTCCGCTCCATTGATAAACACTTCTCTCCCCAGCTAAGAAAACGCTATATTAGATATTTTTTACAAAGTACCCTCTATAATATATTTATAAATTCCCTTATTCAAATGCAACTTTAACTCATATCATATAATTTCATAGTGTTGGATTATTGGTATATTGGTCTAGGAACTCTTCATTGAAAGATGCCTTCACCTCCCCCTCTATCCCTCCACACCCGTCTAGGCTGATTTGTGCCTCCTTTTGGGCACATGCAAGAAGTGCATTGAGGGTAATGAGGAAGCCCTACAGTTCCAATACAAGCATTTGCAATGCAATGGTCTCGGCATCATTAAAGGTAGAGCTATTGGCATTGCTCATGACATTTCTTTTTTTTCTTTAAATCATAAATAAATGGCATTGTCATTTACATTGCCAATACACAGCACTCACTGCTCTGCACACTCACTCTGCACACTCACTCTGCACTCACTACTCTGCACTCACTATTCTGCATTCTGCACACTCACTCTGCACTCACTACTCTGCCCTCACTATTCTGCACACTCACTCTGCACTCACTACTCTGCATTCTGCACACTCACTCTGCACTCACTACTATGCACTCACTCACTATTCTGCACACTCACTCTGCACTCACTACTCTGCACTCTGCACTCACTACTCTGCACTCTGCACTCACTACTCTGCACTCTGCACTCACTACTCTGCACTCACTACTCTGCACTCTGCACTCACTACTCTGCACTCTGCACTCACTACTCTGCACTCACTACTTTGCACTCACTACTCTGCACTCTGCACTCACTACTCTGCACTCTGCACTCTGCACTCACTACTCTGCACTCTGCACTCACTACTCTGCACTCACTCACTACTCTGCACTCACTCACTACTCTGCACTCACTACTCTGCACTCACTACTCTGCACTCACTACTCTGCACTCACTACTCACTACTCACCACTCTGCACTCACTACTCACTACTCTGCACTCACTACTCTGCACTCACTATTCTGCACACTCACTCTGCACTCACTACTCTGCATTCTGCACACTCACTCTGCACTCACTACTATGCACTCACTATTCTGCACACTCACTCTGCACTCACTACTCTGCACTCTGCACTCTGCACTCACTACTCTGCACTCTGCACTCACTACTCTGCACTCTGCACTCACTACTCTGCACTCTGCACTCACTACTCTGCACTCTGCACTCACTACTCTGCACTCACTCACTACTCTGCACTCACTACTCTGCACTCACTACTCTGCACTCACTACTCTGCACTCACTACTCTGCACTCTGCACTCACTACTCACTACTCTGCACTCACTACTCTGCACTCACTACTCTGCACTCACTACTCTGCACTCTGCACTCACTACTCTGCACTCTGCACTCACTACTGTGCACTCTGCACTCACTACTCTGCACTCACTCACTACTCTGCACTCACTACTCTGCACTCACTACTCTGCACTCACTACTCTGCACTCTGCACTCACTACTCACTACTCTGCACTCACTACTCTGCACTCACTACTCTGCACTCACTACTCACTACTCTGCACTCACTACTCTGCACTCACTACTCTGCACTCACTACTCTGCACTCACTACTCTGCACTCACTACTCTGCACTCACTACTCACTACTCTGCACTCACTACTCACTACTCTGCACTCACTACTCTGCACTCACTACTCACTACTCTGCACTCACTACTCTGCACTCACTACTCTGCACTCACTACTCTGCACTCACTACTCTGCACACACTACTCTGCACACACTACTCTGCACACACTACTCTGCACACACTACTCTGCACACACTACTCTGCACACACTACTCTGCACACACTACTCTGCACACACTACTCTGCATTCTCCCTTCCGTAGTGTAAATGCCCTTCACGGCCGGATGCAGTATGTAGGTACTCTCATATATTTCTTGGCACCTACGATGTAAGACTGTGTGTTGGATGTAGGAGGACATATATAGCAGTTTTGTTTCACTCATTGCACTAGCACTGTGCTTTTATCCTCTCTTCTCCGTTTGATTAAACTCATCACTTATTAAGAGGGGGGCTTCGGGCAGCGCGCCTGGCGCTGTGACAGGGAAGGGACGCATGTCTCCTCACAGGAAAGGGTCGGCGGCAGCAGTGCTTTACTGCACATTCTGCAAAGCAACCCGCCGCATCAGCATCATCTCCAGCGCATCGGGTCAACCGTAAAAAGTGCCCCGTGTCCAGAAACAGCATAACAAGTACCCAGGCACACGCGCTCCTCCGAGAGGGGCTCTTGGATAAATGCAGTTGGGTGGCACGCGCGGTATTTTTCGATGGGCCGCGAAATGGATTCGTCAAGATATGTTCTAGACCACCACCCATCTGTGAAAGTTTTCAAAAAATATTTTACGTCGCTGCCAATACAGGCACAGCAGAGCTGCCAGACAGGCACGTGGCGTGCCAGCGAGCCCCGAGCTTACAGCACGTTAGACTGAGAGGCATATTATAACTATGCTGTTATGGGTATGGCTTAACACTAAAATACCTAGCGTACAAAGGCCAACATGTCATAACTAGTTTAAGCTAACCTACAGAAACGGCATTGTTCCCTTTGGCAGACATGGGACCCTACTCGAATGACTCAGATATTGTGCCACTGTGAAAGTACATACTGCATTCCCTTACTCGTTTGTATAAATATTCCGTCAATGGAAAAGCAGAACGAGCAAAAAATAGAAAACGAATGTCACACGTGGTATAAAAACATGTGTAAACATTTGTATTAATGAACACTGTGCCCCGGAAGTCAGGCACGGTCGCCTGTGACGTGGGCGGGGCCACGTCCAGACCGGAAGAGGAGGCAGGCGGAGTCAAATGCGTCTCGCGCCCGTGGCTCCTGTGAGCGGTGTGGAGCCCCGGGGCCGCGCCAGCAGGAGGTTGGGCGCCGCGTGCTGAGAGCAGAGGCCCCGACATTGGCCAGGTAAGTTCCAAAAGGCTAGGGGGCTTGGTGCACTTGTGTGTGTGTGTGTGCGTGTATGCTCGTGTGTGTATGTATGTGTGCGACGGTGACGGCGGGGGAGGGAGGGGGGGCCTCGGTGCACTTGTGTGTGTGCGCGTGTGTGTGTGTATGTGTCAGGGGGGGTGTCTCTATATGTATGTATGTGCGTGCGTGCATGGGCGCTTGTGTGTGTGTATGCGCATGCGTGTGTGGTGCTTGAGCTTCCCAGGAGACAGCGCCTGGCCACAGCGCGCGTTCACGTTTCAAATCGGCTCCAAGGATGCGCTTGGCCGAAACTGTCTCCTGGGAAGCACACTCGCTAACAAAAGATCTCGGCGAGACGCGCTTCCGCGCGTTGAGCCGAGACCTAAAAAAATAAAATGAACACCAATGAAAGGTTTGCAAACTGGAATTGCTACCTGAAGCTCAATCCAACCAGGAAAGAATTTTCCTGTTGTTGGCCAAGAGCACAAACAAAAAGGTACAAACCGGGCTTAATGAAATGAACTGTGACGGCTTAAAAAAACAACTTTTATTGAATACCAAGTCACTCAGACTCACCATGGACGCCAACCTCACCCTCTAGTAACACACTGCCAAAAAAGGACAAACATTGTTTAGTACCAGCTCACACTTCTAAAGAATGTGAAACCGTTTATTGCAGAAAGCGACTTCAAAACTGCTGTTTAAGTCCTCGTACTCTTGCATATGGATGGCCGTAACACCCTCCTTCATGGCCTCCCACACTACACACTGCTACGCTTTAAGGGCCTGCAGAAATACAATCACATCATCCCCATCCTGATGGAGCTTCATTCATTCCCTTTGCCGTCCGGCACCATCTTCAAAACCAGCTGCATCATTTACAGAGTTATCATGAGCAGCACCTTCAGTTATCTAGCACACAAGCTCACCATCTCAAGTGGTTCTCGGCACACCCGCAGCCAAAACGCCAGCAGAAATGTAAAAAAAATAAGGTAGCAGTCCTTTTTCATCTACGCACCACAGATCAAGATTAACATCCCCTTATTCATCACGAACACGCCAACGCTGCTCCAATTTAGGAAAGAGCTAAGATGCACCTCTACATGACTATGTATAAACAGTTCAAAAACCAGCTACCTCTCCCATCAAATATAGACTTGATACTTTTTCTTTGACCCTGTACAGCGCCCCGCTGCCTTTTGGCTGAGTTCACGCTATACAAATACACATAAACACATTTGACAAGCTCCGAATAGAGTGAAATATATTTTCTGAAATGGTGAGAAATGAAACGTGTAGTTGCCTGTAACAATATGTTTGAAGCTACATATTCACATGCTGCGCATAATCCTGCCAAGCAGTGCTCGGTTTGGAAAATCAAACTTTGTTTTACTTTGAAGTTTTTCTTTCAGTTTGTTTCAAGGGTGCAGCAAATGATTCATGATCACCACCTTAGAACTCACAATGCACCAGGATACAGACTTCACCTTGGATTTTGTAAAAAAAATCCTGATCTTAAACAGTGGTCTGTGCATGTAAGGTACTATCTAATAGTGAGTTATTCATCATGGCCTCCAACCACTCTCCCGTATTGAAGGAAGTAGGCGGAATGCATGTGAATCCTCAAAACGACATGCTTTTAACTGATTGCTACAGGTAAGTTATGTTTTCTATTTGCAGCATGTGTTTTGTAATATTTGTTATCAGTAAGTATTCACAATTCCTGTGGTGGCCTAAACTTACCAAACTTTCAGAATTACCAAACATCCTTCTTACTAAGACACCATAGCTGGAAATTGAAAAAGATATAATAAAAACATTGTCCTTCCTGAGTATACTAGGTATACCAAACTAAACCTTGCATCATCACTAAATATTTTAATGGACACAACAAAAGTCATCAAGATCCATGCAGTAAATTTCAATATAAAATGTGAGGTTTATTCACAAAATCTCTCGGGTTAAGCAGGAGTATTCAAATAGATGGGAATTCAAACGGCAGAAAAAGGAAAATAAATTATCAATGACCTATACCAGGATGAGGAATCCCCTTGTCTTTTTTAATCCTACAACAAAAATATGATCTATCTAACCTCGACTTTTATAAATTCCTCAGGCTAAAGTCTGCTTTAAAGAAAACCAACTCTTCACACGATGCTAAATGCCCTAAGTATTTGAGAAATACAAATGTAAAGAATCATGTGGCAAGTACCACATACAAATTACTGGGGAAAACAAATAACGAACTAACCCAAAACCTTAAGAAGTGTAAGCAGCTCCCGCCGCAACAACGTTCGCATCATTGGAGTCCCGGAGAGGGCGGAAGGACTGGCAGTAGACCTGTATGTAGAAGATCTCATTCTGAAATCACTCAAACCAAAGGGCCTGTCCAGATATTTCTCAGTAGAGAGAGCTCACAGAGTCCCTGGTGCCCCGCCGAGACCTGGGTGCCACTGCGTACCATCATTGCCAGGATCTTCAACTACTGGGACAGAGATGTAAACTAGCAGGCTGCCCGCAATGCGCCACGGCTTAAAATGGACAATGAAACTATCACCTTCATTCTGGACTTCAACATAAAGATACAGCAAGCACGAGGAACTTTCCTAAACGTCAAGAAAGCTTTGAGAGCCAAATGATTCGTAAAAATCTTCCTCTCCTGCCGTTTCAGACCAGGAAAATCATCGTCCAGGCCCTCGTCCTGTCCCGGCTGGACTACGCGAATGCGCTCTATCTGTGGCTCCCTGCCGCCACCTTTTCTAGGCTACAAACCATTCAGAATCGGGCCGCAAGATTTTTACTGGGCACTTCCAAACATCAGTCGGCCAAACCTGCCCTGAAGTCTCCCACTGGCTTCCTATCCAAGAGAGAGTCAAATTTAAATCCTTATGTATCGACCATAAATCTCTATTCAAAACACGCCCACCCATTCTTCACAACATTATCCAGTCCTCTGAGCCCCACAGAAGTTTTCGATCTAAAACTCTGAACCTGGCCACTATCCCTAGGATCAGGAAGGCGAGAAGTGGAGGTCGACAATTCTCACTCAATGCCGCCAGACTCTGTAACTCCCTTCCTCATCATCTGCGAGCAGAACTCAATCATCTCTCCTTTCGCAGATCCCCAAAAACACTACTGTTTCCCTAATCTCGCTTGACACCTCATTGCTGTTACTGCAAGCGTTGGGATGCCTCCGGGTACCCATGCGCTAAATGAATGTTATTAAAAAAAAACATTTTTTATTTAAAAAAAGAATTCAAATACTCCATGCTGTTTTCATCAACGCTTCGAGTAACGACGGATGGCAAAGTGTGGAGATCTGCCACCCCGGAGGAAGCCAGGGAGTGACTTGATGGGTGGTGAACGGTGGAAAGAAAACAGAGTACGCATGAAACGGTAATGGAGTGACAAGCCAGGCGACACATATACCGGCTGACTCGGATCGGCAACCCCCTCAACTCGGGGACTCTCCAGCAAATCAAGACGACTAATGATGGTGGAAAAACTGGAACCAAGAGCTGGGAGCAGAGGAGCATCCCCCAGAGACCCCCAACACTGATGAATAACTCAAACACAAGAGACTGATACAGAAGAGGGACACTGGAGATGCAGATAAGCATATTATTTGTACTTCCGGTAATATAAACTTTGCAGATGTTAAATGAAGACTAGGAATCACTTTCCAATGTGGTGCATATTAAGTACCACAGACATATCATGGGGGGGATCGGGCGAGATCCGGGGTGGCCACAACATGACTTAAGCCTGCCTGATGTTTGTCAGTTCGGTTTTGGGGGCAACAGGCACTCTTCAATTTTGGGAGGTGGGAAGTTCTCGGTCCACTGTGCAGGGTTGCAGGGAGGAGGGGAGTTACAAAGTAAGGGGTTATCTGTTGTTAAGGTTATTTTTAATTACAGCAGATTTACAACTTCGAAACACGTCAGGAAAGGGAGCCGATTAGAACAGTACTACCATTTACACCCCAGAGAACATGGCAGGACTGTCTGGGAAGGTATGTGGCCATTACCGGAACATGGGAGGGTCAGGTCGTCAATCTGTGCTCAGTATATGTACCACCTAAAATGCACTTGAGCACACTGCCAGACTTAAACACACTACTTTTGGAGCTCCCCCACCGAGAGTAGTGTTGGTACTGGGGGGGCGACCTCAACGCGGTAATAGACCCCTTCAGGGATAAACTGTCAAGCACAGGGAAATGATGTCCTGAAGACATTCGTAGCATCCCTGGGGCTGGTAGACCTGTGGCGAGAACACAAACCCCTAGCTAAGCAATACACCTTTTTCTCTGCATCAAATGGAGGGTACTCAAGGCTGAATTATATCCTAACACATTCTGGTACAGCTTGCAAATTCAGGAAGACACTACATAGGACAAGAGGTATATCGTACCACTCGCCAGTCGAGGTACGAATGATGGAAACACTTCAAACCAATGTTCTGCTGCCATGCATAGACCCTTGGCTGCTCAAAGATAAAAAGAATTATAGATAAATTTAGAGAACAGACCGAACACTACTTTCAGGATAATCTGGGGGTCGTGGACTCACCCTGTGTGCTATGGGAAGCCTAAAAAACTGTCATAAGGGGACACGTACAGGCACTAGCAAGGGGCAGAGGAAAGAGAGGCAACTCCAATACGAAACACTCGAAAGAGAACTCGTTAAATTGGGGGCTGCGGCTCTGCGGAGCAACCTGCTAAATGGGTGACAACATATCCGCAGCCTTTGCACATACTACAAACAACTATATCAACCCTCCTCGACAAGAACCAAAGCAGAATGCACTGAATTCCTCAGGGACGCAAACCTCCCAGAACTAACACAGAAAGGTGGAGATGACCTAGATGGCGAATTCACTGTAGAAGAAATGGGAGATGCAATGAAGACTTTACAATCGGGCAAAGTGGCCAGTCCCAATGGTCTACAGGTCGAACTCTATAAGGGGATTGCAACCTTGATAGCCCCCCACATGTTGGACATGTTTAAGGAATCGCTGGACCGAGGAAAACTTCCGAAAGACCAAAGGTTAGCTACCATAGTAGTGATACCCAAACAAGGCAAACCACCAGATGACTGTTCATCCTATAGGCCAATCTCCTTGCTTAACGTTGAAACAAAGGTGCTGGGCAAGGCCCTGTCAACACTACTCACCAAAATAATAACCACCCTAATACACCCCGACGAATCCGGCTTCATACCACACCGAAGCACCCGACTAAACCTGCAGCGACTATACGGAGTCCTCCAGGCGACCAAAAACAAGCTGAATCTTAACGCCCTGCTGCTGTCCCTATACGCTCCTATGGGGTTTGACAGCATAGTGGCAATATCTCTTTGCAGTACTAGAACGGTTCTGTTTTGGCCCTAGGTTTTGCGCCTTGGTGCCACTGCTTTACACCGGACCACTAGCCAGAGTAAGGGTGAATGGAGTGGTCACTGGGCAGGTTGAGCTGAACAAGGGTACGAGGCATGGATGCCCACTCTCTCCCATGCTCTTCACATTAGCATTGGAGACCCTAGCAGCATGGGTCAGAAGAGATCCACTAATAAGAGGTATACCGATGGGGATGAGTGGGAAGAAATAAATCTTGCTTTATTCTGACGACATCATCCTACACACTACCAAGCCCAGGTCTACTATTCACTGTACTCTCCATATATTTCAATTATTTGGGAGTTATTCCGGCTACCAGATTAACTGGTACAATTCTCTCACTTTTGCATTGGCAGGTGAAGTACCGATAATGCCTCCAGGCCGGAGTGCAACAGAGGTAAGGGATACATTTAAATACCTGGGCATTGTGATATCATACACAGAAACAGAACTTCTAGAGGACAACTTATTCCCCCAGTTACATAGACTAAGAAAGGATGTCACTCATTGGAGAACGCTGCGGCTCTAATGGGTGTGCAGCTCTTTTTAAGATGATGGCACTCCCACGCCTTCTCTATGTCCTCCAAAATACCCCATACACAATCCCTGCATAGTTTTTCGTAAGGTCAACTCACAACTGAGACAATTGCTAGGGAATGGAGGGAATCCCAGAATCGCGCTATACAAGCTACAGAGGGGTCTACGAAGGGGGCCAGTCAGTCCCAGATGTCCGTAAGTATAATTGGGCAGCAAAACTTGTCGCACTGACTGGGTCTTTGCGGGCAGAGAGAAGCCAGCATACCAAATTAATCATTAAGCGATGGGTGAGAAAGGATATGTAGATGCGCTATACAGTAAGAGCCTGACGAACAAACTACCAAAGCACACACAAACCACCATTCGACTTTGGAGGGAGGAGATTAGATTCCTGGGATGGGAAGGCAGACTAACAGAGAGCACACCCCTGTTGAATAGTGATCATCTGCTAAGAGAAGTGCGTGGGCTCCGGGGCATTCGCGCATTGACACTACTAAGCATTGAGTACCTGGGGGATGTCTAGAAAGGTCAGAAATTGGTAGATTTCTGAACCCTACAAGCAGACTATAAAATGCCAGACTCTGAAGAGTTTTAATGCCTAGAATTGGAGCATGCCATTGTAACACACATATAGGCAGGAGAACAAATACCCGAGTATACACCCCTGGAAGATAGACTACTCCTAGACCCAATGACCGCAAAAGCTACTGCCTTCATCTATAAAAAAGTTATGAACAACACACCGGAACCACAGGGGGCTTTGAGAATCGCATGGGAGAGGGACATAGAGACTCTTGAAGATGATAATTGGGGGGAAGCTTCACAAAGCCCTAGAGAAGTAGCCATAAAAGCGTGATTCTGCCTCATATAACTTTGAAACCTGCATAGGTCATATACAACTAGAACAATATTATACAAAATAGGTAACTGCGACTCGAACAAATGCATGAGGGGATGTAATGAGGAGGACGCATTCTATCATATGCTCTGGGGCTGCACCGGATTGCAGAGATAGTGGAATGAGATCACGCGGGTAATGTCGGAGGTGCATTACGGCGGAGACCAAGTGGTCGAGATACACCAGGTTGTGGTAAATGCTAGCAGCTGTGATTTCCAAAAGGAATGTGACTAGGGCATGGGGAAGAACATACCCTTCTAGGGTGATGGACTGGAAGAAAGACCTGGACTGGTGTGGAGCAGCCGAAAAAGTAGTCTATCTCAGATGGGGATGCCCGGATAAGCAGGGCAAAATATGGAACAGATGGGTGGAGTAGACAGGGAGTTGAAATGTCACATGGATGTAAATGAAACAAGACATGTGGAAACAAGGTGGCGCGTGCCCCTGGATAAATTGAATAGTTAATTAAATAATGTTGAGAGGGAGAAATAAGAACTGTGGGGGTTTAGAAGACAAGAATGCCTTTAAAACTGTACATGTTATGACTGCTGTCATCGAACTGAGATGTGTGCTATGCATCTGCAAGTTTATTAAAAAGATGATTTTATTTTTTTAAAGGAAGAAGTGGGAAACGCAACGAGTATTACACTGCCCTCTGAACACTCTTGGGAACACGTATGGTTTAAATGCCTCCAACACAAAATCTCACCATTACTCTATCACTGTATATACTGAGCTATCCATAAAAGCTATTGGATACCAATGACATTACATAAACAAAGCTTAATTGACTCTTCGTCTAGTTGGACCTGTGGACATACACAAGCAGATATGAAACACATGCTTTTTCACTGCACTAATGTTAGAAAACTTTGGACTGACATAGAGACAGTATTTGCTGATACATTCCAGGTGAACAGTATCATAAACCCTTGCACCATTATCCTTGACCCCTGGAATTTTAACTTGCCAACCAAACTAATGACTTATCTTTTATTGACTTGCTCCTGACAATAGGGATCAAAACCATTGTAAGTAAAAACAAAACCTTAAATAACATCTTAACACAAACATGGTGACACAAACATGGTGAAGTAGTGTGGCTCACTGGTTAGAGGCGGCAGACCAGAGAGCAGAGGACGGCCCGGGACCAGGGTTCGATTCCCGGCGCGGCAGGTTTCTGGACCAGGGTCAGCGGACTCGATAATTCTCTCGCCTCGGTGCCCACTCTGATCAGCGATCACACTCGGCAACTCTGGGCATTAGCTTGCCTCATCTTCACTAACGGCCCCACCAGACCGCCGGGGATGCCTGGTCTCACCCTGGAGATACCCATTAAGGGACCATCTCTCAGGGAAGCCAGGAAGGGTTTCGCAGCGGTCGAAGCGCCTTGGGACCCTACGGGTAAGTAGTGCGCTATATAAATGCCTATACATTTACATTTACATTTACATTCTGGGTTTGCTTTATTAGAAGCTCTGACAATATTCTCACCAACAATGAACTGGTCAAACAACTATGGAACAAACTTGACCTCTACGTGCCGAAAGTCAATCCTCCATACCAGCACACTCTTTTTGCCTCTGACTACATACCCTTTTGATATACACCCTTTATTCCATTATTAGTTTTACTTTCTCTTTTTTGATCAACTACATATCCTATGCTGTAACTTACAGAACCATGATAGGTGGAAGAGGACATTCTAATAACTGTACTTTAATTAATGTGGCTCTTCATTGTCCTATTATATGCACCTAACTTACCATATGTAGAGGAATGTGATCACATCTTATTTTCTCTCCTTTTATATTGTATGTCCTAAACCCCAATAAAAATGTTTGAAAGCAAAAGAAGTGATTACAGACTTTGTAACGAAATGCCTCTTTTTATATGGGCACCCTCTTTTGGACTAATGCTGTTGGTTTTTCGACTCTGAGAGTACACGGAGGTCTGCTAACCAGACATCAGTGCCTGAGCCCTTATCGTTAAACTGGTATGTTGAACTGCCTCTTACCCAACTGGCTAAGCTAGCTTACCTGTCAGTCCCTAGTAGAGGGTACCCTATGCATGTAAGTTAGAGGGTGTTCCTCTTCCCAGGGATTGCAGCACTGGTTGTGCCACTATAGGTGTGACCCGAGTAAAGCGAGACTCCAGACCATCATTTGCAGGCTGGAAGAGCAGTTTGAACTGCTAGCCCAACTTTGCCATTTAAAGTAATGGCAAAGCCTGACCTCCCCTGGTATATGTGTAAGTCGCCACTATTACAGTCATATCAAGTTTTAAGGCAGGGTGCAACACATCTCACAGGCACAACATGTAATTTTCTATGTTCTGACAGGAAAAACGCTAAACTGTTGTTCTTATTGTAGAAAGGCTTGGTCACTCAACTAGTGAGTACAGAGTTACAAGCTGACCCCTAAGCTATGCTAACTCTGAAACGGTGCAAATAAACTAGGTCATCCAAGGTATCAAAGAACTTGTTATATTAAGCCCCACTTGATTCCCAAATCGAAATTAATGTAACAAGGGGGGCGTGGCTTGGCGGGCGAAGATGGCGGTCGCAGCCTTGTAGAGCTCCCGCCGGCCCGGACTTAATTCGATCATTTATCCTGGCCCCCGAGCCTGCTGTTGATACCCAGTGGTTAACTTCGATCTGGCGAAGTCTCCTGTCTACTTTGGTGTGTCGATCCTGCGTTTCTTCCCTTCCTGTGATCGGAGGGAGACGGCGGCGAAGTGCGGCCTGGTGACCGGCCGGAGACCGGGGTCCTCGAGTTTCGCGACGCCTGGTGGCGGTTGCGATCTAGCGGGTGCGGGTGGCATCCACTACGCCACCCTTGGCTCAACCTTCTGGCTGCGATCGCCTGGAGATCGGGACGGTGCCACCAGCTCCTACTCATCGGGAGGACGGCTCTTCCCCTGTGTGACCAGCGAGCGGCGACAGCACGGCGTAGCCCCGCGACAGCCTGGAGACTGGGATCCTTGAGCCCCGAGGCGGCCGGTGACGGACTGGCAGACGGTGGTGGCATCCGATATACCGCTCCTGGCCCGGCCCGCTGAATACGGCTGCCCACAGACCACGGAGCCACAGCTTCTTCCTGTACTTTGGACGGCCGCTCGTGGTGACGAGTGTGGGTGAGGCCTGTTCCACCTGGGTGACGCCGGGACCTCGATTTTCGCGACACCGGATTTGGGCCGCCCGGCCCGCTTTCTCCTCTGAGGCCTCGTCTAGGCCGTCCCATCCAGGACTTGTGACAGTGCCCGACGGTTCAGGGGTGGTGTCCGCCCTGCCCAGCGTGCGCCATGACCAGGGACAGAGGAGGTGGCCCGCCTAAACATGGCCCCATCGATAAATTCACCGGGCCGAGTGGCGGCGCGGGGGCGGCCGGTGGCAGCGGTGGCCCTGGACCGGACAATGCAGCTATACTGGCGGCCATCACCCAATCCCGGGACATGCTCGATGCCAAAATTGGGGCGATCGGGGCGGATGTCACGCTCCTGCGCCAGGACCTCCGCAACGCGGTGGAGCGGATCACCGGGGCTGAGACCCGTATCACAGCGACCGAGGCTGACATTGGTGGCCTAAAGAAACGATTGGCGGAGGTGGAGGGCATTCAAAAGACACTGGCGGCCCGCGTGGAGGATGCCGAAGGGCGCGCGCGGCGAAACAACCTCCGCTTCATTGGCTTTCCGGAGCGGTGCGAGAAGGACAGCATGGAGCGGTTCTTGACCGAGTGGCTGGAGAGCTGGCTCCCCGAAGGGGCACTGTCTACGTGCTTCGTGATTGAGAGGGCCCACAGGGCTCTGACCCAGCGGCCGCCGGAGGGCGAGCGCCCACGACCTGTCATCGCCCGGCTGCTGAATTATCATGACCGGGATGTTATCCTGCGGGAGGCGAGGAACAAGGGCTCGCTCGCCTTCGAGAATCATACTATCATGATTTTCCCGGACTATACGAAGATGGTACAGCAACAGAGGCAATCCTTCATGGACGCTAAGGCTAAGCTGAGGGGCCTCAAGCTCCAATACTCTCTCCTGTATCCGGCCCGCCTGCGGGTGATATATCAGTCCCGGACCCATTTCTTCGATTCACCGGAGGAGGTGTTCCGCTGGACCGATGAAGCGGTGCGACTCAGGCCCCACGCCCAGCCGGGGCTGGACCCGGGCAGGTCCCAGGGATCGTCGCCGGAGCGGACGGATCGCCCGAACAGGAAGGGCCGCCATCGGAGGTCTCGCTCCAAGAAGAGATCTGCCTCCGCCAGTGCATCGCAGTCGGGTGGTGCCAGGGACTCGGAGCACTCCGATGCGGGCGGCTGAACATTGCCGGGACTGAACACACTCTGTATGCTGAATACTGAAATGCTCTACTTTGGCTGGTGAGACTGTTCCACTCTGTCCTTGATATGCCGGTCGGTTCCCATGTGAGGACTCCAGTTATTGCCATGGGGACGCAGTGGGGCTCGGGGGGTACTGTTTGTGGGCCTCAGACCCTCACGGATGTGAGTGTTGTTGGGGGGGGGGTGTGTGTGTCATGGTTGGGTTGTTGGGATCCATTGGTATGGCGGGCCCTGGGTCCTCGGTTTTGGACCCGGGTCTCTCCATGCCGCGACAGATACTTCAACGTTCTCTGAGGTATTGGGGTGGTGGGTGTGGGGCGTGGGGGGGAGTTCTGGTGTTGCAAATGTTGGGGGGGTCCTGGGTAGGGGGGGGTTGTTGAGTACGCGGGCTGGGGGGGTCGGACCACACGTGTCTGAGGTTTTGATTTTTGTTGATTTGCGGGTTGCGCCAGGGTGGGAGGGGGGGCCGGATTCTGGACTGTGTGTCGATAATGGCTGATGCTGCGACTATGTCTCCTCAAAAGACCCTGCGGGTGGTGACATGGAATGTGCGGGGTATCCTAGATAAGATCAAGCGTGGGGCTGTGCTGCGGTGGGGGAAGAGGGAGATGGTGGATGTGCTCCTGCTCCAGGAGACTCACATGCTGGGCTCCAAGGCCCTCAGCCTTCAGAGGTTTGGTTATCAACAGGTTTATCATGCTGGCTTTACGAGGGGGTCGCGGGGGGTGGCCATATTGGTACACCGTAGGGTGGCTTATGTTCATGAGAAGCAATGGATTGATCCTCAGGGCAGGTTTGTCTTTATCAAGGGCCTGCTGGGTTCCGAGCCGGTGGTCTTTGGAAGTGTATACGCCCCTCCCCCCCTGCAGTGGGCATTGTCCGAGCGGCTGTTTGCGCTGTGGGACGAGATCCCAGAGGTTCTGACCATGGTGGGGGGCGACTGGAACGAGGTCATGGATGTGGGCCTAGACCGCCTGAGACGAGCTCCTGTAGTGTCTGACCCCCCCCCCCCCGCGGCTGCCCCCACCAGATTGTGTGCGACTGTGAGTAGTCTGGGTTGGATTGATGTATGGCAGCATTTTTACCCCGCAGTGCGTGCATTCACGTATATGTATCGGCGGTGCATGGGTCCTTCTCGAGGCTAGATTATTTGTTTGTGCCGGGTGCCTGCCTGAGTCGCGTCAGGGATGCCGCAATACTCCCCAGAGGCCTCTCGGATCACTCCCCTGTCCTGGCCACCGTGACCCTCCCCTCTAAACGACAACCTTTTCGCTGGCGTATGTCTGCCTGGCAGCTGCAGCGGCCGGAGTACGTGAACCATTTACGCGAAGCGATTGATCACTTCTGGCGCGAGAACTTGGTGGGGGATGTCGATGCACTAGTTGTGTGGGAGGCGCTGAAGCCTACGCTCCGGGGCATTGATATAGCTTGGTGTGTGGCTGCTCGGCGGAAACATTGGGAAGCCATTGTAACTGCCGCGGCCCGCGTGGAGGAGCTGGAGCAGCGTGGTCGGCTCGGGGGTGATGAGGGCGTCGTGAGACAGCTCCTGCAGGCCCAACAGATGTATGCTTCGGTCCTGTACGAGGAGGCCCGACAGGCGTGGCTCGCCACGCGCAGCAGGGTGTACCAGTGGGGCGACAAGTCCTGTACCATGTTGCATAGGCTTTGCCAAGCGACTTTCCAGCCCCTAGAGCTGCCTGGTCTCACGGCGGATGACGGCTCGGTCATGACCGACCCGGGTCTGCTGGCGGCTAGCTTTGCCCGCTACTACGAGGCGCAATACGCTCCTCGTGACCCCTTGATGGAGGGCGAGATTGCCTCATACCTGGACGACCTGCTCCCGCAGGCAGTCCCCGATGAGACTAGAACCGCCTTGGAGGCCCCGCTTACATCTGAGGAACTCGGGGAGGCCCTTGGCCAATTGAACACTGGGAAGGCGCCCGGCCCGAGCGGTTATCCTAGCGAATTTTATAAAAAGTTCCACGTCCAGTTGGGACCCCACTTTCGCAGAGCCCTAGAGGCGGCGCGGGCTAGGGGCGAGCTGCCACCAGACTGGCGTCATGCCGAGATAGTGGTATTTTTGAAGCCGGGCAGGGCGCCGGACCGGCACGACTCTTACAGGCCGATCTCCCTTCTCAACATCGAGGCCAAGATTTTGGCGAAGGCCCTGGCGAACCGCCTCTTGCCCTACATTGCCGACCTGGTCCACCCTGACCAGGCCGGGTTCATGCCGCGCAGGGCCACCCGGCACAATATCCGGCGGGCGCAGGCGGCGGTCGACGCCATGGGTGCTAGGGATGAACAGGCTGCACTCCTTCTTGCGGACATGGACCGAGCCTTTGATTCGGTGAGTTGGGCATATTTGTTCACTTTGCTGGCCCGCCTCAATCTAGGGCCTGTCTTCCTGTCGTATATTCGTCTCCTCTACACTAATGTTACGGCGTCGGTCCGCGTGGCCGGCGCGGTCTCTGAGCGCTTTCACATCGGACGTGGTACTCGACAGGGTTGCCCGCTGTCCCCCTACCTATTCGCCCTGGCCATGGAGCCCCTGGCGTCGCGGATACGAACTGATGCCCAATTACGTGGCTTTGTCTGGAACGATGACCTGGCGGATAGGATTGCACTGTATGCAGACGACGTCCTTCTGTTCCTCACTGATCTGCGGCGCTCGGGTCCCCGGGTTTTGGAGATCATGCGGGGGTTTGGCGAGGTCTCGGGGCTACACCTTAATCTGAATAAATCGACCCTGTGGATTTTGGGTGGCGGAGTGGTTGCCGACCCATGGGCCGCCGAATTGCGTGTGGCGACGGACGGCCTGAAGTATCTGGGCGTCTTCCTCTCGAACTCGCGGGCCGTGGCCTGGACACGCAGTGTCTTGCCGGTGTGGGAAAGGGTCCAGACAGATGTTAAAACTTGGTCCAGAATGCCCCTCACGATCTTTGGGAGGTCGGCCATCTTTAAGATGGTGGCACTGCCGAGGCTGCTGTACCAACTCCAAAACTTCCCGCACCCTATTGGCATGGAGTGGTTCCGCCAGGTGAACTCTGTGCTGGGCCGCTTCCTGTGGGATGGCGGTGCAGCCAGGGTGGCCTTGAGGACGTGCTTTCTGTCCACATACTGTGGTGGTTTGGCCACATCCGACCTCCTCTCCTACTACCAAGCGTCGCACCTGCTTGTCCTCAATGAATGGTGGTATGGTGATAGGAGTGACCCGGCCTATGCCCTGGAGAGACTTCTCATGGGAGATCGCACGCTTCACACTATTCTCTATTCGGCTCGCGTACGCCGTGGATTGCCGTCGGTCACTAAAGTGGTATTTGCGGTGTGGCGGCAGTCCCTGCGCCGCATGGGTTGGTGGGGCAAATTAACAGCTGAAACGCCGCTGTGGCACAATGGCCTGCTTCCGGAACTGGCGGCCCTGGCCGAGTTTGAGGGTTGGGAGGCTATTGGAATTACACAACTGGGCCAGGTCATGTCAGGCACCACCCTCAAGTCCTTCGAGGAACTCCGCACGGAGTTCCAGATGCCTCAGTCCCAGTTCTTCCGCTACCTCCAGCTGCGGCATGCCCTCGCCCCGAGCATTGCCGGCCTCGACTCCCTGCCGGAGTTCAGCCCGCTTGAGGCAAAAGTGTTTATGGGAGACTTGGGAGACAAGAAGGTCTCTAGGATCTATCAGTCACTTGTTATCCACTGCTCCTCCACTCTCCGCTCCCTTCGGGAGGCGTGGGAGGTGGACGT
Source organism: Lissotriton vulgaris (assembly GCF_964263255.1). Taxonomy (NCBI): domain Eukaryota; kingdom Metazoa; phylum Chordata; class Amphibia; order Caudata; family Salamandridae; genus Lissotriton; species Lissotriton vulgaris. The sequence continues at coordinate 1,386,375,238 of NC_141696.1, read as the reverse complement.
GGGCGCCCTCGATGAGGACGATTGGAGGGAGGCGCTGGAGTCCCCGCGCGGCACCGCTGTTGCGGTTCGGCTCCGCCTGATACAATTCAAATACTTGCACCGTGCCTATTATACACGTGAACGTCTATGGAAGGCTGGCTTGATTGCGTCACCGGAATGCCTGCGCTGTGGGGAGGTGCCTGGCTCCCTGATACATACGGTGTGGTCGTGTGGTCGCCTGGCTGGATTCTGGAGGGGTGTGTGGAGCTGCCTGACTGAGGTCCTGGGTTGGGATCTTCTTCGTACCCACCGGCTGGGCCTGCTGCATATCATGGAAGGGGTTGGGGGCAACATGTATAAGCGTCATCTGTTGCTCCTGGGTCTGGTGGTGGCCAAGCGTGACCTGGCGCAGGCATGGAAGTCTGTGAGGGCCCCCCCCCTGTCTGCATGGAAGGCTGGGCTAGACTATTTCATGGGCCTTGAAAAACCGGTCTTTGAGGCGCGGGGCTGCCCACGCAAACATTTCAAGATCTGGAAGCGGTGGGCCGACTACCGTGGCCTGTCCTTGGAACCCCCGGCGGAGCAGGAGGAGGACATTTGACCGCAGTGACACTTCTGGCCTCAAGTGGCAAAGCCCTGGTTACGCTATACCTGCTTATTCTTTGTACATTTCCTTTGTGTTGCTTTCTGTACACGTGTGGTGGGGGGGGTGTTGGGTACGGGGGGGGGGGAGTTGGGGTTTAGAGTAGGCTGCTAGGGCATCTTTAAAGCTGAGCTTCATTGGCATCTGCTTCATTCATTACTGTCTCTGTCATCATTACATTGATACTGTTGTGGTGATCTTGGTGTGTGAAGATACCACATTCTTGATACTCTTATGCTCAATAAAATTGGTTGTGGAAATTAATGTAACAAGTTGCAGCGTGCATCTTTAGCAAAGTTACACTGTATAGGCAGAATCCTCGCATTTCGTATGAAGTTTATGCCAGTAAGTAGAATGTATGTTGGTGCTGAATGAGATCTCCCTTCTGGGTCGTGGGAGTCAAATAGCAAAATATGGTAGCGTTATTTCTGCAGGGAACGACGTCCTCATAAAGCACTCAGAAAATAATGTTTCTTAAAGTTCAATTCTTTTCAATAAAGTTTTATTCAAAAGTTTCGTTTTGTTGATAAATCATACTTTCTTCAACATTGTATTCGTTTTAACAAATCAAATAATCGAACGCCCAATGCATTTCGGGCAATGTGCCCTTCTTCAGGGGCATAGTATTCTGTTGAGGACAAAAACACAACTGTAATGCTATTGTCGAAGTAACAATTTCAAACAGACATTTTTAATCAGGTTTCTCATTTGAAGTGCCTTATTTCCCTTCTTAGTGCAATATATACAATCCAAAACTCGATTTTTGTGGACCCATGAAAAATAATCATTTAAGTCTGTAAATTGATAGTAAAGAGTATGTTTTGATAAGTGAGAAGCAGTCTTGTGGCAAAGTTCACTGGCCGTCCATTGTTGTGAATTATAAAGTTAATAAAAAAGAAGCAAACGTTATATGGATAGTAATACCTGAATTGTCGCATCAATTGAATCTTTATAGTGGTGTTTTTGAAAATCGACCTGTAAGTAACCTGTAAAGTATACGTGATCACCGATTAGAATTGCAAAGGGCGATTATAAAACAGAGTTGTGAATTACAATTTCAAAGGTTTACATACCAGTATCAATGACCAGCTTGTGGGATATTTACGGAGTTAGTCGGTCGTTTTTCTAAAATGCAAAAATGAAACCCGAAGTTGAGTAACGGTATCATTAACAGCTTAGAAATACGCAATTAGCGTGTAGCTGGTTCTTAAAAATCTTACAGAGAAAGGAATGAGTTTCAACGATGCAGGTATCGAGGTCCGAATAGGATGCGGACTGTATCAGAAAACGCGGTGAGGAGGACTCATGGAACTGCCGTCTTTAACCCGGAAGTTCCATTCAAACAAGCACACGCTTGTGAGTATGGGCATAGACAACGGACAACTTCATGGGAAAGTTATACCATTCTAAGATGGAGGAACTCCGGAACGGAGTGTAACACAAGTAACGGGCCACAAATATATTCGCAAAGTGTAATAATTATGAATTCGGGTCAATTTGATTCTGGTAGAATTGTACCAAAAAGGTGTAAGTGCAATTATCTACCCTCAAAGGCAATAGTCAATACCTTAAAAAAAGTGAAAAATTAACGTAACAATTATTTAGGAAACACAATCTTGAGGTGATCTGTACATCATGATTAACATATCTTACATTGCTTAGATAAAACAGTTTAGATCCATACGATCATTAAGACCTTTTGGTTGACAAGTATTCAAATACGATATCCAAAACACTTCTCTCCGCAAGAGGTGTTGGGAATTGTCTCGGCCTGGTAGTGTGGGAACAGTTTCCAAGATCAAGAAGCGAAGTTGACTGGGAGTGTGGTTATTGTTGTTAAAGTGGCTTGCCAATGGTGATTTAAGATTCTTTGTTCGAATACTGCTTTTGTGTTCGATAATGCGTGTCTTAATTTTATGCCAAGTTTTTCCGACATATGCCAGTCCGCAAGGGCATTTGATGAGATATATGACATTGCGACTGTCGCATGTAGCTGTTACACGTAAAGGGATGGTGGTGCCTTTACTCGGATGTTTTATTTCTTTTTCCTTAATTATGGCATTGCAGTTTCCACAGTTTAAACAGGGGATGGTCCCCTTAAAAATTTCTTGTCTTGCAGGTGTCTTTTTGTTCAAAATTTCTTTTATGTTTCTTGATCTTTGGTAGGCAAATCTCGGAGAATTTTGAAAGATGTTATTAAAATCATTTTCCATAGATAGTAAAGGCCAATTTCTCAATATTGCTCGTTTGATTTTAGCACTTTCGGTTGAGTATTCCGAGACAAATCCCATTCTGTCTTGAGTAATTGGTTTGGATTTTGATTGTAATGGAACCCGTAGGTCTGTTTTGTTCATTTTTGATGTTGCTTCCTCTAGAATATCTCGAGGGTACCCTCGCTCACTGAACTTTTTCATACAAGTTTTAACACTCAATTTTAGAGATTCATCAGTGGAAGAAATCCGTTTTATTCTTAGTAATTGAGAATACGGCAAATGTCTTTTGAGGGATGGTTGATGAAAACTGTTGAAATGCAACAAGTTGTTGCGGTCTGTGGTTTTTGTGAAAACACTGGTATCCAATTTTCCATTGTTTTTTGTAACTTCAACATCCAAAAATGATATTTGTTTGTTTTGTATGTTGTGTGTGAATTGTATTCGATCATTTACCAGATTTAGACGTTCTATTGCTTGCAATAGTTCAGGTAGTGTGCCTTTCCAAAGGATAAATATATCATCGATATATTTCCTATAAAGTATAAGGTTCTTTGTCCAGCACTCCTTATTCAAAATGTTATCCAGTTCGAAACGGTACATAAACAAATTTGCATATTCCGGAGCGGCACAATTGCCCATGGATGTACCAGAGCTTTGGATAAAGTATTGATCTTGCCACGTAAAATAGCTGGGATACAGTATGAAGTTCAATAGTTCCATAATGAATACTTTCAATCCTTCTTCCATGTTTGATGTCATTAATAATGACGCGGTGGCATCCAATCCCAAATTGTGGGGGATTGACGTATATAGAGCTTGTACATCGATTGTACACAAAAGCATATCATTAGTGAACTCCGATTTGTGGTTTTTCAAGATGGTGAGAAAGTGCGTGGTATCCTTTATGTAAGTTGTCATAGATTGCACTAGTGGTTGTAAGTGTTTATCAATATACCGTCCAATCGGTTCATGAATAGAGTTTATTGTCAACACTTTGTAAAAACAATCCAAAATTCACACAACGTTGGCAAGCTATACTAAACAAATGTTTGCTTGATCTGATTCTTTTAATTATTGAGGAACTGGCTCAACTTATCAAAGATTTAATAACAGAAACTCAACAACTTAAGGATGAATTGAATGGAATGTTAAACAAGGAGGAAATGGACGAAATGTTAAATGACATTAACAAACAATTGGAATCATACACTAAAGAAATCAATGACCGAAAAATTAGGAAATTCCAAAGGGACACGCTTGATTACAAGCTAGGAGAAGTTTATAGTTGGGCGGACATATACGCCAAAAGAAGACAGCAAAAGCCAAGTTCAGGGAGAACATCTGACGAAACTTCATCATCTGATGACTCACAATATAGAAAACAGCCTCCACGACCCAAACCAACAACAACCGCTACACCGTCGCAAGAAAAACCAACCACATCTGGTGGGAGTGAAAACACTGGGAACGCTTTTTTAGAGAGAGGCCAGAAACTTCAGACGAACCAGGAGGGGCAAAAGGCCCAATAACAGAGGACGCTATAGCCAAAAACACCAGGAGTCAAAAACCCTAGTAATTAACCTATCTAAACAAACATTGTCACACGCGGAAATGAACGTATTACAAAAAGGACCCTCCTTTGTATCTACCTTCCACTCCAACGTATTAGACTCACAAATCTGTCTACACAAATTCATGAGGGTATTACGGTTACGACATTTCTTTTCTAATGTTATTCCAATTACTGAAGAACCACTCAAGGACACGCTTATGGGTCTCAGGAGTAAAAGCAAATACATTCCTCTGGTAAGCCACAAGGTGCTGGACGCCTTTGAAAAAATCATTCAAAAAGAAATGGAAAAAATCTATAAACAACCAAAATCCAAGTTTAGTAACTTGTCTAAAACTGAGCAAAACATCCTTAAAAATTTGGCCAACAACTCCGAAATTACCATTCGCCAAGCGGACAAGGGAGGAGCCCTTGTGATCATGGATGTCGAATTTTACAATGAACGAATCAATGAACATGTAAACGACAGCAATACCTACTACAAAGTGGATCAAAATCCTACCAAACAATTCATGGAAATACTGGTAAATCTCATTGACAAAACTGTAGAATTGGGGGTTATTGGACAGAAAGAGAAACAATATCTCATCAAAATAAATCCATCTATACCCTACATATATAGGCTACCGAAGGTGCATAAACACCCAACGCACCCACCATGCAGACCCATTGTCTCAACAATAAACTCCATTCATGAACTGATTGGACGGTATATTGATAAACACTTACAACCACTAGTGCAATCTATGACAACTTACATAAAGGATACCACGCACTTTCTCACCATCTTGGAAAACCACAAATCGGAGTTCACTAATGATATGCTTTTGTGTACAATCGATGTACAAGCTCTATATACGTCAATCCCCCACAATTTGGGATTGGATGCCACCGCGTCATTTTTAATGACATCAAACATGGAAGAAGGATTGAAAGTATTCATTATGGAACTATTGAACTTCATACTGTATCACAGCTATTTTACGTGGCAAGATCAATATTTTATCCAAAGCTCTGGTACATCCATGGGCAATTGTGCCGCTCCAGCATATGCAAATTTGTTTATGTACCGGTTCGAACTGGATAACATTTTGAATAAGGAGTGCTGGACAAAGAACCTTATACTTTATAGGAGATATATCGATGATATATTTATCCTTTGGAAAGGCACACTACCTGAACTATTGCAAGCAATAGAACTTCTAAATCTGGTAAATGATCGAATAAAATTCACACACAACATACAAAACAAACAAATATCATTTTTGGATGTTGAAGTTACAAAACACAATGGAAAATTGGATACCAGTGTTTTCACAAAAACCACAGACCGCAACAACCTGTTGCATTTCAACAGTTTTCATCAACCATCCCTCAAAAGACATTTGCCGTATTCTCAATTACTAAGAATAAAACGGATTTCTTCCACTGATGAATCTCTAAAATTGAGTGTTAAAACTTGTATGGAAAAGTTCAGTGAGCGAGGAGACCCTCGAGATATTCTAGAGGAAGCAACATCAAAAATGAACAAAACAGACCGACGGGTTCTATTACAATCAAAATCCAAACCAATTACTCAAGACAGAATGGTATTTGTCTCAAAATACTCAAACGAAAGTGCTAAAATCAAACGAGCAATATTGAGAAATTGGCCTTTACTATCTATGGAAAATGATTTTAATAACATCTTTCAACATTCGCCGAGATTTGCCTACCAAAGATCAAGAAACATAAAAGAAATTTTGAACAAAAAGACACCTGCAAGACAAGAAATGTTTAAGGGGACCATCCCCTGTTTAAACTGTGGAAACTGCAATGCCATAATTAAGGGAAAAGAAATAAAACATCCGAGTAAAGGCACCACCATCCCTTTACGTGTAACAGCTACATGCCACAGTCGCAATGTCATATATCTCATCAAATGTCCTTGCGGACTGGCATATGTCGGAAAAACTGAGCGTAAAATTAAGACACGCATTATCGAACACAAAAGCAGTATTCGAACAAAGAATCTTAAATCACCATTGGCAAGCCACTTTAACAACAATAACCACACTCCCAGTCAACTTCGCTTCTTGATCTTGGAAACTGTTCCCATACTACTAGGCCGAGACAATTCCCAACACCTCTTGCGGAGAGAAGTGTTTTGGATATCGTATTTGAATACTTGTCAACCAAAAGGTCTTAATGATCGTATGGATCTAAACTGTTTTATCTAAGCAATGTAAGATATGTTAATCATGATGTACAGATCACCTCAAGATTGTGTTTCCTAAATAATTGTTACGTTCATTTTTCACTTTTTTTAAGGTATTGACTATTGCCTTTGAGGGTAGATAATTGCACTTACACCTTTTTGGTACAATTCTACCAGAATCAAATTGACCCGAATTCATAATTATTACACTTTGCGAATATATTTGTGGCCCGTTACTTGTGTTACACTCCGTTCCGGAGTTCCGCCATCTTAGAATGGTATAACTTTCCCATGAAGTTGACCGTTGTCTATGCCCATACTCACAAGCGTTTGCTTGTTTGAATGGAACTTACGGGTTAAAGACGGCAGTTCCATGAGTCGTCCTCACCGCGTTTTCTGATACAGTCTGCATCCTATTCGGACCTCGATACCTGCATCGTTGAAACTCATCACCTTCTCGGTAAGATTTTTAAGAACCAGCTACACGCTAATTGCGTATTTCTAAGCTGTTAATGATACCGTTACTCAACTTCGGGTTTCATTTTTGCATTTTAGAAAAACGACCGACTAACTCCGTAAATATCCCACAAGCTGGTCATTGATACCGGTATGTAAACCTTTGAAATTGTAATTCACGACTCTGTTTTATAATCACTATTTGCAATTCTAATCGGTGATCATGTATACTTTACAGGTCACTTACAGGTCGATTTTCAAAAACACCACTATAAAGATTCAATTGATGCGACAATTCAGGTATTACTATCCATATAACGTTTGCTTTTTTTTTTATTAACTTTATAATTCACAACAATGGACGGACAGTGAACTTTGCCACAAGACTGGTTCTCACTTATCAAAACATACTCTTTACTATCAATTTACAGACTTAAATGATTCTTTTTCATGGGTCCACAAAAATTGAGTTTTGGATTGTATATATTGCACTAAGAAGGGAAATAAGGCACTTCAAATGAGAAACCTGATTTAAAAATGTCTGTTTGAAATTGTTACTTCGACAATTGCATTACAGTTGTGTTTTTGTCCTCAACAGAATACTATGCCCCTGAAGAAGGGCACATTGCCCGAAATGCATTGGGCGTTCGATTATTTGATTTGTTAAAACGATTACAATGTTGAAGAAAGTATGATTTATCAACAAAACGAAACTTTTGAATAAAACTTTATTGAAAAGAATTGAACTTTAAGGAACATTATTTTCTGAGTGCTTTATGAGGACGTCGTTCCCTGCAGGAATAACGCTACCATATTTTTCTTTAGCAAAGTTGCCACTTTGTTGCCTTTAATCCCCTGTGCCAATAGGTTATGCTATGATAAAGACATTTGAGATGCGCTAAAAGTCTCACGCCCAGAGGTGTATCACGGTGCTAGCAAACAGAAATGGCAAGTGCAGGAGGCCCGTTTAGACTACGCAAATGCCCTCCTGGTGGGCAGTCCGGGATATTTGATGAAGAAACTGCAGGTAGTTCAAAATGCGGCAGCTAGACTACTTCTGGGACTCTCTCCAAGACAGAGTGTTCTGACCCATCTACGTCACCTGCATTGGCTCCCAGTTGAGTCCTGTCTCAAATTTAAAATGCTGTCCATTGTCCATCGGGCCCTATATGGACTTGGCCCGATCTACCTGCAGAAACGTTTCATCTTCTATAAACAATCTAGGGCCAGATGTAGGTGGCCATTTACCAGCCGGTAACGGCCGATTTCAGCCGTTACCGACGGTAAATGGGTTTTTTGGATGTAGGGGGCCAATTTTACTGAATCGGTAAATTTACCGATTCGGTAAAATACCGAATCGGTATTTTTACCGATTCTGTAACTTCTAGATGTAGGTGGGACTCTTCTGAGTCCCAAAGGCCTTTCAGATTCGGTATTTTACCACCCAATCCAATTGGGTGGTGAAATACCGAATCCAGGTGTGCATGCACACCAATGCCATGTGACAGACAGACATACCCTTAGGGCATGTCTGTGTGCCACATGGCACACATGCCTGTATTTGGGGTGCTAGAGGGTGTCAAAGTGACACCCCCTGCACCCTTGCTGGAATCGGTATTTACCGAATCGGTAAATACCGATTCGGTAATGCCCATTGATTCCTATGGGCTTCAATGCCCATAGGAATCAATGGCATTACCGAATCGGTATTTACAGAATCGGTAAATACTGAATCTTAACGATTCGGTATTTACCGATTCTGTAATACCTACACCCCCCCCCCTCTATTTTACCACTTCTTAAATACCGAATCGGTAAAATACGGTATTTAAGAAGTGGTAAAATAAAATTACCTACATCTAGGCCCTAGACAATTGCAATCATCTGACCAGCTTTTAATACAGAACCCCCGCTTTAACCGCCATAGGATGGGTGGGAGCTCTTTTACCCGCAAAGCTGGATTGGCATGGAATATGCTACCACTGGATCTTCGGAGGGTGCAGGACCCTGTGTCCTTTAAGAAGAAACTAAAAACACTGCTTTTTTGAGGTTTTTTCTTTTGATTGAAGCTTGGATTTCTTTCTGGAGTTAGCGCGAAGATACTTTGAGTAGCTGTGCGCTCTACAAAATTAATATAACATAATATTAGAATATAGAATAACCATGTTTTTAGCAGTTTTTTTTTAATGTAGAGAGATCTTGGCACATTTGAATTTGCAAAGGAAACTTCTTCCAGGAGAATGTTATGTTATGTTATGTTATGTTAATCCAGTTCATATAGCGCATGGCTACCCTAGCAACGGGGCGTCCCAGCGCTTGCAGACATGCCAGAAGGCAGAACAGCGCAGCCAGTGAGTGTATGTTAAATGGAAGAGAACAACCAGGTTTTGATTTGTTTTCGAAAAAGCATGTGGTTGGTGGTGGCCCGTACCCTTAGGGGGATCGAGTTCCAGAGCTTCGGGGCCAGATACCTGAAGGAGCGGCCACCGGCTCTACTCCTCCGGATCTTGATTGTGCGGGCAAGAGAGAGGTCCGCCGAGCGGAGGTCACGCGTGGGGACATAGAGGGAGCAGAGTCCCTGCAAGGTTTGGGGGCCAGCGCAGTACAGGATTTTATGGGTTAAGCAGAGAGTTTTAAATTGAATGCGTTGTTTGATCGGCAGCCAGTGCAGGCGTCAGAGGATCGGGGAAAGGGTGAGAGTAGGAGCTGCCACCGAATCTAAAGGTGCAAATGCGACACATTTTTTGAAGAGCTTGGTTTCGAGGATCTGAGCAAACGCATCGGCTGGTATAAACTGAATTTGTTATGGAAGTGTGTGGGAAGCCGTGTGGTTAATGCTTTGTGTGCTGAGCAGCACTGTTTTAAAATACCCCATTTCCTGTAGGGCTTTCAAAATGACTCGTTTGCTGATACTAGCAGTGTATTCCCATAGTTCAGGCGGCTAGTGATCAGTGCCTAGACTAGGGTTTTTCTTGATGACATAGGGAGCCACATGAAAGCTTTCCTAAGTAGCCGCAGAGAGGAAAAACAGGTGCCACATATGGTGCTGATTTGGTCATTCATTGAAAGTGACCAATGTAGCTTGATACCAAGATTTTTTACTACCTGCTTAGGGCGAGGGGAGGGCCTAATGAGACAGACCACCAGTCTGCTGACCAAGGCTCCTGAGACTTGCCAAACAGCATTATCTCCGTTTTTTCACCATTTAATTGGAGACAGTTGTTAGCCATCCCATCACTGATTTTCCTAATACAATCCGAAAACCTTGTTTTAGCCATATCAGGGGCTTGCCCATAAAATAACTAGTTAGGTGTCATTAGCCTAAGACACAATCTCAAATCCAGGATCTGACAATCTACACGAGCGGGCCATGTAGACATTGAATAACGTTGGGTTCAGGGAAGAACCCTGTGGGACTCCTCTGTTAACCCGCATAGAGGGGGAACTAAAGAAGTGTAAAGTGATGGTTTGGGTACGATTGCTAAGAATATTCCTGAGCCAGTGTGGTGCTCTGCCCTGTATACCTGCATCGTGCAGTCTGCGGATTAGAATGGAATGTGAGGCCATGTTGAACGTTGCAACAGATCCAGCATTACCGGAATACCTGCATCCAAGGAGAGTCTAATGGATCTGTTACTGCAACTAGAGCAGTTACCATGCTGTGCATTGCTCTAAACCCCGATTCTCAGGGGTCTAGGAACTTGTGTTCTTCCAGATATGCGGCCAGTTGTTTGTTTATGTGTGATTCGAGAAACTTTCCTAACAGGGGAAATAGAGAGATGGGGCAATAATTGGAGAGGATATCAGGGTTGGCATTAGACTTTTTTAGTATAGGAGTTACTTGAGCAGACTTCCACTTATCTGGAAATGAGGCCAAATCTAGAGAAAGATTGAAAAGATCAGTAATGTCAGGTGTATTGTTTAAGAACATGTACAAAACAATACAATAAAAAACAATTTCTAAAGCGCACAACTGCCTCTGAAGAGGGGTCCCGGCGCTAGCGGCCTAGGTCAGATGAGAAAAAAGTTCGTTTGCAGAGTTGAAGAGAAAGATTTTCAGGTTTTTTCAAAAACTTGCTTCAAAGGGAGTAAGCCTAAGGCTGGGAGGAAGGGCCAGCAGTAGGGAAGGTGAATAATCTTTCTCCTCTCCTTGCTTTGCGCACCCGAGGAATTTGACGTAGCCTTTGGCTACTGGATCTTAGGGAACAGGATTGGGAGTAGGCTAAAACCCTAAGCTGCAAGGTCCTAAAGGCTATGGTGAGCACCTTAAATTGGGCTTACTTCGCCACAGGCAGCCAGTGAAGGTGTCACAGATGGGGTGTTATAGATTGAGAGATGGGAATTTTCGAGACAATCTAGCCGCCTCATTTTGTACGATTTCCAGGTGACGCAGCAAGTAAGCAGACAAACCCAAATAAAGACTATATGCATAGTCTCATTTTGGATGTCACTAACACTTGTCCTTTGGGACAGGGTGAATCATTCTTCTTAAAGACTTATGGGTGGCGAAACAGATGGCTGTGACTCTTTTTACTCAGGAGAAAAAGAAAGGTTGGAGTAAAAAATGACTCCAAAATTCATAGCAGTTACAGCAGTGAATTTGAGAAACAAACCTTCAAAGAAAGATGGAACAGTCCTGGGTGGGGTTGTTTTAAAGAAACTTCCACATATCACGGTTTAAAATACTGCTCCAAAGCTACAAAAGACAACAATCAGTTGAACACTAACAAAGTTCACAGGACTGCCAGCTGATACTATAAAGCTTACTTAAAAAATATGGAAACATTCAATCTATTTTTTTTTCTTTCAATCAGGCAAAATGAAGGACTATCTTTATAATATTACTGTTAAAATATATGTTGCTTTAAAACACTTTATAAATAGTTATAGTAAGAATATGTTATTGTACCCGCTGGTAAAGTGAGAGTCAACTTTTGCATTGATATAATAGTGATTAATTCAGGTTTACTTTAGTTAGCATTACTAGGCCACACTAGGCGGCAAAACTAAAGGGTGCATGCTTATTTTGTAGAAACGCGCAGAGAACGATCAGGTTTTGTTTTGCTTTCAAAAAATCATTAAATTTCCGCTGAAAACCATGGCCTCAATTTGCATGTGAGAAGATAATGTTTCAGTATCTTCTCTGAGAAAGGATGCACACTATGACCAACCAAAGCAAGATTTTCAGTAGTTACCACTCAAATATACCAAGTGCCATTACCAGCCGAAATACTGGGAAAACGTTCATCAATATTAAATGCCTCCCCTTGACTTATGAAGTAACATTCAAATCTTGACATGCCCTGTGGCACAAAGGACACAAGCACAGCAGTATATCTCCCCAGCTCAGCTAAAATTATCATTCACCAGTTTCTGAAAATGCTAACTTTTCTATCTAATACCACTTTCCACTTGTCCAGAAGAAAATCAATTTTTTATTACTGCCTTTAAAATGTCCGTTTTCAGTTTTTAAGAACTGCTCAGTCCCAAAACATCAGCTTGTCATTTTCTTTTTTTTCCCATCATGTATTCCCATGTATAAATGACTCATGTGGACAGACTACTTTGAATTCCCAGGTATTACAGTCATATGCCAAGAATGCTCACCATAGCACCACGGATGCCTGTATTATGCCAGTAATGCCCACCATTATACTAAGGCCACAATTGTGCCAAGCTGGAAACCATAAGGCTCAAGAATCAGACCATATATCAGTTATGACCATTAATATGCCAAGAAGAGGTACATATAGGCAAGTTGCGCTCTTAGTATGTCTATGATGGCTGCCTGTATACCACAACTAGACCAAAAAAAATCAAAAATATTCAAGAATTACCATTAGTATGCCATTGGCACTGTTATGCCAAGAATGGACACAATTATGCCAGAGATAACACTCTTATGATGGGGGATAGCATATATATTTGGCGGTTCTTGGCACCAGGCATAGTTTCAGGATGCAATAGTGTTTATTATGGACACACACATAAATGTTGATGAATGTCTTAATTTTCTCTGGTCTGGATCATACCCTGTTCTCCTCAGCTGATCATGCATCCAACTGATACGTTTTCACTCTGACTCCTGCAGTCCCGCACTTTGGTGGGTCTGCACTGATTACGGCTCAGGCTACTGCTGCCATACTTTTGTGATGGTACACTGTTCACACACATGTTGTGACTGCTAAACGAGGGACTACAACATGATCAATCTACTTGTGGCTTAATTATATTGAGACTGGATACAGACTGTCATTCTAAGGGTCTTGAGATGATCAGTGCTGCCTTCTTTAATAGGCACCTACTCTCTGAATTTGATACTGAATTTGACTTCACCTCAGAAGGCTACTATGAAGGTACTGGTGAGCTACCAGAAGCTTCCGAGCTACTTGTTGAAGACCCCTGTTCTAATGTTACAACACTGCAAGTTCACTCAGCTGAGCCTCCGCTGACATGTCAATGTTATGTATGTGCAAATGCAGTTCATTGTTTTTTCTCGGGTTTTGTATTAATAAAAAGTATGATTTCTTCTGTGCAACAAATTATGTGCACAGTTAGCCAATGAAAATAACGTACAAGTAGGAGTTGTTTTCAAGTTAAGTAGCATTTTAGTGCTGCTTTTACGTAATGATATGCTATGAAAAGTGTGTTCTTTTTTTATTCAGAAAATTATAAAAACTTTTGCATTTTGGGAAAGAGTCAGGTTCTTTTTCATTCTGTTCCATTCATGTACCGCTTGTGGGTGCTTAGAGAGGGCTAGATGCATGTGATCAATTCTGCATTACAGGTGTATTTTCTATTATTTAATGGATTGCCAGATGTGCAGCGCTTACTTGATTTCCTAGAAGCACATTGTATTATTATGGTCTTTGGATTATGCTAACTTCCCTTTAATTACTTGACTTTTGCTTTATTTTAAGGATACTATTATTTGAATAAACCTAGAATACTGATAACTGTAAAAAACATTGTTGCGCAGGTAGTCTTAATGATTTTGTCTGCCCATTAAAATTAAGGAGTCTCTTTTTCTGATGGTAGTTTGGGAAGTCTCATGGCATGGAGAAGGGCTTGCTCCCAGTGAATGCCCAGATACTACGGATGAGCATACAGTTTTTTCAATAGTTACGGACTGTCTCATTGATGGTTATCTGAGTATATGCATCCTGCCCCTGGGTATATAAGACAAACATTTTGGTCGCCTATGGATATTTCTGCCTTAGAAACAGGTGCTCGGCTCACCCTGCCAGCCTTAGGCTCCGCTTAGTGTACCCTCTGCCAATAGCACATGTAAGTGAATTTATCCAGGGAGTCACACACAGCCCTTAGTCCTTCTGCCCCAGTAACTCTTCCAGTTTTTTTGCCTGTACATCTCCTTCCTCTGCAAACTGCATTATCTTTGATTAGAGACATGTTCTTTCTAACTCGTACCTGACAAAGTATACCTTATTTATAGAGGCTCCGAAAATAATTTCATGGCATCCCATTCATTAGAACACAAAGAACCCTTCTATTGACCAAGGGTGCAAAAGCATTCTATATTAGTGCAGACATACGTCCGAAAATCTTGGTTCCCCCAAAGCCTCTGTTTGAAGACTTCATATGGGTACTTCATATCTTTTCCTAGCCTATGTTGACAAACCTATCGTGATTTGGAACTGGTCAGATAGTTTTCTCTCCTGGTATGTAGCCTCAGCGTATTTCCCATAGTAAATGTTTAAATCTATCCTACCGTGTGATTTATGAGGTTCTTAGCGAATGAGAAGGCTGGAGCATACTACCTTGTGCAATGCACCAATCAGAGCAACTCTCCCTATGGCATTTTTATATGTTGTCTTGAGAAGCATCAGCCTGTATACCCATTCTTCGAACAATTAAAGTGCCCTGTCTAGATTTCTATGACATCCAAGTATGGGATAACCACTTCTGGCATGCCCTGGAAGAAAGCCAGTTCCATAACCATTGGGGATATACACATTCATAAAGCACATTCAGTGGCCATCTAGTAGCTCCTATTCCAACCAACATCTTCCATTACAGTCTGTGTTGAAATTTTGAACCCTTAATAGCAAGGGGCCATCGTCCCTTTTGAACTACCCACTTCAGTTATACCAAATAGGAGGATGAAAAAATTGAAAACTGCATTTCTTAGCCAGTTGAGGTGCTCCACTGTATTCAGATGTGTCTCCTGTAGAAACACCAAACTGCCCATCTGTTGTCTCAAATATGAGAAGGAACAATGTCTCTTGTGAAAACTCTTGGAACTCCGTACATTTCTTAATTTCAAATCGTTTTTAAAAAAGTTTTAGAGAAAAAAAAAGAAGAAAAGTGATACAAAAAGCAAGAGACAGTGAACATAAGGAATACAAAAGCCAAACAGAATGTAACTAAAGTAGTTTGTAAGAGATGCAGACAGGTATTGTCGACAGCCTTAGTAGTTTTGTAGTATTATGATATCAAAATGTATGTTAAGCATTCCTGATACAATAAAGACAGTGCTATTTCGGATAGCATGAATTTCAACACAGTAGTTTGCCTTTGGGATGGGAGTGTCCCAGTACCCTCTGCTTAATGAATGGTCTGCTATACAACAATAACAAAAATAGTTATTTAATGTAAAATAACACAAGTGGCTCACCAAATGGTTTCATGGATGACTTGAGAGAGATATCGGTGTTAACTATTCAAGGTGAGTATGTTGTATTGGGTGGTATATGTCCTTGAAGAGCATCACGGAGGCTTATAAATGAAGGAGGAAAAGTCCATGGCATTTCACATTTTTCTGTTGTTTGAATGATTTGTGGAGATTGGCAGGACAGTGTTATCAGCACCTCTCAGGAATATTAGCAAATCCTGCCACATTTTAAAGTTGACTTGTTTGAAGTTCTTCCAATTGCCCTAGATTATTTTGCATGCTAAAATGAGCATTAAGTTAAGTAAGTCTTGTTCATTGTCATACCATATTTGTGGGTCTAAGAATCCTAGCAAGATATAGGACAATTCTCTGTTTGGTATGATTTGTAGAGTGTATGTTATGTATTCATACATCTTAACCCAGAATGGTTGTAGGATCGGACAATAAAATAACATATGTGGAGGTCTCCTGTGTAGCATTCACAGTACCAGCATAAGGACGATTGAATGAGGTTAAATCTGTGTAGTTTAGCTGGAGTCCAGTAGGTTCTATTTATGATCATGTACTTCGTTTGAGAGAGTATGAGAGAATTTGTTCCTAAAGGGAGTCATGTGTATACGTTTCCAGTTAAACTAAATAGATGTGAAGTTGGGTTATGCTTGCCATCTCTTTTTGTTGACTCTAAGGTTCTTACAAGGTTTGGATAGAAGTAGTTTGTATATGTTGGACATCAACCATGCTGCTCCTGGTTTGCACAATAAGGCAGTTTTGTAATGTCTAAAGTTGGGGAAACGCATACCTCCTCCCTTTTTTGTCTGTTTGGGTTTTACCAGCGATATTCTAGATTTTTTCCCTTACCACATAAAATTGGCGATTGCTTTATTGGTCCCAACCATCTTTATCACCGCTGAGATTCTGGATTCTTCTTTCTTAATTCCAAGCCTTGATTTCACTATCTGTGAACGCTCCACTTGCCAATCAGGCCAGGATCAATATACAATGAACCCAAGCACAATTAACCAAGTTAGTGTAATTTTTATAAGACATCCCTATGCTCCTAGAGTGAAGATTACCCGAAATCATTCCCTGCAAAACATACTCCATAGAAGCAGTACCCTGCAGGTTATTCACCCACCTAATGTGTCCTTGTGTAGCAAAAACAAATGAAATAAATGAAAATCCATCCAATTAACCACAAGCAGCAACACCTATATGTGGGAAAAGAAACAAGGAAACCCCTAGACAGGCCACAGCATGGGGGTTGGAGATGGAACACCCAGCACAATTCTGGTTCAGGGAAGACTTGGTTTGGCAGTTCCGGCAGGACTGTTCCCAAGAGGCACCGGGTCAAGACTGATTTGTATACAGTTGGTTCTGAACTGAGGTGGCGTAGAGAGCTAAAGAATGATGATGGATTCAACCCAGATCTGTAACTGGAGGTGAGTGTCTGAAAAGTTTCAGCGCTCCGTCCATCATCTCCTTGTGTTTACCCAGCACAATCCTTATATCAAAGAACAATGGTTCCAGTGGTATAGTAAAAATAATATGAATTAAATATATAGCTTAATAGCGATAGATATTAGCACCAAGGCCGTCGACGCAACAAGGAATTGAACCTTTAAAAAAAGTGTCTCCGACAGTGTAGAATCACTTTAATAATCAATTATTTTCTCCTTGGTCTTTTTCCTTTTTTTATGTATCCAATAAAAAACCACTGCGCCCCTATGTAGCCTATGTTATGTGTATTGTTATTTTGGTTTCACTGATACACTTGGGACACTGTGCACTTGTTTATGAATTGTTTATGTATTTGTAGGCACCGAACTGTATGACATATTTAAACAGAGTTTATATAATGAAGTAAAAACATGATAGAAATATACATAATTGGTCATGCATTCCTTTCCGCCATCCTTGTCAACCCTTGGTGCTAATATCTATCGCTATTAAGCTATATATTTAATTCATATTATTTTTACTATACCACTGGAACCATTGTTCTTTGATATAATTGTTGGCCCTGGTTCCTATGTGAGTAGGGTTTCCCTTGTTTTCTTTGAATACCCAGCACAATCCAGCATGTGGACTGTTAAAAGGGAACCAAGTGGTAAAATTACAATTTATCCTTTGCCCTTCAAACTTACCAAAATACATCAACTATAACCATACGGAAACAGAGTCTAAAGATTCCAATCTCCATATGATTTTCAGCCTCAACGGGAAAACTCATTCATAATGCAACCACATCCTATCCTTCGCAACAGGTAAATGTGTCATCCAATTGTGGATCTAGTTCTTATCTTAAAACTTTTATGCGCATTTATAAAAAAGTGACAATGTTGCCTAGAGGATGTAAACATTCAATATGACGGACTGGAGAAGGACCTTTGTATGCAGCAGGCATCAACTGTCTTAAATAAATAAATATAATTCAAAAACGGTGGAAGGAATGACTCAGTGTTCGTCATGATTTACTTTGTTCCACTCTGCACTGTTCAAGGTGCCACTGTAGATACAAGTCAAAAAGTAATTCCCTTTGGGCGAATTAATATTAGTATATAAGCACTCACAAACATACAGTGAACTGAACAGTACCCCACATGTAACAAGGAAGCAATGAAAATAGGTGATCATTTCAATACACGTGAAAACACACTGGAAAAATATAGTATTAAAACAATTTATTTGCATACATTACATTAATTAAAAACTGAAAATTGGGAAACACATACAGGACGAAACAATAATCAATAAAATCAACATTCCAATAAAAAGGAGTTTACAGGAAAAAGGACTAAACTCAAACACAAAACAGTAATTTTGAATTTTCCTTAAATTATAATCCTGAATTAACTCCTTGGGCATCGACGCGTTTCGGCGGTATAGTTAATTTGGAGCCGCCTTCATCAGGACAATGTGTATATATAGTTTCCCAATACTTCTCATGCAAGCAAAAGAATCTAGCAGTGTATCATAAGGGGTGTTCTGCCTCCTTATCGTTTGGTAGAGATATTCGTCCAGCGAATTATCTTCTTTATCTACTCAGACTTCTGATTAAAAATAGTGGCGACAGCATTTATATAGATTTCAGTAACGTTGACGCATCCAGCATAATGACTGGGGCAAGAAAATTAAAATCGCTGCGTCTAAACACGCGGTAATTCTGTAGACACTATCGACTTCCACCAGGTGATGGAGCGGTTAGTGAGCCGGTAATACGAGCAGACATCCACGCGGGACGTTCGAGGTATCAAGTCAAGAGGGTGAACACAGAGGGAATTGCCTCGTGTCGTGGGTATTCTACTGGAACCCTGAACCCTGAACTTCACTAAGCTCACTAACCGCTACCAAACGATAAGGAGGCAGAACACCCCTTATGATACACTGCTAGATTATTTTGCTTGCATGAGAAGTATTGGGAAACTATATATACACATTGTCCTGATGAAGGCGGCTCCAAATTAACTATACCGCCGAAACGCGTCGATGCCCAAGGAGTTAATTCAGGATTATAATTTAAGGAAAATTCAAAATTACTGTTTTGTGTTTGAGTTTAGTCCTTTTTCCTGTAAACTCCTTTTTATTGGAATGTTGATTTTATTGATTATTGTTTCGTCCTGTATGTGTTTCCCAATTTTCAGTTTTTAATTAATGTAATGTATGCGAATAAATTGTTTTAATACTATATTTTTCCAGTGTGTTTTCACGTGTATTGAAATTATCACCTATTTTCATTGCTTCCTTGTTACATGTGGGGTACTGTTCAGTTCACTGTTTGTTTGTGAGTGCTTATATACTAATATTAATTCGCCCAAAGGGAATTACTTTTTGACTTGCGTCAACTGTGGAACCCTATCCCTTTGGTTTTGGGGTCCCTCTCTCTTTTATTAGAGAGCCACTGTAGATACACAAAGGGCAATTATTGAAGCCTTTGCAACACATTACGAGGGCCTCTACCGTTCTCGCCTACGGGTCCCCATGGCTGACATAACTGCATATTTATCGGACCTCCCTCTGCAAGAGATAAACGACACGCAGCATGATGAGCTTGGAGCGCCGCTTACGTCGGAGGAACTCCAAACGGTCATCTTTTCCCTTTCCAACGGTAAATCCCCAGGGCCGGACGGGCTACCTGCGGAGTTCTATAAAGCCTACGCTATTATATTAATACCTGAACTACTGCGTATATTTGGGGCGGCAATTACTGACTCTGCTCTCCCTCCTTCCCTAAACGAGGTGACCTTGGTATCACTCCTGAAGCCAGGCAGAGACGAGACCAATATGGGCTCGTATAGGCCATTGGCTCTCCTTAACACTGATTACAAGATCTTGGCATCCGCGCGGGCCCAGCGATTGGCGCCCTTGATGCCCACCTTGGTTCACGCTGACCAAAACGGTTTTGTGCCGACTCGCAGCACGTCGTATAACATTAGACGGCTGTTCAAGGTGCAGAGTCTAGCCACACCTCGATGGCCTCGCTCGGGATGCCTGATACTCGACCTCGAGAAGGCGTGCGACTCTGTGGAGTGGCCCTACGTGATATCGGTATTGAGAAATTACGATTTGGGCGACAACTTCCTCCAGATGGTGGAACTCCTGTACCAGAGTCCCACGGTCCGAGTTCGCACAGGTGGGCTGCTCTCGAACCCTATTAGGGTACGCAGGGGAACCAGGCAGGGGTGCCCCCTCCCCCCTCTAATCTTTGCTCTCGTGATGGAGCCTTTGGTGGCCCAGCTTCGAGCCTCCGGAGCCGACTGGGGTATTCCTTTAGCTGACAGAACTCATGTGGTGTCACTATATGCTGATGACTTATTACTTTACATCAGAGATGTGACTTGCTTTCCCCCCCCGACGCTCACGCGCATTTTCCGTACATTTGGAGAGATGTCGGGACTCAAGGTAAATTGGGCAAAGTCTGGGGTGTACTCCTTTGACGCTGCCACGCCGTAGTGCGCTATTACGGTCCTAGAGGAACGTCTTGTATGGTATACGACAACTTTCCGCTATCTAGGGATATACATGTACCGAAACCCCACTGACGTCTTAGAAGGCAATCTAGTAAAGGCAATCTCCTCCCTTAGGGCGCAGGTAACCTTCTGGAGCTCACTACCGCTCAATGTCCCGAGCCGAATTACTCTAACAAAAATGATAATGTTGCCCAAACTGCTGTATTTCTAGGCTAATCTTCCTGTTTACGTCCCTACCCAAATATTCCACGAATTGGAGACGTTGGTCAGAAAATTGATATGGAACGCGGGAAGGCCCAGGGTAGCGCTGAAGACACTCTACAGAGGCTGGGGGACTGGCAGTCCCCAGCCAGGAGCTTTATTATTTAGCCGCGCAGCTGCAGTGGGTGACCTACTGGTTAAGTGGGAAAAATCTGGGGGACACAGCCACGGACATCACGATCATGACAACAGCTCAAGTACACGCCCTATTTCACCCATTGGCTAAAACCCGCTGCCCAGAGCAACTACACCTAGCAGTGGCGCGGAAGTGTTATATTAGAAGTTTGAAGCTTACAAGCTCCACAAAACCGTATGCTCCGAACCTACCATTACTAGGGACTCCCTGGGTTTCCCTGGGAGGACGGAGTGCTTGCAGAAGCGGCATTGAGCAGCTGGACACGGGCTGAGCTGGATACACTAGGGGAGCTGTTTGCCGAGAGTGCCTTAATTCCATTCGAGGCGCTAGCTACGGATGCGGGGCTGCCGGTGGGACAGTTCCTGATGCATGCAACACTCATACACACACCAACACGGG
Organism: Lissotriton vulgaris; assembly: GCF_964263255.1. Lineage (NCBI taxonomy): Eukaryota > Metazoa > Chordata > Amphibia > Caudata > Salamandridae > Lissotriton > Lissotriton vulgaris. The sequence continues at coordinate 1,386,353,785 of NC_141696.1, read as the reverse complement.
GCTGGGGCTACCTCACAGTGGAATTGCCGACCCATCTACTGATTCAGTATTTACATGTTATGGGGAACGGGTCTCACGTGGTACACTGGCTGGCACAAGCCTTGCACATGCATACACAGTTTTCCCCCTAACGCCTACGAGACAAGTGGACGGAGGATAGGGGACTGGAGTGGTGTGACAGGGAGTGGGCGGCGGTTTTGGCAGGAGCACTTCACATCCCACGCAATTCCCGTTTCAAATTCATACAGTACTATATTATACACCGCGCGTACTTATCCCCAGACAAGATAAACCGATATTTCGGACTGACCACAGCGGCATGCCCTAGGTGCGGCCTGGGGGATGCCAATTTACTACATATGCTCTCGTCTTGCTCTCACTTACAAGACTATTAGAAAGCGGTATTGACCTCCCTGGCGGCAGGGACGGGGGTGGGTTACAACACACATGGGAGACATGTCTGTTGGGCCTCTACAAACGAACGAAACAGACGAAGGTTCCAGACAGATTTTGGGATCTTGGTTTAATTACAGCGAAAAGGCTTATTACTAAGCGCTGGAAGATCAGCGAGCCCCCTCAAGCAATACACTGGCGTCACTCCTTTGATAATTGGGCGAGTGCGGAGAGTGTAGCTTTACACAGGGAAGAAACGGTGGGGCTCCGGGCGTACCCCATAGCCCAGGCCTGGGATGACATTCTGACCGCTTTTCACAGGCGTGCTTACAAGGGGGTATTACTTAGACAAATTCCCCCTTTGCTTACTGCCTTGACGCTGGCGCCTTCTTTGGAGACTGACCCGAATAGTGTTCCTACGCCTACACCTTAGCGAGAGGAAGTGCGCTGTTGCACCATACCTGGAAAGTACACCTGCGGCGACCTGATGGGGTCAGACCTTTGTAACGCCAGAGCAGAGACCATGGCTACTCCCTCTGACCCCCCTATGCGCCCCCCCCCCACTTTCCCCATCCCTCTACCCCCCTCCTCCCTTTCTTCCCCCAGTCCGCACACTTCCCTCCTCTGCCCTTACTGAGACCGGAACCTTGCAGAGCTTTCCTCCTCCCCGGCTCCCCCCCAGCATCAGTGCACCTCACTCCCAACGACTCGCATCGAGGACAGAATACCACACGTGCTCACCCTAGTCTATTTTATTTATTATTTGATTTGTCTCTTTTCCTTGTGTTCTCAGTTCCTATTTCACAAGTTAACGTTTCACATTCGATTCACCACACATAAGGTATTGAATATTGTATGACGTGCTAATCCTTCTGGGGCTACCCCAGCATTTGCGGGCACAGACTTGAACACGCTGACATTGTAATCCCAAGAGATGGGTGCGCTCCCTCTGGGAATGGAAGGGGTGACGCACCTTAGAAATGGGGACATTGACGAGTGGCACACATAACCAGACATACTGCAACACTCTGTCCGACCAGTCCCTTTATTGCATGCAGTTCCTCCCTAATGTGGTGGCGCCTACCAACTGGTACATACCTTCATCGGTTTGTTAGATGTAATCCTCTTTGGTTTCCAATAGACCTTACTTATTCCTGGATTTACTATTCTCTGGGAAAAGTTCCCTAAAGCCGAACGTTTGGTTTGCGGACATTATATGGAAGACACTGTTATCCTAGCGAACTGTTATTGAGTCTATGTATTTGTGCATCAATGATTCCCGTTTTTTCTATCATCTAATTTTCTTTAACATGTACAAGGGAAGGAAACGGGACAATACACACTTATCCTGTGAAGAAATGCTGTTTTGTACTGTAATCTTATATAAAATCTGCAATAAAAGATATTTAAAAAAAAAATGTATTTACTTTGTTCCACTACTCGTATAAAACCATATTCACATAAGAGACAGGCTTTCCGAAAAACAGTTATTGCAACGCACAGTTCTTTCAGACTGTAAATGAACCACAAATAGGTTTCATCTCTTGTTTAATGTCTCAAGTCATGAATCTCAAAGCATCCCCTTGCAAGATACATACATAACATACCTGAAATACATTACACTGTTGGACAGAGTTGTTTTTAACAGAAACAGTTGCTTTTAGAGGTGCTTCCAATGGCACTGTAGTGTGAAGGCGGCATTAAACCCGAAATTGAAGACAAGCACTAGAACACTAACATAATGAGTTTAACAAATGAAGAACACCTTCTTACTTAGTGACTATATGTCGGCTTCGTTTCTGCTAAGTGAACATATGTTTTAAACATTATTTTTCTCTAGCATTACTAAAATGATGTTTCTATGCTTCTGAATAAAACAAAATTGATGTTGACTGTTCGTTAAAACGTTAAGATAGCTATAAAACATGCTACAGAAAGTCATACTTAATATGCTTTAAGTGCATAATGTACTGTATTTTTACTATCATCAACTAATAATGTATTCAATACCCTTGAACATCAAAACCATACACCAACAGAAGTGCTTATTTTGAATCGGCAATGGCTTGTGGGGCGCACCGGTACTCATTTTTGGACACCGGGACTTCTTTTCCATCATCAGACTCAGGTGTTAACAAAGGGGAGAAAGGCACAAAAGGAGGGAAGAATGAGGATGACGGAAAAAAAGTGACAAGGACAGAAAGCAGGCATGAAAATTAACTTGCAAACTTGAGATGGAGGGGAAGGAAGTGCACGGTGGTGAATGAAAAAAAGCATGAGGACAAATTACGACTAAACGGTCTTCGAGTTCTGCAACCACGACATTCGTAAGCACCTGCGGTGGGCTTCTTAGAGAAACTTTGGGCCCTGGCACTTATTCTTTTACAATTTAACTGCTGGCCCAAAGCCTAGCCTAACGAATAAGGCACTGTTAGTAACTTAACCAAGCATATCAGCACACAATAGCGGCAATACGTTAGAACAACCCGATTTAGAGTCTGGACTAGAAAAGGTAACCTTAGACTCTAGAGCCAGTTGGAAAACTTGACAAATGTTCGCCCATCCCGCTCTATCACCCCACCCTACCAATTTGGTGGAATTTATATATTATCCTCAAAGGAGGTGGATAACATCATAGATTTCGAAGACTCTGCCAATAAGCCTGCCCAGCAGGCCTTTTGAAAAAGTGGCAGCGACACTGATTAAAACCCCAACAGTAATATTATACTGTTTCCATGAAACAAGGAAGAATCATCCCAATTGAAGGTGGTACCAATACATGTCCTTCCCCACTTAACTACCCATACTTAAATTCAAAGGGTTTGAATAACTCTGCCTCACGTCCACATGGCCTGGCAATGCCTTAACCACTAGAAAAGAGAGAGCTGGTGCAACAGCTGAGTTTGTGGAGAAGAACTGCCTTGTTATGTAGCACTACATTGTCTCAAATAAGCAAGACTGACCAACAGTAGCTTTACCCACCTTTGCCTCCACTGCTTATGTTCTTAAATGTGAGGATCCTCGAGGCTCAATATTATCCTCCTGCTTTTCAACATCTATCAGCTTTTGGCTAGTTTTGTGCATGTCCTGGAAGGTTTATTCTACTAGTATGTAAATTACATTTAGTTCATGTTAAGCCTTGCAATCCACGGGAAGGTGACCGAGGCACAAGAAAATCCTCCTCCTTTACAACTTAATTTAATGTAAAATGATGGATGTCTGAAAATGTCTCAATGCTTGACAAAATTAAGTATTGTGTCAACATCTATCTCCCCATCCTCGTTTATTTTTAGATGGATGAATACTGTGGGAATGCTTCAGGTGCCAGTCGCTAGGACTATTTGTATGGGTGACAGACCATTTTCTACAGCAACTATCAAGCCCTGAAATAAACTCTCTCTGTCAAACCTACTGAGCTACAGGATTTCGCTCAAGACTTGGTAATATTCCCAATAACCAGACTCTATCATCATGTTGTGTTGTTGATCTTAATTGCACCGTGGCAGTGCAATGAGAATCTGCTAGAAGTGCGCGTAACAAAAAATAAGTAAACATAAATTGTTGGTCTGCTGATAGAGCCAATATAATTTGCAGAATGTTCAACACAGTAGTGCCAATAACACAACATCGGAACTGGTGGGTAATTGTTGTTTCGCTTGTTTGAGAGGGTAGCAGCCTAGAATTGGACGGTTATCAGCAGGAAACCCTTTCATATCTTTGAAGTAGGTTCTTAGTTAGCGTAAATCAATGAAAAGGAAATTTTCTTGAAACTGTGAGACAACTGTGCGTGAAATAATGTTTTGCAACGTAAAACCTTGCACAAGGTATTGTTCTAAACGGGGTAACATTTTCAACTAGATGCTTATTTAAAGGGTATGACAAAACAATGTGTATGGTAAGGCATTGCACTAGCAAGTAATTTCACTAGGTAAACCCCGAGTAGAAGATTGATTTTTACGGCTAAATCACTGCATACTGTACAGACCTGCTTTGGGTATGAAATTCCATTTAGAATCTTACTGCATAACATAAGGGTTTTCAATCGATTCTTCATTTGTACATAGGGTATTTATAACAGCAAAGAGTTATTGAGTAGAATACTTGATTTTATATAGTACTTCACAGCACACTGCTGTCACTTGCAAAACCGTAAATAAATAACAGGTGTTACTATTACCAAATGTATTTGTACTCCGCTTCAGACTCTCCAATACGGAGAACTGAGTTGGCCTTGCCGCAATTCAAACTCATGACCTGCAGATCACTGTATATTACGGTACACAGTCTTTAAAAATAATCTAAGATCTGTGTACATCGTTTCAGATTGTCAGAGCACGCAGAGATACAACATTGTCTTCAATCTCTGTGTTATAGTCTTGGCTTCCATTAATGACAGCATTAATTTGTAAGTGATCTAGAAACACTGGGTCTGTGACTATACGGAGTGTAGTGGTCACCCTAAACCAGTACTGCTATAAGGTGGTATGTGCAAAAATATATAGTCACTACATGTAGCCAATCGCTGAAGATGCTTCACAGGAGAACTGATGTCACAACATGCCAAATCATTCGCAACAAACGTAAGGCACACAGTAAAACATTCAGCAGACTAAATATCAATGAAAACTCTCCCCAAGTTCCCTACAGAGCGCCTTACCTACTGTATTCCGAAGATATCCTCCAACATCCGATTGCCTCTGCGGTTCCTGTCACCGACTTACTCTCACTAACGCAGATATGCGAAGGCAAGGGGAGGTAATTGGAAAGCTGGTGTTTACCCTGATTGACAAGCCGGGGGCGGTCTAGGAATGTGTTTGAGGCGGTCCTAGAGGTGAATCAAGCGGTCGGCGAAACAACAATACCCGCCCAAAACAAAATGTCCCGCCCACCCCGACCACTAAGAGCCAGAATCAGAGACCGCCCTACTGCTCCGGAAGAGTAAACATCCTTCCCAGCCTGCACCGGAATGCCTCACACATGTGTTGATGCAATCGATGGACCAGCCGCTCGAGATCCGGCACTGTTGTAAGCAGCTACGTGGACCGGTGCCAGAAGGGGAGGACTCTAGTCGTCTGGTGCCGAGAGGGCGGAAAAGTCAGGGTCTGTCAGCGACCTGTAAGCTCCAGGAGCTTATTACTTGCCTTTACTCAGGCGGGAGACTCCCGATTATTAAAGCAAAAAAACCCAATGCAATCGGTCTCGCATTTGCGAAAGTTTAAGCTAGTGGCATTGTAATTGACATTGCCTTTTACTTATGTTAAAAAACAAAACATAAATAAAAGGCAGTGTCATTTACAATGCCAATAGCTCAAACTTGCGTAAATGCGAGAACTATTGCATTGCAGATTCTTGTATTGCTTAGGCATTCTTCGTATCTCAAAACCCCCTGGGCAATTCCATCCCCCCTTTAAAGTCGTAATTCCACTACTGGCAGACCCTTGGCCAAAGTTGTTTAACTGCAGCCCTCGCCCACCATGCTGCCACACTCGTGCGCACTTTTACCTCTCCTTTAGCTAACTCTATTTTTTATGGGGCACTCTTGAAGGGTTAGCCCCCCCCCCCCTGCCCCCCCCCCCCCCAAAGGTTGGGACCTCTCCTTTATTTATTTATTTTTATTTTAGGCTTTTTTATATAGCAGAATCTACCCGAAGGTGTCAGAGCGCTTCACAATAGGAACAGTAATTTTTATTTTATTTTATTTTGGAAGTTTTATATAGCGCTAGCTTAACCCGTAAGTATCAGAACGCTTTACATACACACAGTAAACAGCGGAAGGACATTACATTACATAGTAGGCCGGCAGTAAGGAAGCAAATCCACAGAAACAAAAAAAATACAACATGGGCAATAAATATGTAGTGCAGCGGAGGAGGAGAGAGCAATAAAAGAAAAGGCCAGAGTGACATAGTCCGGTCACCCACTATCCATGAATGTCCAGATAGAGAGGAGACAACTTGGATAACGAAGACTAGGTTAGTTGACGTTGGTCATGAAAGTATTTGTTTAGGAGATGGAGTTTCAGGTCCCTTTTGAAACAGGAGAAGGAGGGGTTGCATCTGAGAACTCCAGGGAGAGCGTTCCATATCCTGGGAGCGTTGCCCGAGAACGATCAGGATTGAGTGGTTTTCTTTTTCAATTTCGGAGGAATAAGAAGGAGTGAGTTGGAGCTTCTTAATGATCTGGATTGACCTGCTCTACTCAGTTTATTATTTAAGTAGTTGGGGTCAGGAGAGTGAAAGGTTTTGTGAGTGATGCAGGCCAATTTATAGATACATCTCACTTCCATGGGAAGCCAATTTAGGCAGTTGAGAGCTGGAGTGATGTGTTCAAATCTTTTAACTCCAGATACAAGTCGAGTGCACCTGTTCAGCACTGCCCTTAGAGGGGCTAGGTGAGCTTTCGGTGTCCCTGTAAGGATTGCATTCCCGTAGTCGATTTTAGAGAGAACTAGGGATTGGACTACTGTCTTGAGGTCATCGTGGGGTAGAAAAGGTTTCAGTTTCTTGAGGTGTTTTAGAGAGAAGAGAACACTTTTTGCAGAGTTTTTGATGTGCGCCTCCATTGATAAGTTCTTGTCAAGGGTGATGCCTAGAGACTTAACTGAGTCGGATAGGGTAAGGGGGCAGTTTAGTGCTACCAGATTATTGAGCCACTCTTGAATTGGACGTTGGTTTCTTTTTGGAGAGAATAGGATTATTTCTGTTTTGTCTGGGTTGAGCTTTAAGTGGTTAAATTAGAACCAAGTTTGGATCTCGGTTAGGGTGGTATTGAGGAGTTGGATATCGCTGGGAGACTTGATCCTGAAATAGATTTGGGTGTCGTCCTCGTAAAGGTGGTAGTTCACTCCGGCTTTTTTCAATATGATTGTGAGGGGCTCCATGAAGAGATTGAAGAGGGACAGGGAGAGGATCGAGCCTTGCGGGACCCTAAGGGTGACTTTAGTTGGCTTTGAGAGACAGGAGTTAATTTTAATTTGTTGCGAGCGGTGTTGAAGGAAGGAGGTGAACCATTTTAGTACTGTGCCATTAATGCCAGACCGTTTCGACAGGGTCTCCAAAAGGGCTGGATGGTTTACTGTGTCAAATGCCGAAGATAGGTCAATAAGGATGAGTAGGCAGGCATCCCCTTCGTCTAGGGCCTTGTGAATGTGGTCGGCGACATTGAGCATAGCAGTTTCCATGCTACAGCCTTTTCTGAAACCAGATTGAAAGGCATCAAGGAGGTTGAACTCATCAATGTGCTTGGAGGAGAACACATTTCTCTAATGTTTTTGCAAGGAATGGGAAGTTAGAGATAGGTCTAAGGTTGTTAAGATAATTAGGGACAGCCCCTGATTTTTGTCCAGAAAGGGGAAATGGTGTGGTTGAGTTATTTTATGATTTTGGAAGGGAGGGGGTCCATGGTGTGGGAGGAAGGTTTTAGGTTGGAAATTATATTGAAGACCTCGTTTACCGACATTAGCTCAAAGTCAGACCAATGCGCATTGTTTTCTAGCTGGAGGTAGGTCGGATTGTCCTTGTTGTATTTTTTTTAAAGTTTATTAATTGATTTTCAAAATAATACAGAATAACACAAAGTGAGATACCCAAAGGAAGAAGACAGAGAAAGAGAAAGATACAAAAAAAAGAAACAGTGCACACGCAGGAGCCAACGATAATCCCTCCAAAGCAGCAGCTTAAATAACTGTGAAAATAAAATACATGTATTGACAGATAGAAGCAAGGCCCATGCGACAAGGGGCCTACAGCAGATAATAGCTATCACAGAGCACTTACAAAATATCAGTACATGGCACAAGATCATTTACATTAAATCCCGCACATGTGGCATTTTCAGTTCGAGCCAGCATCACTAACAGCATCAGTAGCCCCCTCAGAATCCCTAGACTGCTCCCGAGCCCAGTCAACGTAGGGGCCCCATATTTCTTTAGACCTGGAAGCAGGCGGCATGAGTTCCCAGAAAGTAGCCAATTGAGTCTGGCCATACGTGACCTCTTGTATCCAATTTGCAATCGTGGGCCTCCTCTTCCTACCCCACAGCCGGGATATTTGGCGCTTGGCAAAGAGTAGCAGTAGCGCATGCAATTTGCGTCTCTTGCCTTGCGTGTCTTTCACATACCCCAGCAGAGCTAATAGTGGGGATGGGGACACTGCCATCTCCAATATCTGATTTATAGCCTCAAATATCGCAGACCAGTAGTCAAAAATGGGCGGCCAGAACCACGCCATATGTAAAAAGGTGGCGGCGGTTGCACCACAGCGCCAGCTGCAGCCATCCTCTCTCAATCCCATCCTATGTAATCTAATAGATGTCCTGTAGTAACGGTGTAGAAATTTGAAATGAATTAATCTGAGTTTATAGTTGGGTGACAGGTCGGACATCTGAGCACAGCAGTATGACCACTGGTCGTCAGACAGAGGGGAAGGCAACTCTGCAGACCATCTGCGGCGAGCATGAGAGGTAGTCACAGGGGCCGCTTTTTGCATTGAAGTATACAATCTGGTAATGAGCAGACGCGAGGACGGAGTACGCAAGAGATTTTCCAAGGCGCTTAGCGGAGTTGGCTGGGAGGGGAAATCACTATGTAGTGCCTTACATGCAGCCCGAAGCTTGTGATATAAAAAAACTTCACCAAAAGGCACTGTTTGACCGTCTTCTGCAACAGGGGGGCCCGGAACTGCCCTTCAGGATATAAATCAGCAAAGGTGTGCAAAGACAATTTCTGTGCCATCTTATCACCAAGTTCATCTGTAAAATTGGGCAACATAGGATTACGTGCAAGAGGAATAGAGGGGGCATACAGCACCCTCACTCCATACCTTCTCCGCAATCCCTCCCATGCCCACCGCAGTGTCTCAGATGTGTCAATGTCTTTCCCAAGCTTCTTATAGGATTGATATAGCGCAACCCGGAGAGGAACAGGCGCCACCACGTCAGTTTCGACCGCCACATGAGGCTGGAATGGCGTTGGGTGCACCCAATAATGCAGGAATTGTGCCTGCCCACACAATGCGTACAGTTTCATATCTGGCGTGCCCAGCCCACCTTGAGCAGTCAGTAGCGACAACAGGGCCCAAGACACCCGAGCTTGGCCATTCGCCCAGACCAGAGAGACTAATTGGAATTGTAGTGATTTAAAAAAGGGGCCAGTGAGTATCAGTGGCAAGTTCACAAAAATATACAAAAATTTAGGCAAGACGATCATTTTAACAAGTGCAATTTTACCTGCAAGCGACAATGGAAGTTTAGACCATAAAACGACCTTGTCCTCCAGCCAGGACACAGCCCTCCCATAATTCAGAGCCCAGAGTTCTTGTATGTTACAAATAATCCAGACACCCAAATACTTCACTTGGGGCCCGATGTAGGTCGGTCGGTAACGGCCGAAAATCGGTATTTTCGGCCGTTACCGACCGGTATCCAAGGATTGGCATGTAGGGGCACAATTTTACAGAATCGGTAAATTTACAGATTCTGTAAAATACCGAATCGGTATTTTTACTGATTCGGAAAATCTCAGATGTAAGTGGGACTCTTCTGAGTCCCACAGGCCCTACAAAATCGGTATTTTACCACACAATCCTATTGTGTGGTAAAATACCGAATTCAGGTGTGCATGCACATGTGTGCATGCACACCTAGCCATGTGACAGACAGACATGTCCTTAGGGCATGTCTGTGTGCCACATGGCGCACATGCCTATTTGTGGGGTGCCAGAGGGTGTCAAAGTGACACCCCCTGCACCCTTGCAAAATTCGGTATTTACCGATTCTGTAAATACAGAATCGGTATTTCCCATTGATTCCTATAGGCTTCAAAGCCCATAGGAATCAATGGGAAATGCCGAATCTGTATTTACAGAATCGGTAAATACCGATTGTTACAGAATCGGTATTTCAACATCTGGAAATACCTACATACCCACCCTTTAGATTTACCGATTTTTAATTACCGAATCGGTAAAATTCAGTAATTAAAAATCGGTAAATCTAATTTACCTACATCTGGCCCTTGGTCCTGTTCCCATTTCAACAGGAATTCTGAAGTCACCGCCTTTGTGTTGTCAGTTAAGGGGAATATCACTGATTTTGCCCAGTTTATATTCACCCCGATAACCCACCGAATTTAATGAACTCACGCAACACGACGTCCAGATTGCGCCCAGGGTCTACAATATATGACGTTATGTCGTCCGCATAGAGCGAGATCAACAGACTACGGGCGCTAAAACCAATCCCTTTATCAGTATGGTGCTGAAGGATACGTGCAGCCAGCGGCTCTATCGCTATGGCAAACAGCAAGGGCGAGAGTGGGCATCCCTGCCGTGTACCGCGCGTAATCTGGAAGGGATCAGATACAATATTATTCACCCGCACCCTGGCCGTTGGTTCGGTGTATAGCAATTTAATCCACTGGAGCAATAAGGGGCCGAAACCCATCCGTGTCAGTATTCTAAATAGGAACGGCCACTCAAGGGAATCGAAAGCCTTTGTTGCATCCAGGAACACCACTGCCACCTGGACATCCGGATGGAGGTAGTGTAGGACAGAAAACACCGTTCTCAGATTATGTGACGTAGATCTCCTGGGAATGAATCCTGACTGATCCAGCAAGGCAATAATTGGAAGTAAAGGCTGCATCCTGTTCGCTATCAACTTAGCCAGTATCTTGACGTCCACGTTAATGAGCGATAAGGGCCTATAGGAATTTAGATCCGTTTCCGGCTTATCAGGTTTGAGCAAGGTGACAATTATTGTCTCGCGCATGGAGTTCGGCAAAACGATCACTCGGCCAGTCCTGGAGTGAGTCACCCCTGTATTGGCCCCTGCACCTCACCTTCAAACAGCGCGGGCACCCCAGGCCTCAGTGTCGGCGATGTCTTTGAGGGCCGGGCCCGGCTCCCGCACTGCAGCACTGTGCGCCCGACCTGAGCCGGCCTCCAGCACACCACCGCACCGCGAAGGAGCCGGAACACCCAGCAGGCGATCGGGTCACCTATAGACGGCGGGAATGTCCGCAGCTCCCCTGCACCACAGACCGCCACAGGCTGGCGTAACCAACAGCACAGGCCTCGCCCTTAGGCCTCCTCCACAGAACCGGCCTCGAGTAGAAGGGGCGGCCGCAACTGAGCTCCAAGATGCCGCAGTAGTGTTCGGTCACGGGCAGAGATGGCAGCAAACGCGACCGACAGTCAAAACTGAACAGCAGAATTTCCCCCTGCGATTACCGCTTCTATAGCGATCGCCGTGCGACGTGAATTGCAGAGTCTCAGCCCCTCAGCATGTACGGATCATGGATATATAGGGCTTCGGCCGGCGGAGCGCGCCTAAAGAGCGGCCATTCCGCGGCACAGCAAGCCACGCCCCCTGATTGTCCTTGTTAAGAGCTCTTTCCGAGTGGTCCTGGGAGGTTGAAGGGGGGGCAGGTTAAGGGGAAAGGAGGGTTAGCAGTTTGTAAGAAGGATTGATCAATTTTAGAAACTTTATTGGTGAAGAAGGTGGCAATTTCTTCACATCGCTCATTGTTGGCTTCGATTTCTTGAGAGGGAGTGCAGTTAGTTTGGCTTTTAACAATGTTGAAGAGTTCTCGTGGTCTATTTTTCACCAGATCAAGTTGGCTGAGGAAAAAAGATGCCTTTTCACTGAAGATGTGTTTTTTGTATGACCGTCGAGCAGATCTAAGATGTGTTAGGTGCAGGGACGAGGGGTTTTGTCTCCAGGACCTTTCTGTTTGTCTGAGTTGGCGCCGTTCATCATTCAGCTCCACGTTAAGCCAGGGTTTTGATTTGGTTCTCCTCAGTTGTTTGAGTTTGAGAGGAGCTACTTGGTCTAAGACCTCTGTCATTTTTGAGTTGAAGTGAGAAGTGAGGTCATCAGCCGTCCATGATGAGGGATGGAGTACAAGATGGGGATGAATCTTGGCTTCAAGTTCGGATAGAGGTATTTCTTTGATGTTTCTGGTTAAGATTTTAGGTTTGACAACACAAATAGGTTGGAGGCTGGCAAGTGTGTCGATCTTGAACATAATGAGGTGGTGGTCGGACCAGTCAATGGGAGTAATCTCTCTCAAGGAGATCAGAGATCATGAGACCATGAGTAGAAAATTACATCAGAACAAATTACACAAAAGCAAACGTTAAGTTACATGAGGCAAAAGAGACAATTGTGAGCAAACAAAATACAAGAGGTAGCAAACGGTACAATACAGGAGGAAAAAGTGGCATGTGTGCAAGTTACAGAAGCGTGCAAAGTACAAGTAGAGGTATAATACTGCAACAAATGACAGACACTCAAGCACAAGAATAAACGTTGCGTAGGCAATGGTGGCACTTGTGCAAGTGTCTAAAGCAAACAAAATGTAGGTAGCAACCAGTATGTTACAAGAGAAAAGTGACGTGTGCATGTTTCAAAAGAGTACCAAACACAGGAAGAAGGATAATACTGCAATAAATGGCAGAACACACTGGGAAGGCATTTTCATAGTCAAAGGACAATAGCATTTTCTATAATGTAAGCTCTTCCTTCAGATAATAGAGAGGGCGTGAATTAAATTTGGAAGTGTCTTTGAAAGAGGAGAACTTTGAGCTCCATTTTGAAGGCCTGGGAGGAGGTGGTGGTCCGGAGCAGAGGCGGAAGTGAGTTCCAGATTCTCACCGCCTTGCCTGAAAAGGATTGGGCCATCGTTCTTTCCTTCTTGAAGGTGGGAGGTTCAAGCAGTAGATTTTCCGCATTACGAGATGGTCTTGAGCCTCCAGAGAGTTTCAGTTTATTTGCCACGTAGGAGAGGAGGAGTGCAAGGCTTTGTGGGTGATACAGGCATTCTTGTAGATAGATCTTGCCGCGATGCGAAGCCAGCAGAGGGTGAATAGCATGGGAGTGATGTGGTCGCTTCTTTTGGCCCCATAAATGAAGCGAGCTGCTGAATGGAGAACAGATTTCAGGTGGGATTTGCGGAGGCCAGTAAGAAGAGAATTGCAGTAGCCCAGTCTGGAGAGGACCAGCGATTGGACCAGGGTTTTAAGGTCTTGCTCCAGGAAGAAGGGACGAATTCCCCAAAGAAGGCGCAGTTGTATCGAGCAGACTTTGCAATGGAATTGATGTGGGAGATTAGATTGAGATTTTTGTCGAGTATGACACCAAGGGATTTTGCGCTGTCGACAATGATGGGTTTATTGTTAAGTAGATTCATCTGATCCATCCATGATTGAACCGGGGGAGAAGAACGTGAGGAGGAGAGGAGGAGGAATTCAGTTTTGGAGGGATTCTGAATCAGTTGATGAGTTTACATCCAGTTTTGAATGGAGTCGAGAGTAGAGCTTAGGATGGAGAGATCATGAGTGGAGGTAACCTTGAGGTACATTTGAGTGTCGTCTGCATAGTGATGATTGTGGATCCCGGATTTACTTAGGAGATTGCCCAGTGGTTCTAAATAGAGATTGAACAATGTGGGTGCAAGTATAGAGCCTTGAGGAACACCTTGACCTACCGTCAAAGGAGATGAAAGACTGTTAGCTATTTTGATCACTTGGGATCTATCAGAGAGGAAGGAAGCAAACCATTTAAGTACAGTGCCCTCCATGCCCATTCTCTGTTGAAGAGTGTTGAGGAGAGTGTTGTGATTGACAGTGTCAAAGGCTGCAGAAAGGTCAAGGAGAGTTAAAAGACAAGACCCCCCGAATCGAGTATCTGCAGCGCGTCATCAATCACTTGCAGCAGGGCTGTTTCAGTGCGGCAGTTTTGGATGAAGCCGGACTGGAAATTGTCAAGAAGATCGTTGTCCTTGATATGACGAGAGAGTTGTTTCGCTACACATCTTTCTGTGATCTTCACAAGAAAAGGTAGGTTGGTGATGGGGTGGAACTTGTTGAGGTGATTCGCATCAGCAGTGGGTTTTTTAAACAGAGGGGTGACCTGCCCAGTTTTGAAGGAGACAGGAAGGGAGCTTTTACAGAGGGAGAGGTTGACCAGAGTGGTCCAATAGGAAAGAGAATGGGAATAGAAGTCAATGGCAATGGCACTGGGGATGGGGTCAAGAGAATGGTTGGAGGGCTTTGTTTCGCAGATGCGATTGAGGAGGGCATCTTGTAGTTATAACAATTAGATGGTTTTTGGCACCTTATAGCATGTCTCTTCTGTTTATATGTGCTACTGTAACCAAACCTTTATGGTACTGGAGTTGTCAACCTTATCGCTGAGCTGGTATTGCCGGAAGCAGGAGCCATGACGTTAAGGGGCCAGCATCGATCATTTGATTCACCAAGGCTGCTTTACAATCAAGTAATACCCAAACTCGCCAACAGGACCAAAAATGTCATAACTTTTCCATGTACGTAGATGCAGCTCCTGTGGGGGAACTGTATTCATTGATTGATTCTTTCATTCATTCATTTCCAGTAGACTCAGCTTCCATCACGCAAGGGTATTAATGGATTCAATTAATCCACTCATTAATTATTTATTAATGCCCTAATTTCTGTGTTTGTTCATTTCTGTTAGCCTCAGCTTTCATGTGGCAACACACTCATTTGTTGAATGCATTAAACCACTAGCCATGTGTTTATTAATTCATAGTAGCCTAGCATTCTGTTATTGATTCCATTCATCTTTGTCAGTTGATTCAATTCATCAGCCTTCCATCCATGCATTCTTTCGTTCACTAGTGCACCTATTCATTGATTGATTCAATTAACCAGTTGATTCATTAGTCTATCAATGTGTTAGCTCATTTATGCATTCATCCATTCTCGAGTCAAGGCTCAAGCCTGCAAATGGGACATAAATGGATTGGTTGATTCAAATCACCCAGTCATCCATCCATTATTCAGCAACTGAGCTTAGGTAGCGCATGCGCTTGCCAAGTTGGCTTTTTATTGTCTCAGGGGCAGCCCTATTTCCCCTTAAAGTTGTAATTGCACTCTTGGCAGTCCCTGGTCCAAAGTTGTTGAAACGAGCCCCCCCTCTTTTAATGCCACACTTGCGCATAGTTTTACCCCTGTTTTCAGCCACCTCTATTTTCCAACGCAGTAAACTCTTTGTTCATTTAGCACCATTCCCTTGGCTGGCGTAGGGATAAACTGGTAGGCATGTACTTGTAAGTACTTCCAGCTTGTGACTAAGTCCCACATCATTTAAGTATTCACAGAGACTAAAACTGTTCTCAATAAGCGCTGCTGCTTGGCCGCCTAGCATAGCTAAAAATCAATCATCTTTCCCCAACTCCCCCATTGCACCAGCATGCCATCTATAACCATGTGCTGCCAGTGTGCACTTCAACATCACAGGACTGCATCGTTGCCCCGTCTGCCTGCACCTTAAAGGTCTCTGGTTGTGCGGCATCCATGCTGGTTTAAAAAAAGCATTTGCAATGCAATAGGTCTCGCATTTACGCAAGTTTAAGCTATTGCCATTGTAAATAGCAATGACTTTTATTTATGTTATAAAAACCAAAAAAATAAATAAAAGGCATTGTCATTTAGAATGGCAATAGCATAAACTCGCGTAATTGCGAGACCTATTGTATTGCAAATGATTGTTCCCTTTGTCGATATTACGGACCATGGCATACTATGAAATTAGATTATTATTCGGCATAATACTATGGTTACTCCCCATGATGTCACCCTTTTCCGTAGAATAGCCCTGCCTATTGAAACTAATGCTGTTGTGAGAGTAATGTAAATAGGCAACATAAATGAAACTCCTCTCTGGGCGGCAGCCTTTCTGGACAAGAGTTTTAACAACAGGCGTCCATTGGTGGTTGAGATTTCGCACCTAAAACCAGTTCAGAGTTTAGGCACTGCCAAGTTGCAATTTAGTTAGTATTTCCAGACATAACGGACCTGAAAGTTCTTCTCCTCCAACGATATATTAGCCGAGATGCTGTAATCAACTCTTGGCGCAGAAACCAACACTGCTGCAACCTTTTTACGGTTGTAAATGCCTCTTGTACATTCTGCTTTATCTAATGATCTACCATGTTATATTTTCAACCTTTATAATTATTTATAGTTGTATACATTCATCTCAAACTGTTGGACAGGCCACGTGAAGGGCTTGCTCCCTCCCCGCACGACCAGGCCCGAGCCTGGCTCTTCAGGTGTTACCCGCAACAACCACCCGTTTCCCGTCTCATATGGGACCCCTGCCCCTGGACATCTCCCCATCATGGGCCCCGATTCCCTACCGGCCCTCTCGCCCGGCCTGGGCGCCATCTTGGACACAGCACCACGAGGCCGCGTGCCTCCGATCGACCCTAACCCTGGGCCTGGCCAGGCCCCGACATCCCGGCACCACCATCCACCCAGGAGGTGAGCGGACTACTTGGCAGGTCAATGGGAGAAAGAGGTGTCGATGGCTCTCCCCCGCCAGGTGCCGATCGCCCCCAGCTCCCTCAGGCGCTGGCTCCACCCCCCTGCTGGGTGTCTGGACTCCCTCATCCCGGACCTCCCGACCTCCAAGTGCGAGGGTCCGGACATCAAAGGGCGCCAGACCTATAACTGGGGCAGCTCCAGAGCAGGAAGGCAGTTGTATCCTGGAGTCGAGAGACGCAGTGAAGAACTCATCCTTGACGGACTACTGGCGCTGCCGTAGCCCTGCCTTGCGAACTATCGACCTGCCTGCTGGCGCTGCTGCAACCTTCTGAAACCTTCATCGTCGTCGGGACCTGCTGGCGTGGCCGCGGACCGTTTGTAACCACCACCTTCATCGGGACCTGCTGGCTCCGCCGCGGACCGTCGCTACCTTCAACCATCCCGGGACCTGCTGGCTCCGCCGCGGCCCGATCATCTAGAACGCCGAGCTCGAGGATTGTGAGCTATTTCATCTTCCAGATTGGTAACGAGACTGTCCCGCTACCCCTTTCCCAACCAAGAGACTAGAATAGAGGGGACCCCTGAGTCCAGACCTCCTTGTACCATTTTACCGTACCTAAAGAATTGCTTATAAAGTAACGTTGAACCTTATCCTTGTGTGGTGTACATCTGTGGGGGGGAAGTTACTTGTCTGTACGATCGCTGGAGACGGCTCTCCCCGGAGACCTCTCCCCTTGTCCTCTGCCGACCCTCCCGGTCCGTCTAACATTGGTGGCCAGCGGCGCGATCCGAATCAACGCGTAATCGTACAGAGAGTAGCTCACCCCACGACAAAACCACAATGTCAACCAAAGAAAGCGGATCCACCGAGAAATTCCAGATAGAGAAATTGGAAGAATACAGCCATCGTGAGTTGAAACAATTCTGCATGGAACTAGGTATCGCTACCACCGGTCTGAGTACTAAAGACGATTTCAAACACGCCATTGAGTCATGGGCAGAAACCGGGGCCGTCAGACCCCCGGACCAAAATGTCGCAGCAGCAGAGAAAAACACCACGGCTCCCGAGGAGCAAAGAACGGGTCTCTCGCAAGATGAGATCCAAGAACGAGAAAGAAACCGACTACATGAGCTAGAAATGGCCTGGCTCAAAATGGATGGCGAACTCAAATTAGCCGAACAAAAACTGAACCTGGAACACCTGCGGCTCCGAGAAGAACGGGAAGAGAAACAGAGACAAAGAGAGCTCGAAGAGAAGAGACTGGCGTATGAACACGAGCGCAAACTAGCTGAGATAGACTTACGCAAGCAGAACAAAGAATTAGGGGTGCCCGAGCAACCGCGCACCCCGGGGGCAACAGAAAAGAAGGTACACATCCCCAAGGATGTCGTTCGAGAATATTTCCGAGATGACGACATACAGCAATGGTTCAAGGCCTACGAGATCGCTATGACCTCCCACTGGATCGATCGAAGCGACTGGGGAGCCGGTCTATGGGGGAGGTTCGTCAATGAGGGCCGCGATGCCCTGCTACAGCTTCCAGACCATCTGATGACCTCCTATGACCACATGAAAGCTACCCTCCTCACCCGCTATGGGCTCACACCCGAAATGTACCGCCAGAGGTTCCGAGACTGCACACGGATCCCGGGTACAACTTGGGTGGAATACGTGAACTATTTCAGCCGAGCCTTCGAGGGTTGGATCAAGGGAAGCAACGTAACGACCTACGAGCAACTCTTCAATCTCATGGTATGGGAGCATCTGTCAAACAACTGCTTCGTCGAGCTCAGGCAGCACCTCCTCGACAGTAAACTGACTGATCCACGGCAGCTCGCCGCCGAGGCTGACCGGTGGGAAATTACCCGAGTGGGCCGAAATGGGTCACATGAACAGAACCGGAACAACCACGGTCAGCACCGTCCCCGAGGAGGAGGAGGGGGCCAGGGACGAGGAAGAGACAACGCCCCGGCCGCTCCCGCTACCAGCACCCCACCCCCGGCCAACCGGGGCAACACCCCGGCGCGGCTGGGATACAGAGCCAATGTCACGTGTCACCGATGCCAGCGAGTCGGCCACTACGCAAACGACCCGAATTGTCCACAGAGCCAGACTCCGAGACCCCGCCAGATGGCTGCCGCCGCCCTGGGGGAAGAACAAATCTCCGAAGAACACGAGGAATGTGAACAAGAACACCAAGAATGGGAACCCGCCGCCATGGTTCTAGCGTGCCTAGGGGGAAAAGACATGGTCCCGCGGGTCCCCCTACCCGCCAACACCCGGAAGTACAGTCAGTGGGTGAACATTAATGGACGCCGGGCCGAAGCCCTACGTGACACCGGGGCCAGTGTAACGGCCGTCCGCTGTCACCTGGTAACCCCAGAACAGATCCTGCCGAACGTTCTCTGCCCTGTCCGTTCAGCCGACAATTCGGAGAGTCTATGTCGGATGGCCTGCGTCCCCTTCGAGTGGGGAGGAGTCTCCGGCATGTTGAAAGTGACGGTCCGAGATGATGCCCCCGTAGACTGTCTCCTGGGAAATGACCTTGAGAGTTCCCCGTGGGCCGCCGTAGAGAGAAGAGACACCTGGGGATGTTGGGCATCCCGGACTGGGCGTGCGTAACCACCCGGTCCATGGCTGCTCGTGCCATCCCCCGACCCGAAGAGCATGAATGGCCAGCACCTCCTCCCCCGGTCGCTCCAGTAGAAGACACCGACCGTGCCGTCCCCCCAGAGCAAACTCCCGAGGGGCTCGTTCAGCCTCAGGACCTTCCCGGCCTGGCTCAGTGGCGTCAGGAGGGGGGGCCCACCCATGAACAGTTTCGCCACGAGCAGAAGACCTGTCCCTCCCTCGAGGGACTCCGCCAACAAGCCCTCGCCCAGAGTGCAGGGTATACCTCCGGAACCCATTGGGTCTATTGGGACAATGACCTGTTGTACAGCGAACAGAGAATCGCAGAGTTAGGGGCCAGTCGAGTGCTGGTGGTGCCCCTCCGCTTTAGAGACTTCTTGCTAAACCTGGCCCACGATGTCCCCCTGGCTGGCCACCTGGGTCAAGACAAAACCTACAGTCGCCTGGTGACCCACTTTTTCTGGCCCAAGATGAGGAACGACGTACTCCAGCACTGCCGGTCTTGCCCCACGTGCCAGGCCAGCGGGAAGAGCGGCCGCAAGCTGGAAGCACCTCTGCAACCTTTCCCGGTGGTCACCACCCCGTTCGAGAGGGTGGGGATAGACATTGTGGGGCCCCTGGACCCCCGTACAGCACAAGGACATCGGTTCATCCTGGTACTGGTGGACCACGCCACTCGCTACCCCGAGGCTGTTCCCCTGCCAACTGTGACAGCTCCGGTAGTCGGCCGGGCCTTGATGGGGATCTTCTCCCGGGTGGGCTTCCCCCGAGAAGTCGTCAGCGACCGGGGCACAAACTTTATTTCAAAATACATGAAGTCCCTCTGGCAACAGTGTGGGGTCACCTACCGCTTCACGACCCCCTATCACCCTCAAGGAAACGGACTAGTTGAGCGGTTCAACCGCACGCTCAAAGGGATGATTGGGGGGTTGGAAGAGCCCCTCCGTCGCCAGTGGGATGTGCTACTGCCGTGCCTCCTCTTTGCCTACCGAGAAGTCCCCCAGAAGTCCCTCGGCTTCAGCCCGTTCGAACTCTTGTATGGACACCCTGTGCGAGGGCCGCTCAGCCTAGTCAAAGAAGGCTGGGAAATGCCCCCTCTAAAGAACCCTCCAGATGTTTTCAAGTACCTCCTAACCCTCCGCAACCAGACCAGACGGTTCAGAGAGATGGCAAAAGCAAACTTGGAGGCCAGTCAGGAGGACATGAAAAGGTGGTACGATCAAAATGCCTCCTCCATCGAATTTGAACCCGGCCAACAAGTGTGGGTAATGTCTCCCACCGAACCATGCGCCCTGCAAGACAAATGGACGGGGCCCTTCAAAATAGTCGAGCGCAAGAGCCCTGTCACCTATCTCATCGATATGGAATCTTCACGGAACCCTCTCCGGGTCCTCCACGCCAATAGACTGAAACCCCACTTTGTGCGCTCAGAGCTCAGCCTCCTGATGGCCACAGACAACGGAGCCGAGGAGGACTCCGAACCACTCCCTGACCTCCTACGGACTCGGGAGAAGGACGGCTCCGTGGACGGGGTCCGACTCTCGGAGGCCCTCACCCCGGAACAGCTCCAAGGCTGCCGAGACCTCCTGCTGCAGTTCGCCACCCTGTTCTCCCTCACCTCAGGGGTCACCCCCTGGTGCTTACACGACGTGGACACTGGAGAGAGTCCCCCTATCCGCCATCGGGCCTACCGCGTACCAGATCGGGTACGGGCCTGCATCCAAGAGGAGGTGGCCAAGATGCTCACGCTCGGGGTCATCGAGCCCTCAGACAGCCCCTGGGCCAGCCCAGTGGTACTGGTCCCCAAAGCGGCCGCCCCCGGCACCACGCCTGAGCTCCGGTTCTGCGTCGACTACCGGGGCTTGAATGCGGTCACCAGAACAGACGCACACCCCATTCCCCGAGCAGATGAACTGATCGACCGCATGGGAGCTGCCCGCTACCTCAGCATCTTCGACCTGACAGCGGGCTACTGGCAGATCGGTCTCACACCCCGGGCCCAAGAACGATCTGCCTTCTCCACCCCTGATGGCCACTACCACTTCAAGGTCATGCCATTCGGCATGAAGAATGCCCCAGCAACATTTCAGCAGCTAGTAAACCAGGTCCTGGCGGGACTCGAAGAATTCAGCGCCGCCTACCTGGACGATATCGCTGTGTACAGCCGCCACTGGTCCGACCACCTCCACCACCTCCGAGAGGTGCTACAGGCCCTCCAACGAGCTGGCCTCACGATCAAGGCCAGCAAATGCCAAATTGGCCAGGGGTCCGTGACCTATCTCGGGCACCAGGTGGGAAGCGGTCTGGTGGCCCCTCTGCAACTCAAGATCGCTGCCATCCAGTCTTGGCAGCCCCCCATCACCCAGACCGAGGTCCGCGCCTTCTTGGGACTCACAGGCTACTACCGGCGGTTCGTGAGGGACTATGGTAGCATTGTGGGGCCCCTCACGGAACTCACATCCAAAAACCAACCAAAGAAGGTCAACTGGACCCCAGACTGTCAAGCGGCCTTCGAGAAGCTGAAGGCCGCCATGTGCTCCGCCCCTGTACTCCAGGCCCCCAACTACAGTCGGGAATTTATCGTCCAAACGGACGCCTCCGACCATGGCATTGGGGCAGTCCTTTCCCAGCTGAACCCCGAAGGACTTGACCAGCCAGTGGCCTTCATCAGCAGACGGCTCCTGGCCCGAGAACAACGCTGGAGCACCATCGAGAGGGAGGCCTTCGCCGTGGTGTGGGCCCTCAAAAAGCTCCGGCCTTATCTCTTTGGCACCCACTTCCGGGTACAGACCGATCATCGGCCCCTGCAGTGGCTAATGCAGATGCGGGGGGAAAACCCGAAACTCTTGCGTTGGTCCATCTCCCTGCAGGGGATGGACTTCACTGTGGAACATCGACCTGGGCAAGACCACGCCAACGCAGATGGCCTGTCACGCTTTTTCTGCCTCGACGAAGAGAGTCCCCAAGAGGATGGGTGACTCTCCCCGCCTTCAGCTGGGGGGGACGCATGTTGGACAGGCCACGTGAAGGGCTTGCTCCCTCCCTGCATGACCAGGCCCGAGCCTGGCTCTTCAGGTGTTACCCGCAACAACCACCCGTTTCCCGTCTCATATGGGACCCCTGCCCCTGGACATCTCCCCATCATGGGCCCGATTCCCTACCGGCCCTCTCGCCCGGCCTGGGCGCCATCTTGGACACAGCACCACGAGGCCGCGTGGCCTCCGATCGACCTTAACCCTGGGCCTGGCCAGGCCCCGACATCCCGGCACCACCATCCACCCAGGAGGTGAGCGGACTACTTGGCAGGTCAATGGGAGAAAGAGGTGTCGATGGCTCTCCCCCGCCAGGTGCCGATCGCCCCCAGCTCCCTCAGGCGCTGGCTCCACCCCCCTGCTGGGTGTCTGGACTCCCTCATCCCGGACCTCCCGACCTCCAAGTGCGAGGGTCCGGACATCAAAGGGCGCCAGACCTATAACTGGGGCAGCTCCAGAGCAGGAAGGCAGTTGTATCCTGGAGTCGAGAGACGCAGTGAAGAACTCATCCTTGACGGACTACTGGCGCTGTCGTAGCCCTGCCTTGCGAACTATCGACCTGCCTGCTGGCGCTGCCGCAACCTTCTGAAACCTTCATCGTCGTCGGGACCTGCTGGCGTGGCCGCGGACCGTTTGTAACCACCACCTTCATCGGGACCTGCTGGCTCCGCCGCGGACCGTCGCTACCTTCAACCATCCCGGGACCTGCTGGCTCCGCCGCGGCCCGATCATCTAGAACGCCGAGCTCGAGGATTGTGAGCTATTTCATCTACCAGATTGGTAACGAGACTGTCCCGCTACCCCTTTCCCAACCAAGAGACTAGAATAGAGGGGACCCCTGAGTCCAGACCTCCTTGTACCATTTCACCGTACTTAAAGAATTGCTTATAAAGTAACGTTGAACCTTATCCTTGTGTGGTGTACATCTGTGGGGGGGAAGTTACTTGTCTGTACGATCGCTGGAGACGGCTCTCCCCGGAGACCTCTCCCCTTGTCCTCGGCCGACCCTCCCGGTCCGTCTAACACAAACCATCTGTAACTTCCATGTAACAAAATATTTCTCTTGCACAGCGCTCTCTGGCACCTTCGGGAAATGCCAACGCTGTATAAATATGCATCACAAGGTCGATCTAACAATCTCTCACATTTCCACTAGAGGGAAATCACACACAATCTTCAGGGCTATCCATTTCTGCTTCGCGCTTGCGGCCATATGGCGAGAAGGACAGTATTGGCTCTCGGTAATAGTACTCTGAAAGCAGGTTGCGCTAAAACATTATTGCCTTCAGTGGTGAACGGGCGCTTTCGCTCGTGAAGGCACTGTATATATAGAAAGGGGGTTAGCGGTTAGGGGAGAGATGGTTGTACAATACTTAAGAAGTGGATGCTGTTTTAAATAAAAGCTGGGAGAAAGAAGAGACACAGGGCGGAGTCCAGTCCGGGTGGGTAGGGCCTAAGGGAGACAGGGCGGACACCAACCCCGCTTCCAAAGAAGCCGGAAACAAAATCAACGACAATAGATCTTGCCAAGGCGAAGCAGCGCATGTGCTACAACGCAGGCGAGACCTAAAAATGGCTTTGGTTGTCTCCCGCCTGAAATTGTCTCTCCTTAAATAGAAGTCAGTTGGAGAAATACATTCTCCCTATTTTTTTTTTTTTTTTTTTTTAAATCTTTCACTTTTCTCTTCTTAAATGTTGGCATGTATGCAGGTGGCAGTATCAGGGCAGCATGTCCGTTTTAGAGTAAGGGCCATAGCAGAGACCCCTGTTAATAGCCAGCTTTTGCGGACTAACACGGCACAGTGCCACTTTGAAGGCTGAGTCAATTGAATTATGGAGCAAGGGCAGGCAAATTATGTGGCGCAAAGTGGCATATTAACTGTAGCGCCATTATTGAGTTATTTTCTCTTTCTAACAACTCTTAATACTGATAGCGCTAATATTTCAAAAATTCTTTACATGACACTTTTACCGATTCAAGCACAAAAACCTGAATGTGCAAATTTTTTTTGTTGCAGTTTTATATAGTGCAAACTCAACCTGAAAGTATTGGAGCGCTTGACATGAGCACCAGTTACGTTACATAAGGACATATTTGCACAAGATGAACAGAGTGATACAGCAATAGAGACAAGTGAAATGACAGTACAGGGAAAGCGTGCTTGAAAGAGAAAATACATTGCTAAATAGTTATAAAGCTAATTAATAGATTTTGATAGCAAGGTTTCTCTTGAAATGATGCTATACTATTCACGTACTGATGAAAACTAATGAAGCAAATGATGATGCCTAAGTTCTATTGCCTTTCATTTCAAATGCATTATAAATTGATTGTGGTGCAATTATGCAATACAATTAGTTAGGAAGTTGAAACATACAGATGCTACAGTAGAGACACTATTGATTATAAAAATTAGGAAACAATTTTAGTACAATGGCTTTCAAGGATTATTTTCATGTATCAATGTTGACAATTGGGGGGGGCGTGGCTTGGACGCCGATCGGGATGGCGGCGTGAGCCCACAGCTCCGTGCCTGATCCCATAATTATCCTGGATTCCCGCGCCTCTGGGCGGGCAGAAAGCTCAGAAACCGAGCTTTAGTCACCGGACAATAAGAGGGTGACACTCGTGGGCCAGCAGGTTGCCAGGAATGGAGAGGCGACCGGCTCGTAGAGTCCAGCGGGAAGGCAGACAAAGAGCCCAAGATGGCGGCCACCCGGAGCAGCGGTAGCTGAGCTGCGGAGTACGGAGGACCGCGGCTGAGGTGCGGCGTGGGAGGTGAGCGGAGGACTCCGGCGGGTGCTGCCCATTGCTGCGCGGAGAGGAGAGACCGCGGGGGGAGCACAGAGCGGAGGCCAGCTGTTCCGGGGGTTGCTAGAAGAGAGCCCATCCCCCCGCGGCTGGTGCCGGCGGCCATTTCGCCGGGGAGCGGTCCACAGCGGTGTCGGAGATCCGAAGCGGCACTGGAGCTCCGGGATTCGGCCAGGTGCTGAGGAGCGGGACAGGAAGCAGCACGGCGGTCCCCGCTGGCGGAGGAGAGACCGCCAGACGGCAGCGGCGATAGCGCGAAGGGGACCCCAGTCCGCGAGCGGTTAGCGAGACCTTGGAGGGGGACCACACGGCCTGGCCTGGCAGAAGCGGCTGGTCACCGAGAGGAGACCGGCACACGAGTGCACAAGATCGTGCAGCTGGTGCGGAACCGACCCGGAGGTCAAGACCCAGGTGGCGGGGGGGCTCGCCTCGCTGCATTGCGGGAGTGGGACACCTGGGCCCGGTTGGGGCTGCCCTGACTTGAGCGCCTGAAGAGGAGTGGTCGACGCCCTGCCCTAGCTCCTGTTGGACCTGGCGCAGGGGGGAGGCATTGGACGACGGAGCAATCGAGCCGTTGGGAACCCACCAGGGGGGTTCCGCCTGGAGAGATAGGAGGTGGCCCCTCCAGATTGTTAGAGGGAAACCCCGAGCGGAGAGCGGCCCGTCCACTAGAAGCGGCGGTCACCCCTTGAGCGGACACCAGAGATCGCGGAGCGGAGGAGAGACACTGGGGGCGGCCATCCGGCGGAGGGGCCTTTGACCTGGCTGATCACTCGGGAGCAGCCCAGGGGTGAAACCTGCAGTTACCCTGATGGCTGCCAAAGGCAGTAACGTGTGCGAGGAGAGGGGAGGCGGCCAGCTGGCCACGCCGAACACGGTCGGGGGCCCACCCGCAGCACAGGAGGCATCAGCGAAAGAACTACGACTGAACGCGTGGCTAGATGGCATATTGGATGCGATTGCAGCAACCAAGGACTCCCTTCACCAGGACATTGCTCAGGTGGCCACGGGACTGGGGTTGCTGAGGGCGGATCACGCGAAACTGTCTGACAAGGTTAAGGATAATGCACAACTGCTCTCGGAACTGAAGCCGGCAGTGGTCACCGCAGAACCCAAATTGTCTGATATCCTGGAAAGGCTGGCGACGCTGGAGAAACGGGCGGAGGACTCAGAAAGCCGTAACCGGAGGAACAACATCCGGGTGGTGGGCCTGCCAGAAAAAATTGAAGGGGACGATGCCGTGGCCTACATGGAGAACTGGCTGAAAACAGTCGTGGCTCCGGAGGGCTTATCTC
Organism: Lissotriton vulgaris; assembly: GCF_964263255.1. NCBI lineage: Eukaryota > Metazoa > Chordata > Amphibia > Caudata > Salamandridae > Lissotriton > Lissotriton vulgaris. The sequence continues at coordinate 1,386,327,311 of NC_141696.1, read as the reverse complement.
CGTTCTTCTCCCTGGAGCGTGCACACAGGGTCCCGACTCGCCCGCCCATGCAGGGGCGCCCTCCGCGCCCGATGGTGATCAGACTCTTGCACTACAAGGACCGTGACTTCCTGATTCAAAGAGCACGCTCGGTGGGCCCCTTCAAAATAGACAATAGCCTGGTCACGATCTTCCCGGACTACACCCAAGAGGTCCAGAGGAACAGGGCGTCCTTTTTGGCCGTGAAGAAAGAACTGAGAAACGAAGGTATCCAGTACTCGCTACTCTTCCCGGCCAAATTACGGGTGATCCTGGACGGGACGACCCAATTCTTCCAAACCCCTGATGAGGCGTGGGACTGGCTGGAGTTGTACCGCGCGGGCACAGACCGCCAACATAAAGGAGAACGGGAACGACAGAAGCCAGTGCAGATTCGAAAATCGCAACGCATCCGCAAGAAGAATAAACTCAAAAAAGCACAGCGAACTGCCGAGATGGCGGAGGACAGGAAGGGGGCGCTGGCGGCGACGGCGAGCATCACGGGCTCGCAACAGGAGAAGGGATTGGAGGACTCGGACTCAGAAGAGGAGAGCAGAAAGTCTGGGGAGGAACTGTCCGCGGCGGATAGCTCTGTGGGGCCGAAGGTCACTCCGCAAACGGCGGATGGGTTGTTCAACGAGTGATCATTGCAGTGCAGGACTACCACATGGCTCCTGCTGGAACGGACTATCCGGGGTGTCTGGTGGACTAGCAGGTACTCTGTTGCAATTGTCATACGGGATCTTGGGCCTGGAGCGGGGACATGGCTTGCCCCGGGTCGGCCCGGACCTCCCCCATTGCCCTTAAGGCCTTCTGTGGTGACGACCACAGAGTAGTGGATGGTGTGTGATATTATATGTTTGGATGGGGGCTGATGCTTCGTTATTGGGTCCTATTCTGGGGAGAGGGGTTGGGAAAGTTTTTTGGGTTGTTTCATGTTGGGGGGACTGCTGCCGCGATGTGGGGGTCCAAATGATGTTGCCGGAATGGAGGGGGCACAGCGGCAATGGGAACGTTACCTGATTTAAAAAGCCTTACATGGAACGTCCGTGGACTCCGCACGTTGTCCCGGAGAAGCAAGGTACATGCTTATTTGGTGAGGCGTGGCATCCAGATTGCATTATTGCAGGAGACCCACTTGACCAGGCAGGAATGCACTGCGTTGCAAAAGAGGTGGCGCGGCCAGGTCTTTGGCACATCATATTCAGCGTTTGCCAGAGGGGTTCTGATCTGGGTGAGAGCGGGAGTCCCATTCCAGGTCACGAATCAGCTAGTGGACCCTGAGGGTCGATTTGTGGTAGTAGATGGCAGGTTGTATGGGAGGGAGGTAGTGCTGAGCAGTATATATGCCCCTAATGTCGACCAGGCCCGTTTCTTTGATAAACTCTTTGGGTTATTGGCACACTTCCTAGCGGGCCCTATTATAGTGGGGGGGGGGGGTTTAATTCAATCACTGATGTCACGGGAGATAGATCACACCCGCCGCTGACTGACTCTCCGGTTCGGAGGTTGGCCGCGCATAGGAAAGATTGGCAGGAGAGGTGGGGCCTTCTGGACGTGTGGAGGGAGCAACACCCCGATGTTAGGGATTATTCCTTTTTTTCAGCACTGCACGTATTGCGTGTTAGGATAGACTCTATATTATGTAGTGGCCCCCTGGCAGCCATGATAACACATACGGAGTATCTGGCTAGGACCATATCTGACCACAATCCCTTGCTGGTGACGGTGCAGTGGCAGCGGGTGAGGTCTGCGGTACCGACATGGAGGCTGCGCCCTGATACATTAGAGGACCCAGTGTTTAGCGCCACAGTCCAGGAGGGCATCGAATGGTATTTTGTTGAGAATGAGGGCACGACTGCAACGAGAGCGGTGGAATGGGATGCGATGAAGGTGGTGGTGAGAGGTGTGTGCATGGGGAGATTTTCGAACCCAGGACGGCGGTGGTGGCTGATCTGGAGAAAGCGGAGTGTGCGCTAGAACTAGAGAGGCGCAGGCCTGAGAGGCCGGAACTACAGAGCAGGCTCTTAGAAGCGAAAGAAGCGGTGGCGACTGAAACAGAAAGGCTAAGATGCTATGATTACAAGCTATACCTCACCAAGGTGCAAGGGGAGAGGGATAAGGTGGGCACACTTCTTGCTAAACTTGCCCGATCATGAGCATTAAAACGGGGTCAGAGGAGATGGTCTATTCCCAGACCACGGTTTTGACTCGCTTCCAGTCCTACTATACGACTCTATATGAGAGTCACTTGGGGGTAGACGACACGGTGATAGACGACTACCTAGACGCTCTTCAACTCCCGGCGCTGGATGATGAGACTGCGAAGTAATTAGGCGGCCCAATAACTCTATCGGAAATTCGGGTGGCCATTAAACAAATGGCTAGAAATAAGACGCCGGGGGTGGATGGACTGCCGATCGAATTTTATGCGAAATTTGTAGATGTCTTGGCACCAAGACTCCTAGTAGCATATTCAGAGGCCCAGACCTTGGGACGCCTCCCCCAAACGATGAGGGAAGTATTAGTGGTACCGCTGCTGAAACCAGGTAAAGAAGCGTCAGAAGTGACATCGTACAGGCCACTGTGTATGCTGACGGTGGATTACAAGATCTTAAGCCGTATTCTGGCCACTAGATTACTGCCACACATGACCACCTTGGTCCATGAGGACCAATCGGGGTTCATCCCCACTAGGAATACATCCCATAATATCCGCCGCTTGATCCGTGTAATGGACAGAGCTCAGGCCCTGGAGCATAGATCCGCAGTGGTATCAGTGGATATCGAGAAAGCATTCGATAGCCTGGAATGGCTATACCTTGCTAAGGTCCTGGAGAAGCTCGGTCTAGGAGGGGGCTTTGGCCGCTGGACGCAGGTCCTATACGCTGAGGCAACGGCCAGGGTAAGACTGGGACCAGTGATATCGCCCGCGTATCCAGTGCGCAGAGGAACGAGGCAGGGCTGCTCGCTCTGCCCTCTCCTGTTCGCTTTGGCGATGGAACCCCTGGCGGCGCAGGCGCGAACGGGAGTATCATACTCGGGAATCCAATGCAACGAGGAAAACCATTATATCTCATTGTATGCGGATGATCTGCTGCTCTACTTAGAGGACACAGAAGATGCCCTGAAGGGGGCGACGGAAATGCTCTCTCGGTTTGGCAGCCTATCAGGCCTCAAGGTGAACTGGAATAAAACCTGCGTTTTCCCGCTAAGGAGAGATATACAATACCCCCCTCTAACGATCGATGTGGTCTGGGAGGGCACAGGCTTCACCTACCTGGGGGTCAGGGTCTATCATGAAGTTGCTGACCTACTAGAGGGCAACATAGGTCGTTGCATAAGGGCGTTGCGGGGCTGTATGACTTTTTGGGCCTCTCTCCCTTTGTCAGTTCTAGGCCGGATAGCATTGTTGAAAATGGTGGCTCTGCCGAGGTTGCTCTATTATTTCCGCACCCTGCCGATCTGGATCCCTCTGCTGGTCTTTAAGGAGTTGCGATCGATGGTCATTGCCTTCCTTTGGGGCCGAGGCAGGCGCAGAGTGGCGTTGCATACGGTGCATAGACCTAAACTCGAGGGGGGATGGCAGTCCCCGATTTTGAACTGTACTACCTAGCGGCTCAGCTTCAGGTCTTAACTCAAAACATTGCAAGAGAGTTTAGGGGCCCTGACCAGGGACGGGGGAAAGGTATTCAGCGGCACATCTTGTCCTACATTGTGATGCAGCAGCAGCTGGGATTGGGCGATCTCACGATTGAGGAGAAAACCCTCCGGATGTGCTGGCTTAGGAGCCTAAAGAGGGCGGGGGCTGCCCTCCCGTACGCCCCTGAGATCCCCATAGGAATGTTGACGGCACTGCCTCATGGAGGAGATTGGTCTCCGTTGGCGGAATGGGAAGACCTGGGCCTGCAGATGGTGGGAGACCTATATGCCGACGGGGTGCTGGCCCCCTTTCGAGTCTTACAGGACCAGTTTGGAATCTCGGATGGGAGCTACCTCTTGCATGCCGCAGTGACGACAGCGGTACAGAAGCACTGGGGGGGGGGGCGGGCAGAACCAGACACGACCATGGCCTGCCAATACGTGGTGATGGCTGCGGGTACGGTAAAGGCGGTGACCTGTCTTCATACACGAATGTTGAACGAGGGTCTTGCTCCGTTAGCCGCGCTGAAGGGAAAATGGGAAGAGAGCATAGGTAAGCCCATACCTGATCCGGTTTGGAGCCACATTTGGAAGAGAACATGGAAGGGTAGTAGGAATGCTCGCTTTCAGCAGATACACTTCTTCATACTGCATAGGGCGTACCTGACACCAGGAAAAATTAGAAGGCACTTTCAGGTACAGGATGCAGCGTGTCCGAGATGCTTGGTACCTGATGTTGAGCTAGATCACATGCTGTGGGAATGCCCGCGACTGGGGACATACTGGGCAGAAGTGGGGGAGCTCCTGAATGCAGTAACGGAGAGAGAAGTGGAATTTGATATGGCCGCGTGCATATTGCTTTGGTTTCCGCACACGACCAAGACCAAAATTACGAGTAAGTTTATTGTCCTGGGACTCATGCTGGCGCAAAGGGAGATCACTTGGCGCTGGAAATCCAGGGAGGGCCCATCTATCCGGAGATGGACGAATGAGTTGAGGAAATGGTCCAAATGTGAGAGTGAGATCAGAATGCGACAGGCCACGAGGATTGGTAACGAGAAGAGCTTAGATCTTGCAAGAGCATGGGAAGTGATTGTGCAGGATCTGAATGACATGTTGCTCAAGGATGAAGAGGAAGGGCAATTGGATAGGGAGGTTCCATGAGGCATGGGAGGCCGAGTGTTTGACCCCGATGAGCAATTTGTCATCGCTTTGGAACTTATAGATACCACCCACATCAGAGGCAGCGGGGGAGGGAGGGGTTGGGGGGGGAGTTACGGGGACACCGCAGACACACCAGAGGAGGCAATTACGGTAGGGAGACTCTCCAGGTTCCCCAGCAGATGGAGTGTGGGGCGGCATGTAGTTGTCAATGAGGCAGTAGAAGAAGCGAATCGCTGACGAACGATTGAGTTGGGATAGTGTGAGAATAGACCTAACAGCTCGGACACTGGGGATCAGGGAAAAGATTGAGGTAAAGAAGGGAAAGTCTTGGCGGTGGGGAGGGGGAGGTGGGAGTTTGATAGGGGATAAAAGCGGATACAAAATTGTGCTGTTGACCCGGTGTCCCTCTGATAGGTACGTGAGAACTCCTGATGGGGTAGCATGATGCGCCGCCCAGCCTCCGGGATGTGGGCTGAATGGCTGTGTACCATTTTTTACAACAGTATAGTGCCTTATATTGTAAGAGGAAGACTGGTCACCTGACCTTGAAGATTGTTGATAATTCTGCAATAAAAATACATTAAAAAAAAAAAAATCAATGTTGACAATTGTGGCAATAGGCCATAGCTAACGTTAAACAATTTTGTCTAATAATACATTGGTGAAACAAATATTACCCTCAAAGTCTTTTCCTCTTATTATGATGATTTGATGCATTATATTTGATTCCAATTAAGTTTAATTAATTTAAAGCTGATGTGTGCATTTTAGCCTTTATAACGTGTTCTTTCTAGCAAGCATAATGATTCATTGGCATTTCTTCAAATGTTGCGTTATTTGTTCTCTATATGGTTTCATCCTAAAGTTTAAAAGACATCCTTTCAAAGATTCACATAGAAATGGCTTGGTGGGAAAGTCAGCTCCAGCCTTATGCCATAGACTGTTGCATTGTATATTTCTTACTGTTAACAAACCTGTGAGGCCTGGCAAGCCAAGTCTTTCACATGAAGTGCTTGGGAAAGAATGTAGGATTCACTATTAATTGTATTTAATGACTACATGCGTAAACTAATCATACGACTGGCTGACTAGTGGAGTGACACCACATCATTAAGGTGTTATTAGGACTATATAAGAAAGAACCCCAAAGGAGGGGCAGCGCCATTATTTTTCTTTTCTCCTCAATTCAAGAACGCCCACATCGCAATGCAATGCTAATTTTCCTTTCAATGCCTTGACCAGAGATGACATATCCCAAATACTCAATTCTATTTTTTGCAAAACTCACACTTGTCAATCTTAACTACAGTGCCCCTATCTTGAAGAATCAACAACACCCGCTCTAGAACAGTCAGATGTTCTTCCTTAGTTTTACCGTATACTAGACCGTCAGCTTGGAAGACAACGACTCAATCAACATTTCTGAACAATTGGTACATTATTCTTTGGAAGATGGAAGCCCATGAAGCTAGTCCGAACGGCATTCTGCAATATTTAAAAGTGCCCATTGGTGATACAAAAGTTGTGTAATGTCTAGAGTCAGGATCCAATACTATTTGGTGGTAAGCTGATGCAAGATCCAACTTGCTGAACCAGTTAGCATCTGCCACAGCAGCCAACAAATTCGAAATTTTTGGAAGAGGATGTGAGTCAATTCAAAAGGCTCTGTTAAGGTTGTGTGAGTCCTGAGTTCACAGTTCTTCTTGCGAGCTACCACAAGAGGGGACAACCATAAGGAAGATTCAATCAGTTCGATTATTCCAGAGTCACAAAGTTTCATTAATTCCTTATCTAAATTATGTCTTACTAAAGGGAACACTGCGTAACTTGTGTTTCACAGGATTTGAACCCTCCTTCACTTTGGTCTTATGTTGTAAACCCTGGATTAACCCAATTCCTCTAGGGAATGCACTTGGAAAGTTAGTGCAAAGATTTTCAATCATGCTACAATCATCAGTGATACTACCAACATCTACTGCAGACACTTCTTTACTGGTAGCTGGCTTTAAAATCATCTTAAATAGACCCTGGTGAAACCCACCCAGGATACACAGACCTTTGACTGCAACATACACCTTCTGAAAAATATTCCTTCCCTTGAAGATTAATACATCTTCAAAAAACCCGGCCAGGTCAATGCAGCATCCTTCAGAAGACACTGGAGCGCAGTCAGGTGGTTACAGTGCTCTATCAAGCCACATTTCATTGAATAACTCCTGTGTCAACATGGTTATTCATGCCCCTGAATCGACCAGTAGTTTAACTGATCTATCACCAACAGATATAGCATCATAGGGTTCCATACAAGTGGATGGATCTCCTGATGCACCCATATCATCGCTAACTACTAATACCATGTTCTGTAAATCTTCTTGTAGTTTTTCTAAATGATTCTCAGTATTTCCAGCTCCTAAACTGGCTACAACTGAATTATTTCAATTATATTGTTTTCCTTGACTCTGACACAGCTTGGCAAAATGCCCTAATTTGTTGCAAAATCTGCACCTAACATTTTTTGATGGACATAGTTTTCCTCTCCTAAAATGTGACATATTACCAAATCTAAAGCCTATATTAGATTGTTTAAAAACTTTGTTGGATCTCGTGTTTTCTTTAAATTGTGAATTGCTAGAGATTTTGGACTTTTGTTTAACTACATTCAGAGTTTCAGTTTTTCATTCTTCCAATTCCTTCACGGATAACTGCAAAGTTTCTATGCTTCTAGCAATGCATAATGTTTCCTTGAGTGATAGGTTAGCTAATGACAACAATTTTTGCTGAATAGTCTTGTTGGGGCAATGATGAATTGGCCTCAAACCAACCGATCTGTAACATTTTCAAAGTGACATTCTGCAACCAATCTCCTTAGAGCTGATACATAAATATCAACACTTTCTCCTGACCGTTGTTTTTTCATGAGAAATTTGTGTCTCAGCATGACAATGCTAGGTTGCATGTCTAAAAGTTTCTCTAATTTTTTAACACATTCTGTGTAATTGTCCAGCTGTTCCCCTTGTGAATTTTCAATGTTTGGTAAATGCTTGAAAATGGCACGACCTTCAAATCCCAAAGCATGCAATAAAAAAACCTTTTCCGTTCAGGACAATATCAAGAGGCTCCAATGGCTCCTAAATATGTTCCAAATGCGTCAAACCAGTTTTTCCAACATGTTGTGTACCTTTAAGAATTGTTCTCGTGTTCATTCACGAGCTTTGCATGCACTTGTTGTTGAATGTTATTATTCAATGGTGTATTCTATTTCTTCGGTTGTTCTCATTGAATGCACTGCGGTTTCTGAAGCAGCTGTTCAAGGGGAAGGACTGAGGAAAGGAAGCTCCGAAAAATCCTATTGTGTACTTTATTTTTGGCACTCTTATGGCTTACTGATTCGGTAACGTATTCTTTTATTATTACTTTTTGAGAAAGATTTTGGATTTTGTGCACCTATGGGATTTAGCGTCGGAACTACGAGCAATCATTTAAAAGTTACGGTTCAGCATTATTTGAATACAAATCAGTAACGCTTTCACTTTCTTCAGTTCGTGGTACATTAATATGAAGCTGTAAGGTAATTTTTTTATTTATTTTGTCAATTTAAACATTTCTTGCATTTTTCGCTTGTGAAGAGAAGTAATTTAACTTTATAATGGCTTCTCAACAAAACTTTACGATTCAGAATCCATTACCATTTTGGTCTTCTGGTTGTGACCCCCCATTATATGGTTGGAATGGAAAGCGTACTTTGTGAACTTCATTAAAGCGATTGATGTTGACAAAAAAAATTCTGCAGAAAGGAAAAAGACTCTTTTTCTTTATGCTCTTGGTCCAGCTGGTTTAAAAACATATGAAAGAAATGCAGAAGACTACCGTAAGTGGTGATATGGATGAATTTGTTATTATTCTAAAAGATTTTGACAATCATTTTTCACCTAAAGTGTGCATCGGCATAACTAGATACAAATTTTTTCATAGAAAGCAAGAATCTAATGAAACCATCGATGAATATGTCTCAGCATTAAGGCTAATAGCTGAAGATTGTAAATTTGAACAATTGGAGGATCAGTTAATAAGAGACCAGGTTGTTATGCACTCATGTGATACTTCTATTCAAGATCATTTGTGGATTAACAGTGACTCTGATCTGAAAGACATTTTAGCACTAGTGAGAAAAGCAGAACTCTCAAGTCGTAGTTCTAAACCTTTAAAGAAAGAAAACAAGTTAGAAGACAAAAGTGAAAATGTTGTTAGCAGAATTAAAGACAAATCGTATGAAAAGAATAAGAAGTTTAATATTAAAAATACTAAGCGTGATCCTTCTAAGACAAAGAAAATTTGAAATGCTTTCGTTGCGGAAGTAGTTCTCATCTCGCAAACAGCAAGAGTTGTCCTGCTTTAAAACACAAATGTTCAAATTGCAGTATTGTAGGACATTTTGCTAAAGTCTGTTATAGGAAGAAGTCTGTTAAGGTGAAATGCGTTGATGATGAAAATGTTTCTAGTTCCAGTGATGATGATAATTCAGTCAAAAAGATCTCATTCAACACTATTTTAGATAATAAGATTAATGATAGTTCCAAATAACTATTTTTATTGACTATTATTGACAAAGAGAATAACAGAAAGAAACCTCTTTGCTTATTATCTTTAGGTGGTGTTGAGGTTCAAATATATGCGGATTCTGGTTCCCCATACACAATAGTCAGTGAAGCTATATGGAAGAGTATGTTTGTTAAAAAACTTGGGAATGATCTATTACCACCTGACATTCGTCCAGTGGGGTTTTCTAATGAAAAAATTGACATTGTTGGGTTTAGACCTCTTTTATTTAGATTTAAAGGAAGAGAGGCGTATGGTAAATTGTATGTTTCAAAGAAAGGTCCGTCTGTTTTGGGATGGATTGATCAAGGGAGCCTCGGAATAATACTTAACCCTAACAGTGAAGATCCAGTAATGTTACTAGATGATAATACAGATTTTTGTAAGGAAATTTTGAGTGAAAATCCTAATGTGTTTAAAAAAGAGATTGGAAGGTTAAATGATTTCAAACATCACATTGTTCTGAAACCTGATGCTTGTCCAAAAGTACATAAAGTAAGGAACATCCCTATTGTATTGAGAAAAGAAGTTGAATCTAAGCTTGAGAAACTGGTTCAAGCTGATATTATCGAACCTATCGAGTCATCACAATGGATTTCTCCCATTGTGGTGGCTCGACGCAGCAATGGAAAGTTGAGGCTTTGCATTGACCTTAGGCACTTGAATAATAATATTGTTGTGGACAAATTTCCACTACCCAAAATTTCAGAAATGTTAAGTTTGATTAAGGATGCTAGTTGGTTTTCTACAATAGACTTGTCAGCCGCTTATCATCAGATCCCACTCACTGATGAGAGTAAACCCTTAACTGCATTTATCACCCCTTCAGGGTGTTTTCAGTATAAGCGGTTACCTTTTGGATTAGCATCCGCAGCTGCCATCTTTCAAAGGTTAATGCATCGATTATTCAGCAAATTTGACAATGTGAGGTGTTTTCAGGATGATATACTTATTTTTGGGAAAGATAAAGCTGTACATGACAATATTTTGAAAGAGGTTTGAGTGTTTTGAAGGGAAAAGGTTTGACAGTGGAACACTCTAAGTGCAAATTTGGTGTGAGATCTATCACTTACCTGGGACATGTCATCAGTGGAGAAGGAGTTTCCACTAAACCTTCTCAGATTGATTCCGTAATAAATGCTCCAAATCCCAGCAATAAAGATGAAGTGAGATCTTTTGTGGGTCTAGTTGAATTTTACCCGAAGTTGGGTTAAGAATTTCTCGAGTAAAATTTTCAATATCAGACAATTATTAAAGAACAAATCTAAATTTCTATGGTCTGAAGAGTGCAATGAAGAATTCAATAATATTAAATGTGAAATTGCAAAAGCACCAGCTTTGAGCGCTTTTGATCCCGAGTGGGACAATGTAATAACTGTTGATGCAAGCAATAAAGGGCTTGGTTGTGTGTTTTCACAGTTGGATTCTGAGGGGAAGGAGTACATAATTGCTTATGCTTCGCGTTCTTTGTCTCCCACTGAAGGAAAATTCTCGGTGATAGAGAAGGAATCTTTAGCTTGCATTTGGTCTTTAGAGCATTTTAGAGCCTATGTTTGGGGAAAACCTTGCACTCTCAGAACTGATCATAAACCTTTAGTGAGGCTTTTAACTACGGAAGGTTTATTTAATGCTTCTCCAAGAATAGCCAGAATGTCTTTAAGGTTACAGGATTATAATTACAAAGTGGTTTATGTGCCAGGTAAAGAAAATGTAGTAGCTGATTTTCTTTCACGCATGCCAATAAATCTTTTGGATAGTTCTGACCACGAATGGGAGAATATTCAAGTTGCTTTGGTTCATGATCACGGCCTTCCTTGTATTGATAGGTGTGATTGGGATTTATCTTATAAGAAAGATTCCGTTTTGGTAGAATTATCTTCTTTCATTTCAAAGGGATGGCCTATTAAACACAATTTATCTGATGAATTAAAGCAATTGTGGGAGATTCGTGATGAGTTTTCTATTTTGAATGGTAACATGTTACGGAATGGAAGGGTTATTCCTCCATCTAACTTTAAGAAAAGGATTGTGGAAATGTGTCATGAAGGTCACTGTGGTATAGTGAAGACTAAGCAGGAAGTTAAGCAGTGGTTCTGGTGGGCTGGAATGGATTTATTTATTGAGAGGATCATTAGAGATTGTGTGTGGTGTGCTAACTCAGATAAAACTTTGATAACCTTGAAACCGGCTATGGCTGAGCCAATTATTCCCAAGGCACCTTGGCACACAGTTGCTATCGATATTATGGGGCCTATAGGAGCATCTAATAAGTATGTTTTAACTGTTATCGATCTATTTTCAAGGTGGCCAATTTTGAAAGTAGTTGAAAAATTACTTCTGAGGCCGTGATAAATTTTTTGGATGGTGTTTTTGTTGGGGAAGGGCTACCTGTATTGTTATTTAGCGATAACGGTGTACAGTTCACTTCTAATATTGCCAAGGATTATTTCAAAAAAGTTGGTATAAGGCATTGCACTACTTCTTTATACAATCCGAGTGGTAACGGTATGGTTGAAAGGTTTCACAGAGTACTCAAAAATGCTATACAAGGTGCTGTGGCTAATGATTGTGATTGGGAATTACAGTTGTTTAAGACTATTTGGATGTATAGAACTTCACCTCATGAGATTTTGGGTACGTCACCTTTTGAAGTTATGAGGGGAAGGTCAGTACGCACTAAGTGTAATCCTGAATGGATGGTTTCAAATATGAATGATTCCTTTTGAAGAGTTAAGGGACAGAATAAAAGATAAACTTTTGAGGAATAAGGATATATATGATTTGAAACACAATGTAAAGTTTTGTGATGTTAGTGTAGGATATTGGGTTAAAGTTAAAAAACCTTGGAAGGTTAAAAAAGGTGAGAGTCCATTTTCTGAACCATTATAGGTAGTGAATATTTACAGAAATGCAGTACGTTTGAGTGATGGGAAAGTGTGGAATTTAAAACGGATTGCAGTTCTTAAAAGTGACATTAGTTTGTATAAAAATACAGGAGATTCTGGTTTGTCTAAGGGAATCTCACAACATTTTATCATCGAAGATGACCTTATCAAAAATCAAAATGTAAGCGCAGGAGGTGGTGCAGCTAGTACTTCAATAGGAATGCATGGTGCTGTTACATCTGAAGGGGTAAATAGTGCTGTAACATCTAAAGAAATGGAAAATGCTTCTACATCTGAAGGGGCAAATAGTGCAAATAGTGCTGTAACATCTAAAGAAATGGAAAATGTTGTTGTTGCTGGAACATCCGGGGCAATGGAAAATGTAGATGTTGACTATGGTAATATTCCTAATTGTGTTACTTCTTCTGTGGTTACGTCTCATGATGCTATTACCAATGTTGATCGTTCTGTTAGAGTTAAATCTAAACCCACATGGTTAAAAGATTTTGTTTGTGATGACTTTTCTGATTAATGTTTTTTTTATTTTCTTTTATTGTTTTATTATTAGGAGGAAGATGTGTTGTGTTGTGTACCTTTAAGAATTGTTCTCGTGTTCATTCACGAGCTTTGCATGCACGTGTTGTAGAATGTTATTATTCGATGGTGTATTCTATTTCTTCGGTTGTTCTCATTGAATGCACTGCGGTTTCTGAAGCAGCTGTTCAAGGGGAAGGACTGAGGAAAGGATGCTCCGTTGGTATCCTGTTATCTTAATAAATGATTCAAATCCATCATTCTTCTGGATCCTTACTTAACACAACACACTGGTGGTTTGCCCGGAGATTCTAAAAATGAAGGAAGGAGGAGGATTCACAGACTGCACATTTTTGAATGGCACGAGCAATTATAGAAAAGAATACGACACAATTATAAATATTACTATGATAACAGAGTCACACAAGAATAAATATAGTCCTATTGTACAATGTGTTTTTAAAGATGTTTATAAGCTGTGCACATCAGCGTGACTTTGTGAAAATCACAGAGAGACAGGCAGTATAAGATGATACTGCACGATGTGCTCTTTAAAATGTATTTAAACTGTGCACATCGGCGTGACATTGTGTGCAGAATAGTGTGGCAAGCAGCATAATGCTGACTTGTAAAACAAAGCCACTTACAGCCGTGTGCATCGGCAAAATAATGCTGAACAGTAGGATGCTAGTGTGGTAAGAAGAATAATGTTGACTAGGAAAACAAAGCCACTTACAGCCATGCGCATCGGCGAAATAATGCTGAAGGGCATGATGCGCTCTATCAATAATAGCCGTGTGCATTGGCGAAGCCATGGCTAATGAAGCCTTGTTCACAATGAAATCGATGAGGAGGTTGCCATGGAGATGGTAAACAATGCCTGTGCTGACATCTACACTTGATACAGCTATGAGCAAAGGCGTGTGACCTCACAGAGGGTAGGCCAAAGAATGGCCACTAGCCGTGATGCGTAGAAGAAAGACCGGTGAACATCAGACCACACCGCAAGTTAACAACGGTATCCAGACAGGGGCGTAGGAGACACTAAAATTCTGGGGGGGGACAGGGACAACCATGTGGACATTCCATTGACCCTATACAAATTACCGCCCGTTAAACAAATACAGTTGCATAGTTTTGAAGTGAAATATTGAGAAAAGCAGACATGTAGTCACAGTTTGCATGTATGCTTTATTGTTATTTACATTCACATAGTAATCGGACCAAATGTTAAAAAAACATGCATATGAATCTTGCATGTTCATGCACCAAGCAAACAAAGGTCGCTAACTTCGGGTGAGGACGTTGTGTTTGTAGTGCATTATGGTTTGAAAAGTACCTGCTGCTGCATTCCTGGTCTCCAGCAATTTTCATGCAACAATAAAAATGTGAAGATAACTTTGTTGATTAATGTTCTTTATTGAGAGAGATCGGAGGTTTGTCTAGTGGAAGTTTTGACTCATGGTAAGGTAGCCACAGTGGGGTAATATTTCTGCACAAAGAACGTGTACCACGCAGATCACAAAATGCATATAATGTAAATAGGTCAGTGAGTTACTGCTTTTGTCTGAGATTCTTTTGCTATTTGCAGTTTATAGGTTAAAATCCTAACATTGAACAGTAAGCTAGTAACCGTCATCAAAGAGCTGCATGACAACTTCAAGGTATAGATTAGAACGTTATGATTTTTCTCCAGTCTTTCATTATCCTAAGGTTGGAAAATGGGCTCATTAGGATGGAAACCAATTCTGATTATTAAAGATAACTCCCCAACTATGGTGTTAAGCTTTAAATTCTGAGTTGATGCTTCTCTAGTGTTGCAAAGCCATTTGTGCCCTGGGCACTCCCCAACTTTATGCTGACTGGTACTGGTGGTACCTTACTCTGACTGACCCTGGGCTCTGTCTGAACAGGCCCAGGGCCAGTGCTATGTTGAAAGAGACACTTAAAAATACAGTGAAAACACCTACATACACTATGGTGCACTATCAGTTAGGGTACCTTCATGATTGACATGACCTCTCCTATACGGCCCTAGTACTTAATCGGGCATGGGGATTCAAACTACCTTTAAGTCCCTAGTATATATTAGGGCATAGTGGTTTAGAGGCCAGCAGCCCTTCCTGCACTTGCATGTGTGCACTGCTGTAGCCTGAGGTCAGTTTAAAAGCAGGCCCGTGTTGGAGGACTGCTTTTAAAATGCAAATTGCGCCCAATCTTGACTTTTGAATTTGGGCCACTTACAAATTGATAAACTACAATGTTGGGGCATATTAGCTATCCCCAGGGGTTCCCCTAGGTGTCCCAGGGGTTAGAGGTCAGGTATCTACAAGGAGGACCCTTATAAAATGAATGTGATATGCCCTGGGTTTAGTGAAATTGCAATTTCTACGCCTACATTGTAGTATAGTGCTTCACAAAATCGGCTTTTGTGCTAGGAGCACTGTGAAGTGAGGATCTGCAATATTTTGATATAATCAGAACTCCTAAAGTCTTTCCTATGTATTCTAGGGGTGGGGGGTCCTGTAGGTATAAGGAGGATCCTTATGTAGGCCCTGGTATTGGAGAAATTGGCCAGTAAATGTTTCCATTGCAGATCCCCAGCCCATAGTATAAATGCAACAATGTGGTATTGTTGAATTTATTCTAAAATGTACAGACAAGAAGTTATAAGACTTTCTTGTCTGGAAGCCACAATTCAGCCCTCTAGTGCCCTGCCTTGAAGTGTCAGAGGTAAGTGGATTGGACTGGCTGTTTGAAGAGGTGATAAATGAGCCCTGGAGTTAGGAGGCCTGTCTGGGAGTAGAGGTTGCTGGGCATAGGAATGCCAGAGTCAGGGGGAGGGGTAGTTAACAATGCTCTTCAAGAAAAGGAGACAAGCTGGTAAAATCACTTTCATTTACACCTCTCCCACAGCCGGATGGGGAGATTAAGGAGGAATTGCCAAATGTAAGGGGAGTGGACCTAGGTAGATGAAGCCATCGTGTAGGCTGGTTTAGTTAGTTCTGCTCCCTCTGCTGGAAAATCAGCCATGATGAATTTTGGAGAAATTGTGCTCTCTTTGGGAAAATAATGCCACACTTCAGAGGATGTGGTCATACCCTTGAGCATTGCCCTGCACCTCATTGGACAAGAGTGTCTTCCTTCTTGACCCAGAGAACTTGGAATAAGTATCTGAAAGGGACAAAGCATCTCAGATGATGCTGCTTCAAACTTGCTAGAAGAAGGGTCCCTGCTGAGGAGTTTGATTTGAACAAACCAGGCCCTAGACTGAAGATTGTGCCTGTTGCACAGTTTTAGAATTACAGTCCTATGGACTACCTTGCTTCAAAAGGACTAAAGAGTGGACTCCCTGCATGCTGACCACCAAGAATCCCCAGCCTGGAGAACTACCAGTGAATTTGAAAGGGTTTTGTCCAAGTGGATTGTGATAACTGAAGTCCATTTCAAGGACCATCTTGGAGATTCCAGACCCTTGGAGTAAGTTTTGGACACTTTGAGACCATTTGGAAAACTTCAGGAAGTTGTTCCCGAGGTTTGGAGAAGTTTGGAGCAACTTTGGTAAAAGGCTCCATAAGTGGACCGACTCAATCTGGCCAGCCAAGCCGACAACCTTCAACCATGTGTTGGCCTGCCGTTCAGGTTCCTCCTGCTGATAAGCTTGTGGGGTCCGACTTCCAGAGTTTGATCGGGCGTAGGCGGAAACCCAAGCTGGCGAACCCTCACCGAATCCAGCTTAGTGAAAAGCATTGAGGGACCCTGCAAGAAAAAGCTCAGCAAACATTTCCAATTCCCAACTTAGAAAAGGTGACCGGGGCCGACCGTGAGAGCCAAGCCACCCACCATCAACTGTGTGCCAGCCTGCATCCCTAGCTTGTACAGCTGGAAAGCTCCGGAGGTTGGACTTCCATAAGTTTGACCGGGAGTTCGTTGCAAGGCAAGCCGGCGAACCCTCACCGAATAAGGGCTGGCTGAGAGCTTCGACGGACTCCATGAAGAAATGCTCCAGAAAAGTTTCTAAGTCAGACGGTAAAAACTTTGACCGAGACCTACCACAAGGAGTAGCCCTGCAGGGCTTCATCGTGGTCGGCCTGAAACTTTGGCTTTGAGCAGGTCCAGCATGACCAGATGTACCAAAAGGGGATATACGTTTCTATGTGCTATATCGTGCTAAATTATTTTAAAGTCATATTCCCGGTTCCCTACATTGGATTTTTTACATTTTAAAGAAAAAAATATTTTGTATTTTTATAAAATGGTGTGGGATTTTTATTGTGTGTTGTGTTTTAATTATTTACTGAATTGGTGTTTTTAAATGCTTTACATACCTGCTCACAGCCAAACTAGCAAGGGTTGAGCATGAGAATAATTTTCGAAGACCGGTACGGAGCTATATATTGTGGTAGTGTCCTTATTGACGGGGACAGATATACATTTGCCCCTACTATTAACCCACTTCCCAACATCCAGACCAAGCACCCTTAAACAATACTGTCTACAAGTATGGATGACATGTGACTCCTACACCCCGTAGTTTTATTTAACATTTCCTATGCACAGATTTACACACCTATGATTGACTGCCTCTGTGTAGTGTGAATGATGTAAAGTGCTGACACCCTGCACTGGTATGAGTGGTGCTGTATAACTAATTAAATGCATCTGAGAGAGTGGTTATGGAGACTTGGGCAGCACTATTAAAGGGTGGCAGTGAGGGAATCTGTGGCGGAGCTGGGTTGTTGAATACCAATGCTGTCTATCTGATTTCATCTCCTGCCTCCTTTATCCACCAACATACTCTCCCTCCACATTATCTCACTCTTCCAGGTTCTTTCTCATTGTTGCTTTCTCTGTTTTCCATATTTTCCTTCCTCCTGCCAACAACTCTCGATGCCTTTCTCTTGTTTGGTTTTACAGTCTGATGGTTTAAATAATGTACCGGTCTCTAACAAAGAATACAGTTACGCCTCACCTGCAGACACCAACTTAAATTAAGCATCTTAGCTTGCAGCCCAAAAAGGAAATGCCAGAGTGGCTATTCTGGACCTTTCTGCATTGAATATCCTTCCTGAAGACCAGATACACCCTTTTCTCTCCTTTTTGCAAGACACAAGGATCCCAGCCTGCTCCCTTCCCTATGGAAGGGAGGAGTGTGCGTGGTGATCAGTCTCTCTGACTGCCAGGGAACTGCCCGCCATTGTAATATGGCGGGCAGTAATGCAGTCATCAATGGCAGTGGGACTGTCAACAACGCGGTGATGTGGCAGTCCCACCACCATTATAATCACCCCCTAAGTTTAAAGTGCATGCAAATCCAACATTACCAACCCCATGTAAGTTGCACTACTAGTGCTGAAAAAGTTCAATGGCAGTACCAATGGACGAGGTGGACTGGCCTGAAGGGTCTTGTGACCTCAGTGACAGAGTCACTGTCACTTTAGTGTGTGCTTCTTCGTATGCCTGCTAGCAAGACAAGAGGTGAACTGCATGGATTGTGATGGACAGGCCTTCAAGGTTAACCCACACTTGCCACCGTTAGGGTCCATCTGCTGGTGCTAAGACACCAGGGCTTCTAAGGTCAATCGGGCCTTCTAAGGTGTAGCATCGGAATGAGCTCTCTCAGGAGTGTGGTCTGGTGGACTGGTCATGAAGGTTGAAAATTGTGCTCCAGTTCCAAATTTGGCAGCTCTGGCCAGAGTGCCACATCCTCTCCCCCACTGAACACCATACTGCCCCACTGAGAGAAACTGGCACTGCCTTCAGCTACAATCCAATTGTGCTGAGACTCAATTTTAATGATGCATTGGACAAGAGTAAAATGCTGCCTGAAAAAAAGTAACAACACCCTGTAAAAAGCAAACACTGAATGCAAGGATGAGCAAAGCATGTGAAATGTAAGCAAGAACAACATGGTTACCTTAATAGTTTTAAACTCAATATTCAGAAATCAGTAAGTGATTTTGCCTGAAAAGTTCAGGACATGACGACAGGACCAGGAAGGGACCCGTTTCAATGTCCATTGCTTATATCCTTACAAAATGTAAGCAGTTTGGTTTAAAAAAGACCAAGGGGCATATTAGCAAGGAGTAGCGATATTTATCGCTAAATGCACTTAGCGCACTTTTTTTATCGCTGCCTATCGCCGGATATTATCGCAGAGATAACGTACTATTAGCAACATTTATCTCCAATGCGATAAAATATCCGGTGATAGCGCCTCAATGTGGGAATATCGCTGGAAATTCAGCGATATTCTCGCATTAACGCCAATGGGGGCTTAATGTGATAATCCACCCCCCCCATTGACTATACAGGTAAGTCAACTTTTTAGCAGGTGTTAGATTCTAGCGATAACCGCGCTTAGCGTGATTTTTCTCATCGCTTCGCCTGCCTTGCTAATAGGCGATAGCTGTGTTAGCGACTGTTTTCAGTCGCTAACAGTTTGGGTACGCCCACTTTGCATGTCATTAGCGATAAACATCGCTGACATGCAAAGCGGGCCCCAAACCTTTGCTATCGCCTATGAGCTGTCGCTAACTGCTGTTAGCGACAGCTTGCTAATAGGGCCATAAAAATATTGCCTCTTTAGCGGGAAAAAGTCCTGCTAAAGTGGCAAGATTGCCCTTGCTAATATGCCCCCCAAATCCCTCAACACAGAGATGCGGTACACATTTTATAGGTTAAAATAATTAAAACAGTTGAAAACGCTCATATTAAATGTTTTCCAGTCCACCCCTCAACCAGATATTGCAGTCCCTTTATGAATGCTGCACTTCCCCACCCTGGGAAAACATTGTTGTTCAAAGAAAGAAGATAAAAATAAAGTAGCACTTCACTGGAAAACTCTGTAAAGCAGTGCTAAAGTGCATGGGTGTAAATAACAGTCTGGCCTGTCTGCTGACCACTCTGTATTGCTTTATTTGGTTATTTAATTATTTTTCTTATTTTTATACTTTTTTTCTCTCCATCCTGAGGTTGTACTTTGGAATAGCACCCTGTCAGAAAATGAGGACATTTCCAGCCAAGGTGTTCTGCTCGTTTTTTGATCCATTTCAGGGGGAACAAATAAAGAAAAGGAGAGGCAAGAGAGAGTATGTAACAGCTGTCTTTTGAAATCAGCACTTAAGGAGGAGCGACAGAAAGAGATGAAGAAATAAAGAGAGGGAGAGGGGAGGAGGGCAGCTGCCAGAGCAGGAAAGCGGACACTGTCCTTGCCTTCTCTGGGCATGACGGAAAAGAGACACAAGTTTTTTTCCTTCTCTGCCCTTCCCAGACTGGCCAAGCCTTACTGCAGAATAACATAGGGCAGAGGGCGGGTGGCCTCTTTGACTGCAGGCAGGTGAGGTCACAGGTCAAGTACAGGGCCATTAGGTAGCGCTTTCGCGCGCTAATGGCCCTGTGAATAACAAAAGGGAGAGGGGAAATTCTTTTGTCCCGTCCCCCCCACCCTTGTCCCCCGTGTCCCCCCACTCCAAAATCTGGGGGGGATATGTCCCCCTCGTCCCCCACACTTCCTATGCCCATGTATCCAGACAGCGAATTCGAACATGAAGTGGACAGCTTCAGAAATCAAACTCCTACGGCAGGTAAGAGCACTTAAATTATAGCTAGCCGGAAATGAAACAGTACTTGCGGTTGATCTACCAGCGTAAACACATGGAAAACACGTCTGAAAGTCCGGAGGTCGTGCGGCAGCTCTGAAGATCATCGCCAAAGAAAGTTGTAACAGCTCTACAAGGAAAGGGTCATCGGAAGGGAGGTTTGGGGGGCAGCCGAGCCCGCAAGGTCTGCCGCCTGGGCAGTTTGGGAAGGGGAGGGGCGGCCGGCAGCAGCCATTTTTTGGTTAATCATGTTGGGCCCCATAGTTATAGCCCAATAGTAGCCCAAGTTAGGTTATAGCCCAATGGCTATAAGGGGTTTGTCCTCCCTCTCCTAGCCACTATTTTAAGTTTGGTGACCTGGTGGCTGGGAGGGTAGTTGTAATTAGGTTTTGTGTACTTAGATTTTGTAGGTTTTCTGTCTTTTGCTCGAATTTCGTATAGGTTTAGCAGGCGAAGAGCGATATGGCTGGAGAGGACTGGAGATTGCTAGTGGCGGTCCGGCTGCTCAAGGAGGCCGGTCGGCTTGATTTCCTTATGATTGGCGCGGCGGGGACCGCATGCCCGGCAAGGCGCGCGGGGATAGCAGCCGCCGTCGCGGCCTGCTCGCCCCCCAAAAGGGCGAAACGTGTGCTGGTGAGTGTCCCGGGCCGCAAGGGTGGCGTGCGGGCGGCCCGGGGTGCTGACTCGGAGCCGCAGCCTCTGATGAATGACGAGGCTGCAGCGGGAAGTGTTGAGAGCGGGGTTCGCCGGCGGAGCACGTCTCGTATCTCCCAGGTTGGTCTGATGAAGCCGTGGGTCGCTCCTATACCAGGAGGGCAGCCCGCAGTGGAGGAATACACTGGAGCCTCCCGCTTCCTCTGGGTCTCCAGCGAGAATGAAGGAGGGCGGGCCTGCCGGAGTAAAGGGCCACGTGGGCTCCGGACTCGGGGGAAGGATGGGAGTCCAGGGAGGGGGGGGGAGAGGACTCTGGGGTACACTGGCGGGGCTTCCCCTCTCCTCGAGAGCATGCCGAGTAGTGGGGAAGAAGGGGGCTTTCTGGGGCTGATCTCAGGAGGGGTCGAGAGAGGTGTACACCTGGGCAACATGCAAGGTCCAGAGGAGGGGGGGCAGGGCGGGCTGGAAGGGGAGACGGGTTGGGGAGGGATGGGGGATTTCGTGGGTACCGTGGGGGGTCAATGGGGGAGGGAGGATGGGTCCTGCAAGAGGAGGATGTCCCGGAGGAGCAGGGATTGGAGAGGGGGTCGGGATTGAGAGGACCTGGATATATTTACCTTTTGGCATGAGGAGGTGCAGGGCTTGTCTAGGAGGGAACAGATTGATGCCTACATGGCGCACGGGGGGTATCTGGGTCTGGAGGCGAGGCGCAGGGATCAGGCAGGTGAGGAGTCGGTTGTGGAGGGGGGAATGGAGTGACAACGAGGAAGTGGATGGGTCTAGAGGGGTTGCGATGGATCTCAGCAGAGTGGGGAGTCGTCGGGCAGCTAGTAGTATGGGGGTAGACAGGCCAAGGAGTTGGGTGGGGGAGCTCTGGAATTTAGGCCCAGCACACCAGACCAGACTTTTCTGTTGCAGGCGGTAGAACAACGCCGGGAGCATGACTTGGCAGAGCTTGGGGCGGCTCATAGGCGCCGAGGTGAAGGGAGGGTGGAGCCTTGGGCGGCGTACCCGGCACCGCCAAGGGAGCCCGTTGCGGCCAGCATAAGTAAGCCCCCGAACGGTCTCGCTAGCACCCCAACACCAGATGGCCCTTATCGGGGCACGGGACATCGAGGACGCAGGACCAGGCAGGGCGTTTTTATCAGGGATCCGAAGAGAAGGCGGTCAGCGCCCCCTGTAGTAGGGGGTTGTGGGCAGTTGGAGCTTGAGGAGTTGGACCATGAGGGGGATAGTCTTGAAGAGGGTGAATTGAGGGAAAGTGATGACAGGGGGTGTGGGGGGCCAAATAATGTTGTTTGTAGTACCTTGCAGATGTCACGACGCCAGGCGGGGCCCATGGGTCGGACAGCTGGGTTGGTGACAGCAACGGCTCCTGTGGAGAGGCCGGCTACAGTGAGAAGGGCGCCCTCGGAGCCAGGTTAAACAAACCAAGGATGGGTGAAACCGGTGATGGTTTCGGTGGGGACCGGAGGGGGGGAGGGGGTGGGGGACGAAGGGGGGAGGTTAAGCAGGGGAAAATATGTTTTGGATTTGGGAGTAGGTACAAAGGACGCAGACCAGGCAGCGGGAAGAGTAGGGGACGACGCTAAAACAAAGACGGCAGGTGTTGCTGAGGCAGCAGTGACAGGAGAGTCCGGTGTAAATTTGGAGATCAAATGAAAACATCTGTGCCGTCTCTAATTTGGGAAGTTGTTTATTCCCAGAGTAAAGGTGCTAGATAGGAGCATATAGTCTAATTGATTTGCCTTATGTAAAAGATAAAAGACAATGTATGATTATACTCCTTCTCCATAGGACACATTAACATTTCCAAGTTATTCCAAAGTTGCTACTTGCCTAATGTAAGTAAGAAATGAGATCCTGTATTTTGGTCACAGAAAATAAGCAACAAAAGGAGAGTCTTTAACTGAGAGAAAATTGAACAGGAAAGCAAGTGGATCATAATGGCATTTACCCTCTCTGCGAATATTAATGGTAGGTTCTGCCATTGTTTTTGGGGTTTTGAAGTGTCATCGATAGCTTTCCTAAAGTTCTTAATAAAAATATCTCTTATATTGAGATGAGATGCAGCATTTGTTCTGTGAGAGATTATCGTGAATATCATAGTGCTAACTCTTTGGGTTTGCAGGGTTGATTAGGTGTATTGAGGCACAAGAGGTTTTTCATGGTTTATGGGTATATGGCGTGGTTTTTGTTGACATCTAAACTAGAGGGAGTTGGAGAACCTGATAAGTTCATCTAGGAAGGAGTCGAAAAAGATGTCCTTGAAAAAGCAGCAAGTTTGTTTTATCTCTTTTCGATTCAACCTGGTGCATTGATGTGGCATAATGGATGGATAAAACAATGGTGAGATCCAGTCCAGCAGTATTGGGTACTTGCATTCATTCAATTGAATATGTGGCAGTTGTGCTCAAGTTGAGAGTTGCTTTTAGGATGTATAGCCTGAGTTATTTGTTGCTTGAGCTCTTGGGCCTGTAAAATGCTTCTTTTATGTTTGTGGTTGAATGTTTGAGTAAATAGAAGCATCTGAGGATAGTGGAATATATCTGATGCATATAGACAGATGAACAAGGTTCATGATTCCTTCAGAGAAGTCCTTGTTAGAGGCAGATGGTCTGTAGATAAGGCTGAAGGTGGCTGACTTGGATGAATCAAGCAATACCACATAGTCTAAATAGGCTAAAACTGATTAGGGGTTGCTTGTTTTTACATCTGGATGGGACCAGACTGCTCCAATTGAAGCAGGACCATGGGTGATTTACATATAGCTGGTCTCGGTCTATGGTGGTATAGCGAGCAAAAACAAAATGATGGGCAGGAATGCAGCCCATGTAAAAACCAGTGGCGGAGATTAATTTGCACATTCCACCCATCAAGTTTTTGTTTCCTTCAGTGTGATGCCTGTAGTGTGACAGGTATGCCCAGCCATGAGTCCTGTGCCACAAGAATCAAGCTATATGTGATTGAACAGGGATAAATAGTCTGGAATGGAGTCCCAAATAATTACCGGTGGCAGAGATTATTTCAAGCATGTCACACACACCCTTTTTGTTTTCATCACAGGCTTGGATGTTGACATATGGAAGTGACAGATGAAGAGCTCAAATTACATGAATGTGGCTGGTTTGCTGAGGGAGTAGTACCAGGTGTACCCTCCCCTGATGATTCTCTAGAATCAGCACACCTTGCCCTTTTAAACAGAAATGTCAGAAAATGGAAATCGTCAGTTTTTAATTTTTACTTCTAATTCACTCATCACATCAGAAACTTGACTTTGGAGTTCCTCTAATTAAAATTCACCCTTTTTCCTTTTTCATCTGCTTGTTGCTGACAGCTTCTTTTTTCCACTGTTTATCCTACCCCATGATGAAATATGTCTAAAACTTTTATTAAATGGGGGCTCTCCAAAGTCAAACTGATAGTCATTTATGTCAGCATCACCTCTCACAAAGTAAGTCCATTTAGGGCTTTTGGACTTCTTGTTATATTTTCTGAATCTTCTTGGTCTTGACCTCTGGCTGATCACTGTTGCTACTGATGCAGCTAAACTTTATAACTAACCCTCAAACCTGTCACACTTAACTCAGGAGCAAACCTCATTCTTACTCATCAGTGGGGCCCATAGCACCGCGAGTCACACATTCACACACCACACTGCCCCTGAATCAGCGTTAAAGAGGGTGAGCTACTGGATAGCGGGGTACCTTATTATCCTAAATTCTATACAGTATATACATTTCATAAATCATTTAACCTGTTATAGCGAAGACAAAACATCAAGGTACTCCGCTATTTGGTCGATGGACTGAATCTGAACTGAACTAGTAGAAGTCAGTTGACGGCGATTAAGACCAGCTCAATCACAGAATTCCTACAACTTTTAACATTACTTTTTGTCATGACTTTTATAAAATAGGAATAAAACAGACTTGAGTTTATATTTTCAATAGTTTATCAGTTCATCTAATTTTCATTTAGGAAAGAAATTAGCATTTTCTATTTAGACAAGCACAAACTAAGTAATTATTTATTACATGTTAAGAAATAAAAATTAGAAAATCATATCACCAATCTGTCATAGGCGAATGACAGAGCTGCATTTAACAGGTTCCCAAAGCTGTCTGACTCTCTATTCTCCTCACTGCCTCCCTTCTGACATAAAATCTCTGCAATCGATCATCTTCTTCTGCTCCATCAAAGTTAAAGTCCAAAAATATTTCAAAGTCTCTTGCACCATAAAATTGTTCAAACCGACAGCATGTCGTGGTGCAAAATAAAATCCATGGAGCTAACCTTTTTTTACCTCTTTCTCGCATGTTCTTTTATACTATTTTTCTGTAACTTAAAATTGAAACTGTTAGGGTCCACAGTCATTTCTGATTGGGCCATCAAAGTGGTGGTGATGATCACCTCATGTACTCCTTGCTCAAATCAGTTTTTGAATTTGCCATGTCACTCCCAAGGCTTTCTCACGATGTCATTCCAAAAGTTTGTACTTGTCGTTCATTCCATGTATCATTTGTTCATAATAATACTTCCTTTCCCATGCTTTTAGATGTAGGCATCCTTTGGCACATCTCCCGTTCATAGGCCAACCTGACCTTGACATCTCTCGCACTGCGCATACGCAAACCACTCGCATTTTTCATAATCACGCATGCGTGGAGGCCATCTTTTCAAGATTGTTTTCTCGTTTCGCTTGAACTGCCATTTTCATAAACATAACAAAAATTAGTTTTAGAATTTAACCCTTCTGTTTACCTGCCGCCATTCTAATTTTCCCGATTAGATGTTACTTAGCAAAAGCACACAAATAAGCGTTTTTTACTCACCATCTGCTTTCTTTATTGCCATGGAAAAGACTTTTAATATAAACACAAATACACACGCTTATTTAGTTAAATCCGCAATAACACAGGTCTATATTAGTATGACTCGTTTGTTTTTATTAGTCTGTTTATTTCAGCAAAACAGCAATTAGTTTTCCCCCGTGTGGTGTCTATTTACGTGCACTTTGTTGATTAACTCACATGCTTCACTCCATTAGTTTTATTATGGTTATGAAAGATTAACTTTACAAGGGGTACACAAACATTTTTTTCTCTCCCGTGCTCCATCAACTCCCACCTTTGGTGATTTATCTCCACAAATCATCCCAACTAAATTTTCTAAGAACATGTTTTCAGGTTCTTCAGTTTAGACTTTAGAATCCCTCACATTTTGTCCTCTTGAGTTTTTATACATTTTCGCTTTGCGCTCTTCTAATTCAATTTCTCCCATTTCACGTTCTCTCTGCTTATTCTTTTCAATAATCATAATTATTTGTTTTTCAGCTTTTCTTTTCCTAATACAAACACACCCTAATCTTAGGCTTTTCCATGCTCATGACGAGCTGAGCTCGTCATGAGGCACGGTGCTCCGGTGCTCATGACGAGCTCAGCTCGTCATGGGCCGTGGAACGCTCAGGTGCGGGGAGAATTCCCCTGCTGTGCTGAGCGTTCCACAGGAGCCAATGCACCTGTGACGAGCTGAGCTCGTCATGAGCACAGGAGCACTGTAGCTCATGACGAGCTCAGCTCGTCATGAACATGGGAGCGCTGTGCGCGCCCCCTCCTCCCCAGGCACAGCGGGGGAATTACCCCCACAGAGAAGGGGTTAATATTAATGCTATCATTATTACTATTGTTAGTGGTATTAGTATCTTTCCTACTAATGATCTACCTATTTCTGAAAACCATTTCTTAACATTAGAAAAACAACGTTTACCCAGTTTCTCTAGAACACCATCAACCTCCAGTGGAGTAATTTCTTTATGTAATTCAGTAATATTTTTCATATATCTTTGAATGTTCTGACTTTTGTCAGGTATATACGTACAACAATGTTGTACTTTCAATATTCCACAGACTCCTCCTTCTTTTGCTAAAAGAATGTCAAGAGCAAGTCTATATTGTATCACCATAGCTCTCATGGCAAACATCTCAGTATTTACCATTAAAAATCCTCCGGCAGTACTTTTTGATAAACGATTACTATCGTTGATGACTTTCGAATTTTGTTTGCATTAATTGATATACCCACTGCTGGTATCGATGCTCCAAAAATGTCACCCACTATTTTTAGAAAACTTTCTCTTCTTCTACGTGTTAATGGCTTACCTATCTCATGAATTCCATTAGTTCCTCTATCTAAATGAAATTTTTGGGGAAAGACCATACCCACGTAGCATGTCCTGTACCAATGATCTGGTAATCTATAATAAGCTTTCTTTCCACATATAAAATGAATTCCAGGAAAAACGGGATCATTTCCCCCTTTAAATCCCCACCCCCAATAATTCTGTACGTGTCTTTACAATCACTTGCTCCCTCAAAATATTTATCATAAACAGTATTGTCTCAACGAATACACAGTTTTCCCTGTTGAGGAAAATCTATTCCCAATGCTACATTAGTATCAACTTTTACATAATATTCTTCATCAGATTTCAATGAGGATGCTTTCATTTTACTTGCAGTTGCTTTTCTTTGATATGCAATTCTCCTTTCTTCCGTCATTTCTAAAAATGCCTTCTCCTCCTTTTTTTAATTTACATGTTAAGTTATTTCTAAAAGCATACTTTATAGTCAATTCATTTATTTACAAGAAAAATTCACCTAAAATTTTAGCAGGTTTTACTTTGTTTAGTTGATGTATTGCAGGAACTTTAACAAAAATCTCATCTACTTCAGAATAATTATATTCTAATTTGCCTGTTTTATAAAATAAACAAGCTATTACACTACAAGTCCATAGTCAAAGGAAGGTGATGATATGTTACTCCTTCCAATACAGATGCAGGCAACTGCATACAAACGTAGCAGTCTCGGGGGTCCATCGTTTCAACATACACTTTCAATAATCTATCAATAATAATAATAATAATAATAAGAAGAAACTGTATAAAGCGCCTGGTTACACTAAGACCAGTGTGACCATGCGCTATGGTGCGGCTAGCAACAGTTAATCGAGCAAGTCCCTCTCTCCAGATCCTCAGAGACGAGCCTCCTCCCCCTCTACCCTGAGGGGAAGAGATGAGTTTTAAGTTGTTTCCGAAACATACGTTCAGAGGTCTCCAGTCGCATTCTAGGTGGGAGTCTGTTCCAGTGTTGAGCTGCCTGAACACGGAAAGAGCGCCCGCCCATCCGGGCTCTTCTGATCTTAGGGACCTTAACCAGCCCTGTCCCACTGGATCTCAATTGGCACGCTGGAGTATAGGGGGTCAGCAGGTCAAGAAGATAAGAGGGTCCTTTCCCTTGAATAATGTGATGACCAATCAACAGGGTTTTAAAGAGCACTCGTGCTTTCATAGGAAGCCAATGCAATGATTCCAGGGCTTTCTTAGATGACGCTCTTTTGGGCAGCATCAAGACCATATGGGCAGCCGCATTCTGTATACGCTGTAGCCGAGTAATACACCTGATATTAGCTCCCAGGTACAGGGCATTCCCATAGTCCAGCCTAGATGTAATAAGGGCATGGACAAGGGTTTTCCTGGCCGACGTGGGAAGTAGATCAAGTGTCTTCCGCATACTCCTCAAAATACCAAAGCACTGTCCTGCCACGCGCCTTGTGTGATACTCAAAGGAGATTTTGCTGTCTAGCCAGATACCCACATTTCTGACTTGTTCGCTGGAATAGGTTGAGGCCCCAGCACCTGCGGCCACCATGTCAATGTCCACACTGACGGTGCTTTCCTCACAACCAGCACTACCGTCTTACTTCCGTTTAATTTCAAACAGTTATTAGCCATCCAGGCCGCTACTTCCTGTAAGCACGACGAAAAGTTACTGGCTGCTGTCTCATCTGATTGAGCAAGAGACACAACAAGTTGGGTGTCGTCGGCGTAGGATACCACTTGCACCCCAAATCTTTCAGTGATCTCTGCTACTGGTGTTACGTAGAGATTAAAAAGGGTGGGGCTCAAGCTGGACCCCTGAGGCACCCCCTGTTTCAGCCTAGTGTTCTTCGACCGGTATGGTCCTTGAGCTACTTGGAAGCTGCGATTCTGGAGGAATGACTCCAACCACTCCAAAGCTCTACCTGCCACTCCCCCTTTTTTTAGACATTGCAGCAGGGTGTGATGTGCTACAGTGTCAAAGGCAGCACTTAGATCCAGAAGGATAAGTGCTGCTGTCTGACCTTCATCCACCCACTTCCGTATGATTTCAGTTGATAGGAACAAGGCAGATTCAGTAGAATAGGACGCCCGAAAGCCTGATTGGGTGGGGTGAAGTAGTTTACAAGTTTCAATATGCTCTGTAATTTGCATATTGAGAACTTTCTCCGCGATTTTAGCAAAGTGGGGGAGAAGGGAAATTGGGCGTAAATTGTCAAGTTGCTCTGAGCTGATATTGGGTTTTTTTTTAAGCGGGGGCACCACAGCCTCTTTCCAAGCTATCGGAACCGTGCCCGACCCAAAGGAGAGTTTTAACAGATGGCATATGTGGGGTTCCAGAAGTTATATACTTTCCCTCAGTATTTTCGCAGGCGCTGGGTCATTAGGGGAACCCGATTTGATTTTAGTCGCTATTTCGATTAGAATATCCTGAGGGGGAGTGCTAAAGGATGTAAGTGACTCAGTTCCGTTATGCTTTATAGTGGCTTCTTCTATCCCGCCGCCCACTCTAGCCTCCGCCGGAAACGAGGAATAGATTTTTCCCACTTTATCCGCAAAGAACTGCGCCACACGATCACAGGATTCCACTGATCCCTTCGCAGGTGCGGCGGAGCTGGACAGGGAGGAGACTTCCTTAAACACAGAAAACAGCTCCTTAACTGAATTATCAGCTTCCTCGATTCTGTCCCTGTAATAGGAAGTACGGTGTTTCCTTATCAGAGCATGATAGCTTTTAAGCCTGATTTTATAGTCCCTCCTATCTACCATGGAAAAACCTTTCCTCCAGCGTCTTTCAAGGCGTTTGCACGCCGCCTTTTCCTTGATGAGCTCGGGCCCAAACCAAGGTGCAGATTTAGTTTGCCTCAAGGGTTTTTTATTGGTCCAAGGGGCTATGTTGTCTAGCGCCTGTGTAATGCGTCTATTGAGAGCGTCACACGCTGACTCAATCTCTAGACCCTCCGGGGGTCCACCCTGACCAAGAAAGTTGTTAAACTTGTCCTTGGAGAAACCTGCCCATCTCCTACGGTTGTTTTTATCATCCGCCTTGCCTACCCTCACCAGCTGTGCCTCTATCTTAAAAGAAATCTGAAAGTGATCCGACCAGACCACAGGTACTGGGGGATCAAAAGCCATCGATTCCCAGTTGGAAAAAATCAGATCTAATAAGTGGCTGTGACAGTGGGTGGGCAGTTCCGACTTGAGTCATTTGCATCGCTGCCAGCTCATTACGGATCTCTAGCGCCTCTGTGTTGGCGGGATCATCAAAATGGAAATTTAAGTCCCCCAAGAGTATCAATCTCTCATATCTTATAGCTGGTTGTACCAAACAGTCAATCAAACTCTCCGTAAATCTAGTCCCTGAGCCAGGAGGCCTATAAACTAGGAACCCTTTTAGGACCTGTTTATCAAGACCTGTGATGGGGAAGAAACCAGCTTCACTCTCCCTGATGTCAGCTACCTCCAGTGTACATTGTATTTCAGACTTAAAGATTACAGCGAGTCCACCTCCCCGCCCCGTGGGTCTGTCTATCCTATTGATGTCATATCCCAGCGGTAATGCATCTATAATGTCGGGAGCAGAGTCCTCATTCAGCCATGTTTCAGTTAAAAACAGAACGTCCAGTTGTCTATCTATTATTAAGTCATGTACTTCCATTTTGTGCTTCCCTAAAGATCTGCAGTTAATAAGGGACAATCTCATCTTCTGTGCACCGTTCGCAGATTCAGGCTGCTGGCCCAAGAAAAAGGGGCAATAATTACACCTTCTTCTTTCAAGGTTTAGCTCTATACTGTGTACACAATTATCCCCGGCCATTGGCCGGAGTTCCAGCAGTTGTTTGGCGCTATATTGTATCAAAGTAAGAGGACCGGCAGGGGTTCTAGCCCCTAGCCACGTACGGCCGCGGACGGGCGCATTCGGGCTTGTCTTTGGCACGTCTTCGGCGCACCCGCTGCGCGCATCTGCTGCGCTGCCGCTGAGGCATGGGTCTTTTATCCCTGGTCACTTCCTCCAACTAGAGCGCTAACCGCCGTAAGCGGAAGTGCCTGGCTCTACCTACCCCACCCTCTGTGCAACGGTACTGGCTACCGTGTCGGACCAGGGCGGGAAGGACAGAACGCCGAGCTCAAAAACATTCCTTAAAAAATCATTAATAGATCTATCTCTATGAAGCTCAGTATTATCTACAATTTTCACATCATTTTTCACATCATGTATCTTTTCACGCTTGTTGTGATCTTTTTCTCTAATAGAAGGTTCAAAATTCGGATTAAATGGAATAATTATTGCTAAAATAAGCCATATAAGCCTTAATAAACCTGTGCAAATTAACCACATTCTACACCATTTACGCAAAACACCACATTTAGATCTTCTAGTAACGTTTCCAGGTATATATATTTTTTTTCACAAACAAATACCTTTTAAATTGTTCTCTTTTTATAATGTCTCTTTCACTCCCTTACACATGGGAATATGTGTCCTTTTTAAAGTCCTTTTGGTTGCTTATGTCTCTTTTATTTCGCTTGACGTTTCTCTTAAATTGTCATCCTTGTTTTTCAATACAAACACAGTTTGTTTTCAATTGCCTTTTTCACTCACCAAAATCACTTTGGATTTCTTGACTGCTTACAACTTCTTCTATATCGGGCAATGAAATGTATATTGACTCAGGTGATTTATAGTTCTGATTTGGTTTCCTCACTCTTTTAGATTTTTGTAAAATGTCCTTATTTCCTTCTTTTTGACCTTCTTGACTTGTTTTTTCATTCACTTGTTCCTTTTGAACTCTTTTTACATTTATCAATTTTAACTTTAGTCCTTTAATTTCAGTAGGCCAATTATCTCCTTTTCTTGGCTTTTTAATCACAGGCTCTATTATTTCACATTCAACTTTACAAGCTCTTTTTCTGGGACTTTTTCTCAGAGCTGTTTCTCCTTCACTTTCATCAGACTCTGTTTCAGACTTTCTTTCACTTCCTCTTATTTTGAACTTTATGATTTCCGGTTCAGCAACTGAATTTTGTTTTTCTTTCGTCAATTCAGTTCTTTTATAAGGAACTTCTGCATTACTGGTACTTGGAATCTCATTCTGATCGTAAGTTAATGATTCTGTTTGCTGTCCGCAGCGCCGAGACGCCCCAGAGCATTTGTGTGCTTTATAAATTTCAAAAATAAATCAATAAAATAAATACTTCTACCCAGTTTCAAGATCAACATTCCTTTTCTCTGGAATCTGTTTGCTCTGCAGATTTTTCACTTTCACCAGTTTTATCTCGTTCTTTTTCAGTGTCCAAACTGGTTTTTGCTACTTCCAGATGTCGACTTACAGGTCGATCTTCAAGATCTGGAATTTCAGCTATTTCAGTCTCTGCTGCTGAACTTGTGTCTGATATCTCCAGATGTCACCTCACAGGTCGAGCTTTCTGAGCTGGAGTTCTGTCTGATTCACCCTCTGTATCAGAGTCTGAATTAGTATCTGTCTCTTTCAACTGCTGATTCTCAGGTTCTGGTACTCGGATGGTGTGACTAGCATGCACTCACCTCTTCACACCTGGACATTTGACTGCGATGGTGCTAACCAGAATCACTTGACGTGGTTTGTCCCAGCGTGGAACTAAGCAATTTCTTCTCTTGTGCACCTTTATTGGGACCCAGTCCACAGGACTCTGATCATGAGCTGGATGTTTTTCCTAAGTACACACATCAGTTCCAACCTGGTGAGACACAGAAATCACAATGTCAGACAAACCCTTGCAGTAATCCAGTATGATATCATCATTTATAGTTAGCAGTTTGTCGACAGGTACAAAAGCTTGCCTCATTACTCGTCCCATCAGTATCTCATGAGGACTCAAACCTGTTTTTCTGTCTGGTATGCTTCTCAAAGTCATTAGAACAAGTGGCAAAGCATCAGGCCATTTAAGTCCTGTGACCAAACACATAGTTCCCAGTCTGTTTTTGATTGTTCCATTTACTTGTTCGACTACCCCAGAAGCCTCTGGTCTGTAAGCCGAAACCTGGGATTGTACCAAGTCTGTCTGAAAAGTCTAATCATTGCATCTCTACCAATGTGTGCCTGATCATGGTACATTCAGGCCATATTAGAGATCATGCTATCGGGCATGACTGATCTTTCATCTCTATATACCCAAATTTCATCTTCCTCTCTTTGTCTACAACCTGATTTTATCCATCTGTCCTTCTCTTCATCATTTGCTTCTTCTTGCAATTGTCTCACTTCCTGCCAGGTCTCAGCTATGTTAGTAAGCATTAAAGGACTTGAAACATGTTCTTTTTCTCTGTCCTGATTTATAGATGATAGGTTTCTTGCACAATATTGGGCTATGGCATCAGCAAATCGATTGCCCTCAGTGACATAATCATCTCCATTTTTGTGAGCAGCACATTTCACAACTGCAATACTCTTTGGCAGCTGTATCGCCTCCAGCAACATTCTCACAAATTCACCATTTCTGATGGGAGATCCTGCAGAGGTAATATATCCTCTTTGGGACCACAGTTGTTCATAATCATGGATAACTCTGAATCCATACTGACTATCAGTCACTACAGTGATTTAGACATCTTTTCCCAATTTGCATGCTCGAATCAAAGCAATCAGTTCAGCCACTTGGGCAGAACGTATTCCTTTCAAACAAGATGCTTCCATGACATCTGCCACTTTCATATCTGGTCAAACGACTATTGGTCATGTACTGTGTCTTTGTTCTAGTGAGGAGTATTTCAACTGAATGTGGCACATAAACCTGAACAGGGTATCCCATCACAATATCTTCACTCTGTTCCAAACTCACGCTTGTAGCAGCTACTGCTTTCAGACACCCAGGTAATGCTCTTGCTACTTGATCCAAAACAGATGAGAAATATGCAATTGGTCTTCCCATTCTTCCATGCCTTTGAATTAGAACTAATAATGCACACCCATCTCTTTCACTGCAATACAATTCAAATTATTTTTCATAATCAGGCATGCCTAGCACTGGTGCTTCGCACAAACTGTTTTTCAATTTTTCAAATGCTTCTATTTATTTTTCATTCAGCACCATAGCGTCTTTTACATCTCCTTTAGTCAATTTTTGTAAAGGCTTTGCAATTAGTGAACAACCACTTATCCACTGTCGGCAATAACCAACCATTCCCAGAAACATTCTCACCTGCTTCTGTGTCTTTGGCGGATTCATTCCTCTAATAATCGTGATCCTTTCTGAGGTCACTTTTCTCACACCTTACAATCTTATGACTTAAATATTGTACTTCTTGTTGACAAAACTGCAATTTTGATGGAGACACTTTATGTCCTCCTTCTGCTAAATGGTTCAACAATGCAATTGTATCAGAAATTCAAGCTTCTTTGGTCTTTGATGCAACTAGCAGGTCATCAATATATTGAACTAAAACTGATTTTTCTGGCATGTTTAGACTTTCTAATGATTTCTTCAATATCTGATTGAAAATAGAAGGACTTTCTGTATACCCTTGAGGAATTCGGCACCATGCCAAAAATATGCTTTCCAAACCTGAACGCAAGTATTGGCTGACTGACAGTATATAACGGAACAGTAAAGAATGCATTACACAAATCAATAACTGTATACCATTCTGCATCATGTGGAATTTGATATAATATCACAGCTGGGTTTGGTACACTTGGACAACACGGGACAACTATTTTATTGACTCTTCTCAAATCCTATTCTATCCTAAAAGTACCATTTGGCTTTTTCAGCCCCATAATTGGTGAATTACATGGACTACTAATTATCTGTTTCAGAATTCCTTGCTCAATCATTTTGTTAATTACTGGAGTTACTCCTTCAATTATTTCTGGTGTCAGTTTATATTGTGGGACATTTGGGTATATGGCATCTTCTTTTACAGTAATTTTTACTGGACTCACTCCTTTCATTAGACCTATATCCTCTCCTGTGAAGTCCCACACCTCTTCTTTAACTGTTTCTTGCAATTCAATTGGGATTTTCTCTTTATCAAACACGGGAATGTTTCACTCTTTTCTGAATTTATTATTGACATTGTCATTTTATACAGAATATATTCATCTACTGTTTGAAAAGCTATGCCATCTGGTGAACAGTAAATGGCACAATTCATTTTACAGAGTATGTCCCGTCCAAGGAAATTTACAGGACTGCTGTCACATACTACAAAACAATGCATTTCTTTAAAAGAGACAATTTCGACTTCCATGGGCTGTGTGAGTGGGGTTTTGATCTGTTTGTTCGTTACACCTACAACTTGGATAATATCTCCAGAGAGAGGAAGGTTTTGAATTTCTACTGATCTAACTGTAGAACGGGTAACACCTGTGTCCACTAGCAAAGTAACATTTACACCATTCACCTTTCCATTCACAAAAGGACCAGATTGATCTACCTCCAGAGTTGCTCCAAGCACGTACTCCATTTCCTCACCTAGGCACCGTCAGAAACTCTCATCGGACTCGTTTGCAACCGATCTCAACCAATACTGCGGAGCAGCAGACACACGCGGTGATCTTTTTACCTGCTCTCCTCCGTAGAATCCTGTCTCTGTATTGTATTTCTGAAGATTAACACTCTGTGGGAGAGGTGGCAATGGCACCTGACTCTGCTGTGTGACTACCTGTTGCTGTGGTGTGATTGTTGATTTACCTCATTCTGCACCTGTGGATTCAATGATTTATTTTCAGGTTTAACCTTTGGGGGTAACTTACACTTGTTCCTCCAATGCCCTATCTTTCCGCGATTATGACATGGCCATTTCTTTTTAGCCTCATCTATATTCATTTGTCCTTTCCCTTTATTCATATTACCTTTCATTTTTGTCTGACCTATATCATTAGCTTGATTAATCAATTGCGCTTCTTGTTGTTCTGCTATCTTCACTTGTGCCCACATAGCTTTTTCCTTAAGCTTACGCTGTCTAGCTTCGATATCATCACTACAATATTTTGTATACCTCAACATTTCGTCTACAGAACTAGACTGCCAACACATCATGTGGTGTCTCATCATATCCCCTATTTCAGGTCTCAAACCAAATACAAACCTATATACAAAATGACTCAAATCTTTCTCACTCAGATTTTCATATCCACTATATTGTTTGAAAACTAAAATCAATCTTTCTTAATAAGCATGTACAGTTTCTTTAGGTTCTTGTGTAGTCCTATCAATTTTTAACCAATCCGTTCCTTATGGTGGAATTTTAATTTTCAAAAATGTTATGACTTGATCATATTTCCTCATTACCTCTGGACCTGGAGCACCCGTTTTTGCATCTCTTGGATACTCTTCTTTTGGTCAATCAATAGTAATTTTACATTCAGTCCATAAATCTGCAGGTACAACTATATTAAAAAATCCATCCAAATCTTCCCACAATACTTTTGAAACTTTTACAAACCTGTCTACCTGTCTATACCACTCTACAGGTTTTTCTCGTAAATTGGAAAATCATTTGTAAATGACAATATATCCTGTCTACTCCATGGTACATGTACATATCCTCCTCCTGGTATTTCTCTCATGGGATATTCCATTGCTACTACTTATTCTTTTTCTTTAACAGGGAAAGCTAAAGATATTTTATCATTGGCCTCTTCCTTTTTCTTTATCCACCTACTTCTCCCCATTTCCTTAGTAATACAATTAATTCTTTTATCTGAGTTAATCTTCCTGCTGTGTTCAAATTATCTATGTCCTTATCAATGAAATACACTCAGTAAGATTTCTGTATTAATTTTATTTTTGCAAATTCGATCCATAATTCGTTTGCTGTTTCTTCTAATCTATCATGTAGATTTTTAGCTCTCCAATAATTAGTTCTTCCATATCTATTTTTAACCTAACCACATCCAAAAGTTTAGGTTCTGAATCTTTCTTTTGTAATGTTTTAACCCAATCATTTAGTTCTTCTGCTGTTGGTCCTACTCGAGTTTTAGTCATATCTATGCTGGCTACACTTTTCTCTGGAGTTTCAGTCGCTGATTCTGCTCCCATGGGAATCCTATATATTTGACTTTGATTCATAGTTAAATTCTGCTGGTGTCATTCTAATTGTACTCTTTGTTTCGTTCAGATCTGGATACATTTTCTCTCTTACTTTTTGCATACTAGAGTTTAAGGGAATAGTTAACTAATGCTCATCTACTCTCTGATTTTCAAAAAACGGTATTACAGGACCTATAGTTACTGGTACAGTTGCAGCTTCTACATTTTTAGTTATTTCTTTAATTTTCTCAGCCATTCTTTTGTTGATCTCTCTAATTCTGAGGTACTTGATTTATCAATCTGTACTAACTCTTGTTTTTCAAAGCACTGTTTACTTCTAAATGTTGTTTTGGGGGTTCTGTTCTTCCAGTCTACATTGGCGGTGCATTTGGGGTCACCACTGCAGAAGTTGGTTGGTATGGAGGGGGTCTCCTATTTAGAATGCTCTCCAACACCTCGCCCTCCGTATCACCCATTCCACATCCACTCTTTTCTGACACCTGATGTTTTTTTTTCTCCGTACATTTTCTCCCTACAGTTTCATCCATTGTTCGCATAGGATACATACCATCCCACATATCAGCACACCTCCATCTTTTCATTCTACTCTCATGAGTAGTTCCCCACAATCCTCTCGAACTGCCTCTATTTTCTTTTACATCTTGGAATCTCTTTTTTTCTTTTTCATACATCTCATCTTCCCATTCAATTAAAGCTTCAAACTGTGTCGGTCTAGGTCTCGGCTCAAGTTTCATAATTTTCTCTCTCAAGTTTCATAACACTGCCGTGCTAAACAAACCTGTTTCTGGAAATGCCAATACTCTGTCATCTTTTGTGTATTTTGCCCAATTTTCCAACCATATGCAAGTATGATAGCCATATTTTGTCATCATGTATGATGCTGGCGTTTTCGGTGGAGGAAGTATTTTTCCCTCTCTTGTAACTATTAATTTGTCTTTCTTAAATAGATTTGTGATTCTCTTAAACCTTGAAGGTTTCTCCCTGTCTTGCTCATAATAATAATCAATTTTTTTCTTACAGATTTTTCCTTCAATACTATTGTGTACTTCCTTTCAGTCTATACTGATATTCTGTTCTATCCCAGCGTGTCTGACACTAACGCACCAATCAGAACAGTATACGTCACAGTCAAGTGGACCTATCCCAGCGCGACTCTTGCCGATGTCAGCTTCACTCTGGCTTCTGCTGACCCCTCAATTACAAAATTTATTGGCACAATATTTATATATTTTACACTACCTAAACTTGTTATTTACCACATAAAACACATTTCCATAGTCCATTTCACTAAAATCAAAGAGATAGTTTGTCCAAACTTACAAGAATTCTGTATTTCCAGTAGACAGCGCTTACCTCTTCTCTACCACAGAATTTTGTTTCGCCGATAAAGTAGCACTTCCCTCTACCTTACCCTTCTTCCAAGCTTAGGGGAAACCTATTACTCTCCCAGGGATAAGCGTAATTCAGAGTACTTTTGACTCCTGTTCTTAAGGTTGAGATTTTACAGGTGGCCTTCGCTATTCATTCACCACTTTTACACTTAAAATGTCCCTAAAGATTACACATGACGATGTTACCACTTTGAAATCAGACAATGCACTGTGCGACTTCTCTTGCAACACATTTCCCCCTGCATACAAACAGGGCAACCAAATTCCTATTTCCTGGACATCTTTAAATTCCGACTACATATAACATATTACAAACCCAACATATAGTGTTAAACATAAAACATTAAATTATCTCCAAATTGACCTATAGCAACCAGACCTCTGCTACCAAGAAATCTGATGCAGCTAACTTTATAACTAACCCTCAAACCTGTCACACTTAACTCAGAAGCAAAACTCATTCTTACTCATCAGTGGGGCCCATAGCACCGCAAGTCATACATTCACACATCACACTGCCCCATAATCAGTGACAAAGAGGGCGAGCTGATGGATAGTGGGGTACCTTAATATCCGTCTAGCGCATGCTCAGTGCCTTTCCCTTTTGATACTCAGAAAAAACGAGGCACAACTGCCATTACTCCTCGTGGCCTTCAAAGATGCAGGTCAGATCAAGGTTCAATTCTAATCTTGGGGTAATACTATCTGAGGGAAAACTTGCCCTATGGCCAATACCTGCGACTACGGAGAAACTGTAGTAAGCTGACAGACTACAAGAGCCAGGCAGAAGACCTCACCAAGAAACTAATAAACCGTGGCTATCCACCCAAAATCATCCACAAGTGTCAAAAAAGAGCAAGGAACCAACCTAGACAAGCCCTACTAGAAGAAACAATGAAAAACAACGAAACAACTCTACTCACATGCCTTACAACCTATAACGCCATTTCAAACCAAGTCAGCAGAAGCATAAACAAACATTGGTCCATAATAAACTCAGGAAACTTCAAATGGGAGAAATCACTGTTCTCATACAGAAAAGAGCAGAGCCTAAAAGACAGCTTGGTCAATACGAGACCCAGGAATACAACAACGAATAACAACCCCACCCTCACACAGATGTGGGGCCTCCCGCCAGTGACAGGACACTCAAGATGTGGGGATTGCAGTGTTTGCCACCTTACTGATAACACCAAAACCCTAAATCTAGAAGCTGGCAAGGCCTGGGAACAAAGATCTCATACCAATTGTAATAGCAGCAATGTTATTTACCTGATCACATGTACTTGTGGAAAGCCCTATATAGGAATGACAACCCGCAAGATAAAACAGCGTATCTGTGAGCATAGAAGCACGATCCGTTGCAAGAAAAATACCACGAGACTCACAGATCACTTTCTGACTGTCCACCATACCCCGAATGATATGAGGTGGACAGTGATTGAACAATTGTAACCAGGTCCCAATGTACAATCTCGCCTCTCTGAAAAAGAGCAGCGTTGGATTTATAGACTTTCAACCCACAACATGGGCCTCAATGATAATATTCCATGGGCTTCTGTGTTAAAATAAATAGTGACCTCTCCTGAAATACACACCTAATCTCTCGGTCAACTCACTCTCCTGAACCCGAAACTACATGACATTCCTATGTCTGTCTTTCACAGTTCCTGTGTAGTTTCACATTTTTTTGTAAGAGCATTAACTCGCCACCCCTGCTCTGATAACTTTGTGGCTCCTAATAATAAAGCGCTCCTCCCCCGTTGAGACGCTCGTATTAATACATGGTCGTCCTTTGATGAATATCTGATGCATAACATTCTTCCATTTAACTTCACCATGTTCATGTATACTCCCGGGGATGCTATGTATTCATCTGTTTTAACAATTCCATGGCAAAGCCTTAGCTTACAATCACTGAGGCAACCAGCGGCCCCTCTGACTCTCCGTAGTCAAGCCTCCCTAGCCGGTGACGTTGTTACCACGTGATCGCGCCCGGAAGCAAGTTTCTCATTATTACCGTCTCCCGACTTTACGGCAATTGTAGCCGAGCAGCGGAAGTTAGAAGTAGGTTATGGGCCTCTCTCTACGCCAGTAAACTGTAAGTAAGAAACTCTTTCTATCCTCACAGAACCCCGATGCGAGCATATGTTATGCTACGTATACTTACCGATGCGGCCACATATACCGCCCTTCGGCATTCACCATTAGGCTAACCTTATCACGAGTACTATATCATTTACACAGAATACGTTGTACTGCGTGATGTGCCTACCCCCTGCCCGCCGAAGCACAATAAAGAACCACAAATAGTAAGCCTTCCCTCTGCCATGCAGCATCTGTGACTCTCTCTATGTTACATGTATGTTAGTCCTGTGTGTCTCTTTTTGAAACTTCGGGCATAGCCTGCACCATAATTGCTAAGGGCCATCACTGTCTGGCCCATGTCACATAATAATGTGGAATTTTCCCATTTGGTAGAAACATGTTGACCAACGCACCATAACACATATAGAGATACTTAGGTCGTAACTCCCCTCCCAGTATCTCGCCCTTTATTTTTATTATTGTCCAGTTGCTTTTTAATAAAACTCACTTTCTTAAGTTAAACCAGGACAATTTTTAACATCTATTTTTTGCACCCACATTCACAACCTGCTCCACTGTACCACAGGTGTCGAAGCACACCCTGTGACGCTGGGCCACCAGGGTGGACCCCGATGATGAAGCATGTCACCACTAGGTGGTGAGTGAGGGTTTTTTTACAAAAGGAATAATTATTCCTCCTCTTGGAAAACCTTCAGCCTAACTTCGGGTGATACTCCTTCTTTTGTTTTCTATACTCGTAATACTATCTGAACCATAAAGATAGAGTTCCTAGGGCCTGATTTAAATCTTGAAGGCATTCCCATGGAGTTTACAAGTACTCTACCAATCCTGCCCGGCCTATTTAGATGTGTACTGGCTGAATTGCTGTCAGGGTCAACAGAGTATTTCCCGTCACGTAAACGGTTCACTGCTGTTGATGCGACAGACTTCTCCGCTGGCTAACATTACTCCATAACCGTCAGGGTGGTGGGATTGTACTGAGCCTATTTAGATCTTACAGTTGTGCTGGTGATGTTCTAGCAGTGGGTTGCCGACCGAGTGATTCCGTTGCAGGACGTGGTCAACATTGTACTATTCCTATGGCTGTAGGATGGATGCTAGCATCACACACCTGATGTGTTTTGGCTAATTGTGTTCAACTGCATACCTCACAATAAAACACACTCTATCTCAGACCATGATCCTTTGCCATTTCCAGACAACACAACATTTACAAGCAGAACTCTTGCCAATTAAGTTAGGATTATTGGGCTTTCTATGTTTCTTCTGTCCCTTATTTTTTCTTCTCATTTATTTTCTGGTTGGGTCATAACATTTATTTAATTTTGTTTCTTTGATAATGGCAGGGAGGGGAAATCCCCATTTTACAGAAGGAGAATTGTCAGTTGTGGTGGATGAAATTATTAGAGTAGAGCCA
The DNA here is from genome assembly GCF_964263255.1 of Lissotriton vulgaris. Lineage (NCBI taxonomy): Eukaryota > Metazoa > Chordata > Amphibia > Caudata > Salamandridae > Lissotriton > Lissotriton vulgaris. Next base: position 1,386,285,105 of record NC_141696.1, on the reverse strand, counting down.
TAATTGTTTGGAACCCAAGGACAAAATACAACCATATCTCAGAAAAGGCAAATATAGGCCAGAATAGATGACAAAGTGATTGCTGTAGCAAACAACCTGTTTACGCAGGAGGAAATCAAGAATTGGGTGGAACGATCTGTGGGGGAGAGTGCGTTCCCTGGCCTCCAAGTGTCACCTGGAGGCCCCGTTATAACATTTTCCCTGGGAGGAGAAGGTCTTGCACATCCTACATCCTGAAGGTTTGACAGGAATCCCTGTTGGAGTGGAGGCTGGTAAGTTACACTTTTAAATGTGTCACTAAACCTAAATTCCTTTTTCAATTTTAGTTAACCATTGCTAATGTGTTTTGCACCTTTTGGAAACATACAAACATATACATATTTTTATCACATCTTTTGTTGTCTTGTTCGTTTCTTCAAATATATTTTGTTGAATATAACATTACAGGTTTCAATGTTCATAACATTTCACATGATGTATTGTTGCCTGTAAGTGATATTTACACCAAATAACATATTGCATATATGTTTTTTTTAATTGTAAATGTCTCTTCTTTTCAATAACATATTTTCACTAGGTATGTTGAACTTACAAATTTGCAAGTGTTGTTACTGTTTCACTGAATTGACTACAACTACCATGATGCCTTGTTGTAGGTTTGTGAAAATCTGATGGCAATGGTATCTTGCTTTTTCATCACATTTTCACATATGTCACAGTGTTATGCATAGATTAATCTCTATATCATGCTATGTTTTGAAATGTTTTTGAGTTTAATTTTGTATGTTGTCCTATCCCTGTAATTTGATGAAATTGATGTTATTTGTTTCACAAATCAAAGTTTATTTACTAAATAATTTCAAGCTATGTTATTTTGTATGTTGAATACTAGTGGTTAATTTTGTGAACATGCACTCTGCAATGTTCATATGACTGATGCTTTATATCCTTCTAAGTTGTGTAAAGGTCAGTATATTAGCGACTAGGCCATGAGAAGGTTCATTTCACATTCAACCTCTCTATCGTGTTGTGTGAAATATTTGGTACATTTTATGCATACTTTCTAATCATTTTATTGCATTTTTGGACATCTTTTCACCTGCTTTTTTAAATTAGTTTTGTATGACATTTAAACTCTTTGTGTAACCTATTATAATATCACTGAAAGATACAATCATTGTAATCTTTTACTTTTTACTTTTAACAGTTGCTTCATAATTGTGCTTCAAAATATTTAGATGTATAATCCTGATTCAGTCTCTCTGCATCTTCGATCACTTCATTGGCTACCAGTTGCCAGCAGAATTAAATTCAAGGCACTCACGCTGGCCTTCAGATCTCTGTTTGGCACCTGTCCCAAATATCTGAAAGCTCGGCTACCAAGATATCTCCAGGCCCGTGCACTACGCTCCAACTACCGCGTTCAGCTTACGACCCTCAGAGTGAAAAGGGCGAGACTGGGGGGTCGACATTTTTCGGCAAATGTTGCGACACTGTGGAACACATTGCCCCCAGAAATTCAGCAAGCCCCCACCGAAATCTGCTTCAAGCGACTACTAAAAACCTGGCTCTTTACCCAACCGCACTAGGCATTTTCACTTCGGTCCTCTTGGTCTACTGTGTTTCTTTCAGCGCCGGGACACCTCCTCGTGAGGTAGCTGTTCGCGCTATATAAAACGCCATATTATTATTATTATTATTATTATTTTCCAAATTTGTATATTTTATTAATTCATAATAAGTCCTACAGACAGAGTACATGTACAACGATGGACCACTGACGATACCTCATCTCCAGATTAGGATCAAACCTTCCGTGAGTACTATAGTCCTGCAAGTCCAGGTGACGAGGAGCAGCCTGGTCCATCTGGTCTGCCTGGGCAGACTGCTTCAATGAGTCTCACCCATAGCACACCTACACCTCCCACCCCAGCTGTTACCACACCTCAGCCTATGGATAGCTCCACTTCCAGGGTCCAAACCAACATCACACCAATATTGTGCTCCCCATTCCTGGCTGTTGTTTATACACCACCACCACCACCACTACCTCCAGTTCAGTCAGGAACCAGTGTGATGGGGCACACTGGGTCAAGGGCGCAGGGTGGTGGGGGGTAGGGGTCATGGGAGAGAATCTATGGGCTAGCAAAGTGAGGCAACTAGGTTCACTGTCACCCAGGGCACCTTCAACCAAGTCTTGGTGTGGGAGTAAGCCTCAGCTAGGCCTACATGTGCTAGGGGTTCGCCCTTCTCTGCACAAGTCCTTAGACCAATAGTATAGAAGTTGACATGGAAACTGTAATATAAAAGACAAAGTTTATTAACCTCATGAGATGGAACTACATTCACACAACACCCTTCGGTAGTGTATGAAGTAGCACACTGATCAGAAGGAGCATGGTCCTTTTATACCCACACAGGGGCTCAAAAGAAGGCAGTACAAGTACAGAAGAGAAGGTTTACATACATAAAAGGTCCTACAGAAATGCACAGTCAACAATAGTTCAAGAATTTATATAGAGCACTACTCACCCATAGGGTCTCAAGGCGCTTGGGGAGGGGGATCATTATTTATCACATATCCAGGTTTTAAGTTCTTTTCTGAAGGAGATGTGGTTCTGTGTAAGGCGGAGGTGAGTGGGGAGAGAGTTCCAGGTCTTGGCTGCCAAGTAGGAGAAGGATCTACCTCCCATGGTGGATCTTTGGATACGCAGAACTGCGGCGAGGCCTTGACTGGAGGATCTTAGTTGGCGGGTGGGTGTGTAGAAGGATAGTCGAGTGTTGAGGCATTCGGGCCCTAGTTTGTAGAGGGCCTTGTGTGCGTGGGTGAGGAGACGGAATGTTATTCTTTTGTTGACGGGGAGCCAGTGGAGGTCTTTCAGGTGGCTGGTAATGTGATCTTGGCGAGGGATGTCCAAAATGAGTCTCGCTGATGCGTTTTGGATGCGTTGGAGTTTTTTCTGTAATTTGGCTGTCATTCCGGCATAGAGTGTGTTTCCGTAGTCTAGTCGACTCGTAACCATTGCGTGGGTGATGGTCTTTCTTGTCTCGGTGGGGATCCAGTGGAAGATTTTTTTGAGCATACGGAGTACGTTGAAACAGGAGGATGAGACGGCGTTGACTTGTTTGGTCATCGAGAGTGAGGAATCTAGGATAAAGCCAAGGTTGCGTGCGTGGTCTGTGGGTATGGGTGCTGAGCCCAGATCCAAGGGCCACCATGAGTCGTCCCAGGCAGAGGGGGATGATCCTAGGATGAGCACTTCCGTTTTGTCTGAGTTGAGTTTTAGGCGGCTGTGTTTCATCCATACGGCTACTTCTTTCATGCCTTCGTGAAGATTGGTTTTGGCGGTCTTGGGGTCTTTGGTGAGGGAAAGGATCAGCTGGGTGTCGTCAGCGTAGGAGATGATGTTAAGGTTGTGTTGACGCGCGATGGAGGCGAGTGGACTCATGTAAACGTTGAAGAGGGTGGGACTGAGTGATGATCCTTGTGGTACACCGCAGATGACTTCGGTGGCCTCTGATTTGAAAGGGGGAAGTCGGACTCTCTGAGTTCTCCCAGCTAGGAACGAGATGATCCAGTCCAAGGCTTTTCCTTTCATGCCAATGTTGCTGAGGCGTTGTATGAGGGTGCTGTGACAGACTGTGTCGAAGGCGGCAGAGAGGTCGAGTAGAATGAGGGCCACTGTTTCTCCGTTGTCCAGTAGTGTTCGGATGTCGTCTGTTGCTGCGATGAGGGCGGTCTCGGTGCTGTGTTTGGCTCGAAATCCGGACTGTGAGGGATCGAGGGAATTGTTGGATTCGAGGAAGGCAGCGAGTTGGTTATTAACGACTTTCTCGATGACTTTGGCCGGGAATGGGAGGAGGGATATGGGGCGGTAGTTTTTAAGTTCAGAGGGGTCTGCTGTGGGTTTCTTCAGGAGGGCGCTGACTTCGGCATGTTTCCAGCTTTCTGGGAAGGTAGCAGAGTTGAAGGAGCAGTTGATGACATCACAGAGATGGGGTGCGATGATGGAGTCTGCTTTGTTGAAGATGTGGTGGGGACAGGGGTCGGTTGGCGAGCCAGAGTGGATGGAATTCATTAGGCGGATAGTGCCTTCAGTGTTGATTGGGTTCCAGGCGCTGAGGTTGTTAGAGGGCGGTTTAGGTTCAGAGGGGGGGGGGGATTGTTCGTTGGAACTGTTTTCAAAGCTGTTATGTATGTCGGCGATTTTGTTGTAGAAGGAGGATAACGAGTCGCAGAGGTCTTGGGAGGGAGTGATGTCGTTTGAGGCTGCGGTGGGATTGGTAAATTCTTTGACGATGTTGAATAGTTCCTTGCTGTTATGTGCGTTGTTGTCGAGTCGATTCTTGAATGCTGATTTCTTGGTGGATCGAATCAGCTGGTGGTGTTTGCGGGTGTCTTGAAGGTGGTCATGTTGTCAGTGGTTGGGTTTTTTCTCCATGTTTTCTCAAGAGTACGGCATAGCTTTTTGGATTTCTTAAGGTCATCGTTGAACCAGGGGGCCTTTTTGCTGTCTTGTTTGGTGTGAAGGTTTTTCAGGGGTGCTCATTCGTCAGCGCTGTGGGTGATCCATTGGTTGAATTTGATGGCAGCTTGGTTTGGTTCCGATGAGGGGACGGGTGGGTTTTGGTTGAGCGATGAGAGGAGTTGGTCGGTGGTGATTTTGTTCCATTTTCTTCGGGGAATAGGTTGTGGGGGTTGTGGGTCGAGGTGGTTTTGTAGCTGAAGTGAACGCAGCTGTGGTCCGTCCAATGGAGAGCTGTGGTGCGGTCGAAGGAGATGCGTTTGCTCGAGGTGAAGATTGGGTCGAGCGTGTGTCCGGCTACATGGGTGGGGGTGTCAACAAGTTGTTTGAGGCCGAGATTGGCCAGGTTGTCAAGAAGGGTGGTGGTGTTGTTGTCGTTTGTCTTTTCTAGGTGGAAGTTGAGGTCTCCTAGTAGAATGTAGTTCTTGGAGGCAAGGGCATGTGGACTGATGAAGTCAGTGATGTCTTCGCTGAATTGTTTACGGGTTCCTGGAGGTCTGTAGATGAGGGAGCCTCTGAGTGTGGTCCTAGGGTCGGTGTGGATCTGGAAGTGAAGGTGTTCGGCGTTTGCAAGGTTATCATCGGAGCTGGTCGGGATTTTGAAGGAGTTCTTATGGACGATGGCGATTCCTCCTCTTGTTTGGACGGTGCGGTCTTTTCGGATGATCTTGTAATTGTTTGGGATGGCTATGGCGATGTCGGGTGTTGATGATGCGTTCATCCATGTTTCAGTAAGGAAGGCGACGTCCGGTGATGTAGTGTCGAGTAGATCCCAGAGTTCGGTGGCGTGTCTGTGGATCGAACGGGTGTTAAGCAGGATGCACTTCAGGCGGTTAGAGTCGGAGTTGTGTTTGGGGTTGGTGGATGTGGTATGGGTCTTGATGTTGGGAAATTTGCAGGAGCGGCAGACGAAGGGACCGTGGGTACGTCCTGGGACAGCTTCGTAGCATTGTGATGTGCGTCCGGTGTTAAGGGCTAGGAGGGTGGCGGTGTCATACGTTAAGCGGGATGAGTGAGGTTTGCGGGGGACAGGGGGTCTGGGGCTGGCCGCGGTCCAGGCGCGGACGGGCATAGACGGGCTTACCTTTGGCGCGACTGGGGCGCGATCGCTGCGCGTGAATGCTGCGCACATAGGTATTGGTCATAAGTGGATAGTGGAGGGGGAGGGGCGAGGGATGGTCAGCTGGGAGGCGGGAGCTGGGCGGAGATCTGGGCAGGCACAGAGGGAAGGCACAGAGATCAACAACAACAAGCACAAAATGGCCTCAGCCAGAATCGAAAGCACAAATGGGGCACCGAGGTAAATAGCGCTACTCTGATGGCAGTGGCACCGGTAAAATCAGGCAGCAATTAGATAGTCAGGCAGCACAGCAATTTAAGCAATGTAAGTTACAGCGTAGATAGGCAAAACACAAGCGCTACGAAATGCAATGCTCGGCAGCCTCTCAGGCAATCTAGCGCTACTGGTAACTTGCGGTTTCGAGGCAGAGCGAGGTGAAGAGGCAATAAGCTGGTCGGGTGGTGGGCAGAGCGGGAGGCAGCGTCTGGAGCGACCGTGTCTGTGTAGAGCAGGACGGTCACAGCGCTGCAGCGTGGGAGCGGGACTTATGGTGTCAGTGGGAGGGATGGTCAGCTGGGAGGCGGGAGCTGGGCGGAGATCTGGGCAGGCACAGAGGGAAGGCACAGAGATCAACAACAACAAGCACAAAATGGCCTCAGCCAGAATCAAAAGCACCAATGGGGCACCGAGGTAAATAACGCTACTCTGATGGCAGTGGCACCGGTAAAATCAGGCAGCAATTAGATAGTCAGGCAGCACAGCAATTTAAGCAATGTAAGTTACAGCGTAGATAGGCAAAACACAAGCGCTACGAAATGCAATGCTCGGCAGCCTCTCAGGCAATCTAGCGCTACTGGTAACTTGCGGTTTCGAGGCAGAGCGAGGTGAAGAGGCAATAAGATGGTCGGGTGGTGGGCAGAGCGGGAGGCAGCTTCTGGAGCGACCGTGTCTGTGTAGAGCAGGACGGTCAATAAGGAGGAGCTTACAGTTTGCTGATTCTGGTAAGAATAACCTGACAGTTACAGACTAGGAACAGATGTAAGGACAGTTACAGCTTTCCTCTGCGCATGTGCAGAGTAGCAGAACCTAAATATAGTCTGTTCACAGGCAGAATGCAAGCGCAAATGACAGCAAGGTAGGACAGAGCACATGATGAGCGCATGGCAGACAAGATGGCTGCTGAATACAAAATGGCTTCAGCTAGATGTTAACCCCAGTGGCTGCCAAATTACAACATTGGGATCCCTCAATCAGTCTCAAGACATGATGGGTCAGGTCCTGACAGGGCTCCAGGAGATGAAGAAGTTGCAGAGGTGTTACCAAAAAGGGGTTTTGGTTCCAATCAGCAAGGCTGATCCCAATCATCAATAAACAACAAAGAAGATGCCAATGCTGATCATCCTTCACTATATTATTTTCACTGGGATACAGGAAACCAATCAATGTGGCCCAAAATTATCAATCCTTATCTCTTTATTTTTTTAAGACGAAAGGTTGTTCTTTTGATTACTTTTTTACGTTTATGAAAAATTCTTTTCAATATTACAACCATCACAACATACACAGAAGAAATTCATTACAATTATGCACAAATAAATGCCATAAAATGAAAAACATTAAATTACAAATAAGGACTACTTTTCAATAACACATAAAACATTTAAGACAAACAATGGACCCAGACAGGTGCATTTCTATTTACAAGATTTCAACCTATTCAGGGTAAAGTACAAACAGTGTATACAGTTCAAGAAGGAAAAACTCTGGACTGTTTTGGTACATTCAATTATTTGATTTCCAACCTATGTGATTATTGTAAGAAACAGAAACAGGTTTGTATTTTATGGACACTGTTTGAAAAGAAACTGGTCGCCACGTTTCGAACCTCTCATTTAATTTTGGGGTTTTCCTCAGGACCACAAAAACTGAAACAGAAAAGGAAGGGGAAGAGAATTAAACTCTTTTTCTCTCAGGGAGCCATAAAAATATTGTCATCTAAGCCCCTATATAAATGTCAGTTTCATTGAAATAGCTGAAAAATAGTTACCCATCTCTTTGTGAGATCAGCCGATCTCTAGCCTTGCCACTATGTGCCACTCAATTGATTACTATCTATAAAAGAAAAAATGAAAAAAATGGAAGAAAGAAAAAGAGAAAAAAGTGAATCACTCTTTTAGTCATGTTGATCAGACTAGCTAAGGAAAGGAGACTAACGTGGGTCGACAGACTTACTTGGTTTGATTATTCATGGTCGTGATGGGAACTATTCTGTAAATCCAGAACTGGGGGCTCTAGTAAAGACAATATGCACGGAGAAACTTATGTTAACGGCTGAATAAAACTGTTAGATATTTTTGTATCCAACAGGCAGTAATACAGAAACAAGGGAGATAGTCTCTGATAGGGCTAATATGAGAAAAGCGTTCAAATTATTAAAGTTCTGTACACTGAAGACCTAGGAGTCCCTGAATCCCAAATAAAAATTTACTTGGACAAAGCCTCATTACAGCCGTTATCAGAAGCCCAGGCCCAACAATTAAATAAGAAGATCTCACTTCTTGAAATTAAAACCACAACAAAAAATCTTAAAAGAGGCAGTGCTGCAGGCTTAGGTGCTACCCCCAATGAGTTTTATATTTCCCTTAATGAGACTCTTTCCCTGGTTATGGAGAAATTATTTGACATTATCTTCTCTAACAATTCTCCAATTCCCAGTTCCTGGAATGAGGCAGCCGTTACTTTGATTCTGAAACCCAACAAGGATAAAAAAAAATGTGAGTCCTACAGACCTATTTCCTTGCTATACAGCGACTATAAAATGTTTGCGCAAATTATAGCAGGGACATTGAATAACATAATGGGGAACTTAGTTCATCAGGATCAAAAGCGGTTCATTAGAGGATGTCAACTACATGATTTAACTCATGAGCTGATCGGGGCTATTGATATTGCCTCAGCTAATAATCTTCCGCTCACGATGTTTGCATTTGATGCGGCCAAAGCTTTTGATCGGGTGAGCTGGTGTTGCTTACACCACATAGTGCAAGCATTTGGTTTAGGATAAAACTTTGCAAAGACTATTAGGAATTTCTTTAAAACTCCTACAGCTAGGATATTAGTCAACGGAAACTTAACCAATTCAGACACTCTAGAGCGAGGCACTAGGCAGGGTTGCCCCCTTTCCCCTCTCCTCTTCGAACTGTACATAGAACCACTGGCACAAAACATCAGGCTCAGCAAGCTTTTTGGCCCATTTGAGTATTTGGGGTGGGAAAAATAGTTGGCCTTGTATGCCGATGACCTGATGATTTTTACAAAAGAATCACCAGCGATTTTGCCAAAGCTGGAACAACTGCTGATAGATTTCGGTAAGATATCTGGCTACCAAACTAACCCGCAAAAAACTGAAATCATGTCATGGAATTGGCAATCCAGCTCTTTTTTAGTGCAGCATCAAATAAGATACCTAGGTATTCAAATTACTCAGAATATTGACGAATTGGCCCAGGTCAATTTGGAGGTAAAAAGGAAAGAGGTCAAGTCTTTATTGAAATCGTGGTACAACCTCCCACTATCAATCCTTGGTCGATCCAACCTTCTCAAATTGTCTGTTTTGCCCAAAATTACATTCATTTTTGACACAATCCCTCTACTATTTAGCACTGCCGCTAGACATAAATAGTTTCCTTTGGGCTGATAAAGGGGTCAGAATTTCATGGAATAAATTGAGATGTGAGAAGGCAGCTGGGGGAATAGCCATCCCAGACCTCTGTTATTATAGCTGGGCTTTTTATTTTAAAAATATGAGATCCCTTCCTATTGACTCCTCGTGTTTTCCATCTTACCTCTTAGCCATGTCAAACAGTGTACGGCAGGGGTGTGATGGGTTTCTTTTTAAATTCGAACATCCGAAATAGTTAAAAAAAAGTTCAACTGAAGGTGTTACGGGCGGCCTGTGAACTACGGTTCCAGATGAGAAAGGTTTTTAGAATTCCATACTACTGTTCAACCGCTCCTATATGGAATTCTCCAGGCGCCCCAGAAGGCTTAAATGATAGCTTATCATCCCCTTTACGAGAATACGGGTATCAGCAATGGGGCCAATTACTGCAAGATAATAAACTTCTGTCTTGGGATGAGCTCAACTTACAAACAAATCAAAGGCTATCTAGATTCAAATTTTATGAACTCTCTCGTTGGGCTGCAAATCAGGGTAAAAACAGAGTTATAAACGAAGAGTTGGAGGGCATGTTTTAGTCCCCTGTAACCAAAGCAAAGAAGTGTCGAAATGGTACTGGCTTTTGATTAAAGGAGATCCACCATCAATGCCAATGGAGGAGCCCTGGAGAAGAGAACTGCCTTCCAGCGACATCACATCTTACTGGCAAGTATCTTTGTGTACATTATGGAAGGTTGTCAAGGCTGCACCGTTGAAAAGAAATCATCTGTTCACAATTCACAGAGCCTATTGGACCCTGAAGAGGCTTTCCAAGCTGGGAGGCGGAGAAAAGTCCTGTGTGAAATGCAACCTGAGGAGCGGGGATGATGTGCACATGTTCATGCAGTGTCCTCAGATCCACGGCTTCTGGAGGCAGGTCGGTATGACTATCTCAAATGTAATTGGTCAAGAAATTAAGGTAAGCCTGGTATTAATTATTTTTGGAATCTTACCGGAAGACAGTCTTAATATTAAAATTTCAAATGCCCAACTTTCACTCCTGTTTGTTCTAATTCTCTTGGCAAGAAGGGAAATCTGTCTAAACTGGATTTTCCCTGATCTGCCAAAGTTCTTTGATTGGGTTACTTCTGTTAAAAGAGTCCATAAGTTGGATTTGGGATGTAAGGCAAAGACAGGAACAACATTTTGGGCATTATTGGAGGTCTGGGTTAACAATTTGGGTTTGTGACTTCCTAGCATACATAAAGTACAATGATTATGAAACAAGTGAGTTTTTGGGAAGATAGTTTATGCTATGCAGAAACCATGGGCTTGATACTATCCTTGTTAACTCCCAAGTGTCATGCGGTCAGCGACCCTAGGAACCCTTGAGGTGGAAAGAGATCTACAGGGCGGCGAGTCCCCTCTATCGGGCCCAGGAGGGTGCCATGGTCCTGCTTTAAGACCACTCACTTTAATTCTTCAATGAGGACAAAAAACAAAACAACAAAAAAACTAACAGGTGGGATCGAGCACGTACCTGTTTTCAAATTTAAAGTGAGCACTGCGCAGCTGTTTAGATACCACGAGTGAATCTGCACAAAGAAGAGTAAGAGGGTAAAGATTCAATTTTTTCGTCTCTTTGGTACTACCCATAAGCAGTCACGTGTTATTAGTGCTTGTTGCGGCTACTATTTCCAGAACAGCAGTAATATTTGCACTCGGCCACATTCCATTTGGTTGTTTAAACAAAGTCTGTTTGTTAGAATGCACTATAGCCAACTTGTGTCATACCTGGGCTCGCACGTCTTTCGTCGTCGCAGCGTCTCTTTCATTTGTAGATTGCTGCCGGCTGCGCTGAAGCCGGTCATATACTTCCGGGAGAGCTCACATGTCTGTAGTGTGACGTACCATCTTGCAGGTGATCTTGGCATACATAGTTCCGATTAAAGAGAATCTGAAAGTTATCTCGGACTGCGAGGATTCTGGTCAATTTTGAACCGCTGAGCTACTGATGTGCACTAGATGTCAGACCAAAGTTTCTTAACAATATTAGATTTCATTTCCTTGGAAAAAGCGGAACCAAATACCTTTACTGGAAATAGGTACACTTCTGATCATATATTTTTACAAAATGCAGTAGGCACGTTTGGAATAGGACCACTATGTTATGACTTAGTGCGTTGCTCCACCTCTAAAATGAGGGGAAGGGAGGGGGCAACTCACTGTAATGTGGCAATTTGTTTTTCTGGGTTGCATGAGTTATGTTGAGGAAAACAATTGTGAAGACTATAAACCATCTATGTTGTGAAGCTTCTTTCTCCATGTGTGACACTGTGCACACATGTCTGGATTTATAGATTGTAAATTTCTGGGAGCTCATTGAGTCCATCGACTGTCGTATTAAATTTTACAATTAACATGGCTTCTCTCTATATCAGTTTTCAATCTAGATCTCCTCCACGGTGGTCTTCGATATTTCAGTCCATGAGAGATCTTTTTCAGCATGATTGTGAGTAATGCAATGATTAACTAACGGTGCAGTGAGAACTTTTTTTCGAATACTCGATTTATGCTGAGTGATCCTTTGACTTCTTGATTGGTTTTCCCAATGTACAGCTTGGGGCACGGACATAAAATTCTGTAAACCACATTCTTTAATTTGCAGTTACTAAATGTCTCATGTTTCCAATGGATATTTTTATGTGAAAATAAAGAACCTTCTATGGTTTGGTTACAGCTGTCACACGCCCTGCATTTATGATGTCCTTTCACTGGCGGTAAGCTCAATTGTTCTCGTAAGGTACTTTTTGAAGTTGTAGACGGTGCTGCATGATATTTTCACCCACATGTGCAGGGCTTTTCTAGCAACATTTTCCCCTTTCTGTGGTCCAACCACATCTGCCCCAACTACTATATCTGCCTCAGCCACAGAGAGGGAGGACCTGCCACCAGAGGAATCCGTTGTTTCTACAACAGTCCCTGCACCTGTGTGCTGCCCCTTCCAGGAGAGGATGTTCACGAGGACAACCAGAAGAGGATGGCAAGACCTTCATCGCTACGCAACCACCAGCAAGCGAAGCAGAACCTAAATTCCACCAGTTTGTGACTACAATTCACTCTGTAGACAATTTTCTGAACACATTTACCTTTTGAAGCCAGATACAATTTTTGCTCTGCTGTATTAGTGTCATTCATCATGATTAACTGTTTTAATTTTTGGTTTGTTTTTTTGATTTCATCCTGTTTTTAATTTGTTTAGTTATATTGACTACAATAAAACTGACAAAGTCATAGACTGTTATTGTATTTCTTCTCTTAATTGTCTTTTTCTTTACATCATACATTTTAAAATGTCAACATTACAATGATTGTTTATTCATAAATAATTTCCATGTAGGTAATGTGTCCCACATTTTTCAAAAAATAGCAAAAATCACAACTACATATAAATAACTAGTAGTTTCTTAAATTGGAAGAAAATAATATTTGACATTTTTCCTTAAACATTACAGCACATGCATACCCCAAATACTTAGTTCCTTTTTCTTGTTTACACTTCCAGACCTTGATACCATGGAAGAATAAAATATAATCAAATACATCAGATTAAATAGGCTAACTATTATTGATTTATACCATCAGCTAGAGCCAGATCTCCTGGTCCACTATAGGTATCCCACATCAATAAGAAGAATAGTCTCAATCATGGCAGTACTTCATTTAGTGGCCAAAGGATCATTCCAATACAGAGTTGCAGTATCTGGTGCAATGTCACAAACAGCTGTGAGTTTTGTGCTGCAAGAAGTTCTCTCTGCAATGATAGCACACATCAACAGCCTAAGACACTTAGCACAAAATGATGTTTTTGTAAAGGTGAAGGGAGATTAGTATGCTTTGTATCGACTACCACATGTGGTCAGAGCAATTTAAACAGCACATATTGGCTTGGTGCCAACATTCTACAGAAAACAAGTCGAACACAACTTTAAAAACTTCAATTCAATCACTGTGCAAGTTGTGTTTTTAAAAGATATGTACACCCAAACTCTGTGTGTGTCTTTCACAGGATCAACCCATGTTCGCTTTGTCCTTTGCAACAGCAGCATATAACTGTAAATGTCACAACTTTGAAATGTCCAAATGAAGATGACATGGTGAAGGAACCTAAAACATATTACAAAACAAAAGCAATTAGTTGATTATGTAACAACATTTTCACATGACCAATGAAATATTTCGATGAAACATTTTCTAGGAACAATCAAAGATAAACAATGTAAATGAACAGGGTACTCAATGTGTCAATACTTTAATCAACAAATTCTTTGCATTGTTTTTTCCTTACCTTGCCCTTTCTAAAACATTTCTTGCACAGACTGTCAAAATCAGCAGATTAAAAGTTGGTGTAACATGTAATGTAATAAATTGTTAATATATTCTCTCACTCATGTGAAGAAGTTGTCAATAGCATCTTGACTTAAATCAATTCCTTTTTCTTCAGCACTATCATCTTAATTTTGCATTTCAAGATCCTCACCCGGTGGCTCTTCATTGTCTCCGTCCTCTGCAATGTATGGGATGTTCCATCGCAGGGCTATGTTGTGTAACTTGCAACAGGCCATGGTTACACCTTATCGGGTAAGTAGAGGAAGCCTCCACCAGTCTTATCCAGACATCAAAATCTGGCCTTTAAGAGCCCAAAAGCCTGCTCCACCGGTTTCCGTATTCTTCCATGGGTCTCATTGAATCAGACTTCCCCATGCATTGTTGGATTGCTCAGTGGTGCCAACAACCATGGTCTGTTAGGGTAAGCTGAGTCTCCTATAAGAAACCTTTTAGCCAAAACATTTAACAATATTTTAGAGAATTAAACTTGAAATTACCCAAACAATATATTGACATATTGTACTTATCAACAAACCAGACCCTCTCAGTTCCAAGTTGGAACATTTGCAGGGGTATGCTGCTGCTTCGTACTACAAAGGAATCATGGGTTGATCCTGGAAAACGTGCACACACTCTTGTGATGGACAAATCTTGTAAACAGACAACTTGTACCTTGATTGAAAACAAAAAGGAACGAGCTCGCTACCCACTTAACCCAAACTCTTGAGGGGTCGATAGCTCAAGACCACGGGAGCGGAGGACCCTCTTTTTTTTATATTTAAAGAACCCTTAATCATCAACTTAGTGACATGCGTTATCATTGGGTTCCCACCCTTGTTGCCGAATGCTTCCAGTATGTGCATCAACGGCTGATTTTGGTGGGTTTGTTGTGTGTGTAGTGCAGGTGTAAGTGGTTTAAAATTGAAGCAGGTCACCAACTAGGTTGGTGAGTGAGGGTTCTTTGAATAAACCGTAGGGCTCCCCCTTCATCTGGTCTTACACTAGAGACCCCTCAATAGTTTGGGTTAGGTAGGTAGCGAGCTCGTTCCTTTTTGTTTTGTTAATTTAGTTCAGGGAAACCAGAAGAGTTCCCTTCTCTTTCTCTCTTTCATAATTATTAGATCTGTATTTTTAAACACATTATAATTATAGAACACCACAACATTAGTATGTGTTGTGTGTTTGAGGCCCTATATTTTATGTGGTGTGTATTGCTTTGTGTGTGTGTGTATATATGTATATATATATATATATATATATATATATATATATATATATATATATATATATATATATATATGAAACGACCACTTCCTCCGTTTACACCGGGACCTTGAAAACTGCGGTGCAATCCAGGGGCGGAGGTCGCCCTGTATATATTGTTGTCCACCAAGCACAGCAGCCGCTGTGCTGTGCGAATGCACTCCAGCCAGTTAGTTCAGAAAGACCATGAAAACGTGCGTGTGCTCAAAAAGATTTAATTCTCCATTTGCAGTTCCAGCATACAATACACGGCAAGTATGGAACGAAAAACCCAACGCGTTTCGGCGATAACTCTCGCCTTGCTCACGGGTGACTCGTGTATGAAAACAAACAATTAAATAAAGTTTTACCCAAAGTGCACATGTGATCAATAGTCCGATCATGAACATAGAAGAGGGACATAGTTGATAATCACAGCGGTGGCCATCTTAGCATGGTGACATAACAGTGTGCCAAAGTAAAAAATAATATTGTACACAGTTATCAATCACTGTTACTCAAGGAATAATGGCATATTCTGAATTTTTCTCATGCTGTGTGTAAACATCTACATATATGCCCAGTGGCTAGATTATGACGGCCCCACGTGATGTAAGCGTGACCCTCTGTATAATACCATTGTCGACTACCATAATGAGGTGGATATCTATACTGACATGCTCTGATTCGTTTATGCTGTAAATACAATTTAGCTGTCCAAGTGGATATATGTGCGTAAATATCAACAAGTGGTCATCATGGGTTAAGACATCCTATCCATGAGCTGTTGTATGTCTACTCTGATTGTCCAAGTGGACTAAAAAACAAAGGTACATAATTCTGTTTTGTAAACCAACAGGTAGAAATGGGAACTTGATTCTCTGCCAAGTGGCTAATTAACAAATTGTCCAAATAATCAAAACAGAATAATCAGTTAGAGGTTATATTAGTGGCAGAGTGGCTCAGGGCCTTACTACACTCATCTCAGATTTCTCATCTTTTCTTCCCCAGTGGGAATTTCAACCTCTATTCACTTCAGGAGACTGTTCTTCTCAGTCCTGTACAACAGCGAAAGAAAACAGAAATACAACCAGTCAGCATCATCACATATTGGGTCAACAATGATACTACTCAAGCTATGTTCAGACAAACTCGGTACACAGAATGTGCTCCGGTAATGTCAGTGATTAAAAACAATTAAAAGGATGTTACATATGCAGGATATTTGGAACAAACATAGTTAGTTTACATCATTGATTTGTTGAATCAAAAGCTCAGAAATTTTAGAGAACCAGGACTAGTCGAGCTCCCCAGAAATGTACCATACTGATTAAGATTCCTTCACTCTCCTAGGTGCCAGATCATTTCTTCCTCCGAGTTCAGACCCCCCGGGATCAGACAGTCTAAATCGATAATGTACCTGTTCTCCAGTTGTCTCAATTTTCGAATCTTATCCCCCCCTCTCTTCATTTGTGGTAATTTGTCTATCACAAAGAATTTTAGGAGGTTACGATTTCCTCCATGTAATTCCTCGAAGTGTCGGGCAACGGGGGAATTCTGTTCTTTATTTTGAATTGCCCTCATGTGTTGCAGGATCCGAGTCTTCGCAGGGAACATGGTGCTGCCTACATACTTTTTGTTGCAGGGGCATGTGAGAACATAAACACAGTACTCTGACAGGCATGTAAGGTGCTTTTCAATTGCTCTTTCTTTTCCTTCTACAGGAAAATATACCTTTTTGACGTTGGAACTATACTTGCATGCTTTGCATTTCATGCAGGTGTAGAACCCTTGGATCTTGGAGGTATTGGGTTTGATCATGCTTATCTCATTCTGGCTTACCTTACTCCTGAGAGTGTCTGATCTCCGATAGGTGCTACTGGGCTTTTCTTTGAGGATATCCTTGAGGGTAGGTTCCATCATAAGGACTTTCCAATGTTTATTGAGACTTTTACGTACCCTCCATGATTTAGAATGAAATGTGGAAATGAATCTGACCGTTTCATTTTCCTCATTTGTCTTTTTTTGTTCTGGGGTCAGAAGGGACAGATGAGTGATCTTGCTAGCTTTTTCAAAGGCACAATCTATGATTTCTTGCTTATAACCTCTTTCTATGAACCGTTTTTTCATACACTCGCCTTCTGTGATGAAATCACAATCCCTGCTACAATTCCTCCGGGCCCGGAGAAATTCTCCATACGGGATGCTTTCAATCAAGGCCTTGGGATGACTACTTTCTGCGTGCAATAAGGTGTTACCTGCGGTCTTTTTACGAAATAACTTCATCGCAAGTTTGCCTGCAGATACCTCCACTGATAGATCTAAGAACACTGCCCCAGATTTGCTTATGTTCCCCTCTAGGGTCAGGTTGAGGTCATTTTTATTCAGATCCTTGATAAATGACTCTGCGATGTCGGTCGGACCATCCCAGATGATAAATAAGTCATCTATGTACCGCAGCCATATTTTCACATGGCTGCGGTACAGATGGTTGGTCCTGGCCACCTGCTGCTCCCAGCTCGCCATGAAAAGGTTGGCGAAACTGGGAGCAAAACAAGTTCCCATCGCTGTCCCCTGGCATTGGCGATAGTACGTGTCATTGAACACAAAATAGTTGTGTTCAAGACAAAACTGCATCATAGTGATGATCATGTTTGTGTGCTCCAAAAATGAGATAGATCTTCTCTTCAGGAACACACGACATGCCTCAATACCATTATTGTGTCTTATAGACGTGTATAAACTACACACGTCTAATGTTATGAACAAATAATTGTCATTCCATGCAAAATCTTTCAATTTGGTGATAAAGTCCCTGCTGTCTTTGAGGTAAGATGGGGTGTCTTCCACAAAGGGGCGTAGGAAATGGTCAATATACCTGGATGTGTTCTCCAGTAAGGACCCAATTGAAGAAACAATTGGTCTTCCTGGAGGACGTTTAGAGTCTTTGTGCAGTTTGGGCAACAGGTATAAGACTGCTATCTTAGGGTTGCGGTTAAGAAGGAACGAGTACTCATTCCATTCGATGAGCCCTTGATCCTTCCAACCCTTTTACATATCAAAATATGTGACATTCGTTTCTTCAATCTTTTCTATAGATGAAATCTCATAACAGTCACCACATCTCAGTTGTCGTATACCCTCAGCAATATAATCTTTCGCATCCATGACCACCACGTTCCCCCCCTTGTCGGACTGTCTGATAACAATAGATGAATCCTCACGTAAAGCTTTTATGGCAATTCGTTCACATTTGGTCAGATTGTCTCCCGACCAATGTTCATGTTTTGCCAAATTTTTAAAGTCAGCAATCATCAAAGATTCAAAAGTATCAATTCCACAAGTAGGTAAAGAGGGATTAAATGTAGATTTAGGTCTAAAGGGGTTTGGACAATTCAAATTTGTATTGAAACCCAAAGACATAGCATTAATCCCTTCATTGTTTGGTGTACCCATTTCTAGATTTTTCAGAGTAATAAGTGCTTCCACTTCAATTATACTTTCATCAGCAGGTTTAACACTGGGTGGAACAGACGTGGTATTTTTTACTTTAAGTTTATTCCACTTGTGTAGTCTCAATTTTCGTGTAAATTTAAAAAGGGCTATACGTTCTCGTGAATAGCAGAAATTGGTTGTGGGACAAAAAGAAAGGCCGAATTGGAGTACCTCATGCTCACTCTTGGATAGAGGGCGAGAAGACAAATTTATCACATTCTGTTGATTCATTTTCCTCTTCTTTTCTGGCCCCGTGTTTCCACTCCCATAGGGGCTGTGTTTCCTTTTGCCGCCTCCGCCTCGCCTGTCTTTTGGTTGGGCTTGTTGGCGTTTTCTCCAGGATTTCCTCTGCCTTTGCCTCTTCCTCTGAATCCTTTGCCCCTTCCTCGGCCTCGGTCTATTTGCCAATTCGGCTGTTGTTGGTTCTGATTCATACGCTTGAATTCCTCCCGAAAATTTGACGATTTGGTAGGATTTTTTATCATATTTTCTGTTGATCCTGATGCCTGTTCCTCCACAGACACATCGCTCTCTACCACTTCATCACCAGATTCTGATTCCATCTGTGTCTTGTCAATGTTTGCCTGTACTCCTTTACGTACCATGTGGTCATACTTTTTACTGAAAGTGAATATTCTTCCAGAGCTGTAATCAATTTGGTCTCTTAGGAATTTGCGTTCCTTTTTGGCTATTATTTCATCTTCGTGTTTGCTGATTCTTTTGTTAATTTCCTCCATCTGTCTGGTAAAGGTTTCTGGTGTTTCTTCCTTTGAGATCTCTTCCTTGAGTTCTGCTATTTTTTTGAGCAATGTAACTCTATCTTTCCATGCGTGTTTTATAAGGATGGACAACATCCTATTAGAACAGTCCATAAGATTATCTGCCCACTCTTCTGCAAGTTCCATGTCAGGTTCTTCATACGAGGGTGCTATAAGAATCCGTAAACCCCTTGGTACTCTTTTTTCTTCCTGATATTTCTCCAGGGTTATTGCCTCCCACCATTTGGAGACTTCTTTACGGATTAACTTTTCCAGTTTGTTATAGTTGTTCTGTAGATTCATTGTTGCAGATTGGGGTTCTTTATTAGGTTGTCCTGTAGGTGTTGCTACAAACATCGTTTGTGCCCTGAGTCTCCTGCGGGACTCCATCTCATCATCCATATTGTCGTGTTAAATACTGGGTAGAATACCCTTGTGTATGCTGGTTAATCAAAGTAATATTCGTAATGCATACGCACTATATATATATATATATACATATATATATATATATATACACACACATATATATATACATATATATTTATTTATATAATATATATATATATATATATCTGTTTCTGAATTTGACAATTTCATGATGATTCCACAGAATTAACATAATTTAATTTAGAAAACAAAACACATCATATTTTCAATACAAATTAACATTTAATACCAAATAAAATAGATATTTGCTATTTGTATTGTTACACAAATCACTCAGCCTAGATCAGGTGTCTTCAATCAGTAAATTGTGAGCTACCAGTAGCTCCCAGACACCTTCAGAGTAGCTCACAGCCTTGAGGTAATTTTTTAAACAGCACCAGCTCATATTTACGTTTTAAAGTTAAGTGAAGGCTGAGTTAATTTAAGATTATTGTCATCAGGCTGCAGATATCAAGGACTGATAATGAGCAGTGCACAGTTAGAATAATGCCCCAGCCTGGGGCTGGGTCACAGAGGTGAACTACTGAAGCAATGAGGTATGTGTCTCTGAAATAAAAGTCCTGGTCAACTCAGTTTCGGAGCTGTGAGCAAAATGCTTTAGAATGGGATACATTGAAAATGTAAAGTTACCTTAATGAGTAAATTAACACTTCATTTTTATTTTCTCCCAATTCAAAGTGTTGCATTTATAAACAGCAGAGCTCTTACTCCCAGTGGCCAGTAGACACTGTGCCAGAAGTATGACCGGAAAAATGCTGCTATTTTGTAAAAAGAGAGAACATGAAAGTTCAGAAAAATGTTCCATGTTATGAAGTTTTTGTCTGAAAATTTTTCTGCGCTTTAAATTTCTCCTGTTGAACAAAATAAAATTGTATCTTTGTGTTGTTCACGGTACGGTGCCAGATCTGGCGAAAGGTATGCCCTGTGCTGAAAGTACATACGACACAAGCTCTTAGTTATCTGTACAAATATGACCTATTCATACGCACACATGTTCATACATCCCCCTAAGACCACGCTCTCACTGACACAAATGGCCACCCTTTTATTGTGCCCTTAGTCATAGTATGCTGTTCAAAACATAAGGTCTCATTATGTTGGTGGTTGGACTTTTGAACTGCTGTCATATTGGGGACGGGACCGCTCGACTTGCTGTTGGCGGTCCCGCCTTGGTATTACAATTCGACCGCCTGGATTGATTGTATTGTGGCGTGTGCTGCGGGCTGCAGCACACGCCGCAGTACAAAAAAGACACCTTTTTCATATCCCTGCACCATGTGGCAGGCACCATGCAGTGCTTGCCACATGGTGCAGGGATATGTTGGAGGGCCCCCAGGGCCCTGTGTCTGAGGGACAGGGAGGAAATGGGGACCCTCTAGGGGCCCCAAAAGTCACTTTTCACCAGCCTTCTCATGGCGGGTTAACCACCATGAAACGGACGGCAGAAACTGACATAATGCCTACAGCGGTGCCTGAGCAGGCGCCACCACCATTGTAGGCATTACAGACCGTCCAACGGGCTCTTTGAGCCCATCGGATCAATGTTGGACACTATTACGATGACGGGGCGGTGGAGCTGGGCATGGGAGTGTCTGGTACCAATACGCAAGTTGTTTAGCCTTCAGTAGTTCTCAATGATTTGCACTGATTAGAAGTAGGTCTTACTACAGAAAATGTTGTAGACCCCTGGCCTAGATGATATCAGTGGCCCAGTTCAGTGAGATGAAGACAAGGGGTAATGGTACTCAACAGGTTACTACAATATTGTTTCTTTGTATTAATTTATTTAATAAAAAATGCGGTTGGAACATTATGGTAATTCTTGTGAGTGATCTCTAAACATTGTGTTACATCAGTACAAACAAACAAAAAGCCCCAAAATATTTTTTTCTTTCTTTTATTTGTATTTAAACAGGTCAACGCTCATCAGAAGAAAGCAATATGGAAGGCCATCACCAAGAAGGTGCGGATCCTGAAGGTCTCCAAACGGTGCAGCACCCATTGCTGGAAGAGATGGGAGGACATATAACGCTGGACCAAAAAGTCATCTGAATTCCAGTTCAGGCAGTCCTCATAACATGGGCAGTGCATGCGCCATACCCTACCCCCCCCTAATGGCCGGCAAACTTGCGGTGGCCTATCTCCACCTTGATGGGCAGTTGAAAGACAAACAGCAGCATCAAGGTGGAAGTTCTTTTTGAAGTTTTTCATGTTACATAACTTATATTTCTTACAGCAAAATAATTATGGCATCAACATGAAGGTTGGCACCTTCAACGCACAAGAAGAGTTCTTAGAGGTGTGAGTTTTGCCCAAGGTGTATGATGATGTGTTTTGTATATGAATTTGTGGAAAATGATTCTGCTATATTTCTGTTCAGTACCAAAGGACTGTTTTGAGCAGACACATGCTTGCCTAAACAATAAATCCTGAGATTGTCATGTGCTCTTAAGTAATAGTTGTACCCAACAGGCCACAAGCTATCATTGTTTCAGATGTGATGCTCCATCCCAATTGTGAAGGATGTTACAGTACTCCTATTACAGGTGACATTGCTTAAAATGCACTTAGTATATATTGAATGTTCCAAATGTCACATTGTGAGCATGTGAGCCAATATTACTAGAAACATCAGATTAAATGCCTACATCTTTGATTAAAAACATCTCACAAATATGTTTAGAATCAAAAACATTGATTTATCTCAAAAGTGACTGATTCGCATGATGTCTTACTCCTTCACAAACGTGCAAGTACGACAGTCCGTTTTTTGTTAAAAACCTTTATTTAGCATACATTTAATCAGAAAAAACAGAAAGGAATGTGTACACATTGGTGACAGAGTAACGCATATCTAAAAATGTATTTTAAATGTTCTTTGTTATGTCCAGTTGATAAAACTATGATGAACAGAAGTAGGACACTCAAAGGGACTTTTTCAGATGGAATGTTATGTCACACATATGTTGGGGTATCCCATCTTCAAAACTCAAACACGACTCATGCCTCGTTATGAAATTGTAAGAATGCATCAAGGTTTGATCTTTTGCATATTAGGATTTGTGTTTTAACATTTGAATCAAAAATTGTATATTAATCATGGTACGAAATATTTGTTGTGATGTTGTACCAATTTTTACCTGAATTGAAAGCCAGCATATATTTTGGATATTTTCACAATAGGAAAGCAAACTGGGAATAATATAAGATATTTTGGAGTCAAATGTAAAAATGTAATTGCTCTGTACTAAAGTAGACTAGTAGTGTATGAAGCCCTATGTATCAATTTAAGCTGCAGAAGACATTTTCAAATACCCCAAAAAGTATTTCTTAATTTATTTTACAGCATAAGTGAATACATAGGGCATGATACATTGATAAGCAACTTCAGTACTGAATGAATTCAATACTTTAAACTTTTGAAAAATACTTAAGTTACTTGAAGTAAGTGTTAGTTACCAATGTGAAATGCCCAAACAAAGGGAACATGCTTTCAGATTCCACAAATATTGGTACAACATATGAGTAAGTGTTATTAGAAATGTTTTAAATACATATATTTCATTTTTTTGTCTTGTACACACACTGTATACAGGTTTTTCCCTTTATATAGTTTTTTGTGACTTAAGTTCACTATTCAAAACCACAAACCACACTGATTAAGAAATGTTAAACAGTTCCTGGAGTGAATTTATATTGTTTAAGAGACAAGATGTAAATGATATAGGAGCAATAAGGGGCATTCCCAAAAACAGTGACTAAATGGTTTCTAAAGTTGTTCCCTACATGCATGAGATTATGATAAACATGAACTAAAGTTGGAAAGCTTTGAAACAGGTAAAATCTGAACATTTGGAAAATGTTTTGAGAAAAAGGTTAATGCTCAGTTCATTTTACACTGATATAATACAACTATTGTATATATCTTTTTAGCATCTTCAGGAGTAGGTGAAAGGAACACTGGCCACGAAGGTGGGGAAGCAGCTGGCCACTGTGTTTCAGGTGCTGAGACCACATACACCAATTGACACACTGGCATGGAGGGTGAGGGGAGTGGAACGGAGGCCACCAGCTCTTCAATTTCTTCAGGTGCCTCCACAAGGGAGCAGTCCCTAATGGTGGCAGACCCTACAGGAGCTGTGCCACCTGCATCCTTTTCTGCCATTTATAGAACTACCTCCACCCTTGCTCTTGCTCCCCCCAATTGGCCAAACCCACCCACCCAAAAAGGCAAGGGTCTCCTTTGTCACAAGCACCTCACCCCCTGCCCCAGTCACCCAGGCTGTACTGAGTGACAAGGTTATTGACCTCTTACACATCAGCTCTGTAGGCCAGACTGCACTGCTGAATGGCATCCAGGGCCTTAATTGTCAAATGCAGCAAATGGTAGCTAACCTGAAAACCATTCACACTTCTATGTCCAGCCTGCATAGATCATTTGCAGCACTAGCCTCCTCACTGAACACAGTCTTCTAGCCAGCTCAACCTTCTGCCAGAACTCAGGTCCCTTCTTCATCCCAATTTTAAAGTCCCACCGCTATCCCAAGCACACTCACTGCTTTGCATGCACCCACTCACACGGACACAAGCAGCACACTCACACACTCATAAACACAAACATATAGTGAAACACAAGCAAACACAAACAACATACAGAGGCGATTGACACAAAACCTTCAGGCACCACAACCACCACCACACCCACCGAGACCACAAGCAACACCGCACCCACAACCACCACCTCACCCACAAGCACCACTACCACACACACAAGGACCACAACCACCAGAACAACTACTACCACTATCACCAGCACACCCACACCCACATCCACACCCACAACCACCAGCACACCAACACCCACCACCACACCTGCCAGCACAAACAAAAGCACCACAACACCACCAACCACCTCAACATCAGACTCATCCAAACACACACCTGCACCCAAACCAACACCCACTGAAAACAAACACACACCCTGAACTGAATACAAAACACCTGAAAAACCACACACATTCAAACATACACCAGACCCATATGCAACATCAAAACAGACACACACATGCACCACAACCACACCAACCTCCTCAACAGCAGGCTCAGCCAAACATACACCTACACGCAAACCAACACCAACCAAACACAAACAAACACACTCACCTGAATACAAAACACCAGAGAAACCACACACATCCAAACATACACCGGACCCACACACAACTGCAAAACATACACCCACAGGCACTATCACCACCTCAACAGCACACTCATCCAAATACACACCTATATGCAAACTAACGGCTACCAAACACAAATACACACATTCACCCGAACAGCATACAACTGTAGGAAACAAACACAGAAACATACACAACATACAACTGCAAAACCAACAGACACACACACATAACACACTGCAGCTCCCTCTACCTTCCAAACCCAATACTCTCCCACCCTCCCTACCCGTACCTGAATTCATGTCTTACATGGCCATTACCCCTGTCAAACCCAAACCTGCCCCTCTCAGAAGATCCATGAGGTGCCTGCTGTATCTCCAGTAAATGCCCCTTCCTGAGGGGGTTTCCCCTTGGCAGTGTGTTTAGGAAGCAAGTTTGGGGCTACACTCCACCGTCTTTGTAGATTTATACTTTTCTGACTTTTCATGTTTGAAAATAAGTTTATCTTGCTTTGAGAGATGTATCAAATTTCTAAATAAAAAATATTTTTTTTCACTTTTTTGACCAGAGATTATTTTTTCAGTTACTGTTTCCTAGAACTATTTATGATTAAAATGAGATTTAAATATTTTAATTTAAAATCCTGACAGAAATTGAAATAGGTTTTTTATTGTGTGATTTACCATACCATATATAAATATATATGTGGGGGGAGTTTAAAATTTAGTGCAAGCATTCATCATGATGACGGGCACTTACACCAACAAATGGATTTCTCATATTTGTATGTGTTAATACAGATGTGTTTATTTGTACTTGAAAAGTGTTGAAAATAAACACCCAGGCATTGCACCTTAAAATAATAATGGCACAAATAACATTTCATTAAATACAGGAAATGCACTAGACAAGGGGAAATGTTAAATAGATAAATATGTTGATTGATTAAAGTTTGGAACTGACATTGCTTTTTCAGTTAATTTAAAACAAATGTTACACGTTGTCAAGTGCAATCTCTACATTATATTTCAATTATCCCAATAATATGTAATGCATATGTTTATGATTTTATAACACACCTGTATGATCAGTTTTTGATTTTTGGATTGATGTCCATTTTGATGAAATTGTCCATTATCATGAACGCAACTTGCACCAAATTTTAAATTACAATAAAATTATACAGGCGTGTTTTTTTAAATATCTTAAATGACAACATTACACTCATATGCATTACACATTGTCCTGTTATTGCTTGTTAGGGAGATTATAAAATGCATGATTCCAGATCAAATGTAACAGACATGTAAAAAGGTAACAAGTTATAATGGAAAGGGGCGACCACTCGGTCCCCCCGCACGTATGGCAGAGTACCACGATCCCCCCGGGAAGCCATCTTGGGCGGGAGGCGTGTCTCGGCTGGTATGCCCGAAGCGGCGTAGCCGGGGCGCGCCTTTTCCCGCCCTGGAGTGGGCTGGCCTAGACACTGACGCAGCTGGCCACGCCCTCGGGGCAGGCAGGGGCGGGTTTACGCCCGCCCGGAAGACGGATAAAAGGAGAAGCAAGATCCGAAGACATCCTCTTGTTCCTGTGCTCTGAAGCTGCACCTCCTCGCTGCACGTGAGCTCGAGACGGAACGAAGAGCCAATTTTGAGCGTTGTAATCGTTCTTGTTTGTTTTACAGATACTCTGTTGGAGAATGCCGAAGAAGGCGGGAAAGCGCATGACTACTGAACAGATGCTGCGTGTGCTCATGAAGGAGATGGCCGAACTAAAGAGGCGAGTGGATAAGAACGAGGAAGGGGGACCAAAACGTCCTTTGGCGGGAGCAGCCCCGGGAGGGAAAAACAAGAGGCCCAGGAGGGGAGCAGCGGGAGAAGACATCCCGGGTCCCAGTGCCCCGCTCGAGGCACCAACTCCCGTGCCAGAGGAAGGGAATCCGATTCCCGTTGTGGTCACCCCCGTGTCCGAGGAAGATATGCCGCCCGAGCTGGCA
Source organism: Lissotriton vulgaris (assembly GCF_964263255.1). NCBI lineage: Eukaryota > Metazoa > Chordata > Amphibia > Caudata > Salamandridae > Lissotriton > Lissotriton vulgaris. The sequence continues at coordinate 1,386,258,351 of NC_141696.1, read as the reverse complement.
GCACAATTGGCAGCGTGGTTGGGTAAAGGTAACGAGGGCGCCACGGCTGTCGACGCACAGGCGCTGATGAAGCAACTGCGTGAGAAACGGGAGGCAGCCAAGGTGTCCGCGCCGGCTGCCTCCTGAGGTGGAGCATGTTAAGGGCCAGAAAGACCTCATGCATCCGAGTGTTTGGCGCGCAAAAATGGCCGCCTTTAAAGTGAATGAGAGTATTGGCAATTGGGGCAAAGCATGGGGGATTTTTACGTCGATCTTAGGGGAACGTAGGCCCGAATTGCTTTCCGAGTTACCGACCTATCAGTCGCGAATCATGGGGTACTCAACGTCACACCAGGGTAACCATTGGTTCTGCTACGATAATCTTTTTAGAAAGGCCAAGGAGCATAACAAAAGCTTAACCTGGGATTGTTACGATTCTTTGACATGGGATAAAATGAAGGAGACAGGTATGTTGAAAATGCCATTGGTAGGGAGTAATGTTGGCGAATCCTCCCGCCAATATGCGGGGACGCCCTTTCGATCAGGTACGGGTACCGACGATTACTCGAGACCTGCCAGCAATACAGGGAAAAAGGGGTTCTGCTGGAATTTCAACAGAGGTAAATGTACTAGGCCCCAGGGATCGTGTAAATTTAGACATGAATGTAGTGGGTGCGGGTCGTCCCATCCTGAGTCCACGTGCAGAGCCAAAACGGGTGATAACGGGGGTAGAGGAGGCGCCAAACAGGTCTAACATAGTCCGAGGGGCGCCTTTACCTACCCCAATTGATACCTTGGCGATGATTCCCTGGCTCAGTGAATACCCGGATCGTACTTCTGCTGGGGTGCTGCGGAACGGGTTTTCTTATGGTTTCCGCATCCCAGTGGGGGACTTTCAGGGTGCATCGAAATGTAAAAATCAATTATCGGTCTTTCAACATACGACCGTGGTTCAGAACAAGATCATGAAGGAGGTTGCGCGAGGTCGAGTCGCCGGCCCGTTTAGTGTACCACCGGTTCCTAATTTTGTTTGTTCCCCGTTAGGTGTGGTCCCAAAGAAGGACCCGGGTGAGTTTCGGCTGATACATAATTTATCAGCCCCACGTGGTCTCTCCGTCAATGAAGCGATAGACCCGGAAGTGTGTTCGGTGCGGTACGCATCATTCGATGAGGCCGTAGCCATTTTTAATCGCCTGGGGCCCGGGGCGCTGATGGCGAAGTCAGATATCGAGTCAGCGTTCCGATTGCTCCCGGTACACCCAGACGACCAGCGTCTCCTAGGTTTCATGTTTCAGGGTCATTATTACATGGATAGGTGTATGCCGATGGGGTGCTCTATATCTTGTGCCTATTTCGAGAAATTCAGTAGTTTTCTACAATGGGTCTTCACAAAGAGGACGGGTTTCCGACATGTAATGCATTACCTTGATGATTTTCTGTTCCTTGGGCCAGCCGGGGATCTCGAATGTGGCCAGGCCTTGGCCGAATTTTGTGTGTTGATGAAGCAGTTTGGTGTGCCATTGGCACCAGGTAAGACGGTGGGTCCTGCGACTTGCCTCGAGTTTCTGGGGATCGAGTTAGACTCCAGTGAAGGTTGTTTTCGTTTACCAGCTGACAAAGTGGGGAAGTTCAGGGCAGCCCTGCAAATGTGTATAAATGGTTCTAAAGTTACGCTGCATCAATTACAGCAGTTGGTGGGACAGTTGAATTTTGCCCTGAGGGTGATACCGATGGCCCGCCCCTTTTCCCGTTCAATTGCCCAAGCTATGGTCGGCCTAAAAGAAGGTCATCATCGCACGAGACTATCGGCTGAGGTCCGCCAGGACATGCGCATTTGGTTAGCATTTCTGGCGGATTTTAATGGTCGAGTCGTCTGGAACAAACCGGCCGTGTCCTCTGAAGAGCTGGGGCTATGGACAGATTCGGCAGGTAGCATAGGTTTTGGTGCCATCTTTGGCACAAAATGGTCGGCACAAAGATGGCCGGCATGGTGGCATGACAATGGACTGACAAGTAATATTGCTTTCCTGGAACTTTTCCCCATTTTGGTGGCCCTGAGAACCTGGCCCGAAGGGTTCAAAGATCACTCTGTGGTATTTTGGTCTGACAATATGACCGTGGTTGAGTGCATCAATAGCCAGGCAGCACGATGTAAACTGATTTTAAGACTGCTGAAAGAAATTGTCTTACTGTGTATGCAACTGAATGTGCTATTCCGAGCAAAACATGTCCCGGGGGTAATGAATCGGGCGGCTGATGCACTGTCTCGTTTTCATATGCAGGCTTTCTCGGGTTTCCTTCCCACAGCGGACCCAGAGCCGGCACCCTTTCCCGAAGCTCTCTGGTCTCTCGGTGCCCCGAACTTCGTCACCTCGTGGGAGAGAGCCTAGCACCAAGGACAAGGAAGGCATATGAAGGGGCGTTTCGGTCCTATTTAGCCTTTTTGGGGACTGATAGAGAGGGGCTTTGGGGCCACGAAGAATGGGTAGTGAATTTTCTGATGTCCTTACGTAGGGCTGGGAAATCGGTGGCTACGGCCCAGAGGCATCGTGCTGCCATTTCCTTTGTTGCCAGGGCTCATGGTATCCAGGACCCGACAGCGTCTTTCGTTGTACAGAAAGCGCTGCGTGGGTGGCAACGCCTAGAGGGTCGCAGAGTAGATGACAGGCGCCCGATAGGTTTGGATAGGTTGGCCCAGTTGTTGGCCACACTCCCTGCCACATGTTCATCTCAGTTTGAGACGGTGTTGTTCCGAGCCGCTTTTACGCTGGCATTTCATGGAGCGATGCGGGTAAGCGAGATGGTGGCAAGGAACAAACAGGATGTGACAGGGGGTTTGTGCCAGGAACACGTTCAGATCAGAGGAGAGACAATGACTGTCTCCTTTGTCAGGTCCAAGACCGATCAAGATGGGATGGGTGACTGCATAATCATACGCAGGATTCCCGGGTCCTCCATGTGTCCGGTAAAGTGTTTAGAAGACTACCTAGCACGAAGGGTGGCATCATGGGGGGGGACCTTGTTGAGACACGCGGACGCCACCCCACTGACGAAATTTCAGTTTCAGCGGGTGCTTGCGATGTCAATTGTCGCTGCGGGCTTGAACCCGGGCGAGTTTGGGACCCATTCCTTTCGGATAGGGGCTGCTACGGAAGCTGCAGCTAGGGGTCTTAATGTTGAACAAGTGAAACGAGTGGGGCGTTGGTCCTCCAATTGTTATAAGAGGTACGTGCGGTTGCACATGTTGTGAAGTTGTAATGATGTACTCACGCTTCTTGTTTTTGTTTGGTTTTCAGTTACGCAAGCCTACGAGGCGGGGCGGACTATGCAGTCGACCCAACACCGGGCCAGCGGTCAGACATCACCGGCTGTGAAAAAGGAGGTGTGGGTCGTGGGCCACTCATACGTGAGGCGTGCCGCGGACGTATTCAAAGCAGGTGACATGATTCACGTAGCTGGGGAATACGGGTACAGTGTGTCCTTCTACGGAAGAGGCGGTCTCTGTATTGACCAGTTTCAAGCATTTTTCGAGGGTTTGTTAGGACGGACGAGGTCACCGCCGTCTATAGTCATAGTACATCTAGGGGGCAATGAATTGGTCACCACCGGTAGACGACTTCTCCTGGAGGTTATGCTTTCCACTGTAAGTTGGTTGGCGAGGAGAGTTCCGGGGTGCACAATTGCGTGGTCCCATATGATCCCACGAAAGGTGTGGCGAGGGGCTATGTCTGTTCCTGCTTTGAATCACTCGGTGAGAAAGCTTAATAACAAAGTGAGTAGGTTGTTCCGTTCCAGGACATTGCATTCTATTTCGCATGGCTGTATTAATGATGACAGTATGTATTTGGGGGATGGTGTGCATTTGTCTCGGGTGGGGAATGAATTACTCATAGGAGACTTCTTAGCATGGTTAAAAACGTTAAAACATGACCTTTAGGTAGGAGCTTTGTGGGGGGTCCGGATAGCCGGTCAACTATCCGGCCTGTGGCGGTAAGGTCATGATCGGTGAGCACTAATTGGAAGATCCCTATGAGTGGGCGTCACCCAACACGGATGGGAGCGCTCGGGAGAGGTGGCCATTGGCCCCTCAACGGGGAGGCGGTCCCTTCTAAGGATGGGTCGCCGAAAGAAAAGGAAAGGCGGTCAAGGCCCCTTCCTGTGTAGGAGGGGTTACAGCCCCCTACTGGGGAATTTCCCGGGGCCAGTGACGTCTGCGACGGCAGATGTGGTAAGTTGTGCGGGGTTTTGGGGGGGGGTCTACGCTACCTTCTAGATACCTCACACGAGTCCTCGAACGACCTTTAAGTGGCGTCGAGTTTTATTGGTGCCCCCGTCAAGTCAAAGGGAAATTGGTAGTTGCACTTGAGGTACGCCTCAGTGCTGTCGCCCCTCACAAGTGGGGGGGGTATTTCTGGTTAGGGATCTTGACACCGGTTACGACCTTGCCGTTGGCCCTTAAACGTTAGGATGTACAATTTCATAATTTCAAGTAAATGTTTGTAGGATGTTAGTTCGGCTAGGAGAACCTCTGTATTAGAGAATCTGTTAAGGTTAGCCAACATCGCAATGTGGTAATGAAATTGTACATAATATGAAAATGTTGATTTAATGTTTTAATTTTGTTTTAATAAATACGGCCGGGAGGGTCACTCCCTCCCTCTTCCAAAAACTTCAAGAACTGTTTCCGGTTTCTCTCCTTTGGGAATTGTGTTGAGAGGGGGTGGCGGGTATCTCAGCCATATGGAAGCTTACCTTCGATTCCGGCGACGACGGTGTTGATTTGCTTCGTGATCAAGTGCCAGCAGTAAAGACAGGACTTGAAAGATCGGCTCCATGACAGTAAAGGAAGTGTGAAACAGGAAGGAAGAACGGTTCAGCCTTATATTCATTCCAAACCATCAGCTCAGGTGTGGAGGTTTCCTTGCTACAGTTACGTCGGCCGGAAGGCACATTGTGATTTGCCTGGTGGACAAACTGGCTGTACTCCCGCCAACAGCCGCTTTGCCTATTGCACCATCGACATGGGTGAACAGAGGCACTCAGACGGTCTTTTATCCATCGACCCTCCAGCATCTAAATAGAGTGGGTGGACCGGCTAGTAGGTGGGCGGGGAATCAAATGTGGGCAGGACCGATTCAGCCGAGATCTAAATCAGGCCCCTGGTCTCTAATTTCACTTTACCTAAACAGGTCCACTTAAGACATCCTCGGCTACCAGAATTTGCTGTTGCACTCCTTCTCGTTCTCATGCACAACTGATGGACCAGAAGCTGTGACATCCCTTATCAGATTTTGGTGCTCATTGCTGGGCCTGTTTTTCTGTAACGCACTCTAAATGACAATTTCAATTTATCCATGTAGTCGGAAGGTTTACACCTCAAGGGTTTACTTTCAAATTATAACTCAGACAGAAATCAAGTAATATAGTCAAAATCAATTCATCAATACATGAGTGCAAAACTGTTAGAGTACAGAATCCTTCCAAGAACTCAGTGAAGTTCAGGTCAAGTAAAGAGTAAACAATTGGAGAGCAATTCGGCATGGATTCGCCTGTTAAGGTCAATAAGAGAGGGGTCTCTAACACATCTAAAAAGAGTGTACTTTGATACGTTTCTGAACAAAACATTTCATACGTACAATGCACTTGTACATGGTTCCCAGGGAATAAACCAATCCGAATGAACAAGAGTGAAACTGTTGCAAGAAAATATCCCCTAGATTCATCAAAGTCCCGTTTTGCGAGTCCTTAATAGTGATTATTAAGGAATCGCTATTAAGGACTTGCAAAACGGGATTCATGTAGGAATCGCTAAATAAATTGCGATTCCTACACATTCCTTATTTGCGATTAGCAAATTGCTAATCGCAAATAAGGAATAACTCCCCATTCATTCCTATGGGCCTAAATAGGAATGAATGGGGAATTATTCCTTATTTGCGATTAGCAATTTACTAATCGCAAACAAGGATGCGATTTCAAGGGTGCTAGCGGTGTCCAAAGGACACCCTGTAGCACCCCTGAAATGTAAATTTAGACTTATGTTGCGCACACGCATGTCCAAAGGACATGTGTGTGTGTGTAACATACAACTGAGAAAAATGCACAAAAGTGAATTTTTCTCAGTTTTCGCTATTTACCACAAAGCCAGACTTCGCGGTAAATAGCGGCAAAAAATAGCGAAATCGCAATTTATGAATGGTTCATGAATAGCATTTAAGGAATCTCAAATTGAGATTCCTTAAATGCGATCGCACTTTGAAAAATCGCAATTTTTTGCGATTTTTCAAATTGCGAGTTCATGACCCATTGATGAATTCCTAAATCCATTTTGCGGGCACAAACAGCCGAATTCTGCGATTCGGACCGTTTGCGCCCGCAAAAATGCTTCATGAATCTAGCTGGTCATTTCGAAAGCCTCTCATAATATCTACAAATTAGAGAACCTCACAAACGAAATCTATACTAGAACAAATGAAACCTTGAACATGCACAATTCAGCTGAAACCACATTTATTATTCTGGTGAAGGTCGTTGTCTTACCTATAAAAACACATTCAAGCATTAGTCATGAAAGTACGAGTTTGCCCAAGTGATGCAGAACATTGGCAGCAACCGTCACAAACAAAATGGAGTATCAGGCCTACAATTGCCATCTTAAATAGAGATTGATTTTTCAATAGTGCAAAGCATTTATTTAAAAAAAAAACAAAAGAAAAAGTTAATGCAATCGATGCCACACCTACATGGATACATAATTTCACACATTTCTTTTCACTACAAGTGGGGCCTGTTACTACAAACTTCTCATGACAATCTTACGTCTTTTTTAGATTAACTATTTTTATAAATGTTAGTAGCAGTGACTGTTAGATCCATCACACAGCTGGTATTCCTTTCTATAAATAGATCGCTATTTATTCTCTTCCACAAATCCCTCTATTCCGCACAGCCACTAATCCCCTTTCAGACCTGTACCTTGGAACACCTACCAGAAAATGTTTCCTACTCTTTGCCTTTCCCTTTCTTTTCCTAACAAAACCTAAGCTGGGCTTCACTGCTAAATGAAATCCAAACAGTATCCAGGGCTGTTTGTTGGCATTCTGTCTGGTAGGGAGAGAACACATCTTCCAGGCTCCACCAGGTTACAGGAAGAAGAAGAGGAGCACTCTGCCCAGCCGTACAAAGCATGCTTCCCATTACCACTACATGCTGAACCAGGATTGTTTGCTGGTGTTCTACCTGGAAGGAGAAGGATGCACTTTTGAGGCTCCACCAAACTACAGATGAAGGAGGAGAACCCTGCCCAGTACCACATAGCTCTTGAGCGCAGGATTCCGCCTGGCAATTCTGGCTATGTTAAAAATACTGCTAGGTAAAAAAAAAACCTGTGTATTTTACTCCCTGGACATTGAAATGATAATTTGAGGGACTCTCACACAGGTGTGTTGAAGACCATATGCACGAACACTGGTCCGAAAGCTAGGTGGAAAGTAAACTACACCTGATGTTCCTCTGGCAAATCTAAAGACATTGATTAAAGGGAGCAGGAGCAGGCAAAACTCTTGGCCTTTGAAAACATTGAGTCATAACTAGTGTTTCAATCAAAGGATAATTACCATTTTATGCAAACACAAGGAGATGCTGGATGGAGCACTGAAACTTTTCAGAGACTCACCCCCAGTCACAGATCTGGGTTGAATCCATCATCTTTCTTTAGCTCACTTCGCCACCCCAGTTCAGACATGGCCATATGCAAATTAGTCTTGACCCTGTGTCTCATGGGAACAGTCCAGCCCGAACTGCCAAGTCATGTCTTCCCTGGACTGGAAACAAGCATCCTGGGACCGGTTTCGGGCTAACAGCCCTCATCAGCCAGGCTAGCATGAATCCAGTGGCAAAGTGAGCAAGATAACCACGTCTGGGCATACCTTGCCAACTTAGGGCAAACAAAGCAAGCACAGAGAGATGATGGATGGAGTGCTAAAACATTTCAGACACTCATCTCCCGTCACAGATCAGGGTTGAATCCATCATCGTTCTTTAGCTCACTTCGCCAACCCAGTTCAGACACATTCTTGACCCTGTGCCTCATGGGAACAGTCCAGCCCGAACTGCCAAGCCATGCCTTCCTATGAGGCACAGGGTCAAGAGTGATTTGCACATAGCTGTGTCTGAACTGGGGTGGCGAAGTGAGCTAAAGAACAGTGATGGATTCAACTCAGATCTTTGACTGGGGGTGAGTGTCTGAAAAGTTTTGCAAATACCATTTTATGACATATGGTTCACCAGGTAATTTACATTAGTCTGTTCCATTAGGAGAAGGAGACATGTCTTGTTACAACACTTGTAATCCTGTCTCTATGACTCCAAAGAGTATCCGAAACAGTGCTGCTACATTGGTTAATTTAAGTTCTAATGTGCCACTGGCAGGCTTCAAGGATCACTGAGGTATCACGCCTTTTCATCATATTTCTCTTGAGAATAATTTTAAACAGCCCTCTGTTTATAATTCAGATTTAGTTTCTGTTTTGCAGCCCAAGCTCTCGCTCAATCCCACATCCTTTTACAGCTTCCCCCAGATGCAACTCCTTAGTCCTGATTTTAACAGATGTACACATGTTGCAGCAGGGATAGGATTTGCACGATGCAGATTGTTGGTGCAAGCTCAAGTACAGACTGACCTTTAGCGCAAGTGTTTTGCGACTGTAATTGCGGTCGCAAAACATTCTTACATATGGTAGTGAGTCACTATTAAGAAGGGACGCCCTTGGAACACCCCTTCCGAATAGCGAGTCGCTATTCCTATTTAGCGAGTCGCAAATAAATTGCGACTCACTAAATAGGTTTTGTACATGGCCCATTGATATTTTCACATGTGCAAACGGCTCTCAAACCCGTTTGTGCATGCAAAAATGGGTCATACATCTGGCCCTTAGAGCAAAATGCACCCTCGTGTCCAGAAATGAATGCGAGGATGCATTTTACACTAATAAAATAGCGCAGTCAAACAATGCTCGGTTCCCATACATACTCTGCAGCGATTACTGCAGAGTATGTAAGGGCGCTGCCACTGAGTTTCTATAGTGGTTCCATGCTACTTGCCGAAAAAGCATTTTGATGTCTCGTCAGGGGTAGTAAGCGCTATATTACAATTACAATTTGCTCTTGAGTTTAATTTTGTGAATTCACGAGCGTAATACATAAGACTTTCAGAGTTTTCCACTTTTTACAGGTACTGGCCACCACAGTGTAATTGATGACATATTTATTTCCGAAGGTTTGAGAAACAAAGGTGCTAGTTTTTGAATTAGTGTGACCAACTTCAGCGATCATAAACTATTTTATATTTCTCTTCTCAGGAAGAATTGTAAAGCAATAGGTACAACCACATATTCTCTTTTCTGGAAGAATTGTAAAGCTATAGGTAGGTACAGCCACTTATCCAGGGGCTGAAATGATTCAAGATAAAATCCATAGAATATGATGGGAAACCATGAATCCTCAATCCTTTTTGAAAGAATTGTTTGCAAGCTGTGCAAAAGAGGTGCTTTGTGTCAGCATAGTTACACTGACTGTAATGCTATTGGAATTGTGTTCTACTTGGTGATTGTTAATCTTAAAAGGTTGCTGACTGTTTCGCTTGTTTGTAAATCCATAAGACCAAAAAAGCTGGAGCAGGGATTTGGGGTTATGCCAATGTCTCCAATTTACAAATTGAAAGGAATCGTTTTTTGAGCTTTTTTTTGCCCTACGACCTGTTCAGAGCAGGGATGTGGGGTTATGCCAATGTGTCCAATTTACAAATGTAACCTTACGGCCTATGTGGACCAGTGATTTGGTGGTATGCCAATGTCTTCAATTTACAAATTGAAAATAATAGTTTTTTTTAGATGTCTTTTAGCCTTACGGCCTGTGCGGAGCAGGTATGTGGGGTTATGCCAATGTCTCCAATTTACTCGTTTATTTAGACCTCTTTTAGCCACCTAGCCGCTCTCCTTTTATTTGTCATGAGGAACTCATTCCGGATTATCTGCAGCCCTTACTGTCCTGGATCTCTGTACGGAGCAAGAATGGGACCGACTTCAATAGAGCTGTAATTAAAGATTGTTTATCCCTGGGCTGAGCCATGAAGATTCCGTGGCTTAGATACATGAATGGAGCATTTTAAAAACTTGGCAGACCTGTTTTTAAACCCCTCATCACTCGCTAAACAGGATATAACTGTTTTTTTAACCACGGATGTTCTTTAAGGCAGGAGAACGAATTGTTAAAACTCTCAGTGGGATCTTATGTCGCACTGTCTGAAAGCTGTTCCCTCTATTTAGTCTTATCTTACTTTGGTGGAAATCAGTGCTTAATTTGTGAAACAATAAGTACCAGGGCCCCCCTCAGGAGGCCACTGCGGCTTGCATCACACATTGCCCCTGTCATGCAACTATTAACCATCACACTCCTGTAAGTGTGACAATTCAGACTATTTCAGGCCCCCAAAGCTATAAGAATGGCTTGGGCGGCAAGTAATAGTTGATTTTAATGTATATTAAATTAATAATTACCTGTTGTTGTGCGCATCTCTAAATTAGACCAACAGCACCACCTTGTGGGAGACTGTCACAAGCGCTGGTGTTGACAATTAAATGCCAGTGCTGAGCACCGGAAACCACTGGCTCAAATTAAGCACTGGAGCACAATGTAAGGGAAAGGTTTGTGCTACCATGCTTTAAAATAAGCACTGTGCGCATTCTTCTAAATGTTCTTAAAGTTTGGGCACAAACTGATCAGCTGCCCCCTTGTCATTGTGATTCACTCTGGCTAGTGCACCATGCATTTCATTTAGTTTTTTAAATGTTTTACAAATATTATCTGTTGTTTCTCTTAAACTCCACTGTAGGAAGGATGTTATGTGCCCTGCTGCAGTCAAGGAAAATAAGCGCTTTAACTGCTTTTCGGGTAGTAAAAGCAGCAATTATCAAGGTTTAGTGGGCCCCATTGGATTCTGGGCCCCATACCAATTCCCCTGCTGCACCAATCATAGCTATGCCTCTGCTCTTAAGGATTTAAACTTTCCAATGCCTAGGTCAGATTTGTTTTTTTGCAAATGCTTTCAGATGAGTATACCTATTTAGCAATGCTCAGCTTTCTTAAGAGTGCTGTGCGGTGCCTGCCACCGTGTGCATGGAAATGGAGTGGGGTACAAGTTCCCCCACAGTGCACAAGTTCCCCCACACCCGAGGGGGCCAGTAACAGGCCCCCTAATACTCCGCCAGCCTTTCCATGGTGGTTCCACTCCCATGGAAAGGTTGGCTGATGCCAGCATCGTGATAGGGCTGGCGGTACCTTCGAAGCACCGCCCCCATAACCACGGCCATATCCGCACCGCCAGGCAATCATTACGATTGCCTGTAGCGGGCGGTCTTCGTGCCTGACATGCTTGCCGTACGATTACCCCCGCCATCCTGATCTGGCGGGGGGGGGGAAAGGGGCATGCAGATGGTAGAGGGACCGCCACCGCCGGGCCGGCGGTGGCAATTCTTCCACCATTGTAATAGGGTCCCAAGAGATGATGAAATTATTCCTTTGGAAGGACACCATCATCTCTTCCTGACAGTACTCACTTGGTAGATATGGGATTTTCTTGCTACAGAGATGCCACAGCCAACTTGAAAAGTGGTCTGCACACCTGCTGTAAGTGTTAGTAAAGTAGGGGTGGGCGGAACTTGCGGAGTTACATGGAAACTCCACGAAATTCTGCAGAATTCCGCAAGCAGGCTGCACGCATGCTGTTAGCTTCAGTGACGACCTAGTTAAGATTACGTTGCTATTTCGACTGCCATTTTCTACTCATTGTGAATTAAGGCTCATTAACAGTTCCTTGTTTATTTTTAGTGTAAGCAATGCAGTAGAGAAAATAGTGTTATCTAATGTGTGTGATTTTACCCTCCGGCGAGACCTGCGTATCACTTCAAGTTTCATGGCTAAAAATTTGCAAAAATCAGCCGCAACGGTTTTACCACAGGTTGAAACCACGCCTTGCCGTTGGACATACGGGTCGGAGTGCTAATTTCAGCCAACTCAAATCTGTTTGCTCTGGACTTTAGATTTTGCATGGGACTCGGAATAAGGCCGAATGTAGTCAGTTTAGTACATAATGTTTTACTTGTGTTCTCCTTTTTGATAAACACTTGGGATATAGGTCCAGTGCTCACATGCTCCACAAATGTGTGCAAACTGAATGTCACAGGTGTGAAATCCAGCATCTTAATGTCAGTCCAGTGGGCGTTGTAAAAAGGGAAATAGTTTTATTGTCACTCTTATAGCTTTAAGTTAAATATTCCTTAGTTAAAACTGTTGCTGTATAAATAAACAGAATTGATCCATAAAATGTTGCTGCAACTGTTTCCTTTTGAGTTTGTGCAATCTAGTGTGCAATACATCCATCTTAATTACCATAGTTAACCAGAAATCATTCCTTATAAAACCCAAAATATATATTTTCACATATTCTGATTTATGATCCTATAGTGATGTGTGCCTGTTTATTCGTAGGCTGTACGTCAATGGAGGTGATTGGAGATTTTCTAAATATATAAGTTTGAGATTCTCAGTAACATTATATTTATATATGTATTTATCATTTTAGGCACAACTACATTCTGCGATCCCCCCCCCCCCAAACGCTTCTTTGGAGTGACCATTCCTTAATTCTCTTTCAGTTTGCAAAGTCTAGTGACACTGAACATACCAAGAAGGTTTTAAATAAAAGTTGCAGATACCGGCGTAAAATTGTTCCCTAATCTTTCGGTAAAGAGTTTGAGTTTAAGATCACAGCTGCAGAGGCAGACGTGGACACAGCTCTAACTCATTACAACTTAGCCTTAAACATAGCTTTTGACAAAATAGCACCTGTCAAAACCTGCTCTAAAACGAACTAAGGCGGGCAGGCATCATGATATGCACTAGAACTGCGAATTGAGAAAGGACTGTGTAAAAAACTTGAAAGACAGTGGCACTAATCTAAAACATCTGTTGATAAAGAAACGTATGAGCAATCATCGTAACATAAAAAAGCTCATTAGGCATACATCTTCCATCAAATTAATCAGGAGAGCAACTCTTCCAAAGTGTTATTTTAAATTCTTAATACTTTTTTAAACCCCATGCCTGTTTCCAAGAGATTCCGCCATCACAAGACTTATGCGATTCTTTGGCGATTTGCTTTGAAGAAAAACTGTATGTAAGTTAGCAGAATTTCTCAACAATAGCTGAGCAGGAAAGTGGGCAGTCTTATTCCCATCTGCAGCTTTCTAATGGTGCTTTTGCTCTTGACAAATTTAATTTACTTGTGCCCGATTCAATTCAGAAAGCGTTGGCAGTTGCCAAATCAGGGTCCGCATTAGACATTTGTCCGCCTAGTATCTCTGTGGCCTTGTCCTCTCAGCTTGTCCCCGCCATCTGCTCATTATTCAACTTGCCCATCAGCTCGGGGAAGTTCCTCTAAGTTTGGAAAGCAGCACAGGTCATTCTAATTAAAAAAAAGACACATTTGTCACTCATGGACCTTTTTAACTATCAACCTATTTCTCTGATTCTCTTACTAGGCAAGCTATTGAAAGGACAAATAAACATACAACTCATGAAGTATCTTGAAACCATCAAGTTGTTGGATCCATCTCAGGACTTTAGACCCATGCATAGCACCGAGTCAATTCTAATTGGGGTTACTGACTATATTAGACCATCTCCCTGCTCCCGTTCCTGGCGAAGGTCATCGAAAAGGCCGCCAACAAACAACTGACCAGCTTCTTTGAAGAGAACAACACCCTGGACCCGTCCCAGTCCAGATTCTGCAGCAGCCACAGCACCAAAACGACCCTCATTGCCGCCACTGACGACATCAGGATCCTGCTCGACAACGGAGAAACCGCGGCCCTCATTCTCTTGGACTTGTCAGCCGCTTTCGACACAGTCTGCCACCACACACTAAGAACGACGCCAGAATCCAAGAGAAAGCCCTGGACTGGACCACCTCCTTCCTCTCCGGGAAAACCCAAAGCGTCCGCTTCCCCCCCTTCTGCTCCAAAATCACAGAGATCATCTGCGGCGTACCCCAAGGCTTATCCCTCAGTCCAACGTTGTTCAACGTCTACATCTCACCACTCACCCACATCGCCCGTCGGCACGACCTAAACATCATCTCCTACGCGACGACACCCAGCTGATTTTCTCGCTCACTAAGGACCCCCACACCGCCAAAACCAACCTCCAGAAAGGAATGAAGGCCGTCGCCGACTGGGTGAGGAACAACCGTCTGAAGATGTACTCGGACAAGATGGAGGTCCTCATCCTCGGTTCCACCTCCTCGGCCTGCGACGACTCCTGGGTGCTGTTGGCACTAGGAGCACCCCCTACACCCACCGACCACGCACGAAACCTAGGGGTCATCCTTTACTACACACTCTCCATGACGAAGCAGGTCAACACCGTCTCCTCCACCTGCTTCAACACCCTCCGCATGCTTCGCAGAATCTTCAAATGGATCCCCACCGAAACTAGAAGGACGGCCACCCAGGCCCTCGTCCGCAGTAGAATGGAGTACAGCAAGTCACTCTAAGCAGGAGCCCTGGCTAAACTCCTAAAACGGCTCCAACGTATCCAGAACGTCGCCGCACGCCTAATTCTCAACATCCCCCACCGCAGCCAAATCACACCCCACCGGAGAGACCTGCACTGGCTCCCCGTCAACAAGAGGATAACCTTCAAGCTCCTCACCCACGCACACAAGGCACTCCACAACACCAGACCAGCGTACCTCAACAGCCGACTCAGCCTCTGCAGCCCGGCCCGCCAGCTCCGCTCCGCAGACCGCGCCCTCGCCACCGTCCCTCGCATCCGAAGAGTGACCGCTAGCAGCAGATCATTCTCCCACCTCGCCGCCAAGATATGGAACATCTTTCCCATCCACCTACGGCAGACCAGCGACCTCCTAACCTTCAGGAGACTCCTCAAGACCTGGCTCTTCAAACAGTAGCAGCGCTCACCCCCTAGCGCCTTGAGACCATCGCGGGTATGTAGTGCGCTTTACAAATGCTATGATTGATTGATTGATTGATAGATGCTCTCTTGACACAAATACTCCATCATTGCTTGTACGGTTGGACCTATCAACAGTATTCAACACTGTGTCCCATCCCAGAATGCTGCTGAGGCTGCAGGAGACGGGAATCCCTGGCCCAGCATTAAAATGGTTCAAAGATTTTTTAACCAATCAAATCCAGATTATTAATATGGGCTCTTATAAATCGCGAACCGTACAACTAGATAAGGTGGTGCCATAGGGCTTGTTTCTGAGCCCTGCACATTGTAACATAAACATAACCCTCCTTGCTAAAATTGCCAGAGCATTTAGTTTTGAACCTTTGTTTTATGAAAACGATACACAATTAATTGTTACATTTGGCAAAGATTTGAATAATGTAAAAGTGAGCTATTCGGCCAGTATGACAATTATCTCGACATGGATGACAGATAATTGTCTCCAGCTATACGCGAATAAAACAGAGATTATGCTCTTTGGCAATGCCCAACAGCTTTGGGTACCTGACTGGTGGCCCTCAGAACTGGACCCGGCACCCCCTCTTAAATTGATGGTAAAAAATGTGGAAGATCGCCTAGATCAGGCGCTCACAATGAAAGAGCAGGTTGGGACCACTACAGGAGCTTGCTTTCACATGTTGCGCTTATTACAGAGGGCTTTTCCTTTTCTTCCTCATTCTACGAGGAAGACCTTGATTCAAGCTCTAGTCATCAGCTACCTAGATTATTGTAATATCTTATTGGCTTACATCAATGAAACAGTGATTCATAATTTGCAAGTTGTTCAGAATATTGCAGCACGTCTCATAACTAACCTTCCACCCATGACGTCTTCTTTTCCTCTTGTGCATTCTCTTCATTGGCTGCAAATTCATAAAAGAATCATTTTTAAAATCTCTTGACTGACACATATATCCTTAAATGGCAAAGACCCAAGTTATCTGTCTGCAAAGCTTTTCCCTCCCTGGCCAGGTAGATCGTTATGGTCTAGTGATAAAGCCCTGCTTACTGTTGCCCGAATAAGAAAGTCTCATCCAGGAGGCAAGTCTTTTTTCTTATTTAGCCCATCTGTATTGGGAAAAGCTCTGCTTACGTCATTGTACGGATCATTTAAAATGGACAAAACTTCTTAAGACATAGCTGTTTGTGGCCTAGTAGTTTTGATTCTGTTTATTGTCCGGGCTATCCGAGATGCCCCTGCCGGAATGATTTGTGCATGTTATAAATTAAAGTAACATACATAGCATATTAACCTGCTTAGATACTTGTATACAAGTACCGTGACTGAACATGATATTCCTATATTGTAGTGTATTCCTTGTCAACTCAGCCACGTTTGATGGATATCGTCTGCTTTTTGCTTCTAATCACCTATCTGACAAAGGAAATGCCTTTATTGACTTTAATGGAGTCACCCACTTTTCAAACTTGGATCACTCTCTAATAAACCATCCATTCCAATTGAACTTAATGAAATCACCCTCTTAAACACTTGACTTCACACACATTTTTGAGGCAAAAGGTTGACAGGTATGAGTGCATTAGTTAAAATAACTGGGGCTGCTGTATTTTATCAGATGAACCTTTCTACTGTGCATAATCTTTCTTTTCGACTACATGTGGTGTTTATTAACCATCCAAAATGTGATTTTTAGGGCAAACCTACAAGACAGCGCAAGCTCTCTGCTTGCTAAAGACATATTTTGGGCTTACCAAGAACATACAGGAGCTTGCAGCCCGCCCACTGCTTACCATCGGTTGGCTTTACTATCACACTTAGATGTTTGATTTCTACTGGATGGCTTTTCTTATTCCAGCCTGTCCCTCCGATGGAGCACAGCCTTTATAGCATCTCTTTGATTGGCTAGCTTTTATGGTTCCTCTTGTCCCTTTTAGGGAACTTACCTTTTTCACTTTGTTTAAGAACTCAAGGAGAGTACATGTGTTTTCCAGCTGTTTCCTTTGTCTGATTTTCTCTCCCTTTGCTCTCACTACCCATATGCTTTTCTCCCCACACACATACGTGTTGCTCTCCCTCACCCGTGTGCCACTGCCACCATGCTCCATCTTCTCTGTTGTTGCTTCTCTCTGCTCACTGTGTTGCTTCTCGCTCCATCTGCCCACCGTTATGCTTCACCTAAGCCCCTCCACAACCCACTACTCCAAACTGTTCATTGATTTTTTTTAAACTCTTTCAGTTTTAAAACTGTGCTTTGACACTGCTTATTTCTTATTTACCGATCCAATGACCTTCTAGTGGACTTGCTCCCTTCACGTCTCAGCTCTGCCTGGTAACTGCTGCGGCCCACTTTGCTGCTAATGACCCTCTGGTCAGGAGTTCGAGGCCCTCCTCCATCCACAGGCTCCTGCCTGCACTTCATCCCTGGTGGTCTGGTTGTAGAGCTTCACTGCTCTGCTGCTGCCCCTCTGTCTCTCTTTTCCGCTTTTTGCCTTTATTTCTGCTTTTTTCCCTGATTCCCGCTCCAGCGTTTCCTGACTCTCAGCTGTCCAGTCAGCCTCCTACAGCACTACTTAGTAGTGGCTGCTGGCACTCCAAAGGCATGTACAACAACCATTGAACAACTTCACCTTCACTTTCGCCTTTCACCAATGCTATCGTCGACGTCATCGCACACCAGGCTCTCGCTTCCACTGAATACATCCTACTTGACAACATCAACTTGCACCAGGACAATCCCCATGATAAGAACACCGCATCCCTTTTGGAAAACCTCACCAACATCGGAATGAAGCAGCTAGTCACAGCGCCAACCCACGAAGCGGGGCACACGCTCAACCCCGTCTTCTCCACCAGCAGTAACATCACCTACGACCACACCACCAAACGCCTCTGGACCGACCACCACTGCATGCATTTCACCTTCAATTCTCCCATCATACACCACTGCACCCACCGCCCCGCCCCCAGCACAACTGGAACAAGATCACCGAGAACATCTCACCACCTTTCTTAGCAGCACCACACCACCGACCACGGCAGGCACCATCACCTCAGCTCGCAACCTCCACCAATGGATCACCAACTGCACCAACACCCTGGCTCACCTTAAGAAGGCCCCTTGCAAACCACACTACAAGAAAGCCAGCTGGTTCACTCCCAACCTCCGTGAACCAGACGACTCGAGAAGAGATGGTGGAACAACAAAACCCCGGAAAACCACGCAGCGTTCAAAACCTACGCCACCACACACCACCTCTAAAAATCCACAAAGAAAAAGGCCCTCCAAGACAGAATCCAGGCCAACGCACACAACAGTAAAGTAAAGAACCTTTTTGCATGGTTACCCCCCCTTTTTGTCTGACGTCTGATGCACCCTGACTTGATGTGCCCTAGGTCCCTGCCAATCAGGTTCCCAGGGCCTGTGTTCTTTCCCAAGACTGTACCTATGTATCCACAATTGGCAAATCTCTGGCCACAGGTGAGCCCCTTGTAAAATGTACCATGAGTAGTAAGGGCACTGTGACCAGGGAAGGTCCCTAAGGGCTGCAGCACCCATTGTGCCTCCCTTAGAGGCCCTGCACCTTAACCCACACACACTGCTACTGCAGGCTGTGTGTTTTGGTGCAGAGAAAAGGGAAGAGTCTACATGGCAGACATCTGTCATGTCTGCAATCCACTGCCTGAGGCCTAGGTAAGTCACCCCTCTAGCAGGGTGCATTAGCCCTAAGGTGGGGGTACAGAGGCATGAACCCTGTACCCCTACAGTTTCTAAGCCTAATCCTAGACATTGTAAGTGTAGTAAAGCCATAAAGAGTATATGTTCTGGAAGTCGGTCACTACGAACTCCACAGCTCCATATTGGCTTTGGTAATAACTGTGAGGTTTGGTACCAAACCTCTCAGCACATTAAACCCACGCTGATGCCAGTTTGGGATTTAATGTAAAATGCACTGAGAGGGCATCTTAGAGATGCACCCTGAAAATCGACCTGCACTGGTATGGTTCCTGAAGGACTTCACGCCAATTGTCACCACCAGACAGGTTCCTGGACCCCTGGGTAGAGAGTCTCCACTCTCTGGGCCCAGAAACAAAGCCCATACTGGGCAGAGGTGTCATGCCTCCTCCCCCAGGATGGGCTGGTCCTCCCCAGAATGGGCAGGGTCCACGAATGGGGAAGCTTCAAAAGCATGATGACTTTGGAAGCTGACCCTGCCTTTTGTAGCTCCCAGTGAATGGCTCCCGCCGGTTCTGGCCCCCACATGCGACCTGCCGACAGATTCGGTCTCCCGGGAGCACCGGAGTTGCTCAAACAAAGGCTCACCTCCGAATCCTCCTTTCGTTGACTCCATGATTCTGCACCTGACGCCTACAGCCCGAGTTCGAGTAGCCCAACGCCCCAGGGAGGTTTCCCCAGCGATCCTGACCTGGCATCTGGTGATTTCCGACCTTTCTCAAGACTTCCGATGACCCCTGCAGCCTCAACCTGGAGGGCCTACCTGACCGCGACCAGAGCAGGTAAGCAAATCCGACGTAGAAGACACCCCTGCACCTGACGCCCCACGGACTTTGGTGGCACAACAGATGGTGTCCAGGCATCCTTCCAGATCCCAAATTACCTCTGCAGTCGGAGGTCACCTTCAGGAAGTCTCTTTGTCCGAGCCTGCAGCATCTTTCTGAAGCCGGAGGTCTTCATTGGAAAGCACAGCGTTCCCAACATCAGTTTTGTCCCCTGCACCCGGCAGCCCGAGTGCTGATGGTGTTGCAGCTCCTGTGCTGGTCATTGCCCCCTGCAGTGCTGACCTTAACACCAGAAGCTTGGCTCACGCAACCGAGTGGCCTGCACATCAGCAGTCCCTAACCAATGGCCCCCGTAGCCCCATTGGCTAACATTGGGCCCCTGTATTCTGCACCCGGCCGCCCCAGTGCTGCTGATGGTGCAACTTGAGTGGCATCTAGACCTTGGGGAACCTTGGTCCTAAACCCCAAAATTCTCCCCTGTAAGTTGTGTACTTACCTCCAAAACCACAAACACTTTTTTACAATACGAACCCATGTAAAGAAATTTTGACCCTAACAAATATCTCAGGGCCAGATGTAGGAGCCCAAATACCGGTTGGTAACGGCCGATTTCGGCCGTTACCGACCGGTATTAAGTATTTGGCATGTAGGGGCCCTATTCTACTGATTCGTAAATTTACCGAATCGGTAAAATACTGAATCGGTATTTTTACCGATTCGGTAATTTTGAGATGTAGGTGGGACTCTTCTGAGTCCCACTTGCCTTACTGATTCGGTATTTTACCACCCAATCCAATTGGGTGGTAAAATACCGATTCCAGGTGTGCATGCACATGTGTGCATGCACACCTATGGCATGTGACAGACAGACATGCCCTTAGGGCATGCCTGTGTGCCACATGTCACACATGCCTGAATTCGGGGTGCTAGAGGGTGTCAAAGTGACACCCCCTGCACCCTTGCAACATTCGGTATTTACCGAATCGGTAAATACCAATTCAGTAATGCCCATTGATTCCTATGGGCTTCAATGCCCATAGGAATCAATGGGCATTACCGAATCGGTATTTACCGATTCGGTCATTACCGAATCGGTATTTACTGATTCGGTAAATACCGATTCTTACAGAATCGGTAATTCAATTACCGATTCTACTTAAATCTCCCCTCTTCTATTTTACCGATTCATAAATACCGAATCTGTAAAATTCGGTATTTATGAATCGGTAAAATATACTTACCTACATCTGGCCCTAAGTGTTGAACTGTGTTGTATGAAGAAAAGGGATTCCTATTGCAAAGTATAAAAAGTTGTACTTACCTTGTATGTAGCGATCCTAAGGTGTGGTATCTAGGCATACCACCCCAAGCACTCAAAGTAATCCTGAAGTAACTAAAAAGTAATCTGAAAGTATGATACAAACTGCATTTCAAAGTTATACAAACCTGTAACAACTGCAATTTCTAGTACAACTGCATTTCCTTGAACAGTTTTGCAATTGAAAGCATATTTTACTCACCTGTGCCAAGTCCTGCTTGGTTCTAAAATAAAATATAAGTATACCTTTTTATACTTACTTAATTGGTCTTCATTCTGTCTCTGAGTGTGTATCAGTGCTTGATTGAGTGCATACAATAAATGCTTAACACACCCACTGGATAGGCCTAACTGTTCGCCACACGAACACAAAGAGAGCTGCTAGTACTTACCTAATTTAGCCAGTGCTATACCTCTGAGGACTCCCTGGACTCTGTACCGACTATACCTTACTTTGTTATAGTATATACAGAGCCAGCTTCCTACAAGAACTCTTCGCCATTGTCAAGGAGTTCACCAGGCCCAGCAGCGAGACCACGGACGCCCCCCTCCCAAGAACTCTGTGACAAGCTTGGCACCTACTTCCCCACAAGATCAGACTCATCTACGACGAATATATGACATTACAAGGCATTCTAATACCACGAGTGCCATTACAGCGGGGGTATTACAATGCAAATGCCATTACAATCAACTACAATTACAAAGCAAACTTTTACCACAGATATGCTTTTAGCACGCATGCCATTACAGCGCAAAGGCATGCGCGGTAAAGGCATACTTTTGGTAAAAAATATTTATGGTAGGTAATTAAATAAATATATATATATATATATATATATATATATATATATATATATATATATATATATATATATATATATATATATATATATATATATATATATATATATATATATATATATATATATATATATATTACCTACTGGCGGTCGCCAGTAGGTAGTTATAGTTAGGATTTTTTTCAATGTTAAATCTCAAAATTCTATTTGGAATAACTTTGGCACCGGTTGACGAATCTGCCTGAAAATTTCCTGAAAATGGCCTCGTCGAGCT
The DNA here is from genome assembly GCF_964263255.1 of Lissotriton vulgaris. Classification (NCBI taxonomy): domain Eukaryota; kingdom Metazoa; phylum Chordata; class Amphibia; order Caudata; family Salamandridae; genus Lissotriton; species Lissotriton vulgaris. Next base: position 1,386,236,404 of record NC_141696.1, on the reverse strand, counting down.
CCGGTCCTTCCCTGAAAGTTTGGGGGGGATTCGTTAAGCGGGGGCCGAGATAAAAGGGGGGTCCCAAAACGCGTTTTCCCCATGTTAATTTCCATAGGGCGGTCGATTTCACTTTTAGCCCGAACGGCTGAATGGATTTCCACCAAACTTGGCAAAATTGTAGGGACTGGTAGGCCGATGTGCCTTTGCTATGTCTCAAGATATGTGCTTCAGTGGATTTTGAGAAATTAACGTTCAAAAAAATATATATATCTGTAGCCGCTCTCCGGTGCGCGCACCGGAGAGCGCTCCAGGCGCGACACACGACTTGCGCGCAGGAAGCTGATTGGCTCTCAGTTGTCTGTAAACATTCTAAACAGTCCGGAGCGGCCGCCATCTTGTCTATCGGTAAAATCTAGTCATAAGAGGTGGCAAAAACAAAGGGGGGAATTGACCATAAGGGGGTAGGGTAGACCCCCCCTGACCCCCTAGGTTTGATATGGGGGCCATTAAAGGGCCCCGCGGGGCCTTCAAATTTTTTTTTTTTTTCGTTTTGCGCGGGGGAAGCGCCCGGTGCGCGCACCAGGTAGCGCACCGGAGAGCGTAAAATGAGGGAAAAAGATGACAGAGTTTTTAAAAAATGAAGTTTTTATTTAGAAATTGGAGGTAGTTCTGAAAAGAACTTTTTTTTTCTTCTTTTTGTTGTTTTATATTTTTTTGTGTTTTTTGAACTTTTTGAACTTTTTTTGGCTTTTCTAAACAGTTTTATATTTTTTTGTATTTTTTTAGGGGGAGAAACAAAAAAAGGGAATTGAAACTGGCTCAACTGGAGCAAAAAAACAAAAAACCCAAAAAATTACTTCTTTTTGGGGCACTTGTGATTATCACCTGCAAGGACGATGAGCTTAACGCTTTTTTCGCCATAGGCGATAAGCCTGCCACATGCAGAACAAGTGATTTTAAAATCAGCAAATCTCGGCTGAATGCAAGGCATCACCTCGTATGTTTCTGGTTCTGATGAGGTGGGTTGGTTTCTTTGGGAGGGGGTCCTTGATGACTGGGGGAGGTTACTGGCCAGTTCCCTGAACTCTGCACGAGAGTAGTTGTTTGGGTGCTTTCTGGTCATGTGCCGAATCATGGTATAGTTACCAAAAGAATATTTTTTGTTTGGGTTGCCCCGTGAAAGTTCATCATTGCAGATGAGGCAAGTCACCTTGGGCGCATTCACCTTTTTTTGCCCCTCTGGGATTGAAAAAAACTGCCATACAATGTGTGGTTTGGGTTTGTAAGGTGTATTTTCTTCTGGCAGCCATCTTCTTCTCCCCTCCTCCTCTTCCTCTTCCTCCTCCTCCTGTTCTTGACCACCAATATAATTTGGAGCTGGTCCTCTTGGTGGTTGTGGTGGTGGTGGTGGGGCAGATGCACCAGCTGATGCTACTACTGAAGCCATTATTTGGAGCAAAAAAGTAGAGAGAGCAACAAACAGGTCTTCCTCAGTCAAAGGACAAAGTCAGAATAAGGAAAAAAGGTGGGGTCTTTCATCATTTGGAAAAAAAAACTGTCCTGAACCAATGAGAAGTGTTATTTTCAGGTCACAAGACCAGGGGCTTCATCATTATGAAACTAAAACTGTTATGAACCAATGAAAAGTGTTATTTTCTGATCACATGACCCGACGCGCTTACGCTACGCGCCCGGGGGCGCGCAGCGTAAGCGCGTCGGAAGTTTACATTGTGCGATCGTATTCGCCGAGTACTTCCGGGTGCGCTTACGCCGCGCGTATCACGCGGTCGCGGCTACGCGATACGTCACGATCATGTTTTCGTTTGCGATATTGGCGCTCACGGGACGCTCCCCGGAGCGCGCCAGGGGGCGCTTTTCAGAAATACGCTTTTCGGGGCGCACTCCGGGGCGCGCTCTGGGAGCGCTCCCCCAAAAATTTAAAAAAAAAAAATGGGATAATTGTAGGGACAGGTAGCCCTATTCTGAAGTGGTTTGTAAAAAAATTATAAAAATATGTATTGTGCTACATTGGGCTTAATATATGTTAGAGCCAAAATGTAGGCCAAATGTAGCCCAAAGTAGCCCAATGTAGCCCAAAGATGGCCACCAGAGACCAAAAATTGTAAATGTAGCCCAAATTTCAACTAGATGTAGCCCAACTGTAGCCCAATGACAGAATGTACCAGAGTGTTAAAAAGAACAACTAGAGTGCTAACAGTCTTATTTATAAAGTGAAACTTATAGTTAGGAATTAGCATTAACAAAACCTATGAAATTCACTGAAAAAACCATAGGTTTCACACCAGTTATAGTTAGGAATTAGCATTTAAAAAACCTATGAAATTCACTGAAAAAACCATAGGTTTCACACCGGTTATAGTTAGGAATTAGCATTTAAAAAACCTATTAAATTCACTGAAAAAACCATAGGTTTCACACCAGTTATAGTTAGCTGGAAATTTTACTGATATAAAACCATTGAAATTCCCACGTTATAGTTAGTCGGACTCACTATAACTTGCGCGTGCAATGCACTGCTGATGACATCACATATTACATCACTCATGACATGGTGAGTGACATCACTCATGACATCACTGATGACACCATCCAGTGAATATGTGTCTTTCTGAAAAATAAATATTAGTGAGTTATGTTTAAATATTTAAATACATATATTAGTGTTTCACTTTGTGTATAAGTGGCTACATGTGTTGATAAGTAGCTACATGCGTATGTATATGGGTTATTTGATATTTTTATTAGTATCAGTTTGAGTGTCTATATGGTTTGGTGGGGGTATTACTTAGCACATAGATGCATGAGTGACTGACTCTTTGTTTGTATGTGTTTTGAAGACAGCATATGTACAGGACTGTATGGGTGGATGAGTGTCTATATGTGTTTGTTAGTGAGTGAATGACTGTCTCACTAGTGTCTTTATCAGTAACTACATATGTTTTAATCTAGTATATATGAATATTGATGTATATAAGTGAGTATATGTGAGAGTAAGAGATTGTAAGAGTTCCTGTTTAAATAAGTATGTGTTTCTATAAGTGATTGTTTAAGAGAATAAATATGTGTAATTTTCAATAGAAGTAAGGTGGAAGTGTGTGTATAACTCTATATTCAAATAAATGGTTGTTCAATAGTTTATTTGCACGTGTGAATATGTGTGTGAGTAACTTTTGGATGAATGTCGGTGTGTAACAGGATGTATAGGTGTATCTCTTCATATGATGAGTGAGTATATGTATGAGTGACTATATAGAACTGTTGGTGAATGAGTGGATGTGTATATAGATAGTGGAAGTACAGAATTGCTTGTTGTAACTGATATAGGTATGTCCATTTTTTTTAAATTTCAGTTTCTATTTTTGAATATGTGTCTCAAGGGTTACTTTACACTGAGAGGAGGTCTGTCACTGTGTCACAAGGATGGTGTCATCAGTGATGTCATGAGTGATGTCACTCACCATGTCATGAGTGATGTAATATGTGATGTCATCAGCAGTGCATTGCACGCGCAAGTTATAGTGAGTCCGACTAACTATAACGTGGGAATTTCAATGGCTTTATATCAGTAAAATTTCCAGCTAACCATAACTGGTGTGAAACCTATGGTTTTTTCAGTGAATATATACATATATATATATATATATATATATATATATATATATATATATATATATATATATATATATATATATATATATACATACATATATACATATATATATATATTTTTTTTATAAAAGACCTTTATTACATAGTTCTGTAAAACACAGCTACATGCCTACAACCCAGGGGCCGGCAGCAATAATCAGATCATTTTCCATTCAACACAGCCCGTTAATCGACAACACTGGGGTCCGGCACCGCAGTAGAATAAGACATACCCAGAACCCCCAATTCCTACAAGGATATCATAGCGGCCTATTTTCATTTTTTGTTTTAACTGAAACATTGAATGAAACAAAGAAAGCGGAGTCAGAAATCAGTCACAAGCACTGCATAGTCCATAAAGTTATACACAAATCAATCATATCAGATTCACCGTACAGGTCTTCCCACAGGTCCATCATGGGACATGGCCAGTTCCGCTGTTGGAGAGTCACATATTTCCCCCCTGATAAGCATTCCAATGCCCCCATTTCTTGTCCCACGTTTTTGGGCATCCTCGCACCATGTAGACTGTCTTTTCAGCAATCATACATCTATCCATTTCAGCCACCCAGCCCACCACCAATAGCCTGTCCGTTGATCCCCACTTCATTGCTATTGCACGTTTAGCCAGCAGAAAACCTAACGCTGACCAATGTAGCTCCTGATCATTCAGGTCATTAGCACCCCAGATGTTAAGGACGAATTCCCTGGGCATTGGCAAGAGTGGTTTACCCAGGGAGACACTCATTTTCCGAAGTACTCCGCTCCAAAACTGTTGCACCACCGGGCAGACCCACAAGATGTGGTAGAAGGTACCAGGGAGACCACAACCTCGCAGACACAGTGCATCAGGGCGCCCTCCAATCCTGGCCAGGGTATGGGCAGACATATACGCTCTATGCAGCACCTTCAATTGGATCAACCAAAACCTATGGCAGATGGCTGATTCCCTCGGGGACATTAAGGCCGAACGCCAGTCTTCCTCATCTAAGGGACACAGGTCAGCCTCCCACTTGGATCTCAGCGACTGGAAGGGATCAGGGAGATTATTACATAGCTTGCGATATGTAAGGGAAATGGCCTTCTCGGGGAGGGGTTCTGATAGGAGCCTGTCCTCCATAGGAGATGACTCAGGTAAGGTGGCAAGATCCGAGACAGCCGCAAGAATAGCGTGTGTAATTTGCAAATAACGGAAGAATTCAGTGGGCGCTAGAGCATATTTAGTCTGGAGATCACTAAAGGTCAGCAGTTTACCCTTATGAACAAGGTCCCCTATCTCAGAGATCTCAATCGTGTCCCACCTATCAAAGCCCCGAAGGAAGCAGAGGAAACCCAAACTTTGCACCGACCACAGAGGAGTTACCCTAGTGAGTCTGTTCGACCACCCCAAACATCCATTAGCCCTGTGCCAAATAGCTACTGTGTGTGCCATTGGCCCCAAGTATCTAGCTTTAGCAGGTTTACTGTAAAGAGCTCCCAGGTAACCCTCTCGACCAGTCTGACAACTGTCCAAGAGGAAGGCAGGATTCAGGGGCGAACCGTGTAACCAATGGTTTATAGCCACCAACTGCAAAGCCCAATAATAGAGGCGGAGGTTAGGCAGGGCAATGCCCCCGTCATACCATCCCTGGAAAAGTTTACAGAGGGAAATCCGAGCTGCACCCCTGTTCCATAACAAAAGCCGGAGCTCGCTCTCTACAGACCGGAAATATGAATCTGGAATCAAGAAAGGGCAATTCTGCAGGACATATAAGAAGCGCAGGAGTGGCAGCATCTTAAACAATGCCGCCCTGCCCGGGAGCAACAGTGGGAGTGAGCGCCAGTGGGCAACATCACTGCGAAGCCTACGCAGGGGGCCCAACAAGTTGCTATCATAAAGTACTTTAGAATCTGGTGTAATAAAAATACCAAGATACATAAAACCCTCCATGGCCAATTCAATGGAAAACCCTTTGGGCAAACGGGGCGGGGAGCCATGTAACATATACAGCACCGACTTAGTCCAATTTATAGAGCATCCAGATAACTTCCCAAAATTAGAAAGAACGTGAAATAGGCTATTAATAGAGGATTGGGGAGATGACACGTATATTAGGATGTTGTCCGCATAGAGGGCGATTTTATCCGTAATGTCCTCGTTCCAGTGCAGGCCTCTAATAGAGACGTCCGTGCGGACCCAATGAGCCAGGGGTTCCAGGGTGAGAGCAAACAATAGTGGGGACAGGGGGCAGCCTTGCCTGGTACCCCGATGAAGTTGAAACCTCCGAGGTGTGTGATTGCTGATTCGGACTTGACCCCAAAGGTCTGTATGAAGGAGTCGCACCCAACTAATGAACTGAGGCCCGAAGCCGAAGCGACGGAGAACCTCGAACATATAAGGCCATTCGATCGAGTCGAATGTCATCGTGGCATCGAGGGACAAAATGGCCACGTTTTGTTGCAGAATGGACCGGCGGCTCATTACATTATGTACCCTCCGAAGATTCAATGCTGTGTTGCGACCCAGAAGAAAACCGGACTGGTCATCATGTATCAGGGAGGGGAGCACTAAGAGAAGGCGATTTGCTAGAAGTTTAGCCAGGACCTTAGCCTCCGCACTAATTAAGGAGATAGGCCGGTAAGAGCTGCAGTCAGAGGGTGGTTTAGTGGGCTTAAGTAGGACCACTATGGAGGCAAGCCTCTGGGCAAGCGGAAGGACCCCGACCTCTCGACTCCTTGTGAACATATTCAGAAGATGAGGGATAATGTCAGGGACCATGCCCTTCAGAAATTCAACAGGGACCCCACCGGGGCCCATAGCCTTGCCGGAGTTAACGGCAAACAGTGCCGCAGTTAGCTTCTCCGCCGTGATGTCGGCCTCCAGGGCCACTCTATCCGCATCCGACACAGTTGGGAGGCGCATCACTTCCAGAAGTTGTCTGGATTCATCAGATGTGTAGCCATCGCCAGCCGTATAGACCCGTTCCAAGTGGTCTGCGAAGGCCTCCGCGATGTCTTGCGGGTCCACAATTGTGGAGCCGTCTGGCTTGATTATGGATGACACCCACCTGGACCCTTGGTCACGGCGCTCCAGCCAGGCAAGCATCTTAACCGCATTATCCCCGAACTCGTAGACCTGATGGTGCATGTGAAGCAGCCGCGCTTGCGCCTTCTCCTGTGACAAGGCCTTATAGACCAGCTGCTGGGCACGGAGCCTAGCAGCACTAGCATCTGACGGAGTCGCGTTATGGGATGCGTCAAGGAGGATGAGGTCAGATTCAGCCTGAAGGATCTGCTCGTCGTGTTTCCACAGATAGCCCATTATATATATATATATATATATATATATATATATATAAATATATAATAAATAAATATATATATATATATATATATATATATATATATATATATATATATATATATATATATATATATATATATATATATATATATATATATATATATATATGAGGCATATTACGTCTTCTGCAGTACGTGGAACAAGACGAGATGTACCCGCAACTGGTGCAATTTTCATTTATTTGCCCAACACAAAATCCGCCATAGCGCGTTTCAGCCCGCGAAGGGCCTTGATCACATGACAACACTGAGAAGGCGGTGTGCTATTTTTAAAGTGCAAGCGTGCATGTGATAATTCACAAACATAGAAGACAGACTCGTCACTTCATTAATGCGGAAAAACAATGGGTATTTGCAATAAAGAGACTGAATAAATACTTGTAAAATACAATAAATAACAGAGCATATTATAAAAACGGATAATCGAACAGCACAATGAATAAATACATACAACAAAGACCATAAATAATTCCATGGACAAAAATTTTTTTTTTCATATAAATATTCAAATTGATGCTGTTAAAACCTTCTCAAATAGCTCGATATGGACATATGTGCAGTCATGGCAAAAGGTAATGGAAAAACATCTATCAAGTTCCTTCCTACATTATAGTCAGACACACATGCATGTACCCAAAAGTGCAGCCCAAGTGGGCCATGATCCAATGTGCAATTAGCATTCATGTGCTATTACATGTGCAAATTCCGCAAAAAAATATTTACCTACACGCTAAACCAAACAAGTGTAAAATCATTTGTTAAAGTGCAAAAACTATAATACTTAAACATTAAAAAAACAGAATTTTGGTTAGAAGAGCAGATAGCAGCAGATGTGTAAAATTAATCAGGAATGCCTAGAGATAGGTAAAACAATCTTCACTTGAATTCATGTCATTGGGTACTTTGCAATCGAGTAAAATTATATGTCTTATTTCCAATCTGCGTAATAGTGACTCCCGGTCACCACCTCTCCTGAGTGAAGGAACTGTATCGATTACAAAGTATTTTAGTTCGGCGGAGTTCTTATTGTGAGTTTCTTTAAAGTGTCTAGCTACTGGGTACGCGGTGTCGCCGTTGGTAATGGATCTGAGGTGCTGGAGAATCCTTTTGTGTACTGGCAGCTTGATGCTGCCAACATAACGACGAATATATGACATTACAACGCGTTCTAATACCACGCGTGCCATTACAGCGGGGGTATTACTATGCAAATGCCATTACAATCAACTACCATTACAACGCAAACTTTTACCACAGATATGCTTTTAGCACGCATGCCATTACAGCGCAAAAGCATGCGCGGTAAATGCATACTTTTGGTAAAACATGTTTATGGTAGGTAATTTAAAAATAAACATATATATATATATATATATATCCAAACGACAAAGGTTACCCCATATGGAAGAGCCTCAAGGTAGGTAGTTGAATATCTTTATTCATGAAGGCTGCATGCAGTTTCAAACAAGAGAGCCATCACAGGTTCAACCAGACGCGTTTCGGGACTTCGCGTCCCTTAATCATTGGTTATTGGCGCATGCTGCAGTGTCTTATTAAGTTCAACAAACACCTCCCCCAGTGGGCGTTGCCACTCCTGTGGCCTTCTGGTATTCGTAGTTTGCAATGTTCAAAACAACACTCTAGTGAGTCCGTTCTGCTGCACACGGTATTCCATGTCTTAAACACCCAAGTGGGCTGATGTTGCATCCTGCTTTCAGCCTGCTGCACCTTGGTTCCTTCATGATAGACTGCCTACCAAACACAGGCGACGCCCGGTGGCCTCACCTCAGTGCGCTGCGTCGCAGCGGGGCTTCTTCCGCGGCCGGAGCAGACCGCAAAACATCCAAACGACAAAGGTTACCCCATATGGAAGAGCCTCAAGGTAGGTAGTTGAATATCTTTATTCATGAAGGCTGCATGCAGTTTCAAACAAGAGCGCCATCACAGGTTCAACCAGACGCGTTTCGGGACTTCGCGTCCCTTAATCATTGCTTATTGGCGCATGCTGCAGTGTCTTATTAAGTTCAACAAACACCTCCCCCAGTGGGCGTTGCCACTCCTGTGGCCTTCTGGTATTCGTAGTTTGCAATGTTCAAAACAACACTCTAGTGAGTCCGTTCTGCTGCACACGATATTCCATGTCTTAAACACCCCAGTGGGCTGATGTTGCATCCTGCTTTCAGCCTGCTGCACCTTGGTTCCTTCATGATAGACTGCCTACCAAACACAGGCGACGCCCGGTGGCCTCACCTCAGTGCGCTGCGTCGCAGCGGGGCTTCTTCCGCGGCCGGAGCAGACCGCAAAACATCCAAACGACAAAGCTTACCCCATATGGAAGAGCCTCAAGGTAGGTAGTTGAATATCTTTATTCATGAAGGCTGCATGCAGTTTCAAGCAAGAGCGCCATCACAGGTTCAACCAGACGCGTTTCGGGACTTCGCGTCCCTTAATCATTGGTTATTGGCGCATGCTGCAGTGTCTTATTAAGTTCAACAAACACCTCCCCCAGTGGGCGTTGCCACTCCTGTGGCCTTCTGGTATTCGTAGTTTGCAATGTTCAAAACAACACTCTAGTGAGTCCGTTCTGCTGCACACGATATTCCATGTCTTAAACACCCCAGTGGGCTGATGTTGCATCCTGCTTTCAGCCTGCTGCACCTTGGTTCCTTCATGATAGACTGCCTACCAAACACATTGCCTTTTGTCCATTCCCTGCCTGCAGCCCGTGCCCCTGCCTGCCCCGTCACACAACTTACTCTTCTATGCCCAAGAATTTTTATGTTATGATTGATGTATATTCAATCTTTTATGAAATGTATATTTTTAGCTAATGTTTATGTGATTGTAATAAACTTATGTATCTAATTGGAAGCTGTTCACTCTCAGTGTTGGTCCTTTTCGTATTGTGTTTTTAAATTTAGAATTACTGCCTAGGTAGTTTTCTCCACTGCCCCGTCCCCCTACCTGCCGCCTGGCCCGACCCTCGCGTGGCCTGAGTCAATCCCAATCCCGTCCCCGTCCCCCGCCTTCCCGGACCCCCGCCTGCCCCGACATTGCCTTTTGGCCGTCCCCCGCCTGGCCCGACACCCGCCTGCTTACCTTTTCCGCCGCTACTGAGGTCACAGCTCCTCGCCGCTCTGCTCCTCACCGCTTGTCCGCCGCCGCTCCTCCCCCGCCTCTCAGCCTCTCCGTGCTGCTCTTCACGTGACCGCTCCTCCCCGCGCCATGGCCGGAGCTCCTCTGACGCCGCTCTGACGCCGCTCCTCGACGTGAGCCCGCACGTCGCGGCCGGCGCTACTTTGAGGGGACTACTTTTTTTTAAAAATTAATTTTTTAAATAAGGTTTATTTTGAAACTTTATATAGCCTATAACCATCTACACACCCTGCCGATTTCTACGATGTATCGGGTGTGTAGATTGGCGCAGTGGTTCCGGAGTTTACCCGCCTCAAAGCCTGAAACTTTCTCCTTTATGATAGTAGTATATATATATATATATATATATATATATATATATATATATATATATATATATATATATATATATATATATATATATATATATATATATATATATATATATATATATATAAATGGGTATATATATTACCTACTGGCGGTCGCCAGTAGGTATATATAGTTAGGATTTTTTCTCTATGGGATTTTTGAAAATTCTATGTCTAATAACTTTGGCGTTTGTGGACGGAATTGGCTGAAATTGTCAGGAAAATGGAACATGTTGTTTCTGAGCAGCCCCAGACAATTTGGGGGGGTTTCATCAAGGGGGGGCAGAGAAAAAAGGGGGGTCCCAAAACGCGTTTTTCCCATGTTCATTTCCATAGGGCGGTTGGCCTCACTTTTAGCTCGAACGGCTGAATGGATTTGCACGAAACTTGGCAAAATTGTAGGGACTGTTAGCCCGATGTGCCTTTGCTAGGTCTCAATATATGTGCTCCAGTGGATTTTGAGTAATTTAGGTTCAAAAAAAGATATATATCTGGGCGGAGCCTAACCACACATCTGATCTGATTGGCTGTCAGCACTTCATCCAAGAAGTGTTGGCAGCCATCTTGGGACCAATATACATGATAGCACCTCATTAAAAAGCATTGTAGTTAATAGAGGGTTTTAGGACTTTAGTTACATTATAAATCATTTGTTGATGGTACCATACTCGTTTTAGGAATTGTGGTGGGTTCTAAGGTGATTTTACCATGTGAAAAAACCTTCTGCTGTGATATCATGAATATTGTTTGAAAGAAAACTAATATCTCATGATTTTCCCACAGTGGTTTGGAAGGGGATCTATAAGCTAAACTGAAAGCATATTTTCTGTAAATTCACATTATCTTTCTCAGTCATGTGAAAATGAAGTCTGACATTCTCAGTGAAACATGTACATCCAACAAGGACAGAGACTGTCAGTTGATTCCTTTGTGTTCTACTGCAGCCTCCTAGAGTGTTCTAAAGAACAACTAGAGCGCTAACAGTCCTACTTATTACAAAGGTATGGCACACCTGAAGCCATCTTGATTGGAATAAAGTGGTAACTCTTAAAACATTTAATTTAAAAAGAAACAACATGAGGGGGTATATTTTGCCATAGAAAGTATGATTAGTGCTGCAGAATGAAAAATTAGGGCACATTTTGAGTGACTTCTCAAATCCTTTTCTATTTCATTAAAACATTCTGACATGCAGTCTCCCAAAATGGCCACCAGAGACAAAAGAGCCCAAATGTAGCCCAAATATCACCCAGATGTAGCCCAAGTATAGCCCAATGACAGAATGTCCCAGAGTGTTCTAAAGAACAACTAGAGCGCTAACAGTCCTACTTATTACAAAGGTATGGCACACCTGAAGCCATCTTGATTGGATTAAAGTGGTAACTCTTAAAACATTTAATTTAAAAAGGAACAAAATGAGGGGGTATATTATGCAATAGAAGGTATTATTAGTGCTGCAGAAAGAAAAATTAGGGCACATTTTGAGTGACTTTTCAAATCCTCTTCTATTTCATTAAAAAATTCTGACATGCAGTCTCCCAAAATGGCCACCAGAGACAAAAGAGCCCAAATGTAGCCCAAATATCACCCAGGTGTAGCCCAAGTATAGCCCAATGACAGAATGTCCCAGAGTGTTCTAAAGAACAACTAGAGCGCTAACAGTCCTACTTATTACAAAGGTATGGCACACCTGAAGCCATCTTGATTGGATTAAAGTGGTAACTCTTAAAACATTTAATTTAAAAAGGAACAAAATGAGGGGGTATATTATGCAATAGAAGGTATTATTAGTGCTGCAGAAAGAAAAATTAGGGCACATTTTGAGTGACTTTTCAAATCCTCTTCTATTTCATTAAAAAATTCTGACATGCAGTCTCCCAAAATGGCCACCAGAGACAAAAGAGCCCAAATGTAGCCCAAATATCACCCAGGTGTAGCCCAAGTATAGCCCAATGACAGAATGTCCCAGAGTGTTCTAAAGAACAACTAGAGCGCTAACAGTCCTACTTATTACAAAGGTATGGCACACCTGAAGCCATCTTGATTGGAATAAAGTGGTAACTCTTAAAACATTTAATTTAAAAAGGAACAAAATGAGGGGGTATATTTTGCCATATGAATTATGATTAGTGCTGCAGAAAGAAAAATTAGGGCACATTTTGAGTGACTTCTCAAACCCTCTTCAATTTCATTAAAAAAATTCTGACATGCAGACTGAAACATGCACTTTGAATACCAGCAGCAGACGTCCCTGGTGAGCAGTAGCTTTACTACAATGATCTAATGTGCAACTAGAGTGCTAACATTCAGAATTTATGGCAAATGTGTGACACATCTGAATGCCTTCTTGTTGGAACCAAAGTAAACAAGCATTGAAAATGCAATAGATCTCGCCCTCGTTTAAGTTAAAGCCATTCTGTTTGTAATGAGGTGGCTTTTTAGCTTTGCTTTTATTAGTGTTTTTTCAACTTTCATGTAAATAACATGCAACTGTATGCATATAAGTATATGTATGCATGCATTTATGTTTGTATTTATATAGATGTACAGATGATATATGTTTATATATGTATGTATATATATATATTCACTGAAAAAAACATAGGTTATAGACCATTTATAGTTAGGAATTCACATTTACAAAACCTTATTTTACTCACACAAAACCATTGAAATTCCATATATAGTTAGTTGCACTAACTATATATCGCGCACCCGCAATCCACTGCTGATGATGTCACATATTACATCATTCATGACATGGTCAGTGACATCACTGATGACATCACTGATGACATCTCAAATGACATCACTGATGACATCACTGATGACAACATCCAGTGACTGTATGTTTCTGTAAAGTTAAAATATGTCTTACATATTGAAGAATGAGTGGATGTATAAGTGTCTGGATGAACGATTTAGTAGGTGCATGACTGACTGTATGAGTGAGTGATTAAATGTGTCTCACTGAGTGCATGGGTTAGTGACTAAACTGTCTTAATTTGTGCATCATTATGTCTGTTGTTCTGTAAACTGTTGCATGTGTTGATAAGTAGCTATATGAGTAACTATATGGGTTATTGATTGGTTGCCCAAGTATTTGTATGGGAGACTGAGTGTGTGTGTGGGTGGCTGGGAGGTGTATGACTCTGTGCATAGATGTGTGAGCAGTTGATTCACTAGATGTATGGTTTCAAAAGTGCATGTGGAAACAGCTGTATGGGCAGTTGACTGTGTGCATGAGTGTATTGGTGAGTGAATGGATATCTCAGTGCTACATGTCAAAATAAGTACATATGTAAAACACAGTACATGTGAGAGTTGACATATATAAATAACTGTGCATAAGAGCCAGTGAATGTGTGAGTGGCTGTATGGATCATTGTGAACTTGTATCAGGGATTGTATAAGAGAGTAAATATGTGTTAGTATATATTTGAATAAGTAAAGTTTGTATAACTGTATAGTTGAGGAAATGGAGGTGTGATTGATTCTTTGCATGACTGACTAGGTGTGTGAGTAACTCCATGGATGAGTGACAGTCTGTGAGTGTCTGTTTACACTGATTGTATCTAAGGTTATATTAGAGTCTGAAGAGGTTCATCGTATTATCACATGAATGATATCATCAGTGATGTGATCAGTAATGTCAAATGAGATGTCATCAGTGATGTCATCAGTGATGTCATTTGAGATGTCATCAGTGATGTCATTTGAGATGTCATCAGTGATGTCACTGACCATGTCATGAATGATGTAATATGTGACATCATCAGCAGTGGATTGCGGGTGCGCGATATATAGTTAGTGCAACTAACTATATATGGAATTTCAATGGTTTTGTGTGAGTAAAATAAGGTTTTGTAAATGTGAATTCCTAACTATATATGGTCTATAACCTATGGTTTTTTCAGTGAATATATATATATGTATATATATATATAAATGGGTATATATATATATATATATATATATACATATATATATATATATATATATATATACACATCTGTTTATGTCACACATGCATTTTTATATGTGTGTATTACTATATATATATATGTTTTTTTAATATATTTTTTTACCCCTTAAACCAGAAGGTTGAGCCCCTCAGCTGAATTTTTTTAAATGTCGGGCCCCCCAACCACCTGACAGAAATTTCTGGAATCTGGTACACTACATAATCGACCGCTACTCACATATCCCGGGCCATATCCGGCAAATAATGTTTAAAACAATGAGTGTTGCCTCCTCCATTAATTCCCTCACTACCACTCACCAACAATGCACCTCATCTCTCTATAGCACCATTCTGGCAATCATATAATTTTTTATAGTGCTACTCATAGTTTTATCATACTCAGGGGCGTATGTACAAGCCCCTATAGACACCACACCGTCACTTTTTACGACTTTGTGGTGGCGATAGAGGCATTGCCGTACAAGGCAGAGTTAAGCCACTTAACTTGGCTTACTGCTGCCTTGTAAATAAGGCCCCCTTTCATGCTATGCTTAGCGTGAAAGGGTGGGCAGTGGTTGTTGCGGTGGGCGTTCCACTGCAAAAGGCACTGATTTTGATGTTGTGCCCTATTTACAAGGGCAGCGTAAAAGTGAGGCAGCGTTAAAATTAAGAACAGGGAAAACATGGTCTTAAGCTGGCGAAACTAGGAGAAATGTATTATTTCTCCGCATTTTTGCTTCATCCATGTGTGCTGCCTTGTGCAGCACACATGGAAAAAGCAAAATGCCTTGTATTTGTAATGTTTATAAAAAAAATCCATTTTGTGATTTCTGTATGTGCTGCATTAAGCAGCACACATGTAAGTGGGACAAATTGCATTTAAAGATTGTTTCTGTACAGGAAGGTCCCCCTCCTGTACATAAGCAATCTTTTCCCTGCACCCAGACACCCTTGCACTATGGTGCAATGGTGTCTAGGTTGGCGCTACACTGCTAAGTGTAGCGCCAGCGCAGGGGAAACGCAAGGCTGCACC
The DNA here is from genome assembly GCF_964263255.1 of Lissotriton vulgaris. Classification (NCBI taxonomy): domain Eukaryota; kingdom Metazoa; phylum Chordata; class Amphibia; order Caudata; family Salamandridae; genus Lissotriton; species Lissotriton vulgaris. The sequence goes on along the minus strand of NC_141696.1, from coordinate 1,386,220,908 downwards.
ATATTGTTGTAAATATGGTGCAGCCTTCTTTTTCTGAAGTGGCGGAGAGAGGCATTAACCCAGGACTGCTAACGCCTCACTCCGCAACTTCCTTGAACATATGCCCCTCAGTTCTTTGATCTGCATGGTACACCTTCTTTGTAGCAGGCACATTAACCCTCTGTGCTGTGAGGGTGGCAGGAGTGCTCATGTGAGTGCACAGTGAGGTATGCGACAGTGTGAGAGTAGGGTAAGTGGAGTGACTGCAGGGTGAGGTGACCATATGAATTTGGGTGTGCATGTTAGTGCAGAGTGGGACTAATGAATGCATGGTTAGTGATGGGCTTGTTTAAGCGAGATTGCAGATTGAGCAGCGAGGGGGACAGGTGAGTGAAGTGTCACATGAGTTCAGGGTTGGTAGTGTGCGTGTGTGGCTGCAGGTTGAGGTTCAGGGAAAACCGCGAAAGTGCATTGTGAAAGCAGAGTGATCACCGAGTGCAGGGTGAATGGTGTGAGTGCATGGGGGATAGTGTGAGGGAATTGTGATCGCTGTGAGTGTAGGGTGAGCATGAAAGTGAAGGGCGAGAATGAGGAGCAAGTTGTCTGAATGCAGGGTGCATTCCCAGACACTTGCAGTAAATCAGCATGCTATTGATGGCAGCGCAGGGTTTTAGATATGTTAAACTATTGCTATTGCAATTATGGCATTAACCAGGGATCAAGGGTGGAGAAAAGAAATACTGGGCTGATCTTGCAACAAAATTCCAGTTTTATGATTAGGGTTGCCAGCTAATTAATTTGATGTCCCACGTGGTTAAAAAAAAAGCAGTCACCTAAAGCTCTATTTTCAGCACTTATCTGTGCATACCCTGCACAGCAAATATAAATAGAAAGCACTTTAAAATGTGTTTTAGGGCTGCTTGAATGATATGACTGCTAATAAAAGGAAATAAAGACAGAAAAGTAACACAAATGAATACATACGTCTTTATAACTCATATTTAGTGTCAAGAGAAGCAATGTGCAGGCTGTTTAAACACCTGACTGGGATTTGTTTTTTGGCAACTTAAAACCCTTTTAGCCCTGTGATCATTGCTCCTGCTGGTGTAATTTAAAAAGCACATTGTCGCCTTCCTGGGGAGAGCTGCCCCTCCCTGGAAGGGGTTAAATTCCGAGAGCTGAAATACTTCAGCTGCAGTGGGAGTCAGGAAGCCTTCCCTGCTAAAACTGAAAGCAAGTAACAGACATTTATTTCATCTGCAGTGTGAGGCAAGGAGTCTCCTCTGCTATGAAGTCATCGCTTTCAGTTTTAGCAAAGGGGGCTCCATGCCTCCCACTGTAGCTAAAGCATTTCAGCTGTAAGAATTAATCAGGATAGCCCCCCTCCCCCAAACCCAGTGTGTGGCAGCCTGATGAGACAGCTTCCCAGCGCACACAGCCCGAGTATTTCACAGGTCTTTAAAGACCTTTTTCTTGTTAATGAGGATTTTATGGCTTTCACCCCTTCTTAGGGCCCCTGCAGCTCCACTCTGCCATTTGTTAGAGGACAAAGGTGAGATTTTAGTGTGGAGTGCGCGCCCCCCGTGAGACGGTGTCGCGCCCCCCCCAGGAGGGCGCGCCCCACAGATTGAAGAACTCTGCCTTAAACCCTTAAATGTGCCTTCCCACCCAGAACCCAAACCCACCATGAATCCTAAAATTACCCTTCCCACCCAGAAACCCAAACCCAACCTAAACACTAAAATTACGCTTCCCACCCAAAATCCCAACTCTACCCTTAACCACTGTTCCCTTTGACCTGCGCGCCTAGGCGCCCGCGCACATGGTGAATCTGAGCACGCAGTCCCCTCTTTAAAGCGCGCACACCACCAGAGGCAAGTATTCATGTTAATTGCAGCACCCTGTAGAAGCATGACGGGCGCTGCGATTAACATTAAATACTTGAAGAAAAGCAGACAATCTGCCCCCCTCCGCGCTCCATCAAGAAAAGGCACGCAGCAAGCTTAAAAGCACAACGTGTGCTTTCACAATCATTAATATACATTAGTGATTGTGAAAGCACACGTTGTGCTGTTAAGCTTGCTGCCTGCCTTTTCTTCACAGAGCGCAGCAGTTTCTGTGCCTTTTTGAAAGTTTTTATGTTAAATGCAGCCCCTTGCGTAAGCATGCAGGGAGCTGCAATTAACAAGAAAACTTTCAAAAAGGAACGCAGTTTGCCGCGCTCTATTAACAAAAGGCAAGCAGCAAGCCTAACAGCACAAGTGTGCTTTCACAATCACTAATATGTATTGGGGATTGTGAAAGCACACGTGGTGCAGTTCTGCTTGCTGCCTGCCTTTTCTTCCCCGAGCGCAGCAGTTTGTGTGCCTTTTTGAAAGTTTTTATGTTAAATGCAGCCCGAGCATAAGCAAGACGGGAGCTGCAAATGGACATGAACACTCTCAAAAAGGCACACTATCTGCTGCACACTATTAACAAAAGGCACGAAGCACGACGTGTGCTTTCACAATTCCTAATATATATTAGGGATTGTGAAGTGCTGTTAGGCTTACTGTGTGCCTTTTGTAGATAGGGCGACCAGAATTTTAAAGCCGAAAACGGGACATTTCACTCAAACAGGAAATGGCTACACATAGCTGCCAAGGATTCACATTGCTATGTGTGACATTTTCAAAATTTCTGTGAAATCAGGGCACAAGTCCTAACTAAAAGAAGTGGGGGGACTAACCTAGTTAGGCAGGATGCAAGTGACATCAAGGTGCCCGACATCACGGCGCGCAACATCACACATGGCATCACAGGAATTTGCATAATAGAAAGTGGCATCACAAGCCACGGCTTTCCAGGAAGTGACATCAGATCTAAAGCCTTCACATATATGTTTAGCGGGTCTATCAAGTGTACGTTTGAGAGCATTGCGAGGATATTAGCACAGTGAGCTATGGAAGTGGATATGTGAGTTCTACACCTCGCAGTCCCCCAGTTTTATATTACACATCCTGTACATTAATTTCCAAACGTATATAGCTTATTGTACATGCAATATGCACGTGTTTATGTAAAGCACTTTGACACCCTGCATTGGAATGGGTTGGGATATATAAGAAAAAACAGTGGTACTTAAATTATTTAAACGCCACCTCATGGGAAGTAAGCTCTATATCAATGCAATTTGCTTTGTGTAAATACTGGCAAAGACCAACACATCTGATATTCTTCCAGTGCATTTTTTTACTCATTAACACAGGTGCACCACATAACAAATTGGACAGAGGATTATATAAAATTCATGTCCACAAAATACCCTTAAAAAAATGTCTTCTTTTATTCAGGATGATGGGGAGAAGTTTGAAGCCGTGGCTAGGGCGACTGACTTTGGAATCTGGGGATCACGGTTCGATCCCTGGCACCAGTGGCAGATTAGCCCAGCACCATGTGACTCTGGGAAATAGCTTACTTTATCTTCCCGACGGCCCCCAGCGCCTAGAGACCCTTACGGGTGATTGTGCGCTTTACAAATGTGGATTATTATTATTATTATTGAGATACAGCCGACGCGATTTGTCCCTATCAGAAGGACTTCTTGAGGGCAAACGGATGTTCACTATAATGTCTATCTAGAATAGTTAAGCCATCATTCAAAAATATAAAAGATGCTTCCGTTTTTCAAGATATTATATAAAAAATTATGTTAGTGCCTTGGAATGGAAGCATTGGATGAGCGAGAATGTATAACTCCCAGTTTTATTAATCCTAATTCCAGGTAAGGGAAATAAGAAGTGTGCAAGAATAATTGCACAGTGCTATAACCAACCAGAGTTAGTCGGGCAGTCCTCACCACACGGAGACCAGCACTGGTCGGTTCATATCCACCAGAACCAACCTGCTCCTTCGCATTCCATCTTACCCACATTCACATCTGCAGTGTTCAGCTCACCTGTGCCAAGCAAGAATCAGGCCAGGTTGAGATGGGGTTAGCGGTAATTGGTGTTGCTTTGCTGATTATTGCAGGAGAGAGGCCGGGCCTGGCCTTTCAGGACTGGCCTTAGATTCTATGGTGCTTCGTTATGGGTATTTAACAAAAGTGATAGCAAGGGATACATTGTTACATTAAAAGACTTTTAATCAAGAATATGCTTTTGAATACTGTATCCTTTTTATGTTTGATGTAAGTTGCAAACCTGTCTTAAGACCATTCATGTGGTGCTGTATGTGTAGAAATACACTGTCTTTTCACTTTATTAAGCAATTGTTTGAGTGATATTTGCACTGATATTTGTCGCTGCACCCACGCACGCGGTTGGGTTTTTGGCGCACATAGCCTTGGCTGCAGCGCACAGAGACCTTATACTGCCGCACAGAGAAGAACAATATTAGAGGGAACATTGCCCTTAACCCTAACATTACCCTTCCTAAACAAAATATAGTATTGTATTGTAATTTCATTTATATAGCTCTTACTACCCCTGATGAGGCGTCATAGTGCTTTTTCGGCGAGTAACAGTCTACTCCTGAACCCATAAAGGATTAGTGTTGAATTAGTATAGTGAAATATGAAAGTCATTTGAGTGGTGGATAGGTTAGTCAGTTATTTGGATTCAGAAGGATAGCTCTCTCTCTCTCTCTCTCTCTATATATATATATATATATATTGATAAATATATATTTATATATATATTACATATATTTACCTTATACTTACATTTTACCATTAATGCCTTCACAATGAAATTTGTTGTAAAGGTATGGGTGGTAAAGGCATATACATTGTAATGGCATGAATTGTAATGGCAGTGCGATGTAATGGCACTTGCATTGTGATATCATGCGTTGTGATATTTGCGATGTAATGGCTGTTTCCCAGCTACGACAGATTCGACGCCCAAGACCCTGCCACCGAGCCCAACACCACCGCACCCGAACCTACCCTGCTCAACCGGACCCCGCTCACCATGGATGACACACTCAAGACCATAAAGAGTATCCACTCCGGAGTCCCATGTGGCTGCCATTTCCTTCTCCTAACCTACAACCCTCATACTGGGGTTGTTTTTTAAACATTTGCACTTTATTCACACTCTGCACCTAATGACACTTTAACCAATATTTTCCTTCAACCACCATCTGTTTTTGACCTTGGGTCATCACATACCCATGAGGGTTTTTCACAACATAGTATACTCAGATATACCACAACTAAGCATTTATGCTAAAATCATGCTATGACCTACAGGCTTTAACCTTCGGGTAAAAATACTTGTGTAAATATATGAAATGAATTTTTATACTGAATCTATTTTTGTATGAAAATAACAATTTTAAGAACATGTACTTATATATTTCTATATGCACTTATTTACTTTCTTTTAAACTCAATGTTGTGCAATTGTCTAGGTATTTATACTGTTATTTATGCATTTAAGCTATGAGTTTCCCTTTCTTTTTTTGTAAATTACGATGGTTAATAACCTAGGTCACTACATGCATTTTTTACTGAGATACTTTCAAATCTCTATCAGATGGTGAATGCGTTGCTTTTAATAGCTTCATTTTTTGTAAAGCAAGTCTTTTTTCAAAGGAAGGAAAATAGTTGTATTTCACCTTTTCTTTATGTCTATCACTTCCACAGTCACGTGCATAGGGTGCTAGCTGTCTTAATGGTCCATTCAATGTTTGAACGTTGTCATGTGATCAAGCCACTCCGGTGGTGAAACGCGTTATGGCTGACTAACGAGAAATAAACGCTACTTTCTGCACTCAACCTGGGCTCGTGTCTGCTTTTCGTTGCATGCTGGAGACAACACGCTGCATCCGATTCCCTCAAGCGGCTTCTGGGATATATATATATATATATTGATAAATATATATTTATATATATATTACATATATTTACCTTATACTTACATTTTACCATTAATGCCTTCACAATGAAATTTGTTGTAAAGGTATGCGTGGTAAAGGCATATACGTTGTAATGGCATGAACTGTAATGGCAGTGCGTTGTAATGGCACTTGCATTGTGATACCATGCGTTGTGATATTTGCGATGTAATGGCTGTTTCCCAGCTACGACAGATTCGACGCCCAAGACCCTGCCACCGAGCCCAACACCACCGCACCCGAACCTACCCTGCTCAACCGGACCCCGCTCACCATGGATGACACACTCAAGACCATAAAGAGTATCCACTCCGGAGCCCCATCAGATCCATGCCTGCACCACATATTTTATAGAGCAGCTACCGCCATCACCCGCGAACTCCAGTGCACCATCAACTGCTCCATCGAGACCGCCACCTTCCCCAACTGGAAACACAGCAAGATCAACCCCCTGCTGAAAAAGCCATCCGCCGACCCAACAGACCTCAAAAACTTCCAACCCACCTGCATGCTCCTCTTCCCAGCAAAGGTCGCCGAGAAGGCCATCACTGCCCAACTATCTGAATCCATTGAAGTGAACCACTTACTGGACATCTCCCAATCATGGTTCCATAGATATCACAGCACTGAGACTGCATTCCTCACCACTACCGACGACATCCATGCCCTCCTTGACCGGAGTGAAATGGTAGCCCTGATCCTGCTGGACCTCTCGGCCGCCTTCGATACAGTCTCACACCGCACCCTAATTAGGAGACTCCACAACGCCAGCGCCCGCAGCAAGGCCCTAGACTGGATCAACCCCTTCCTCTCCGGCTGAACTCAATGAGTCAGACTAACCCCATTCCGTTCCGAACCTACACAGATCAGCTACGGAGTGCTCCAGGGCTTCTTCGTGAGCCCCACCCTCTTTAATGTCTACAAGGCTCCCCTCTCCACCATCATAAGAAACCACAGACTTAACATCGTCTACCTCCATCCCTCCGATCCACAAGACAAGAACCGGAGGAATATCCTTCTTCTACTGCGCCGCCAAGACCTGGATCACCCTGCCTCTCCACCTTAGGCAATCCTCGTTGCTGACTCAATTTAGGCAGGCTCTCAAGACCTGGCTCTTTGACTGATCCTAGAAGGATCAATAAAATGTAAATCCAGTATTTGTAAAGCGCGAACAGCTACCCGAAGGCATCCCGGCGCTGGGGGCCGTCGGGAAGATTTAGCAAGCTATTGCCAAGAGTCACATAGTGCTGGGCTGATCTGCCGCTGGTGCCGGGATCGAACTGTGAGCCCCTGATTCCGGAGTCAGTCGCCTTGGCCACGGCGCCACACCTCTTACACCACCTTTCTCCCATAAGTGCCTTGAGACCCTCACAGGTTGGTAGCCGAGCTATACAAATCCCTGATTGAGTGATTGATCCCAGATCAAACAAGCACTGGCGTTGCCAATAGGTTTCGCATTTGGAAAGTTGGCGCTATTGGTTTTGTAAATGCCATTTTATATTTATATATCGTTATTGGCATTGTCAATAACAATATATAAATATAAAATGTCATTTACAAAAGCAATAGCTCCAACTTTCCAAATGCGAAACCTATTGGCAACGCCAGTGCTTGTTTCAATAGCTTAGCAATTCTCCTAAACTCTTAGGTAGAGGGTGTGCATTTCTGAGTAGTATAAAGTAAAATAAAGCTGTAATCAAATCTCGAAGATACCATAACAGGACCACAGGAGGAAAAAAACATGAAGACCAACATAAACGTATTCATGTCTAAGTTAGTAAACAAAATATTGGAGTAGTCCTCATTTTTACTTTTAAATTGGGTTTTCTTTTTAGGAATTAACACTTTATTTATATCATAATTTCCTCGATGCAGATTGTACATCTGTTTTTATATGTAAATTATTTACGAGTTTCATATAAATCTTACAGACGTTCCTAGTGAGACCGTTCATTAATATTGTTTAACTGAGGTACATGCGCTGAAGGGGTGTTTTGTGGGGGACTGTAAAGGTTGCTTCCCATCAACTTCTCACTGTTTATACAGAAAAAGACCTGCTCTGACCTGCCTGCCGGAATCTTAAACATGTCAAACAGTTTTTTTTGCATGGAATATGTACTTGCACGTTTGTGTTTGGATGATTCCACCTCTGTCACTGTTTTCCAAAAGTACATCTGCCCAGAGAGATGTAGGGGGTTCGCGGAGTTTGTTATTAAAACAATAGTGTTCCAAGTGCAAGGGAGATACTGATTAAACAAATGTATTGCTGGTGAACGGTACTTTGCAAGGTATCATCAAGATGGATATACTTTTCTTACTCATTTAAAGAATTCGAATATGTTTTGTACTTTTGTCTAAGCGTGGTTAAATGATATAATATTATAGGAGAGAGATGCAAGTCTACAAGCCTCAAGGAATCATTGAAAATGCAAAAAATCATGGAGAAGGGAAGCCGGATGGGGGCGGGAGAGCCTGGTGGGGGGGCGGGAATGCGAGCGAGGGGAGGAGAAGTGTGGCAGGCGGATTAGGGAGATGCGTGGAGAGAAGCCGGATGGGGGCGGGAGAGCCTGGTGGGGGGGCGGGAATGCGAGCGAGGGGAGGAGAAGTGTGGCAGGCGGATTAGGGAGATGCGTGGAGAGAAGCCGGATGGGGTCGGGAGAGCCTGGTGGGTGGCGGGAATGCGAGCGAGGGGAGGAGAAGTGTGGCAGGCGGATTAGGGAGATGTGCGTGCTTGTGTGGTCACGTGACCCGCTTTTGTGGTCACGTGACTCACATGCACTGTGAAAAAACCGCAGTGGTTTGATGAGTCGATGGAGCAGAGGCGGCAGACCCGAGAGCAGAGGACGGCCCGGGACCAGGGTTCGATTCCCGGCGCGGCAGGTTTCTGGACCAGGGTCAGCGGACTCGATAATTCTCTTGCCTCGGTGCCCACTCTGATCAGCGATCACACTCGGCAACTCTGGGCATTAGCTTGCCTCATCTTCACAAACGGCCCCACCAGACCGCCGGGGATGCCTGGTCTCACCCAGGGAAGCCAGGAAGGGTTTCGCAGCGGTCGAAGCGCCTTGGGACCCTACGGGTAAGTAGTGCGCTATATAAATGCCTATACATTTACATTTACATTTACATTTACACTTGAATTCTCGCCTATTACATTCGCAAGCGAATGATAATAGGCGAAACCTAAAAAGTGTCCTTTTATAGGTACACGCTTTTGTGTTTAACGCATGTGCTACAAAATTATGCACCGACTGCACAATGTGCCCCCCCCCACCCCCCCCCCCCCAATATGTTGCTTGTACTGTATCTGAAATGCTGTAGAGCATGACTAAAAATCTTTAGCAAACCCAAAAGGTCTTACGGTCGCGATCTGTATACTTTGCAATGCTTTTTATTACTCTTGTGCTGCGTTGACTGATGATTCCACAAATGAATTGAATTTTGCTTCATGATACAAGTCTACGAAACAAGTACTGAACGAAATTGCAAGTAAGCTTCAAGAAATATTGCGTCCTTGTTATCATCCTGTTTGCATAACTCCAACCTCTTACTTCCCCGGGGAATGACGAGTAAATTAAAACAGAAAACAATTGTAACTTCTTCCGATAACTCGTTACTGCCCTCTAGTGAAATATAGTGGGGTTGCAATGTAGCAGGCATTACTCCCAGTGGGGCCTTTCTGCATTCGTCCACAACATGTTGACAGATATCAGTATTTCACCCCCCAAAAATGTTTTTGTTTACAGAACCTATGTCTTTGCCCTGTCAACTAATTTTGTAGGCTTAGAAGACTTATGACTTTGTTTCATTCTTTTCAAGGACATTAATCCTCAGTGGGGATTGTGATTACTGAGAGAAGTTTTTGTTAATATATTAGGAGGTTCCATTTTATCCATTGATTGAAGAATGTATAGGGGTAGGCTTATATCCTATAGCGGGACAATTGGCACCTTCTGTATGGTACAGGAAGCCTGTGCTTATCCAGCCTGTCAGGGGTAACGGAACCGTCTGCGAGAGAGCCTTCTGTAGTTGGGTTAGAAACACCGAGGCCCGTCGACATCTTACTGGCCGTTGTGCGAGAGTGTAAGGTGACTCAATGTATGTTATGAGGTGAACCAATGCAACGTCAGTTCATCTGCATGTACTGTCTGGACGCTTGGGCCGCGGCTGCACAAGAGGTGATTGGCCAGAGAGACTGATGATGCAGTAATGACGAGCTTTAATCTGTCAGTTATGGATTATCTGTCAGAAGATGCTAAGGGAAGCAGATAGACTTAATACACCTAGTGGTAGTAATTCACCCCACCTAGATATATAGATTTCCAGTTTTTTCAGGGTGGTGCAGACAGGTTTTTTTTTAACATATGAAGATGATTATAAAGTTATTTAATGTCTGTCTTTCTGGGTGCTTTAAAGGTGTAGTCTTCCCAACATTATTCATGTTTTTCTCCTATCTCATGGCTGAAACGAGGATGGGAAGCAGGGTTCCCTGTCAGATTTGGTCCCCAACCATTGTGTGTATTGTATTGTCCTCTCTGATTCAGGCATGGAGAGGTCTGGGCTGCAATAAGTTCTTATCTTTCATAACAGGTGTAGCGTCCTACCCAGCCTGGGTACCCATGAAGGACTATGCAATGCATGGAGCTCAGTATTACACGTCTTTATTCTGCTGCATGTAACTGCGAACTCCACATTCTTTCCAACAAGCTTTCATGACATTCCTCTCTGACACCTACGTCATAGCTCTACGGAGTCCACTAGAAGCCAAAAGGGTTCCGTCATAAAACTCGCAAGACACTACATTGCCCCCTCTGTTAAATAAAAATATATACATGTATGCTGCAACTTCCAAAAGAAAGTGAGTACACTCACGGGGTATCAGGATTCATGACTTTTTAATCCAAAGAGTAGACACGTTTCTACGAGTGCCTTTCTCAATGCTCATACAAATTCAAAAGCGAATTTCCAGCACAGTCTCTTTTCTAGGGTGTTCAATCACCATTGTAATTAGAACGTCAGTTCCGGTCTAAGGATGAGAGGACTATATTGTGATATTCTGGGTGCCATCTTGCTTGTATTAACAAACTCTTATTTGCATGTAGTTGTACCATAATTCCAATACATAACCGGAGGAGTACGTCTAAGGAGGAGGCTGCCCATGTAGGACAGAGGCGCAAGAGAAGAACTTATCTATTGCATATTTGAAAGAGGAAGAGAACTTACCCTTTGTCAAGTTATTCCCATTCAGGGTTTTATTGTTTGTGGACTTTTTGGTCACGAAAACCTGTCTCAGTAATAGCAATGCACACTGAGGATTAATGCCCTTGAAAAGAATATAACAATGTCATATGTCATAGGAAACAAGCAGAAATATCTGTGCCTTTGATACACTTACGAGTAAGTAGCCGCTCTATATAAACCCTTGATTCAAACCCCTGATTGATTGAATCAGAGGTCAAGGTGGTATTAGTGAGTTCATTATGGATGAGTCCCACAGTTTTACATTCTGATTTAATTTTGAAGTAATTATCCAACATCTTACCAGCATGATACATAGATTTAACTTTGGATAAAATATTACATGCATCAGTGGTAGCAATTTTGTTAAGATTAGATTTAGCTTTAATTAAGTCAAGTAAAACAGCAGAAGATTTGGAGGTGAAATATGTATGTTCCAATGTTTTATGTTGCTGAAGAGAAGCAAGGTATTGGGAGTTTAATTTCTTTTTCTTTTTAGCCTAAAACTCAGTGGTGAAGGCGCTAAAAGAATCTTTAGGGGCATCCTAATTATTGGGATCAGAAGTATCAATAGATTTGTTATTTTGAAAACATTTCGTAATACAAGCAGGAGCTTCTGTTATAAAGTTAGGATCTGAAAATAGGTGTTTATTAAACCTCCAAAGACCAGTTTTAGAATTACCAAGGGAAAAACTAAAGAAGATAAAACAGGGGCATGGTATGAAATAAAAATGGAACCAATTTCTGATGATAGTATTGAAGGTAACAGAGATTTGGAGACAAAAATACAATACATTTGTGACATGTTATCATGGACATTGGAAAAAACATACATTTGCATAGATCAGGGTTACAAGTTTTCCAAACATCAGATAATGGGCGAATGGCAATGGCTGACTGAAATGCTTTATGGAATTTATCTGGAAGGAATTTGCACTTAGATTTCCTGTCAGAAAAAGGATCTAACCATTGATTGAAATCGCCTGCTACAATGATATTGGGATTATCAATAGAGATAAGTTTTACTTTAAAACTATGCCAAAAGTCAGGATCAGATTTAACTGGGCCATAAATCGTAAAATATAGTAACAAGGTTATCATGAATGTTAGCAGTGACCAATACCAATCATCCATCATTGTCACATTCAGTAGATAAAATTTGTATTTGTAGTGATTTATGACAGAGGATGGCAACACCACCCTTGCGATTGATAGCTGGAGAAAACAATACCTGACCACCCCACTGACGTTTCAATTTATGCGATTCAATATCATTGCAATGTGTTTCTTGTAAAAAGACAATAAGTGTATCAAGTTTAGACTGATGAGATAATACCTTTTTGTCTTTTAACTGGATGACCCAGACCATTAACATTCCACGAGACAAAGTTAAATATAACGAAGAACAAATATAGGGAAACAGGGCCATGGATGACTAGTTGCAAAAACGAAAAGGGAGAAAAAAATTACACCATTGATTAATAACAACAAAATGCATGGTAAATATATGCACAATGATAAGCCCTCATATATAAAAAAAAAGAAACCAGAAAAATCTGAGGGAGAGAACAGATCAAGGAAAGAAGTCCATATCTGAGGAGAAGAACATGAAGACGCATCATCGGACGAGTCAACACCAGAACAAGAATACGACAGAGAGATGAAAGATAATTTAGAATACAAAAGTCATGGATTTCAAAAACTTAAAAAAAGAAATAAATGGAGGGAACAGTTGCAATAACAGCATTTTAGGTTTGTTGAACAATAATGTCCATAGCATTAGGAGAAAGAGTCTGAAGAAATGTTTTCGGTTTCGCAGGACCCTCAAATGATGTTGGAGCACCCTCATGAGTAATTTTACATAAACAAGGATGAAGTAAGCCATAATAAATATTTAATGAACACATTTGAGGTTGGAGGGCCAGAAACTCTTTTCTTCTAACATTAGTTGTGTTAGAGAGATCCTGAGAGATAAAGATGAGACAACTCTTTTCTTTTGCAGCTTTCAAGACACATAACAGGTCTACAAATTCTTTGAACAACAGAATAATTCCGTGTGATTTGGCAGCATGCAAATTAAGATGACCAGGATGATGTTCACACTGAATGTTGAGAAGTGGGGTATTCTGAATGCCATGAAGATCTGGAAGAAATTTCTTTAAGAAACCAAGCCGGTCAGTACCCTCAAAGGGCACAGTAGTCTGTAAATACGAAGAATATTCAGTCTATTTCTATTTGCAAGGTCCTCAGTATGAAGTTTGAGAATTTCCTGCTAAAGAATATTACATTTTGAAGCCATGTCCTGCAGATTACTGACCCGCTGTTCCATTTCAATCATTTTACTCTCCATAGCAATCCAACAATCCTCAATCTGTTGTAATTTTTCATTGTTGGCACACATAAAAGGTTTTAGATCTTTTACTTCATCCATGATAGGATCCAAAACAGCGTTATGAGAAGATAAGATGGGTGCCAGAGGATACTTTTTCGCCCTCTTAGGTTTAGTAATGGGAGAGGTCGATTTAGCAGAGGAAACAGGATTACATGCCATATTTATGTGATGTAAAGTATGAGATATCGTTTTTTGGGATGAGTTGGTCCTTCCCATACAGGTTAAAGCAAAAGTGTGCAAGTAGCCAGCAAGCAAGGAAACAAATATTAGATCAAAAATTTAGATAGTAGTAATACAATATAATAGTTAATGGGCTAATAAACAGATTGAGCAAGGTTGAGGAGAAAACCTGCAGCGTTGGCAAATATTACCAATAAAGGACAACCATTAAAAGACTGCCTCATATATATACCAAAAGGAATAAGCTGAAGAGGTTCACCACATATTTCTACAATAGTTGCCTTTAGTTTGGGAACTGACCATATGTGTATAAGAGAACTGCAGGTAATAAAGTTTCATGGCCAACTAACATTTCTTATGACAGGAAGTCTGAACAGTGCCATGAAGAATGAGGAGCGAGCATCACGTGAAAACACAAAAAATGGCTGAAGCTCATACTTAATTGAAGAAGACATTACTGCAACAACAGAAAAGGCGTGACAGCAGTGCATGGATGAACATTTTGGTAAGGAGCCACATAATATCAGAGCAACCTGAGGGCACACAATAATGAGGCAAGCGAAAATAAGCGATGTATGTACAAAGGTGAAGCAGGACAACATCGGGCAGCAAGCCGACAAAATGGCAGCCACTGAAGTCGAAAACTCACCGCCACAGCCCTTTACAGAAGAAGGCTCCCAAAGCGGCAATTACTGCAGCCTTTTCAACACTGGAAACATGGGAAGGCAGAGGGCCATGGTCTGAGGAGAAGTGCGCTGTCCGGAATGTGGCACTAAAAATGATGAAGCTCTGCTTCGCAATGGGGGTCAAAGGTCCGCTGTCATCTTGCTCAGCACATAAACCATTCTAGATATCCTCTTTTAAACTCAATGTTCTTTGGATGTTACTTCTTGTCTCCATAGGCATTTGTTACCAAATCCTTTGTACGAGTTGTGTTCTCATTTTTTTCTCTTTTTCTGGTACAATGAGGTAACTTCACTTTCAGTGCTCTCTCAAACATCAAAGTCACAGTACTTTCTTCTGTGGTCAAGTGAGGCTTGCAGCGTGGAATTCAATACAGTTTTTAAACTGAGCCTCTCATGAGTTGCATGGTGTACTGCTTTCTTTAGCATAATTATAAAATGCTCACCAAATTTTTTGGCCTGCGGCCACAACAGTATACTCTTCTGATGCTTTATGTTTAGATACTCCAAGAAATCCTTGAATTCGCAACTGTTAAATGGCAGGCATTATCAAACTTCAGACTGGAACGCCCCATGTCGCAAAGATCTAGAATCTCAATGACTTGCTTGTGAGTTGTGGATGAGAGATCTTTGACCAATGGAACACGTGAGTACTCATCCACAATTACCAGCAGATGATGTATATTATCGAGTGGACCAAATAAATCAATGGCTATTCTCTCCCATGCATGCTTTAGGAGTTCAAATATGTTAAGAGTATGTTGAGTAATGTTTGTAGAAATGCAGTTGCATAGATGACAGACTTCAAGTTATTTTTTAACTCTTTCATCTAAATAGGGAAACCAAACTCAGTTCTCAGAGAGCTCTTTTGGTAGCAATAATACCACAATGTCCTTCGTGAGCTTTCAGTTATTTTCTGTTGCAGACTCTCCGGGATTAGGATTCTCGACCCTCGTAGTATAACTCCTTCCTGAGAATGGACAGTTCGTCTTTAACATTTTTGTATTTTTGGCATTCACAATCACTGGTGAGAGGTTGAGTGTGTCGGCTCCATGACTGATGTGTAGTTATATCTTTCAATGACAGCATGTCACTTTTATGGCTTGTGGCAGTAATGATCGGGGCTAAAAATATAGCAGTTGGGGTATTAGATTTTACAATGAAATTATTGTAAGCTTCAGCCGCCTTGGATGGAGTTCCCCGACCTGGTATAGGCACTCTGGAAAAGTAGTCAGCAGGGGTTTTACCCTTCCATGTCCCATGCACAATGGTATACTTATAATATTGTAATTGTAGTCCCCACCGGTCAATGTGAGAAAGCTTCTTGGCTCTTGGATTACCTAAAATAGGTCAGTTACAAGCGTAAAAGGCTTTCCATACAGGAAGGCATGGAAATGTTCACAAGCCCATACCATGGCTAGTCTTTCTTTCTCAAGTTGTGAATAAGCACGTTCGCTTTGGGATAAACTTCTTCTGGCATATGCCACAATATGCCTTCGAGCATTTAGGTGTCCGCTGTTCTGCGCAAGTATAGCCCTGAACCTTACTGGGCTAGCGTCAACAACAACCTCTATATGAAGCTTTGGATTGAATTAGGCCATTTCATCAGCAGTGTCAATGCCTTGTTTGATTTTCTTAAAACTTCACCCAAATTCTTGTGACCACTTGAATGAAACATTTTTCCCCATTAACTCTTGTAATGGAGCACTGATAGTAGCAAAGTCTTGTACGTATCTTGAACCATAACTGGCCATGCCAAGAAATGAACCTATCATAGAAACATCTTGTAGGGGATCAGCCTTTAACAGGGCTTGTACTTTTACAGGAGCATGTTTCATACCGCCATCTGAAAAGATATGGCCACAGAACTTTAACTTTGTCTCACTCACACTTGTTGGCATTCAAAGTCAAACCTGCATCAGTAAGTAAACAACATACTTGACTGAGAGCTTTATCGTGCTCTTTCTGTGTAGCTCCCAAAATAAATATGTCATTGTTATACTTTAATGCATTTACAATAGGCTGTATGACACCTCAAATTACATCTTAGAAATGTTCTGCAGCTGATGACAAACCAAAACTGAGTCTCTTGATTTGAAACAGATCAACATTTGTAGAAAAGTTCATAATATACCTCCAATCTTCTTCAAGTAACAACTGATGGTAACTTTTATTTAAATCACAGAAAGAGAAGACTTTTGCTCCATTTAATTGCCTTATCATGCCTGCAATGTGTGGACCTGGATGTCGTTCTTGTTCAATTGCCTTGTTTGCTTGACGCATGCCAATACATATGCGTACATCTCCTTCACTGCCCTTTTTGGGCACTACTACTATGGGAGAAAACCATGGCATCGGACCAGTTGAAAGCTCAATGAAATCATGCTTAAGTAATGATTCAGGTTCATTTTCTACAGCATCTTTTAACTGAAAAGCAACAGGACAGACATCTTCATTACTAAGCAATGTTACTTTCATAGTCTTAAACTTTCCCAAACCATGAAATAATGAAGGGAACTGGTTTTCTATTTCTTGGTGAGCATTCATGTTGTTGTTCACTGAAATCAGTCCCATATCAGCAGCTGTGCTGAAGCTGAGCAGACAAGCACTTGATGATGTACCTTGAAGCATATGGATGGGTGCCTGCACCTTCATTTTCTTGTTTCATTGTAGCCATAAAGGAACCTTTACTTTTTATGGGCGTCGATACAGCCCATGAGTACAATTTGGTTTTCGATGGCGTCAGTAGAGGCAATGGAGATAATTCTTTGTATTTCTCTTCAGGCATAATGTTTATTGACGCACCACTATCATTGATGAAAGGTATCAAGCAGCCATTAATTTCAATGTAATCTTTGGACAATGCTTATATGACTTTGGTGCTTTAGCATATCGAATTTTCTTTGATAGACATTTTTCCTGACATGCAGCCGGTCCAAAATGTGCAGGTTTCTCTGAGGTAAACATCGACATGGTACAACCATTATCATCACTTTCACTTGATATTGAGGCGGAAGTACTGTTTGACCTTGATTTAGATGACAATCTACTTTGTGCAGTGTCAATTTGCCTCAATTGATTTCGCCACTTGACCTTGTGGGTGTCTCCATTGAACATTGCTTTGAGAATGTTCTGGCAGCCATTTTGTCTTCACACCATGACACACTTACTTTTTACTTCACTTTACACACCGTCACAAAATGTTTTTCTTTTCCACAGCCTATACATATCTGTCCAATGGTGGTACATTTACCTTTGTGAGAAAAAGAAAATTCACATTTAAAACATAGCTTCTTCTTAGGTGTTGACATCACTTTGTGTCCTTCTGTCTTTTTCTTTGGCTTACTTTTTATACTCATGACTGATTAACTCAGAGCCCTTTAACCTCTATGTTAGCATCTTGTCTTTCAGCATGTTCTTCAGCTCTGGCAGCCATCAACATGTCTGAATGAATCTGACAAGCATACATCAATAACTCTAAGACACGCAGCTTCTTCATCATTAAATTCACTGACAGTGTCTGATAAGTGTATCAAGTCTCTCCAAAAATTCATCAATGGTTTCACCAACCTTTCAGTGCTCCTGATTGAAAATGTATCATTTGTAATCCAAAGCTTATTTAATCTGGCAGTATGTGACTTCTTCGTCAGTTTGTGGCATTTTCTTTATGACCTCTTTCCCACCACCACTAGCAAGATTTTCAAAATACTTGATAATCTTTTTGTTATCAGTCTCTTCAAGTGCATCAATGAAATCATCAAATGTCTGGATTCACGCAGTCCATCTATTGCCAATATTTTGTTTTTTGGCGGTATCAAAAGGTGGTGGTGGTGTTTCGAGGAATGCAGCAGAGTGGTAGACCAGTTTGGAACTTAATGACACTGCAGGTACATCACTGTAACTTGGTTTAGGCAATTCATCTGTGAGACCTTACAACATGATGGCCTCTGAATTATCTTCAACTATCTGTGAATGTGACTTTCCTAGCTTCCATCTGACAAATTTCACTATTTCAAGAGTCACTCTCAACTCAATATTCTTTGAAGACTTGTGAAGTCGTTCTGAGCCCAACGAGGCAATTTTGTGAATGTATCGCCTCAGGTATGGACGGTTCCGTAAGCACAACCTTAAATACTTCTCCTTCGGCCACCTTCACTGAGTGCTGTGGTACAATGACAATGACTCTCTTTGGTGTACTCAGTAAGTCAATTTGCACTTACCCTAGCACATTCGCAAGGGCATTTAGGAGGAGAGTGAAGAGAAGGATGCTTTACATTGTAATATTCCTTGTAGTTTGAGATTATTTTAAAATATTTTTTTGAGCAATTAGTCAAACATTCAAGGAAAAGAAGTCTCATGGACAATTCCTTTTTTCTCAGTCCAGATCCCCAGCACCTCTTAGAAGGGGAGTCAAGGATGGTATCACGAGACCTTTGAGGACAAGATCAGAAGGATCATATGGGAAACAATGTCCTTAGTGCAACAGCCTGCTCCTCCATCATCTAAGGCTACAGAACAGAATGAGGCCCTTTCATATCCACCTGACTCGAGGAAGGATAATTTGAGGTTCCTCCTCCACACCAAAGAGCGAAATACACTGACAGAGATATGCTTCCTGACCTTCTTGTGAAGATAAAATGGAACATGGGCCTCGCTGTTGATGAATTACCCAGCATGTCTTCAGAAACAGTTTTGAGACAATTTCAGTGTGCACCTTCGATTAGACTCCATTACAGCAACATGTGCTAGAAGTGAAAAGAAAGAGCCAATGAAAAAAGATTCATGCCCAGACTCTATTGGATCGATGATATTGACAAACCATTCCAGAGTCAGTAACTGTGGATTCTTTACTGACAATCTTGTGACTGTAGCATACAAAGCAGATCCTAAACTCTCAATTTGAAAGCAATGGGAGGAATTTCTCAGTTTGAAAACATGGGCAGAGCTTCATTTGCCATGCTTAAATGCAAAACAGTATCAAAGGGTAAGACAATATGCAGCTAGACAAAGTGGCAGTCATCTCACATCACAAGACCTCTCTTTTTTTGGGAAGATTTTAAGAGCATAATGTCAGAGACACGGATGACCTTTCCTAAGCCTGTTTGCTTCACCCGAGAACATTCAACTTCCCAGATTCTGTTCTCAGTTTTCTGCACCAGGAGTATGGGGAGTGGATGCTGTAGGAGAGTAGGGTCTGCAATCCTATGATCACCCAGATTTTTTGCTTTTGTTTCACTGGTTTACGACTTTCTCTGGCTGTGGGCCTGCCAATCAGACCCACAGCCTAGCTGTTCTCTCACTAAATTGACATGTGTACCTTAGGTGCATTATCCAATTGGTACTGGGCCACCTTGTCAGACCCTGTAACTCAGGGCATAGGTGTACCCAGGGCCTACCAGGGGCTGAAGCATGTATTATGCCACCCCTGGATGGCCATCTAAATCTGACACAACTGGCTGCACGACAGCTGGGGCAAGGTGGTGTAATCACCCTTTGCTTTAGATATAGTATACCTATATCTAACCCTAAAAATGGACACACAGATTCCTATCAGTCACTCCTATGGCAGGCCTTGACAATCCTGAAGGCAGAGTGCTTGGATTCGTGTGAAATGGTGCTCTGGCATGAGCTTAGCCCGTTTGCAGCTTGCGGAACCAAGTCCTAATAGCTGTTCCATGATAACGCATACCATATACTCTTAAGTGCATTATAATGAAATGAAATGAAATGAAATGAATGAAACTTATATAGCGCACGACTTACCCTGGGGCATCTCCGCGCTTGCTTAGGGAACCCGTCCTGGTATTCCCCTGTGAGATAACCCTGGCAGGGTATCCACAAGGTGAAAGCCAGGCATCCCACTGTGAGGGGCCGTTGTGGAGATTAAGCAAGCTATTGCCCAGAGTCGCAGAGTGTGAACCCGTGAGTCGAGAAGGCACCGGAGCGAGAATTAACGAGTCCGTGGAATTTTTGAGCCCAAGACCCGCCGAGGCGGGGAATTGAACCCTGGTCCAGGGCCGAACTCAAGCTCCAGGTCTGCCGCCTCTAACCCCTGAGCCACACTTCTCCACGCGGTTAAATGCTATCTTTGGTATTGCTTTATCAAAACATGTCGAGTAAGGTGTCATACGAATTGGAATACTAACCCCTCACCAATTCTGGCGACGGGGTTAGCATTCCACCCTTCTAGAGGGACACGACATGTATGTAACTGTGAACCCCGGTTAAAGTTAAACGAAGCCTCAGCTCCACAAAATGGATGCTGCCACCACAGACACGAGTCTGACCTCCTGCTGCTGGGAGTCCTTCCAGCGAGGAGAGCTTGGACAAAGGGTTTCCTGTCAGGGGCGGTGCTAGCACCATCCCAGACAGGGTTTTGTGTATCCTGGGTAGGCAGGGCTTTACAGGAAGGTGACTGCAGCGTGGCACCCCGGTGCTCACTACGCATCAGCCGGCTAGAACCAGTTCCAGGGGCACACCAGCCCCTGGCCTGGGGAAGTCCGGCATGGGAGAGGGGTGTAACCACCCCCCTTCCTGGTCCCACCCCTAGGGCAGGACCTAGTCGCGTACCCACCCCTTTCTTTAGGATAAAGGCAGGAGCTGGGACCCTTCCAAATTAGATCATCTTTGAATCAAGAACTACTTTCTACGAAAGGAAACTCAAGACTCTTCTCAAGATTTCTCCCTTGTGGCTAAGGAGTAGTCACCCTGCATCCGCAGGCACCATCTAAGAACTCTGCGGTTTGCTGCACGTCCTTCCTCAGGAATCCGACCGACCAGCACGACGAGACCCAGCTTCCCTGGCACCTCTGACCTCTACCTACCTCTACAGCTAAGCTGAGAACCGTAGGTGCGACGAGACCTCGAGGGACCGGCCATCATCAGAACTGCACGACTTCTATCCAGCACGACCGCCGAGGGATCCTCTGGTGAGTGCTTTGGGGTCCGAGAAGCCCCGACCCTGAGCAGCTCCAGCACCGAAGTCCAGCCTCCCAGCATCTCCACGATCTGCGTGGGGCCCTTCTGCTTTTTGCTGCTTACCGCGTTGTTTGGCTTCTAGCCCGCTGGCTTGTGGCCTTCTTAACGATGCCCGACAACATCACTGCTGCTGGTCTGGTTGCTCCAGACTGGCCCTTGCTCCCTTCCAAAAGAGGAGCACCCCGGACCCTCCTGGTCCACTCCAGATGCCATTTTGAGTCCACCGCGTGGGCTTGAATTTGCCAAGACTTGTTGCCCCAATCCTGGGTCCAGCGACGTCGACAGCTTCATCCATCGTGGGACAGCTCGCCCCTCCATCCTGGTCACCGACAACGCCTCCTGGTCCGTGAGATCTGCAGAGCACAGCGTCGCCCACTCACCTAGTCGAGGTGACTACCATCCGGTGCCCTCCTGGTGCCACCTGACTACTAGCTAGTAGTCACGAACTTGGTCCCCTCTGCTTTCAGATGTCATCCATCTTCGATCCAGGCTTGGATCACTCGAACTATCTTCACTGGTCGCCTGCCAGCAACTTCTTCCTTCAGGCTCCTGGTTCGTCTACGAGGATTCCCGACGTCTTTTGAGACCCATGCAGCTGCAGCCCCTGGGCTAGGTAACTTCGGCATTTCGGTGCCCCAGCATAGCCTCACTATCCAAGGGTCAGGATCCACTGTCGTTTTCGACCTAACTAGTCGGGTTCGCCCGAGAACACTAACTTTGTGAAATCTAGCTACCATAGACTTTGTCCCGCATCCCGCGTGAGAGTGCACACTCTGCACCCGAGTCCCCTAGGCCTCCTACTAGTAATCTGAAGGTTCAGTAACGTAGTCCTAGCGATTCCAAAGCCTATTAGTACAGTACTTACCTGCTAGTAATTTCGCATTCCACTTCCATAGTATATGGTTTGACGTGCCCCTCGGGCACTTGTGTAAATTGTGCAACTTAAAGTATTTTCATAAGAGTTTTGTTGTGTGCTTAGTACCCTGTCCTCATAAAGAGTACAGGGCTGTTGTGATTCTAATAAATACACTGTTTATTTTCATAACACTTGTGTGGTGTCCTTTCACTTGGTGTTCAAGGGGTATATGTGATGGTATAACAGCTGGCTTAACACGCCCTCTAGAGTTTAGCCCGAAGACTGCTCGTATCCACGCTACTAGGATAGCTGGTCTATAAGGTTGACTTACAACCAATCACCATAAGGGTTGTTTGGACTGATACAAAGTGCTCACTAGAATAGTGAACATTATATATCAGACCAACTTCTCACAGAAGCCCTGCCTACACCTCCCCCCATATGATTTTCCATCCTTTCCTCTTTCTTTTGAGAATTCAACCAAAAGCAGCAGAGGTCATATAGGGTCTTCTGATTTAGCTTCGCACAGCTTGGTTTCCTCTTCTGCAATCTATATCTCTGGCTACTTCTTTTACCCTTGCACTTTTTATGTTTTCCTATAAGACCACTCGGGTGTCTTCCTATTCAGTGTCTTATTTCTGTCAGTATGGAAGTTGAGAGGATTGGGCTGCAGATGAGAGGTATACCAATTTAGCCTCTTAATATGGTTGAAATAATGTTTTTAACCATGACATTGGTGTTTTTGGTACCAGTTACATCTGCTATAACAGTTGGTGAGCTTGGCATTCTTCAATGTCAACCACTTTTTCGAGAATTAAGGATGGTTTAATTTTAAAGTCAGGCCCTGAATTCATTCATTCTCAAGGTGTCATCTGTGGCTCACAGAGAGCAAATAAATATGCTTCCTGTGATCTACCCTTCTCCTTCGCAGGGAGAGCATTCGCTGCATTTACTAGGTATTAAAATAGCAGTATTGCTATATTTGGAACAGTCTAGACATTTAAGGAATTGAGATCCCCTTTTTGTAGCCTTTGGTGGTCCAGCGCAGTTTGTAAACCCTCCATTATATTGATTAGCAAAATGGATGTGATGTGCCATTTCTATGCCCTGTCCTTCATCTGGCACTCCCCTTCTGAAGTCATGCATGGCAGATCTACTAGAGGGATGCAGCTACTTGGACTGAAGTTCAAACTATTGCTTTATTAGAGATTCACAGAGCCGACACTTTGGCTTTTTCCCACACCCTTGTCTCCCATTATCCTTTATAGGAGTTGGGGTTGGAAGGCTGTTCTTTTGGTCAACATGCTTTGGATTCTGTAGGCTTTAAATTGCTCTAAGTTCTCGTCAGTATTATTTGTGTCTCTGCTTAAATATTTTCAGTCACGTTTTTAAGATTGAACACCTGTATGACTATAGTAGTAATGACGGGGATAGGGACGCAGGGATAATGCCCTGCTTCTGGTTACTTTCCCATTATCTTAATTATCCTTAGTCCTACTCGTCCTTGTCAAAGTCATTATGATTTAACTGCTGCTCACATTTAGGTTCGGAGGAATTCTGGGCTGAAGGCCGTACCTTTATCGCTCTCAGTAGGTTGGGAAAGGATGTTGCCATCATACTTAGCATTCTTTGTCCTCTCCTGGGGTGGGAATCATTTCAAAAGTAATGAATGTGATGAAGACGAGGAGGACTAAGGATAATGAAGTTTGCCAGTAAGTTACTGGAACCTGGTTGATGATCTCCAACTAGGGCAAAACCGGTCTTGTGTTCCATGTCAGGGAGGACCTGGCTTAGCAGTTTGGGCTTGACTGTTCCCATTGGAGCAGGTGCAAGAATGATTTGCATATTACTAAATCCAATCTGGGGTGGCATGGTGTGCAAAATAATGAACTGGGATGCAGCCCGAGGAATTACACGTGGCTGAGATTAACTAAAAAAACCTTTCTTATTATGTACCCACCGGCGTGGGATCACCATTTAATGGAAAAAAGTAATTAAAGTAATTCTCCAAACTACTCAAGTATATCTGAAACAATCCACTACCAAATAATGAAATGTGAATAATTCATATATATTAAATTATAAATGCTTATTGTGGATTGCCTTAAATAAAGTAACCCAGGACATATAAACACACCAAAGACTAATCAGAGGTTATTACACAAGAAAACACTATCAAATTACAGTACATGAATACAAACAATTACACACATAAATCACAATACGATTGACTCAAAAAGGATTTACATATATAACACACTCAATTACATCAACGTCATATTCTTATGGGACCGCCCTAATATAAACATAAAAACGTAATCGATGGATGTAAAGTTTAGTTGGGCTATAACATTTGATTTCCATGTACGTCGACGTTTCGGCCCCTTAAAGAGGTGTGAAATTCGTAACCATCGCTAAGGGGTCTTCATCAGGACTAAGGACCAATTTGTGTGATGCCGTATTCATCAAATTGAGCAGCCTCGTCTTTAATGAGCGGTAATCTGTCTTCTCTGAAAATAATCTGAAGTGGAGTGGCAAGTGTGCTCCCTTTGAGTTCTACAGTGTCAAGCGTTGAGGAGTCAATGAAATTAAATAAGTGTACTCCTGTGTCAACAACCGGGGCCCATCGCCTCCGTTGCCCAAGAAATGAAGGTTCCAAATGCCTACCTCCGGCTGAATATGCTCTGCTCGTAGAATAAAGAGAAGAAATTCCTGAATGGTTTAAGGACAGAATATAATTGAGTCCAACCAGAGCCGACTGATCCCGTGCACCCAAGTGAGCCAGGAGCAGAATTTCTACCTTGACTGCTCCGCAGTGCTTAATTTGTAAAAATAGAAGTGCAGGTGCTGAACATTTTGCCAAGGAGGCCAGAGCTCACTTCCTCCTCCTGTGAGCCCCCCTTTCAACACTGTCACTGCCTCAGTCTCTATCTTCTAATCTTGATCTGTTGTCTGTCCCCTACGTCTTTGCTCTAAGAGTCTATCTTCTAACCTCTCTAATTGTTTTGTATCATCTTTGTCACACCTGGTGTGTTACCTTATTTCCTGCATTTCTGATTTGCCCTCTATTCATTCTACCCTGACCTTTTTCCTCTTCACTTTCATCCATCCTCTTCTCTCTCTCCCCTCAATCTTGGCTCTTTACGATCACTCTTCTAGCAGTGATTAGCTGTGTTTCCGTTTTATCATTTGTCTGATTTTTTTCCTCTGTCCTGTCCTCTACATCATTTCATTCTATCTTCTCTCTTCCTAATGCTCTCTTCTTCACATCATGGCTACTTTCTCTTTGTATCTGATTTGCTCTCCTTCTCTTCTACTTAGCTCCGTCTTATCTCTCTCCTCTCCTGTTGTTTCTTTCTCCTCTTTACTCCTGCTTTCTCACTCATCTATAACACTGCTGCAGCCTGTGACCCCTGTTGTC
Organism: Lissotriton vulgaris; assembly: GCF_964263255.1. Taxonomy (NCBI): domain Eukaryota; kingdom Metazoa; phylum Chordata; class Amphibia; order Caudata; family Salamandridae; genus Lissotriton; species Lissotriton vulgaris. The sequence goes on along the minus strand of NC_141696.1, from coordinate 1,386,195,301 downwards.
AGCCTGTACATGTCCCTGCTATTTTGAACTCTGCGTTTTCCTGTTGTCTTTCCTAAAGAAGAGTAAGATGACATGTGTTTTACTTTCTTACCTACACCGAATGCAAAAACAAAATGCACACCAAATGAAAATTCTTCTTTTGCATATATTTATCAGTGCAGTATAACTGGGTTATTTGCAGAACAGGTAGCTGCTAGAGCACAGCAGGTGATGTCACTACTAGTGCTGCCTGTAATTAGTAGGTCCAGGGAAGGCAACGGTATTGGCATCCACTGCTCAGCTTGCTGTGACCCTGCCTGTTACAGTGCAGGCATTGTCCCCAGCCATAATGCTGCCAATGCCGGTAAGTATGGCTGTGGTGCCTACTGGACTCATGTGAAGGACTGGGCTATTCTAAGGCCCAGCGGTGCCAGGGGACAACACCTGAAACCTTCGTGGGTTACCTGTTCCGGCGTACAATTCACAGAGACACGGGACACTTCCTTCGGCGTCAAAGATCAGCGTTTATTTACTGCAGGGATACAGAGATCGCAAGAAGTACACAAAGTGTAGGTTCTGAGAGACTGCTTCAAATTGCAAAAGTGGATCGCTCCTTTTATACACATTTTCGTCATTGCACAACATGGCGAACAAAAGGTTACAACTCAGCTCCCGCAATAAACTTCAAAAGGGTTGCATTCATGTTTTCAGGAGCCCGGAACATAATTACAGTAGCATCGCCGGTTCCCAACTGTAAAAGCACGTTATCCCACCATTAGGCACATTCCATTCTGGCTGTAAACGAGTTAAGAAAAGAGACAGAAACAGGTGCAAGGAAGACAAAGACAGACAACACATTGAAAAAGAGTGTAGGGGCAACATCGGAAGCATGTTCGCAGGATCAAAGGATTCGTGCCTAATGCATGCACGGCTGAAACAATAGACCGGCACGGCAAGATGAGCCTTGAGCGGAGCCATCTGCCTTTGCCGTGTCATCCCCCTAGTCATAAAGACACACTCAAAGGAACATGTGTCTTCCGCAAGAGTTTGGGAATCCCAGGGTCACGAAGCGGACATTGTCCGTTCGCCGGCTACATGAGGGCAAGAAACAAAATGGATGCCGTATCTAAAATGGAACCCGTGGGTTCAGATGAAGAAACCCACGAATAGGACGAACGGTGCAAAGTAGTGTAGCGAAAACGCGTACACCCACTAAACTCGTCATTTGCGGTTCATAGATACCAAACTCGTCCATATTCGAACAAGTCAAAAACGTCATTGCGATTCTCACGGAACCTCAGACGCTCCTTTTGCCCTCATGTAGGCAAGCACTAGTCGATATCAGAATCGATTTCGATATTCATCAGATCGTTCAACTGTTGCTGCAACATTATTCTATCCATCAATGTCTCTTTGGTAACAGATGGCCGTCTTATACACGTTGTAGCACAGAGGCCACATAAGGCAGGACCACACTGCACGCAAAGACAACACGTGAACAGAAACGTTACAACAACCCCGACGATCATCAGAATCTTCCAACCCCAAGTCGACATCAGGCCCCAAAACCATCCTAGTAGCGTCCAATCACCTACGTCCACGTGTATGGACTCAGAGATCTTATGCAACTTCGAGATGGCTTGATATACAGTTGGAGCGTTATCAGGAATGAAAATACAGCAACTCGAATGGATCACCTTGCACACACCACCTCTATCTGCGAGAACAACGTCTAGAACCATACGGTTCTGCAACATCATATGTCTATCCGCCTGAAGCTCTGCTGTCAGATTACCAAGAGCACTTGCATTTATGTTAGCAGTCGATTCTACCACTCGAGTCAACTGTCTCAGGTTCCTACTATTAACCATAGGTCCCCAAAACGGCAGGAAACCCTTAAAGAAGTCTCCTGCTTCTTGACCGGCAGTGTCCTCTTTGCTAATAACGCCTCTCACAACTCTAGTCTTGTGATAGTCCGAGGCAACTGTGAAAGTTGGTGGCAAAAGATTCGCGATATAACAGGTGCCCGAGAAGTCACGGGGCAATCACGTATAAGCGCGATCATAACATACAAAATAGGTACCCTTGGCAGTCAGGAAGACAGGGGAAGAGAGCATCGGTAAGACATACGTTTCAGTACAAGCACTCTTCCCAAGCTGAGCTCGCAGATTTCGACCAAGACCCTGCAAGCAGAAATTACCGAGGTGGGGTACGATCCAGATCGGAGACGAGCTCTTAAGCTGTCTATCACCCACTGACATACTATACTCAGCCTCACTCAGATCCTTTTATGCTCGCACCTCTTCCTCCGGAATAAGCGATGCATCAAAAATATCTCTATCTAAGTCAGCAATCGCTATTGCCAAAGTCTTGTGGTACGGGCCGGGACCAAGGTCTGTAGAGCGTGGCTCTCGACGGGGGTAGGAATCTAGTGCACTACGGAACATAGTTTGGAATGCCCGAGCTGACCCCTGGGAACTGTAAGGAAGAACCAAATATGGAATACCTTTATTCATGGTATGTGGCATTAACCCACACACCCAACAGTTAGTAGTATTCATCACCAACTGATGCTGATGTAGGAGTTGGACAAAGGAGTTGTTCATGAATTCCGCACGTCTAACCTGTTCATGTTGGGGCAGAAGATGAAAGGAATGTGGAGAAACAGTGGGAATAGAATTCAGTTCGTGAGAAGGAGAAGTAGGTGCAGTGGAAGGCAATAACGACTGAATTCTGAAATACACTCCACCCACCAATAGCATAGAAACAGTCAGAAACAGCAGGAATACCTGAAACAGAAAACATTTTGTTCGTAAAACCTTATGCAATTTTGATCTTTGCGCCGACATCCTCTCTACTTCCGTCAGCTTAGAGAACTCCATCCTCTAAAAACCGTCCGTAACGTTCTTGACGCACTTCGTTCTGAGTAGCGATTATCAATTCCCAGGAGTTCCCAGGAATCGACAAAAGTAACCGACCTAGTGTCAGGAACCTGCTAAACAGAAGGAAGTACCCGCACGGCCCTACGGTCAACCCGGATGATAGGTTTTCTTAAACAAACATTCAATTTAATACAAGTCTCTTAGCTGTACAAAAAGAGGAATACACGTGAAAAAGAACTCAAAAATCAATAAAAGATGCAATTGTTCATAATGTTCATAGCAACAGTAGGGGGGTAATATGAATTCAAAAAACAAAAGGTATTTTTTTATTAGTCTTTGTCACGTGATCGAAGAAAATATCGACTTCTTCCAGGTCGAGTTTGCTCTTCAAATAACTGTTCAGATTGCAAAACAGTGTTCGATCGTTCAGATGACAGTTCAGGACTTGAATTCTCCAATGCTGATGATTCAACAGGTGTATCTGGCTGCGCTGAATTGTTTTCTACGGTTGAGCATCACTGAATGGCACATAACGTGGAGGGGTCTCGGTCTCCGTTGGGGCAATACCAGTTCTTACCCAGTTATCTGCTGGCAAAGGAATTGGGACTTTCTTCGTATGGGTGGCATGCACCCAGTTCTTCCTGCCTTCCAACCGAACTGCAGTCCTTGTTGCCAGCAAAACTTGATAAGGTCCCACAAATCTCGGCTCGAGATTATGCTTTCTCCCAAAATTGCGGGTAACCTCCCAGTCACCCGGTTGGAGCCGATGTCCAGGACCCTCTGTCTGTGCCGGTAGAGCTTCAAAAACCTGTTGATGAATTAAACTCAATTTAGCAGTCAGATCATAAAGATAATCAATCAACATTGGATATTCAAGACTGTCGAATGCCTTAGGCCTCGGAACTCCCCAAATGTTCGCAGGACGGCCGAACACAATCTCACATGGGCTAAGCCCTACTCGAGAGTGCACAGTCGCCCTGGTCGACAAGAGAGCTAGAGGCAGTGCATCGGGCCATGACAGACCAGTCGTCGCTTGAATCTTGGCAAGTTTCAGTTTCAGAGTGCCATTGTACCCTTCCACTAAACCTGCTGACCGGAATTTCTGGCGTATTCCAAGGCCCTTACACACACTCTTCATCACACTCCCCACAAACTCACTTCCGTTATCCGACCATACGATCCGTGGCATTCCATACCGAGGAAAGTATTCCTTCAGTAGGACTTTCGCTGTGGACAGGGCAGTATTATCCTTAAGAGGGTAGGCCTCAATCCATCTGGAGAACGCGCAAACAACAACCAAAACATATTTCAGGTTATTGCATCTCTCCATATGGATGAAGTCCAATTGGATGACTTCAAAGGGACAAGTAGGAGGAGCAAAATGACCAGGTGGAGTGGGGGTGCCCTTGCCAGGATTATACATCAAACATACCATACAGTTCTTAACCACTCTCTCAGCACACTTAGCAATCCCATAATTCTTCCATACAGGAGACAACAACTTACATATACCTTTCGCGCTAATATGTGACAAGCCGTGAGCCATAGTAACAACGGCTAGCACATATGCATCCGGTAACATCCACCTCTGACATTCCGACAAATCAACCCAACATCCATGCGCGTCTAACTTTCCTATGCTTTCTTTCCACTTAGTCTTTTCAATCTCAGTAGCCTCATTCTGAATCGCTTTCACGCTCTCAACAGTGTCCTCACACACACCAGTCTCCGTCGGCCATCTCACTGAACTCATAACATACATTCGAGTTGTCAGATCCTTAGCCGTTTCCTTAGCAATCTCATCCGCAAACGCGTTACCACGACCAACATCATCCGTAACCTTTCGGTGCGAGCTGCATTTAATGATTGCCACCTGCTTAGGCAATGTAAGTGCATCCAAAAGATCGTTCACGAGCTGTCCGTGTTGGATCTTCGTGCCATGCGATGTCATAAATCCTCTTTCTCTCCACAATCGACCAAAGCTATGAGCTACGCCAAATGCATATTGACTATCAGTAAACACATTCACTCGCTTCCCTTTAGACAAAACACACGCTCTTGTTAACGCAATCAACTCTGCCGCTTGCGCTGAATTCTGGCTCAATCTCGCAGTTTCCACAACCGTATTCAACGTCACTACAGCATACGCGGTCGTCACATCACCATTCGGCAACTTGAAACATGAACCATCAACATACAGAGTACCATCGGGATCTGCCAATGGAGTGTTTTTTAGGTCAACACGACCCTTCGTTTCTTCTTCAGTTCTTAGATAACAATCATGTGGTGCTACATCATCTGATTCCATATTAGTCGGCAACAATGTCGCTGGATTCAGCACATTACAACGCTTTATTTGTATATGACTTGCCAAAAGTGTCAACTCGTAACCGGACAACCTTGCGCTCGTCAAGTGTTGAGTTTTCGTTCGATTCAAGAGAGTGTCAACTGCATGCAGAACCATCACCGTAAGCATATTATCCATGACCAGGCCTGCAGATTGTCGGATGGACACCACAGCTGCCGCTGTCGCTCTTAGACAATTTGGCAATGCTCTAGCTACTGGGTCCAAGGTCGAGGAAATATATGCACATGGACGCTGCTTACCGCCAAATTGTTGCGTCAAGACACTCAACGCACAACCCTCTCTCTCGTGACCGTATAGTGTAAACGGCTTACTGTAATCAGGAGTGCCTAACACAGGAGCCGAACACAACGCATCACGCAATTCAGAAAAACTTTTCTGACACTCTTCGGTCCATGGCAAAGGAGTCGGAACATCCTTGCACGTGAGAGCTAACAATGGCTTCCCTAGCAATGAAAAGTTTGGAATCCATTGTCTGCAGTATGACGTGATACCTAGAAAGGCACGCACATCTCTCTGAGTTGTTGGCACAGTCATTCGAGCAATCGCTGCAATTCTTTCTCGGGTCAACCTTCTTCCCTCCTTTGACAATAAGTGACCTAAATAGGTTACTTCTTGGCAACAATACTGTAGCTTAGAAGGTGACACCTTGTGATGTAAGTCACATAGATGCTGTAACAGCGATACTGTAGCAATTTTGCAAATCTGCTTAGTGTCAGCAGCCACTAACAGATCATCAACGTACTGAATCAAGGCCACACCAGCTGGTAACACAAACGCGTCAAGTTGACTCTTAAGAGCTTGGCTGTAGATCGATGGACTCTCACAGTAGCCCTGAGGAGCGCGTTTAAATCTGAAGCTGCGACCACCTAATGAGAAGCCGAATAGATCTCTGCTTTCCTCAGCAATCGGAATGCTAAAGAAAGCATTCTTCAGATCGATTACCGAGAACCAACAGGCAGAGGCTGGAATCAGGGTCAGCAGAGCTGTAATGTCAGGCACCACAGGAAATTGTGGGATCACAATTTTATTCACCTCTCTCAAATCAATGACAAAACGGTACACAGGAGGCTTGGATGGATCAGTTCTTTTCAAAATAGGTAACCCAGGACTATTACACACATTTCCCCGAGTTTCCTCAATAACATCCTTTTTGATCAAATCATAGATGATCGCTAATAGCGCTCGTTCACCATCAAGGGAAATACGATACTGGGGGATACGTGGTAATCTCACATTCGATTTCAATTGGACAAAATAAGGTGATATGTCCAGCAGGCCCACATCGTTGGGACCTGTTGCCCACAAAGACTCAGGAAGAGAACTCAATTCCGGTGGGAGCTTATCAGTTGACAAGTACATAGGAGAGATCACTCTCTGACCCAATGTAAGCTCCACTCCCGCAGGAGAACAATACAGAGTCGCATATAACCGCTTCAGCAAATCCAGGCCCAAAAGATTCTCACCACAACCAGTAGTTAAAATCAAAAGAGCTTCTAGCCCACGCGGCCCAATTGTAAGGGGCAAAGGGCCAGAAACTGGATTGCTAACCGGGGCGCCAGAGAATCCAACGGAAACATTCGTTAAGCCAGACAAAGGTGCGCCAGGGAGTTTCGAATGCATGATGGAACTTTTCGCTGCACCAGTGTCCAACAGAAAAGGCTCAACTACGCCCGATGTGGCAACTGCGACGTAAGGCCCTCTCTGATCAACCGGAACTGATACTACTCCCTCTCTTTGTCTGTGGCTGTCCTAGTAATTACCGTCCGCATCAATGTCATGCTCGACGTAATAGTCATCCACATGATAATGTGCAGATCTACCGGACGATGAATCGCGCTGATCAAAGCAATTGTTCGAGTCCGATGAAGTAGTAGAACGCTCATTCTGATTTTGAGAGATACTACAACCTCTACCACGAGATGCCTGTTGAGGACCACTACGACCACCTCGAGCCGAAACACCATTATTTCGGTCACGTAAAACCGGACAATTAAACTTCAAATGGCCCTCACCCCTACAATATGCACATTGATTTTACCCAAGCATAGATCTGGGTGTAGAAGAGTCAGAACGCGACTGCGACCTAGAAGACTACGATTGTGATCGATTTTGCTGTTGTGAATCATTTTGATTCGAGCGCGGGGGATACGCTTGCTGCAACAAAACCTTAGTTTTAAGCTCCTTCATTTTCTTATCTGCACGATCATTTTCTTCTTTTTCTCTATTTACATAATATTGAGCCGTTGCTAATATTTGAGCAGTGGTTGAAACGGCCCATGAACTTTCGGAATTTTTCAATTTGTTGCATAGCTCAGGCAACAAATTTAATACAAATTTATTGACAAACAGCCGCTGGCCTCCCTCAGTGCTCATATCCTGACCACTATTATCGATAAATGCCTCCTCAAATCTAGTAAAGAAATCGGAGACATTCTTGTCTTTCTTCTGTTTGCAAACAGACAATTTATCCCAGTTCACCTTCATTGCCGGCATAAGTGTCTTCATGAGCGTAATGATCCTTTGGGGCAGAGCGGTAATTAACTGTTCAGGCTTAGCCCCACCAACTACAAGTGCGGCCCAATCACCGCCTAACTCAGCTGCGTGATCCTCATGACGGATTTTCACCCAAATCGGCTGCGGTACTACGTTACCAAACAACATATCAATATCGGCAAGGTTCATAATAGTAGCATCCACAAGTTGGGATAATTCCTTATAATAACCTGCCGGATTTTTCCGGGGGTCAGGCAAAGATTGTTTCACCTGCAAAACTTCTGATCGCTTCCATGGGAGGTGTATCCAAACTCTCTGGAAGTGTGGCGGAATTGCAGGATTAGCAGCAGCATCACCTGGCATCCACACTGGGGGAACTTCTCGCATGGGATACTGACCAGGTTGTGCTTTCCAATCCTCAGAGTCGTTGTCAAACAACACTCGAGGATGCACTGTAGATCTAAAAGCTAACAGACGCTCTAAAGCACGTCGGACATTACCGCCTACAATCATACCATTCGAAAACTGATTCTGAAGTTCAGTCATCTCGGGCGGTACATTGTCTACCTCATCATTATCCCACTCCTCTCTCAAGGATTTACACATTTCCTCAAACACGAATCTTTGTGTGGGCTCATTAAATTGAGAGAACGTATCATAAACTATGCGCGGAGTGTACTTAGCAGGATGTCTAATCCATTTACGCGTCATATTCACTAACGTCTAACTCTCCCTACCACCAGGAATTTGACTTAGTCTCTGAGACAAGTATCGGTCCGAACAGTGCAGAGTAAAGATTAGCAACAGCATTAGGTATGCGACTACGAACAGAAGGAGAAGAGGAGAGAAGTACAGGGGCAACAACGTGAGGACTGAACGTAGGAGCAGTAGGAGTAGCCAAGATAGCAGAAGTAGCAGGAACAATAGACTGAGAAGGTATAGGCAATGGAGCAGTAGGAAGAAGGGCAGGTAAGGGAACAGGGACAACTTGAGGAACAAGAGGATTCGGAGGAACAGGACCAATGACAGGCTGACCAGCAGCTGCCGGAACGACAGGTTGAGGGACAGGAGGTACCACAGGGGCTGTAGTACCCTGTGCATAAGGAGGTGGTGATTTCAACAAGTAGGATAACAAAGGATCCTCTATCGATTCCTCTCCCTACTTATCAGAACTTGACAGTAAAACTGGATAACATTTATCCACCGCCATATGATGCAATCTAGTAAAAACTTCCTTTTCCTTCTCGTCTTTGTCTCGCTGATACTGTTCTGCATTTCGCATCACCGTAATGATCCCTTCTCTCTTATTTTTCTTAATCTGTTTGATTTCTTTCTGCTTGGCCTCTTTGCGCCATAGCCGAAAGGAATCAAACATGGCCGGCCTAGCTTTCTTTTTAAACAATTTTGCTTCGAGATTATCTAAAATTGCAGTTTCGAAGCTACCATGGGGTGGCCAACTAAGGACACCATCATTTTTAGTATAACGGATCCAATATTCATTATATACGATAGAACCCACTCCGTGTCGACTATAGAGCTCATAAATCGGAGTTCCAACTGGAGGTATCGGACATGAGTCCTCCAACCGGGAATCCGTACCGCAACATTTAAGGAAACCCAACAAAGTACTACGGCCAGGCATCGTGCACACTAACCGAGTTTACAAACTTCAAGGGTTATCGAATTACGATGTCCTCGCAAAAATGCAAGACCCTCGGTTTTTGGCAATTGCAATCATCAAATAAAAACTCAACAACTAAGAACCAACAACTAAGAACCACAAATGCAATGGAACCATGCAAACAACCAAGTTTCAACAACAACGACCAAGGTTTCTGTGAGCGACCCACAAATACTTAACTGAAAGAACGATGGCGTCACCAGGAAGGCCGGTCTATCGTCTCGCCGTACAAAGGACTCGTCCATATTCGAACAAGTCAAAAACGTCATTACGATTCTCACGGAACCTCACATGCACGCTCAGCAATTACCGTGCTGGGGTGCAGCGCACAGATTCTACAGGTGACGCCACGGCGCACAAAAGTTATGTTGGGCCACAGCCACATCGAGCACATTGAGGATAGCAGCAATGCAGAGCTGCAGGATAAGCTACTCTGGCTACACAGCAAGTGGAAAGTCAGCACTTACTCTGTTTATTCTTCCTCTAGAGTCCTCACTCCCAAGTTCCAAATGCGCTCTCGCAGCTTCCTTGCCTCAACTCCGTCTTGAGCCATCCCCCAGCTACAATTATCCAATGGGAGGCTTAGGCTCAGGCAGTGCCATGGTGCAGCAGACTCTGGGAATAGAATGCAAGACATAGTTTGTCGATGACTTCTTGGATTTGTGATCAGCGAGATGACATCATCACTAACTTGGTGATACACAATCATGCCTGCCTGGACAGGCGTATGCTGGCCTGTCTATGAACATTTACCAGCCAGAAACCATGCAATGTATGTTATTCCTTTTATTTTGAATTTGGACAATTAATATTGAGACCACCATCTGCGAGGGCATAAGTTATAGACCCGGCCCTGAGAAAGAAGTGCAGGTGCTGAGCACCTGAAAGCTCCTGCTCAAATGAAGCACTGCTGCTCTGGCATCTGGAGCTCAGAGTCGAATATAGAAACGTTCTCTTTCTACAGGACGGCTAGCGGTCGGCTCCAGTTGGACTCAATTATACTCTGATTAATCTTTTGTGTGTTATATGCCCTTGGTTACTTTATTAAACGTAACTACAATAAGCCTTTATAATTTAATATATATGCATTATTAACATTTCATTATTTGGTAGTGGTTTGTTTCATATCTACTTGAGTAGTTTGGAGAATTATTTTAGTGACTTTTTTCCATTAAATGGTGATCCCACACCGGTGCGTATGAAATAATAAAGGTTTTTGATAAACTATGTAGCAGAACCACTGTTCGCTTGCTGCATCTATCCCCAGGTTCTGTGCATAACTGGGCTACCCCATTGATATTAATGGAGATTAACGCAAAGCATTCCATCCATCACATATTGTATGTTTCAAGGTATCCCTGTAAAAGCAGAAGGAAAGAAGCTGCATCTTCTTTCTGTGAGTCTCATCTAAAAGGGGTAACACATGTGAAATATACTGCAACATTTCCACTTCACTTAGAAGCAGAAGGCAGGAGAGAGGCTATCACCTCCTTACTGATGGGGTTCAAGAGTGATTTGGATAGGGAAGCTGTTAAGAAACCAAGCTATACTTCTAAGAGTTCAGGAATGTCAGAGCATCTGAAGCTCTTTGACCCTAGATATCATAATCTCAATGGGTAGAAGCCGCGCTGTTTTGTTTCGTGGACGAATGATTGCCGATTTCAAGAGCAATGCCTACCAGAATCAACAAGCAGAAGAAGAGGGAGACCTAAATAAGGCATCGGCCATGTTCCCATCACAAATGCATCTAAAGGAAAATATTTTATTTCAAGATATTACATATACAAAGCCATAATATAAGACCTTGACGTTAAGCCCATATTCCTATTACGTATTGCAGAAGGGAAGGAGACGCTCCACATCTGCTAGTTCTACTGCCACTTGATTCCCAGCTGGAAGGAGGTGGCTCTACTGTGAGCTGCTCTTCAGCTTGCCAAATTTGTGGTGGAATGTCCCTGTGTCCACGGAGCTGGACACGCCTGTTACTAAAGAGCCAACACCATCTCAACCTAGACATCATCTTGAAGGAGCAGAACAGTTTGTAGTAGAACCTCGTGACCTGCGCTGCGAGGACGCACTACTAACGCGCCGTTTGTAGAACCTGGTGTAGGGTCAAGCAATAATTGATCCATTCATACTCGTGGTCCTTCTCTCGTCTTGAATAGCAAAGAAAGCCCAGCCGATGAAAAGTGCCAACATGTCCGAGGAGACAGGAAAGAACACCAAGAGATGTTTGAAGTCTGTTCCTCTCTATGATTGCTTCAAGAGGAGGGAATAATCAGGAGAAGGTTCAAGTTCCACTTAGCAGTGATACATTGGGAAGGTTACGTAGCGAGTACGCTGAGTAAGTAAGAGGCAGCCGAGCAGGAATATTGAGGTTGTCATCTTTAAGAATGTTCCTTTTTAACTGCACAGTACTTAACATAATGATCTCCCTATTATAGGAGTTGTCACATTTACTTGCTTCAATGAAATTATTTTCCAGTATCATTTGTTCATAAGCTGTGGGATGGGGGTAGCATATCTGCCGACATGATGTGAGTGGAAGGACACCTATAATCCCCTTCTAAGGTCCAGTTCTTTTTAGACCACCCTCCTTAACTTTTATCTCAATGTTGAGGGATGTTTTCTCTGACTGGCATCCCCTGATTCCTCTTCCAACCAAGGGAGTCGCCAGAAAAATACCCCTAATACTCCTCCCCAGTATGAACCATATTGCTCTACGTGAGAAATGCATGCAATTACGACTGTTTCTGGGACGGTCAGCTGGAATTGTTCCCCTGAGCAACGTTTTCTTCCTTCTTCCTTTTTTATTCTAATTTCTCACTTCCATCTTTATTTTTTTTTATTACTCTTTGCTAATTCCAAACCTCTTTTTACATTGCTTTCTTCCATCTTCCATCTTACTTTCAATCTTTGCATTTCTTTTTACTTCTTCACACTTCCATTTTCCTTTTCCCTATCTTTTTTCTTTGCATTTCTTTTATCCTTTCTCTTTCTCTAACCATGTTTAATTCCGTCCAACTCCTTCCCTCCAACCCACAGCTGTGGTATGGTATTTTATTTATTTATGTGTTATTTAGTAGGTTTAGCTTTTTTCTTTTGACCTGCAAGTTGCATATCAGAGTTAGGAAGGGCCATTGAGAAGCACTGACGGAAGTCAGTAGAGCACGTGTTCCACCACACCCTTGCTTCCAGCTTCACTGGTGCTCTCAAGGGCTAAATGTAGAGCTGGGCCAGCTGAGAGAGTACGTGTACAAAACACTAGCATGAAATAGTTTTAGAGGCTTCCAAATGTAAAGTTTGTTATCATATGTTCAACCTATTTGTTATTATCGAATTCCTCAAAATCTAATTCTTCTTTTTCAAGAAAGTGTTTCATAAATAAAAAAAAGCTTAATGGCTTGCTTTCAGATCACTTCTGCTTTTAAACAGCCAACACTTGTTTCATTAGGTTAATCCTTTCTTGAAATATTTTAATTAAGCTGGGATATTTGCTGACATGCTTTGTAGGGCTCTGCCCATTGCCAGGAAAGGATCTCTAAAAGATAGTGTGGAATATCTTGAAGGACCCTAATGTGAAGAACAATGCTTACTAAAAAATACCTGTGGTATACTGTCCTGCTAAAAGGAGCCTCGAATAATCCCAGTAAGGTCAGGTTATATATGGAAAGTCCGTCTTCTATTGCTCATCCCAGAATTGAGAGCTGATTTGAAGAAAAGGCTAAAAAAGTATGAAGCATGTTCAGGACACACATACAATATGTATTTTCATAGCTGAACATTGTTGCAGAATACCATGGTTGTATGGGTTATGTAGGTGCTCATTGGTTGTTTTTCGGCTAGGACTCTAGAAAAATGCTTCAGAAGAGAAGTGCTTACACTACCAAAAACAAGCATTTGCAATGCAATAGATCTCGCATTAGGAAAGTTTGAGCTATTGGTATTGTAAATGACAACATTTTTATTCATGTTTTGTTTTTGAAAATAGCGAAATTAATAGCCTTGTCATTTACAATGCCAATAGTTATAACGTTCGCAAATGTGACACGTATAGCATTTGTAATGCAGTATGTGTTGTATTTGCGTGACTTGCATGAATTGATATTACAAATAACAATGGCTTTTAATTTTTTTTCAATAATTATTACTTAAATAAAAGTTATTGTAATTTATAATGGTAATAGCTTAAAGTTTTGTAAATAACTTATGTGAAGATTATGTTCAGTGTATTTTATTGTGAAGAAAATCCAAGAACAGAAGTGAAATATTAACATCTTTTTGTTACTTTTGTAATAAAGCTTGAAACATTGAGAAAACATATTTGAACCAGGTGTTGTTGAATGGTTGCACAGGTTGATGCTGTGGTGGCGCTGAGTGATGTAATGGGGAACGAGCGATGCTGTAGCGTTCAGTGATGCTGTGGTAGCGCATAGTGATGTTGTGGTGCCCCTGAGTGATGCTGTGGTGGTGCGGAGTGATGCTGTATGCTATGCTATGTTTTGTTTTGCCATCCTATATTTTGTTTTGTTATTCTATACTATGTTTTGCTATCCTATGCTGTGTTTTGTTATGCTATGCTATGCTTTTGCTATGCTATGTTTTGTTGTGCTATGCTATGTTTTGTTATGCTATGCTATGTTTTGTTGTGTTTTATTATGCTATGCTTTGTTTTGCTATGCTATGTTTTGTTATGCTATGCGATGCGTCTGTTTTGTTGTGTTTGGTATGCTATGTTTTGCTATGCTATTATATGTTTTTTTGCTATGCTATGTTTTGCTATGTTTTGTTAAGCTATGGTATGTTTTGTTGTGTTTTGCTATGTTTTGTTATGCTATGTGTTGTGTTTTGTTATGCTATGTTTTGTTCTGTTATGCTATGTTTTCTTATGCTATGCTTTGTTTTGCTATCCTATGCTTTGTTTTGTTATGCTATGCCATGTTTAGTTTTGCTATCCTATGCTTTGTTTTGTTATGCTATGCCATGTTTAGTTTTGCTTTCCTATGCTTTGTTTGCTTATGCTATGCTATGTTTTCTTGTGTTTTGCTATGCTATGCTATGCTATGCTATGTTTTCTTATGCTATGTTTTGTTGTGTTTTATTATGCTATGCTTTGCTATGCTGTGTTTTGTTATGCTATGTTTTGTTTTGCTATCCTATGCTTTGTTTTGTTATGCTATGCTATGTTTAGCTATCCTATGCTTTGTTATGCTATGCTATGCTGTGTTTTGTTATGCTATGCTATGTTTTGTTATGCTATGCTGGTGAGAGTGTGTGAGTGTGTGTGAGGGTGAGTGTGTCTGAGGGTGAGTGTGTGTGAGGTTGAGTGGGTGTGAGGGTGAGGGGGTGTGAGGGTGAGTGGGTGTGAGAGTGTGTGAGGGGGAGGGGGTGTGAGAGTGTGTGAGGGTGAGGGGGTGTGAGGGTGAGGGGGTGTGAGGGTGAGAGGGGGTGAGGGGGTGTGAGGGTGAGAGTGTGTGAGGGTGAGAGTGTGTGAGGAGGTGTGGGGGTGAGGGGGGTGTGAGGGTGTGTGAGGGGGTGAGAGGGTGTGTGAGGGTGAGAGGGTGTGTGAGGATGAGAGGGTGTGTGAGTGAGTGAGGGTATGTGAGTGAGTGAGGGTATGTGAGGGTGAGGGTGTGTGAGGGTGAGTGAGGGTGAGAGGGGGTGTGAGGGGGTGTGAGGGTGAAGGGGTGTGGAAAATTGATGATGACAGCCCTGGGATCAACTGCTGGCTGACTCAGCAGGTACACCATATCTGTACTTGCCACTCATCAGTTACATGAGCAGTTTGCTAGTAGATCTAGTAGAGGATACTTTAAATTCTACCACTATCAGTGGATTTTCTGGGTCGCCCTCTTTACTTAATACTTCATCTCCTACTCCAACTATACTAAGTCCCCCTGAAAAAAACTCTAACCCGATGGTAAAGGATAATGGTAATCCTGGGCCAAAAACAAATAACAATAATGGTAAAAGGAAAAGAAAAGGTGTTTCCCAGAAGGGGAACGTGTCTAAAATGTCTAAAACCATCTCTGAAATCACCCTCCAGTGTTGGTACCAAACTCTTTATACACTAGTCCACCTATGGGACACCCTTTAAATACCAACCCTAGTACGGACTCTAGCATAAATGATATATTTTTGGGTAAAATGGAAATTATATTAAAATCTTTAATGCTCCCTCTATTAGAACAAACAAGGTTGATTAACAGCAAACTAGATCAATTGGAAATTCTGGTGAAAGCTAACACCACTTCACTGGATAGGCTGGGGACAAACACAAAGCTTACCGAGGCACCAACGATTATCGGTCAGCCTCAGAACTCTCTTAATGAAGTACTCGCAACTTTACCTGCCACACATGACCAACCTGTAAGAGAAGCTCCAGCTGCTGCCATACCCCAGCTTTGTGGGAAAATAGTCGCTGGGCCCCTTTTGGCAGCCCAGGTTAAATTCTTTGAATACAGGTGTCCAACATAAGGGACAGGCGCAAGTGGATGACAATAGGAAGGACAGATTATCGACAACGGATCTGCCCCAGAAGCTAATCCCTTAGTGGTTATATTAGCGAGAGTCCCAATGTTGAGAGAACATGCTAAGGAGCCCTTTGCTGCTCTGAAAAACAAGGTAACCAGTTGGCTTAACGTAAATAGACCCCTGCCCCCTCAAAGTTCGAGCGAGATTGGAATGGTGAGGAGAGTTCCGTGGATAGGTAGAATGATTAAAAATATCGATGGTGATTGCAAAGTGGTTACCTTTAGAGACCCTAGCACCGTCTCTTATATTTGTGCTTGGCCTAACCAAGTATTGGATACCACTATCCAGTCACTACCACTAGCCTATTTTTAGCCGCCGAATAAAGTAGCGGTAGCTAAAGGGAGGACACATGAATGGATGAGAGTGGAAAGGCGGGGTGGAAATAGGGGGAATTGGAGTAGATCGATCCCTATTCACATCCCGAACCACTTTCTTAACTATAATCGTTTTAGTTGTCTTGAAGCAGTAGACTGACTGCAGTTTCCCACCTATGAACCAAGAACCCCCAAGGACAAGAAGGGAACAGAAGAAGTACCCGTAGTCTCTTCAAAGTCGTTAGACCATGTACAACCTAATAACATTGAAGACTGGGGCCCTACTGGAGATAAAGACAGAGAGCTGCATAAGGATGTTGTCCGGGGCACTACTTATAGTAAAGACCCATCCTATAAACAAGGATGTAGTAGACCGATCCCTAACCTAGTAAACACAGAGGCTGTAGATGTTATATACCGAGACAAGGCTCGTATCCCCGAGATAGGGACTGAAAAAGAAAGACGAGGGTACAATTTAGCAAGTTGGAATATTGCGGGCTGGAATAGCAAATTGGGTGTCCTTGGCTGGAGAGAAATTGTGGAATCATACGATATCCTGTGTGTACAAGAGACTTGGAGCGTAGATGATATTAGCTATGATGGTTATGTCGCCTATAATCTACCAGCACGAGGTTCGAACATGAGCAGAGCTAAAGGGGGCTTACTTATTTTGCTATCTGTTAGTTTCCCAGTACAGGTCATAAGATATGTGACGATTGGAAGTCATTCCCAACTGCTGTGGTTGAGACATAAGAATGGTCGTAATGTTCTACTGATCAATTGTGGAAAATTGATGATGACAGCCCTGGGATCAACTGCTGGCTGACTCAGCAGGTACACCATATCTGCACTTGCCACTCATCAGTTACATGAGCAGTTTGCCCTGTTTTTAAATATATTCACAAAAAGGGCAATAAATCCATTTTACGTACTCAACTGGTATGCACTAAATAAATGTCCCTCACAATTCCACTATCTTTTTTTCAATGAAAGACTGCAAAAGCATGGGATCACCACAAAGCAGCAGGTGATGAGTCAAAAAAAGGTTTTAATAAATAAAACCTGGGCTACAAAAAAGAATAACTAAAGACCTCACACTAGTTAACTAACCACACCAAACAACTGGCCACCACTACCTGATGTCCCGCTCTTGTCCTCGATTTGAATTTATCTGGACTTTATAGATGGTACATAGACTTTACATCGCCAAACCAAAATTGTCCTAGAGGGCGGAATATGATCTTTCAAGCATCCAGAAACCCATGTTTACAATACTTATTATGTATTTTGAATAATATAATCATGCAATACAACAGCTCAATTCAGCTGATGTTAAATAAGACTACAGCTTCCAGAAAGCAGCTTTAAATTGGATGTGAACCCAGGAACGGAAGCATATGTCGTTAATGGGAAAGGAATGCACAGGTAAGTTAAAAGAAAACATTAAGTAAGTCGGGCCATATTAGATGCAATAATGCTGCACCTACACTCTTACCTGCCCTGTGATGCGAGTGATGAGTGCTACTTTCCTGGGCTTTCCGTTGCCCCCTGGGGAACTGCTGACTGCAGTGCCGGAGTGCTGGTTTTGGGCCATGATGGGTGGGCTGTTGGAGCTGTTAGAGGAGGGCACAGGTCAGAGCTCTGCGAAAAGGCTGGCAGGTACAGGTGTGGTGCGTGGAGGAGAGAAAGCCGGCGTGCAGGCTGATGTGTAATGTACTATTTCCGCATCACCGGGGAGGGACTGGTGGAGGCCAGGTGTCCTAGGACGGGCATGGGCGGTGCCACTCTGGGCTGCAGGTGCGCCAGGGGTGGGGCAGGCAGGAGAGCTGTGGAGCTGTGCACCCAGCACAGGCTCCGCTGCTCACAGATTGAAAAGAGCCACTCCGCGGCATAGATCCTAGAATACTCATTTTAGCACCCACAACAATACCATCTGCGCCCCAGGGTACTGTACACCACACCCCCTCAAAATCGGTGCGTTGGGATAGAGTAAAAGGGGCAGATGGCACCGGAAGTTAACTGTGACACTGCTGCTTCTACCGCCGAGTTGTGGGGGCGGGGTCAGGGGGTGTTATCGGAGTCCGGTGACGCATCAGTGCTGGAAGGCGCACAGCGCTTCTGATACAAAGAAAGGCGCTCTCGCTCGTGAAAGCATGGCGGAGAGCGAGAAGAGACGAGCGCGTTCACAGCGCAAGATGTGTCACAGCGCGTGTCTCCTAAAGCGCGGCACGTAGCAGCCCAGCAGGAGCAGGACGACCAGGAGGAGGGTCTGGATTTCGAAGCTCTGCCCGAGGGATCAACCGTCACCACCCACATGCTGGCCGGGCCATGGGCGGCATCATGGAGCATTGCCTCATGTACCCCCTTGGACTGGGTGAAGGTGCAGCCGGTGAGTGGGGGGAAGTGGGAGGTATGTGCGCGTGTGTGGGTGTAGCTCTGTGTGTGTAGGTGTGCGTTTGTATATGTGTGTCTGTGTGTCTGTTAGCTGTGCGTGTGTATATGTATCGCTCTGTGTGTGCGTACGTGATCCATGGTGACTGAAGAGCATGCTGGAATCGGAGCGCGTGTTCACGCGCGCGACCTGACCCGATTCCGGCATGCTGCGCGTGCACATCTTTTGTCTCCGACTTGGCTCCTTGGAAGCAGAGCTGACGGCTATAGGTCTCGCGGCGAGAACGCGCATCGCGCGCTTTCGCCAGGGCGAGACCTAATGAATGCAGTGTACAACCAGGAACATTGAAGTGTTCCGGAGCGGTAGTGTGAGGAAATGGGGTGTATTATATGGTGTGGTTGTGCGACCTCACATCGTGATGCACTTACCAATCCCCTAAGGACCTGTAGGTTTTTGTTTGTCAAATCTTCAACTCAACCCTGGATAGCTGTGGCACTGAGCAACAAGGCTTACACAGAGAAACAAGTGTAAAGCATTTAAACAGCATCAATACAATTGAAAAACAAACCAACAAGACACTAAAGAAATCTGACACCAGTTTATATAAACAGACTGTAAGAAAGAGATGCTCCTGAGGGTTCTGGAGATACAGTATTTATAAGGTATAGTAAATAAAACATTTCACTCAACCAAGAACAAGCATTGGCGAATTCAACAAATTTGACAGAAACATTTTCACTAAAAAGTTGGGCTAGTTGTAATGCTGTCACTTAGAGCCATTTTAGGCGACCAACTCCAGGAGGGAACCAGTCAGGGGGACAAGCCAGGTCCTCAGAACATTTATACATTGCAGTGGCTTCCTATGAGATGCATGTGATGAAGGAAGCTGAAGATGCTTAATGATGCTGTGCGGTTGGTGTGGGTCTTTCTGCAGCTACTCCACGTTCCACGTAGGGGGTGAGGCAGCCACAATCAGAGGGTTGATGTCCCTCAAAGTCTCGGTGCTGTAGAAGTCCAGTTGCCACTGGAGCACCAGTCACCCAGTGTCGCGGTCCCAACCAAATCCTTCCCTGGGTGATAACTCGGTTTTTAGGTGACCAAGCTGTTACCCATACCTTTTCAGGGCTCATCTAACTTGGGTGCAACTTTGAGCATTGGATCCTGGTCTCTGGTGCTGCACAGCAGTGGTCGCAGTGGCTTGAAGATTCTGGGTTGCCAGCTTGCCCCAGCATGCTTCTCAGCTGTTGTGTCCTTGTGCTGTGAGCAGGGGGTCAACCAACTGACCCCTGGAGTCTGTTTGCTTTGGCTGGGCTTTGGAGGTAACTTCTCCTCGAGCACACTATGCACAGTCACTTCTCCTTTGCTAGACACCAGGTTCCACAGGTGAAATCCATGTTGGTTCAGCCTCTTTTTGCCGGTTTCACAGTGCAGCATTGCAGCTCTTCTTTGGTCCTTCTTCCAGTTCAGTCGAGATCTAAGTTCTGGGTGCCAGGGGTGCCCTATTTATGCTCAGAAAATGCCCTCAGGGTAGGATTCAGTTGGTAGTTAATGCGGTACCAGGGTCCCTCCCTCCTGATGACCACTTCCTGGAAAGTGTGGCATCTGGTTAGCCCAAGATGCACCATTCTTCCCTCTCCCAATATGGCAGAATCTCTCTCTCTGTGTTAAGAGCTCCCTAACCCAACCCAGAAGTGTGGCTACCAAGTTTCTGAAAAAATGGTTTGACAACAGGTTTCCCTTCTCCTTTGTGAGTGCCAGCTAGTTTGCCTAAACAATGGGGCTGCCGCTCTCCCAAGTGTTCCTCATTTGCTCTTCAAAGGCGGCTTCAGTTTTGATGCTCGCCTTTTGACCCAACATCTGTATGGCTTCCTACAGGAGGGAGATAACACTTCTCTCCAGTGCAATTCCCTATTGTCTCCATTCCTGGAAGGGTATAAAGTTTTCTTGGGGACAAGCTCCTTCTGTAACCGTTAAGGGAACAGCAGATTGAAGGCAACAAAGAGGTAACCTTGTAAAAGTTGTAAACTGTTACTTGTTACAGTAATTTCAACTTTAGTTTAATAAAACGAGTTGTTTGACACCTTGTAGTATCAACCTTGGTCGCTTAGGCCCACATGCAACCACTCGGTAAATTTGCAAAAAGTGTTAAAAACGCAGCAAATGAATTTTTTAAACATTCATGTTACGGACACACATGTCCTTAGGACATGTGTGTGTGCAACATGATGCGAAAACAACATTTCATGGGTGCAGGGGGGGTTCATTTGAACCCCCCTCACCACCCTTGAAATGCAATCAGGATTTGCGATTTTCAAAGTGCGAATTCGCAATTCCCATTTGGCCCATAGGATCAATGTGAATTGCGAATTCGCACTTTGAAAATCGCATAATATTTGCGATTTGGTAGAAATTGCGATTTCTACCGAATCGCAAATAATTTGCGAAAATATTCATGCATCCCGTTTTGCAAATTCTAAAATGCGAATCGCTATTTTTCGCACTTTAGAACTCGCAAAATCCCGGGATGATGCATGTGGGCCATAATTCCAGAGTTAGCATAGCTGAGGAGTCAGTGTGTAACCCTGTACTCACCAATCGGGTGGCCAAGACGTTTCACAATAAAAACAACAGTTTCATGTTTTTACTGCCAGAACATGTCAATTACATTTTCTGTCCTTGAAATATGCTGTACCCTGTCTTAGGGCTCATTACGCCTGCCATATAGGTGACATAGACATATTGCATGTGGGGATTGACTTTACCTTAGTTTTAAAGGGTAAAGTCGAGCTAGAAGTTTAAGACTCCTCTTCCAGTCTGCAAACGTGACTCTGAGACTTGTTTTACCTGTGTCACACCAACAGGTGGCACAACCAGAGCCACAATCCCTGGGGTGACTCCCTAACTTACATGCCCAGGGCACTCTGGGTACCATACACTAGACACTTTCAGGTAAGTTAGCTCATGCCAATTGGGTATAGCCAATGTAACATACACGGTTCGGGGTCAGGCCATTGAGATCTGCTTAGCAGCCCTCAGTGCACTCTCAGAGTCAAAAAACCAGCACAGCAGCACTTGTCAAGAAACTTGGGGGGGATGACCAAAAAAATATGCATTTCCTAACAGGTAGTGAAACTTAGCCCAAATGTACATGTTAGAGATTTTCAAATACACATTTCATAACTCACCTTCATCTTCAAACAAGACTCACTCAAGCTTTAGGTAAATCTGTACAGATGAGCATTTATTGAACATGACTATTTAAAATATGTAAGTAGCCTACTAGCAACTAGACTGCACTTGCAAAAACAGCTTTTGACATATAGTGAAAATATTCGCAAATCCATAAACCCCAAATGTAGGTTGTGAAGTTTGATTGTGAGTGGGTCCTTGCAATGAGTGGCATGTAAGATGTAATTTTACATTTCGGTCAGCAAACCAGTACGTAATCTCTGCTGTTTACCTGGCTGATAGTAGAGATGATGTATACTTTAACTGGTGACCAAAAATAATGTGAAGGAGGTCTTTATTTAGCCAGCCATGAAGAAAAAAGGGGCAACAAGCAATGGTACAGTTGTGGCCATCTTGAAATTGGGATGCAACATGTGAGACTTTTGAATGTAAGTGCATATGCAAATATACAATAGTTTGTACACAGGGAAGTGCATGAACTAAGCTGAGCTGTTCACATATGAAAAACAGTAAAACCAATTTTGAATAAAAGCACTTATGTTATTTTACTATTCAGATACGAAATGTAGGAATCAAACTTCTATTTCAGGAGCTTGAGGATATGGCACACAGATATTTTGCACCACAGTCTAGGACTGTTTGGCTGCCTGCAAAGAATAATGAGTATAATTTTAAAGCATGATACATGTTTTATTCACTCAGGACAATACTCTGGGGCTTATTACGATAAAGCGTAAACAGGACCAACCGACCTCCGGTCAGTGGTCCCGACCATCTAATTACGATGCAACCGCACATGGTGCAGTCGCATACTCACATTTCCCTACGGGAGCATGTGTTACGGCAGTAAACCAGCCGTAGCACAAGCTCCCATAGGGAAATGGGAGGTTGTGTTCATCCCTGCACTGCATGGCAGGCACCTAAGAGTGCCTGCCACATGGTGCGGGATCAACAAGAGGCCGCAAACAGAAGGGGGCCTTGCTAGGGGCCCCCGAACATACTTTACGACAGGCTTTCCATGTCGGCAAGCCCAGAATGGAAAGCCTGCCGGAAACCGTGCATCTTAATCTGGATGGCGTAAAACGCTGTCCATATGGATCATGGGCCAGTTCCGACTGGCAGATGGGCTCCTTGAGCCCATTGGAAGCCAGCCTGAATGACCATCCGGTTTCCCTTCTGACTGCCTAAATTGTAATTAGATGGTTGGAAGTGAAACTGACAATCTTGGTTGGAAAGCTTCCAATCTTATGTCGGAGGCTTTCAGACTGAGATTGTTCTCAGCCCCAGTGTGTTTTAGTGGTCATTAGGGCTCTTTTGGGTTTAATATGAAAGGCTTTGCGCTATCTTTACACTTTCTTTTTATGGGGTTGTACTTGCTTAGTATTTCAAACCTGGAATCACAGAAGGAGTCGACAAGCAGCAGCAAACAGGGAATGCAGACAGATATGTGGTATCTGGGCCCAAGAAGGAGAGACATGTACAGTGTGAATTGGTGCCTGGGGGGCAGAGTGCTTACGGACATTTTTAGGAGATAAATTAAGTGAGACACTGTAATGGGGCTTCTGTGGAATTAGGAAATGGAAGCAGGAGACAAGTATATAATGTATCTGGATAATTCTCAGAAGGAATTCACTCTGCCTTCTGTGAATAAACACACTTGTTCATAGGATTCACCTGGCAGAGTGGATTGCAGCACAGATGCTTATTGGTCCCATGCCGTGAGTGGCCATTTCAGCCACACTGACGTTTTAGTCACCTGTACAACATTTCTTGGGACTGGTCGTTTTTTAAACATGCTAAGCAGTGTTTTAAGTGGGCAAGGCTTGGTCTCTACTGAGCCCTATTTTGTTCTTGAAAGTGCTGTCTCAGCAAAAAAAATCTTTCATCCAAAAAAAGGAAACAAGCATTTGCAATGCAGTAGGTCTTGCATTTCAAGAGTTTAATCTATTGGCATTGTAAATGACAATGACTTTTTTTCTGTTTTGATAATTAACACATAAATAAAAGGTATTGTTATTTACATCGCTGATAGCTCAAAATCTTGTAAATGCAAGACCTATTTCATTTCAAAGAAGTGGCCACCATTGTCCCGGCTGCTTGGAATGTGAAAGCGTGCATGACACACTGAATGTTGCAGGAAAGCATGTCATGCCTGCAGTAAGATAAACTCATTAAAGAAAATAGTGCTTACAGACTAAATATGGCATCCTGTGTAACAAAAGAAGTGAAAGGACCATCCCTCATGGGTGGTTACAAATGAAGACAAGGCGGTACTAAGGATGGACTAACAAGCCTATTGACGAATCAGATGCCAGCATTTACAAAGGACAATGACTCAAGCCAATGAAAAATATGGATGGAGAGTGTGTGGCGCTTCAAGTATATACTCAAATACATTTGGGACAATAAATCCCATTAGTGGTGCAAACACCTTTATTAGGTTTGCCCCAAACTTGGGTGCCACCTGCATGCAACCTTGGACCAGGCCAATAAATGCACGAGATGCGTTCCCCAAGCCAGGGTGTTCAACCCACAGTTGTGTACAAATTGCGCACCATCTTGTTACTGCATTATTACTGCACTGCGGAGAAGTAGTGATGAGAGAGTGTAGAATCTGCATAAGCAATTTGCACAGGACGCTTGATCTGCACTGCATGCTTTGACTCCCCAGTGTATTTCTTTAATGTCACGCCTGACGACGGCTCGAGATCTACACTGCACGTTCAGACCGGCCTTCTAATCATCTCAATAGAGTCCAGTGCGCAGATCAGCCACTTTACCATTTACGTATTTATTGGAGGCGGAACAGTAGAGTAAGCCACAATTTCCAGAAAAGTACAATTAGGTGACGTAGATTTAGCCAAGAAAATTGACACCCCTCAATTTTCAGTTGCAATGTACACACAAACTTCGAGTGTGCAGAAAGACACTAGAGGCAGAGTGGGAGTTTACACTAGCCACCTTCTGTTTATCCATAGGTGGAACCTCAATGCAAGGAACACAAAGCCAATGAACCAACAATGGCCGGGGTAGACACAAGGCCAGCAGGTAAGTTCATCAAACCATCACTTTGAAGAGCTGAAGGAATGCTTTGTGACCGAAATGCAGTCGCAAAACCTTTGCATTTTACTACCTACTTCAAGTATGTAAATGTATGCAAAAACATTTTGAAGAGCAGGCAGTGGTCCCACGGACCATTGCCTACTCTTAAAAAATAAAAATAAAACTTTTCATTTTTTTTCTAAATGCAACCCACTTTCCTTTAAGGAAAACGGGCTGCATTTAAAAAAGATTGCTTTATTTGCATGGTGAACAGTCAAAATATCGAATTTGAAATATCGATATGCCAAAATATCGAGTTTAAAATATCGAGTGGACAGAATATCGACTGTCAAAAATATAGTGGTGCAGAATATCCAAATGCAGGTAAGAAATATCGTTTGTCATAAAATCTAAGTTAGTAATATCGACAGTCATAATATAGTTGTTAAAAATATCGAATTTTATTTTAGTTTCAAAAGTGTTTTTATTGAAAATTTTAACAGGCATATAGTGAGACATCTCTGCGAGAAAAGTAAGCTTAGAGCATACAGTGCGGGCGGGACAGACAAGCATGTCTTCCCTTGTGCATCAGAATAAGCAATGAAGATATGCCCAACAAGTGATTTGACATCATGCGTGGAAGGGCAAAAGAGTGACAGGAGAAAAACAACACGAACCAAAAACCCCCTCCCCCTCCCCACGAAATCCCCCCTCCTTCCACCCCGACCAGTGTGCCCATGAAAGTCAGTGTCATCAACATTATGTCGCAGAAGTGCGACGAGACCAAGAGTAAAGTCACCGGGAGTCATCGGTGGCGTTAGTGAGACGCAAAACCCTAAGGTATTTGGGGCAAGTAATTTCATTGAACTCCTTGGACAGGAGGGTCAGCAATGGAAGCCATGTTTTGCGAAAGGCGTCTGCGGAGTTGGTGAGAGTGGCGTGGATGCGCTCCATCCCAAGGGTGAACCACAGTTTGTGGAGCCATCCCGTATGTGTAGGTTTAGTTGTAGTGCCCCACAGCGACAAGATATGTTGTGTGGCTGCCTGCATAGCAATGCCCATCTGTCGACCTCGCAATGACTTGAGGGGGAACATTAAGGCATTGGGTAGGCCCAACACGGTGTATGCAGGGAATCTCGGGACTTCAGTTTCGAAAGTGGAGTCTACCTCGTCCAGGACTTGTTTCAAAAAGTCTCCCAGCTCCGGGCAGTCCCAGAGGATGTGAGTTAGGGTACCCCGTTCCCCGCACCCCCTTCAGCAAAGGTTGCTGCGCTTCGGGTTCCCCTGGTGTAGCCGGACTGGAGTAAGGTGCCAATATATGGCGAGTTTGACTGCCGTTTCCCTTGCTTTGGTGTTTCGTGTGGTGTGTGAGGCTCTGTAGTAAATGTATCCCCATTCTTTGGATGACAAAGTCCTCCCCAGTTCAGCCTCCCAACGTCTTTGACCGGGTGATTTGGCCTGAGAGGGTGAAGGTGCAAGCATTTTATAGAGTTCGGAGATGAGGCGTTTGTCCGTGGTTTTAGTAAGCAGCCACTTCTCGAAGTCCGTCATGGGGCGGCCTACTAGGGTGACGACATTTGGGTCAGTGAGCCAGTGTCGGAGTTGAAGGTATTGGAAGAGATGGGGACGTTCTATCCCGTATCCTTGTTTAATGTCCTCGAAGGGAAGAAATCCGTTCAGGTCAAAAAGGTCACCCGCAGCTCGGCATGCCGAGCTCCGCCACTGAGAAAATGCGCCCGGGCCCTCACCTGGGGGGAAGTCAGGGTTGTCCAGTAGGGGAGTGAAAGGGGAAGGGAAAGTAGTCAGCCCATGTTTAAGTGCTACCCGATTCCACACCTGTTGGGTCGTGCGAGTGATGGGGGACCGTGACATGTATCTAGGCCTGTGGCGTTTAGCCAGAAATGGAACCCGCCACAGCGGCGATTGCGCCATAGCTCTATCTTGGAAGAGCCATCTCTTCTCCGATTCGGGTCTGTACCACTCCACTAGGTACCTGAGTTGGGATGCCTGGAAATACCGCGCTAAGTCCGGTACTCCGAGGCCACCCTCGTCCATGCTCCTGTACGCTAGCAATTTGTGAAGGCGGGCTCTCTTCCCCTCCCAAATAAAGCCAGACAGTAAGTCTTGCAGGGTTTTCAATGTACCTTTTGGGGGCATAATCGGGATTGTTTGAAACAAATATAAAATCCGCGGCAGGACTGACATTTTTACCGCCGCCACCCTCCCCAGCAGAGAAAGAGGTTGTTTGGACCACCTCGTCAGGTCTGATCGTATCTGGGTGTTGAGAGCGGCGTAATTAGTGGAGACCGTGAGGTCCGTTGAGGGAGTCAGGGTAATACCTAGGTATGGTATCCGGTCGGCCAACTGTAGGCCGCAGTAGTGTCCCAATGCCGGAGCCAGCGGGCGCGCATTTTTGCCTAGAGGTAAAATGAGGGATTTTGCGATATTAATGCGGAAGCCTGAGACAGCCCCAAATGAGTCAAGTTCCTCCATGAAGGCAGGTATAGAAGTATCAGGGCTATTTAGAGTGGCTATGACGTCATCCGCATATAAACTGATAGGGTGAGGTTCGTGCCCGAAGTCGATGCCCTCTATTCTTGGGTTATCCCGGACTTTCTGTGCTAGCGGCTCAATATACATCGCGAATAGGAGGGGGGAAAGGGGGCACCCTTGCCTGGTGCCTCGCTGGATCTCGAACGGGAGCGAGTGCAGGCTCCCCAGACGAACCGTGGCTTGTGGGTGATGGTAGCAGGCCGCTATGCGCGAGCGAAAACGGTCACTGAGACCGAACCGGCGGAGTACGTGTTGTAAGTAATTCCAGTTCACGCGATCGAACGCTTTCTCCGCGTCGATGGCGAGAAGCGCAGAGTCCGAAGCTCGAAAATGTGTCTTATCAATAAGGTGGAGCACCCGTTTAGTGTTGTCGCTACATTGGCGGCCAGGAACGAAGCCAGATTGATCTGGTTCTAAAAGACCAGGTAGGCACGGGCCAAGGCGGGCTGCAAGGATACCTGTAAAAAGTTTTAGGTCTAAGTTTAGCAATGAGATGGGGCGGAACGCGGAGCAGTGCGTGGGCTTTTTCCCCGGTTTAGGAAGTACCACCACTTCAGCGGCTAGCATGTCCGGAGGTATGGCTGCCACCCCCTCAAAGAAGTTGAAGAGGCGAGCAAGCACCGGGGCCAAACGCCGATTGAAGAGCTTATAGAAGCCCGCTGAGAAGCCATCCGGCCCCGGGGATTTGAGTGGGCGCGATCGAGATATGGCAGCTAGGACTTCTTCTTGGCTTATGGGGGTGTCGAGAGCTTCCGCAGTAGACTCAGGGAGTGCGGTGATGGCCGCAGTGTTTAGGTATGCCTCAATATCCCTGGATGAGGCTTCCTCCTCCCCGTATAGGGAAGCGTAGTAGGAACAAAATGCCTCGGCCACCTGGGCGTCGTCCGTGAGCGCTTCACCATTGGCACCAACCAAAGTAGTGATTTTGGCCCGTTGGGTCTTGGCTTTTAGAGCGCTAGCCAGAAGACGACCCGTTTTGTTCCCTCCGACATAGTAAGTATGTCGTAGGCGGAGAGCTGCAAATTCCGCCCTATCTGTATCCAGACTGGCGAGTTGGGCCCGAGCCGCTTTTAGCTGTTTCCACACGCGAGGGGCGCATGTGCGGCTGTGCACTCGTTCCAGCTCTGCCACCTGCGCCGTAAGGTCCTCTGTTTTGCTTTTGCGGTCTTTAGCTTCCGCAGCAGCAATAGCTATGAGTTCGCCCCGCACGACCGATTTCAGAGCCCCCCAAAGAGCCGTCGCTGAGATGCCCGGTGTATCGTTGGTAGACAGGTAAGAATCAATGCAATCCCCAATACGTTTAGTGACAGCAGGGCGTTGTAGCAAGGTTTCACGGAGGCGCCACGGGCCCCGGGGGCGGCGGGGTGCGCGGAGAGCGAGGGAGAGTTCCACCGCGTCATGGTCAGAGAGGGCTGCAGGTATAATGGTAATGTCCTCAAGGATTTTAAGGAGGTCTGAGGAACCCAGGAAATGGTCAAGCCTGGCGTAGGTATGGTGCACATGCGAGTAGAATGTGAATTGTGAGGCAGTCGGGTGTCGCACCCTCCAGAGGTCCACCAGGCCCCTATCCGACAGCCATTTATGTCCAGCAGAGGACAAGGCCCCAGTATCTCCGTAGCGGTGTCCAGACCGATCGGCATGTGTGTCCATGACGACGTTAATGTCCCCGCCCAGGAGTAGGGGTGTATGTGGGGTTTGGAGGGCTTCTGAAATGGCGCCTTTTAAGAAAGTTTCTTGACATGTGTTTGGGGCATACAGGGAGCCAATTGTGAGTGTTGTGTCACCTATAGTGAGAGTGTGTGCCAAGAGACGGCCTTTGATTTCCCCCACCTTGTTACCCACCCTCCCCCTAAAAGATCTAGAGATCAGGATCGCAACCCCGGCGTTTTTTGTTGGAAGGGAGGAAAAGAGTTGCTGTGGGAAGGCTCGCGAGCGCATTCTGTGCCAGTCCTTCTGGAGGAGATGCGTCTCCTGTAGCAAGCAGATGTCAGCTTTAGAGTTTTCTAAGTAGGAGAGAACAGCTCTCCTCTTGATCGGGTTGTTAAGCCCCTTCACATCAAGCGTTATAATCTTAAGGGTATCGTCTGTCATCGCGTAGGGGGTGTGCGGTGCAGCGCAGAGTGGGCTATGGGCGCGCCAAGGAAGCACGTGGTGGTCCTTGGCGAGTAGTGTATGGTTCGGACTCTAGTTCTATCTGGGTGTGAACCTCGTGCGTGGGTGAGTACCCCAAGTCGACAGTTGCACCCCGGTGAAGAATCTCTTCGCGCGAGGACAGAATTAGCGTGGCACACTGGTCCCCACCCTGGAACCCTCCCTAACCCAACAACCCCCCCCAAAACAGCCCACAGCCACCAAAGTATGCAAGGTAGTACATATAGATAAGGACATTAGTGGGCCGCAGCATAATAACAGAACCCCCAAACCCGCTTCCCCCAATCCAGTTCCAACAACCCTGAAACCTGTAGTCCCAATCCTGTCAAGGCACACAGGATCGTGGTAAAGAACAATGAAGGGGTCATCTCCGATGGCGGCTCCTCCGGACCCCCCACCCGACCCACCCGCCGGTAAAGCTGAGCAGTTGCGGTACACAGTCTCCCTAGCGCAAAAGCCATTATCACTCTGGGGAAGAAGTCTCTTTGACCACCTCTGCCACCGCAGTCTCACGCTCCCGGGAAATGACAGAGGCATCTGGTTTGAGGCGCTGAAAAGGGGACCGTTTGCGGTGTACAGTCTGCCAACCCCCCCTGGAAGAGCCCTGCGAGCTTCTGAATACCGGCTCAGTGTCAACTTGGTCTAGACCCAGGAGATCACATGTGTCTTTAAGAGACCGTAGCTGTTGTAGTCGTCCGTTCCACTTGAATATGATCCGGAAGGGATGCCCCCAGGAATATGAAACTTCCTTTTCCCGCAAGAAGTCCGTGACTGGCTTGAATTCCTTCCGTTTCTGGAGAGTAGTTGCAGAAAGATCTTGGTAGAGGGCAATGGAGTGGCCCCGAAACTGAATGGGCTGAGCTCTCCGGGCCTCCCGGAGGATCCGTTCCTTTAGCGGGAAATCCGGAAGGAAAGCCAGTATGTCCGGCGGCGGGGCTGGGGCTCTACGGGGCAGTCCCACTCGGTGTGCCCTGTCGATGCGGATGTGGAAGTCATCTGCTTCACCCAGAATGCTCCTGAAGAGGGTTTGCAGGTACGCGGTGACATCAGCCCCCTCGTCCTTCTGAGGGACCCCCCGGACCCGTATGTTGTTCCGGCGGGAGCGGTTTTCCAGGTCCTCCATATGGGCCTGGAGGTCTAGGTGCTGGTCAGTGAGCCGCAGGACCTCTTGCTGGAGTAGTTCGATTTCGGCGCTCCTGGCTTGATCAGCTTCCTCGACTGCGACCACTCGCTCACCGAGGTCCTCCACATCTCGCCGGAGTTCCCTGACTTCTCCCGCCACCTCCTGCTTCAGAGATCTGAAATCTTCCCTGAGCGAATTGAAGAGCCTCTCTAGGAAGGATTTGGTGATGGGCACTTGGTCATCCGGGGTCACAGGCGATGCCTTCCCGGTCCCAGGGGACGGCGGGTCTTTGCCAGGTCTGGGCTGCGATTTAGCCAACAGTTCAGGGAGGGTTTGCGATCCCTTCTTGCCTCTTTGTCCCGCCATGGTGCGTAAGGGCGTTGGGCCTTGATAGGCAGTAGGGCAGTGGAGCGTGTGCCCTAAGGGGGACCAGTGAGGAGGCGGACAGGGAGCAGAGGGTATGGCAGTGTCCAGGCGGCTATGTATGCCGGTGCACGGGCAGGGACCAATGTCTCCAGGTGACTACACGCCCAGTGGGGGGGCGAGGAATCGGCCTCCGCTCGGCCGGCGACAGACTGCGGTGAGTGGAGTGCGGCCTCACCCCCCGGGGAGGCGTTCCAGAGGTGACAGTTAGTGTCCTGCCGTAGGGGCCCACAGGGATGTCTGATCGCCGGGGGCTCGACTGCGCCCCCGAGCTCTCCCACTCCCTTTTCAACTCTCCTCAACTGTGGTAGGCCGGCGTGCTCAGGGTCTCCTTTCGCCAGGCCGGGTCAACTGTGGTGCCCTGGGTTGCTGGGGGCTATCAGGAGATCCAGGGGGGAGGGCCCGATGAACAACCGTGCAAGTGGGGACTGCGCAGTGATGAATGGGGAGGCAGACGTGAGAGCGCCTTGGCAGTTACCCGGCTGGCGTAAGGGCAAAGTCTGGTGCTAGGACTCAATCCCCCTTCGACTAGGGGGCAAAGAGAAGGCGCCCGCCTAGGACTGCAGGCACCCAGGTCCGTGTGGAACCCAGGGGCAAGGAGTTCCACTGCGCCCCGATGCTAGGGGGGCTCTCCCTGAGGTAGGTCCAGAATAGGCAGTAGGAGCACACACAGTTATCCCCGCACCGTGGGGCTCGATCGGGCCCCCCGAGTTCTCCCCGCTCCCCCACTTGCTCTCCTCACCTGTGGAGTCTGGCGTGTCTGGGAGTCACCGTCTACCAGGCCGGCCCGGCGTCAGGAGAGTGGCCCAGTGATGCTGGAGGGCCACGGGGTCAGGTCTGGGCCGCCGAAGACCACCAGTAGACGCGGGGGTCGGTGCTGGAGCACTCTGCATGCAGGTCTTTTCCGGCAGGTCGGGCCGGTCCCCCAGAAGCGAGCCCGGGCTGGACGAGTGGTAGGCCCAAGCCGGGGCCTCGAGTTCTCCACTGCCGGTCCGGCTTCGACGGCAACCACCAAGTCCCCCGGGCGGCGACCGCCACTCCCCCCAGAGGCTTTGGCGGCAGGGGGGGGGCTCGCAGCACCCCCCGGAGTGCGGGAAGGGGTCCGACACACCACTGATTGCGCCGGATGGGCGCTGGAGAGGGCGCCGATGGTCCGCGCCTAGGCCCGAGGCCGGGGCCTCGCGTAGCAGTGCCGCCGGTCCAGAGTGTCCCGGTCCCGGGTGGAGCGCCGGAGAGGCTGGCGGAGTCTGGGACCTCCCGTGGGAGTGTCGGCAGGTGCGGTAGGCAGCAGGTCACTTGTCGGTGCGCTGAGACCCCCGCTCGGGGGGTGAGCCGCAGTCCGCCCGGAGGCGCCAAGGGGACCCTCACTTGCTGGCGCGGCCGCCGCTGCTGGGCGCCAAATGAAGTCCTCGGCGATTCCGCCCCTGCCGCAGTCGGGAATCGCAAACCCGCGGCGGGGGCTCAACAGCGGTCAATTTCTCCTCGCCCCCAAGTATAGGTAGGGGGGAGACTGTACGGGCGGAACGGCGGGATCGGGCAGGGAGCTCCGGAGACCTGCGTCCGATCACGCCGCCATCTTAGACACGCCCCCCTCGAATTTTATTTTAGTGTTTTAAGTGTTAGTATATGTGTTAAAAGTATGCATTATTTTTGTAATGTATGTTTGAATTTTTTTAAGTAATGCATTTTAGGTTAATTAATTTTTATGTAATTAAATTCTGTAGTGGGGTGTAGGTTTATAGGGGAATAGAGTGAGAAGTAATTTTATTATAATATATTTTTTAAGATTATTTAGAAATGATTAATTATATGTTAATTACTTTTTGCGTAATTGAATTCTGTAGCGGGTTGTTGGTTCATAGGGGAATAGGGCGGCAAGAAATGTAATTGTAATTAATTAATTAATTATTTTAGTAATTAATAATTTAGTATTTAATAATTTATATTGTTAATGACTAATTTAATATTAATTAATTATGAATTTATTAATAAATAAGAATGAATTATGTTAATTGTGTTTTTCAATAATTAGTATGTAATTAGATATGAATTATTCATAAGTAATTTGTAAATATGTTAATTGTGTACTTTTTTTAGGAGTGGGTTGAGGGTTGATAGGGTAGTAGGGTAGGAAGTAATTTAGTTTTAATGTAATTTTTATTACTTTTTTATATTATATTTATTAAAAGTAATTTTATTGTGTGAATTAATTTAGATTTGATGGTTATTCATTTTATTATTAAATGTTTTAGTTAATTAATTAATTGTTAATTAATTATGTTAATGTATTAATATTTTACAATATTGTAGGTGAGGTTTATAGGGTAAGTGGTGGGAGGTAAATTAATTTTGAAAAAAAAAGGACTTGTTGATTAATGTTAATTATATTGCAGGAGTGGGTATACTTAATTATTCCCCTACGCTATCCATCACTTTCCCTACTGTTACATTTGGTGAAGTGGGAATACTAAATTATTCCCTCCCGCTATCCAACACTTTCCCTACTGTTGCACTCGCTGGAGTGGGAATAGTAATTTTTACCCACCCGCTATCCAACACTTTCCCTACTGTTGCACTTGCTGGAGTGGGAATGGTAATTTTTACCCCCCCCACTATCCAACACTTTCCCTACTGTTGCACTTGCTGGAGTGGGAATAGTAATTTTTACCCTCCTGCTTTCCAACACTTTCCCCACTGTTGCATTTGCAGGAGTGGGAATAGTAATTTTTACCCACCCGCTATCCAACACTTTCCCTACTGTTGCACTAGCTGAAGTGGGAATAGTAATTTTTTACCCACCCGCTATCCAACACTTTCCCTATTGTTCCACTCGCTGAAGTGGGAATAGTAATTTTTACCCACCCTCTATCCAGCACTTTCCCTACTGTTCCACTCGCTGGAGTGGGAATAGTAATTTTTATCCACCCGCTATCCAACACTTTCCGTACTGTACCACTTGTTGGAGTGGAAATAGTAATTCTATCCTTTATGCTATGCAACATATTTAGTATTGTTATATTTAATGTAGTGCAAAATATTATTTTTATAAAAAATATTTCTTTTAATGTTTTAACCTTATCATATATATATATATTTTTTTAATATAATTATTATAGATTTACTTATATATACATAACTATATTTTAAATAATGTTTTTTACATTTTATAATATTCTTTATTTTTCAATAATATTAAGTGAAAATATATAATACAAAATAAAAGTGCATGTTTAATTTTGTTTACATTACATTTATTATTTATTAATTTTAACGTTTTTAAATTATTTGTAAGTATGTTTTACGTAATTATATTTATTATTTAATTAATTTTACATTACTTTTAAGACATTTTAAAAAGTCGATATTTTAGCTAACTATATTATTTACAACGATATTTAGGGTTATTTCATGCTCTCTAACACCCTTCCCTACTGCTTTCCCTCTTTCATTCTTTGTCTACTTCCTCTGCTTCTATCCTCTCTCCCCATAATCTCTCCTAGCCCCTGTCCCTTGTGGCCTTTAACTAAGCACTCCTCCCCTTGTTGGGGAAAGATCCAATTTCTTATACTCTGGAGTCTCAGTGATTCCTCTGAAAGAGTCCACTGTGCAAAGGGAGCCACTCACAGTTGAGGTATGGTATGGCGCCCCTTGCCAAAGCACTCCCTCTCCCCTTTTTGGGGTAGGATCCAGTAGGTAGGCCTTGGAGTCTCAGAGACCCCTCTGAGAGAGTCCACTGCGTTAAAGGGAGCCTCTCGCAACGGAGTTGGTGGAATGATACCACTTCCCCGGGAATCACAGCTAACTGGACTTTGGATGTAACTATTACTCGTCTACCGGTTTGTGCCACTGTCACCCTTCCCCTCTACTTTCATGCTATGTCTCTCACCCTCCACCTCCTCTTTCCCGCCTGCATTCGCTGTCTACTCTCCTGCTCCTACCCCCCTCTCCCTTGAATCTCTCCCCTTGCCTGCTTTTTCCCTTACACATATTTCCTTATTGTTTGTCTTGACCTAACATGTAACTATATAGCTATGCTCCAACAACTGTGTAACCTTTGTAACGATGTAAAATACTCATGTAAAGCGCACTGATACCTCCGGGTCCAGCCAGCGCTATATAAAACCTTTCAAATACATTTTTTAAAAAAATACCTGTTTGTAGATAGGAATTCGATATTCTGTCACTTGATATTTTCTCATCGATATTCTGGCAGCTTGATATTATGCTCCTCGATATACTATCAGTGATCCCTTTGCATATATGGAGGCCTCCTGACCCCAGCCGGCCACCATCCCCATAATTTTAGAGATTCCTAGGGGGTCTCAAATTGCAACCTACCTCATTAATATAGTGAGGTAGGTCGATTTGCGCCCCCCTACGAATCGCTACATCAAACTCTTGGGGGTCCATTAGGATGACAGACGGACACCGTCCGCCATAAGGGCGGAGGTCCCGTGCGCCGAATTAGGATGCAACTGCCACAGTGGCGGGTGCATCCTGCATTTTTAACAGTGCTGCAAGCGAAGGGACTGCTGAAAGCACCGCTCGCTGCATTGCTAAAAATGCATGTTGTGCGTTTCAAAGCACAACATGACAGGCACCGCGCGGTGCCTGCCATGTTGTGCCCCCATAGGTACCCCCCATGTGCACCTCCCCCTTCACCCTGGGGGCATGCCGCCACCGAAAGGCATTCCCCAAAGCCCATCCTAATATGGCTGGCCCCCCCTTCACCCTGGGGGCATGCCGCCACGGAAAGGCATTCCCCAAAGCCCATCCTAATATGGCTGTCGGTGTCTGATAGACTCCGCCACCATATTAGACCTTTTCCGCCACTGTCGCAAGGCCACCGCAGCAGAAAAGCAGCGGACGGTCTTACCGTCCGCCGTGGACCCCCCAGCCATCCTAATGTGGCGGGGTCATATCAGGGAGGATGGCGGACTGATTGCCCCCGCCGGGCCAGCGGTGGCTACCGCCAGCCCGGCAGGGGCAATCCGTCCGCCATCCTAATCGGCCCCTTGGTGTTTCAAACATTTGTAACAGCGAATACCTAATTGCAATTCACTGAAAATTGCCATTACAAATGTTGATACATGTGGCCCTTATTTCTTAAAATATTTGCAATAAAGTCAATGATTGAAAATCTTGTGACATTTACTGTTTTCCATATTAATTAGGTAGGCTGCAATTTGTGATTCCCTGTCATTGACTCTGCTCAGAGATGGAGGTCAATTGTGTGTCTTTTGCTTTCTCGCCCTAAGTGCGCCGGGTATGCCAAGATGTGGGTGCCGGGCTCACTGTGCCACTGGATTCAAGCTATCCTGGCTGATATGGGGTGAAACCCCCAAACCGGTCCTAGGATGCTTGCTTCCGGTCCAGCGAGGACCTGGCTTGGCAGTTCGGTCTGGAGTGTTCCCATGAGGCACAGGGTCAAGACTGATTTGCATATGGCTGGGTCTAAACTGGGGTGGCACGGTGAGCAAAAGAATGATGGCTTTAACCCACGTCTTTTGATTCGGGGTGAAAGTTGTTCTGCATTCCGTCCATTAATTTTGTGTCTTTTGCAGAGATGGAGATCTGCAGGGTCAGCAGACCTCGTCTGTGCCAGACCTCCATCTCCTTCATCTAAATTCCTAAACATTTTTTTTGTCATAAAAGCAGTCCGTGTCCATTAGAGGAACTGTTTGGGAACATATCAAGGGGAGCAGCAGTGGACCTCTGGGGCTGTCCTGAATCATTCCCAATGGGGAAGTTGTCCAGTGGGAAAGTTTCTTCTTTGCTTCCATATTAGCTAGTCAGTAAATTTTATGGTTAGAAAGGGGTCTGAATATATAGTGTGTACTAACCATCTCCAGCTAATGATAGTAAGACAGAGGTCATTCTTTTTGGTAAGGCACACAGATTTTGGTTGAATGACTGGTGGCCTCAGGACTTGGGCCCCTGTCCATCTCCCAACCCTGTGGTGCGGAACCTCGGAGTGATGATTGATAATCAGTTGTCAATGAAATGCCATATAAATCATATAATCAATACCTGTTATGGAATAATGCGTAATCTATGCAAACATTTTCAATGGATCCCATTTGAATTAAGGAAACCACTTGTCCAGGGACTAATCATAAGTCGTATCGATTATCGAATGCCCTGTTCGCCTCCATTAACGAGAAGCTCTACTCTAGGCTTCAAGTCTTGCAAAATACTGCTGCCAGACTCGTACTAAATCTCCCAGCGAGGTCTCCATCAGCGCCCAGTCTGAAGACGCTTCACTGGCTTCCCATTCGAAAGTGAATCTGCTTCAAGGTCCTCTGTCTGGTTCACAAAAACTTGTACGGAAATGAGCCAAGTTACTTTGCAAAAAAACTCTTATGTCAAGTACCAAATGTCTCCTTACCCCTCGTAGAATCCGCACCATCAGGAATGGCGGTAGATCTTTCCTTGCACCTGCTTTTTGGAATAAACTTCCATCACAGCTCCTCTCCATCACCGACCACAAGCTATTGTTGTTATTGTTATCTGGGTTTTGTATAGCGCCAAATCACCGTCAGGTCTCTAGGCGCTTGTGACAGATACAGCAACAAGAGTTTGGTAGGTAAGCAAGGAATTCAGATTATAGCAACCTAACTCAAAGAGAGCCGAAGGCGTCTCTAAATAAAAGTGTTTTCAAAGACTTCCTAAAAAGAAGAAGGTTAGTTTCTTTACGAAGGGGCTCCGGTAGTTTATTCCACATTTGTGGGACTTGGATTGAAAAGGATCTCCCGCCTTTGGTTGCCATTTTGAAGCGCGGACATGACAGCAGTTGGGAGTTGGAAGATCTTAATGCTCGCTTGGGATTGTGGACCTCAAGCCTTTCTTTTATATAGGCAGGCGCATGCCCATAGATAGCCTTATGGGCAATGCACAGGCTTTTAAATTCCACCCTTTGCTTTATAGGGAGCCAATGTAGCCTGTGCAATAATGGGGAAGCGTGGGTCTGTCTGGGTAGTCAAAAAAGTAACCGTGCTGCATCATTCAGAATGACCTGCAGGCGGCTAATCAGATTTTTTGGCAGACCTAGATACAGTGCATTCCTATAGTCGATCCTAGAGACTATTGTTGCCGAGACAATGGTTCGGAGCATGTTTAGGGAAAGTAGGGGGACTAGCTTGCCCAACTGCCTAATCAAGTTGGTACAAGTTCCGACGACGGAGGATACTTGGCTAGTCATTGAGAGCTCCTGGTCGATCTTAATACCAAGGCTCTTTACGTTAGAGCATGGTTTTGGGGTAGGTCCAAGCTCTTGGGGCCAAAACAAGTCATTCCAAGGTGAGGAGGCAGTTGAAACTACCAGGACCTCTGTTTTATCTGGATAAATTTTTAGCAAATTTGACGCCATCCAGCTCACAGTGAACCTTAATATATTCTGGGCCTGGGACTGAGCCGATATTGTGTTATCGATACTCAGCAACAGCTGAGTGTCATCGGCATAGTTAAAAATTTTACAGCCCATGTTTGCCAGGGAGTCTATCAGTGGCTGCAGGTAGAGATTGAACAAAAGTGGTGAGAGTGCGGACCCTTGCGGGACTCCACACTCCAGAACACCTGCCTCAGAGACACA
The DNA here is from genome assembly GCF_964263255.1 of Lissotriton vulgaris. Classification (NCBI taxonomy): domain Eukaryota; kingdom Metazoa; phylum Chordata; class Amphibia; order Caudata; family Salamandridae; genus Lissotriton; species Lissotriton vulgaris. The sequence continues at coordinate 1,386,156,586 of NC_141696.1, read as the reverse complement.
ATCTGCTAGTTGGATCCTCTGAGTTCTCCCTGACAAAAAGGATTTTAGCCATTGGAAAGCCAGATCTTTTATCCCGAACGCGGCCAGCCTGTCCAGGAGCAAGGCATGGCTGACAGTATCAAACGCCGCTGAAAGATCTAAAAGTATCAGGGCGCTTGGTTTTTTACTGTCAGCCATGCATCTAAGCTCATCCAGCACCGAGAGCATTACTAACTCGGTGCTATGATGGGCACGAAACCCCGCTTGATGCTCCTGGAGTAGATGATGTGACTCCAGGAAAGACGACATTGATTTTAACACATGCTGTTCCAAGATCTTGAACAGAAAAGGCAGCTGGGATATTGGCCTGTAGTTTTTCAAACAGGCCGGATCAGCCCCTGTTTTTTTTATCAAAGGTTTGACGCGTGCCTCTATAAAACGAGCTGGTAATAGGCCTGTATCTAGTGAGTTGTTTAAGAGGCCTATGATATGGTCCTCCAGAACAGGGAGCGGCAACCGAAAAATTCCGGGGGGACAAGGGTCTGCAGGGGAGCTTGACTTGGTTGAGTTGACGAACTGTCTAAGAGTTGTAGAATCTATACTTGGAAATCTGGTAATGGTAGAATTCGGGGGAGCTTGGGGGGCCTGCAAAGTAGTAGACGTATTGAAAGTATCCTTTTTAATGTCTGACAGAATGGTTGCCACTTTCTCAAGGAAGTAACATTGAAAGGTGTTACAGTCTATCGCTATATCTACCCTTTCATCCTTCTTACTTAGTTCTTTTAGAATTTTGAAAGTTTCTTTCTGCACATTTACTGCATTGTTTATGCGAGTTTCATAGTAATCCCCTTTAGCTGATACAATAAGTTTTTTGTATACCTTCAGAGATGTTTTTATAATGATCGCGATCTGTACCATCTTTAGTCTTCCTCCAGCATCTCTCATTTAATTCCGCAGGGAATTAAAAACCTGACTCTTTGAACATCTATAACGATCTTGTATTTGACCTTCAGCCTCAGTGGAATTTGTACACTAGCGTCATGAGACCTCCGGTTGATATGTGCGCTCAATAAATCCCTCTGACTTGACTTGACTTATGAAGCTGCTTTTCACAGCAGCCACTGGCTGCAAGCGAAGGGACTTCACGGCTCAACTGTAATAACCTATTATAGTTGAGTTGTGATGTAATTTTCTTTTTCGAGGTGTGTAATGTTGTCACAAGTGAACTGTAAAATATAAATTAGGTACAGGCTTTTAGATAGAAGGTGAAGGCTTTCCTTTATTATGTTTTGGTTTTATAGCATCAAAGAGTATAAAACATAAACGATATATAAAACATCAGTACAGCAACTATGAGCACACACAACAAGACAGCAGAAAACCTAGTCACACAGAGAAAGATTTTACTACATCCACTGAAATGTAATATTATACTTACACATAATATTCCTTTTAAGTTTTAAAGAAACAGTATTCAGATCAGCACTCATTGGAAGCTTTCCGCTGCATCGAGCATTGTTAATGCTGGTCTTTGCAACCCATTAAACTGCTGATCAGTCTAGATGTAAGAGTTTCGCAGCTTCATGGAAAACTACTTTGGTAAATTATCAGAAGAGATAGTAAAAGAAAAACTAACATATTATGTCATACTGATGCAAGGTTGGTCAAGGAGGATTAGGGAGAAGGGGCACTGGCGAGATTAGAAGCCAAGCATTTTTTTCAGAGGTGTCCAACGTAAGTCCAGGATGTCAAAGCACAAGGTTTGCATGATTACTAATATGTAAATTAGTTCTTTGTAGATTAATTGTATGTACATGTATTGTGTCTAAATATATCTGAACATACGACACAAATGCAGTACATGTGGACCTATATTGGGCAATCTAGCATACCACAGGTAGGATTGGCTGTACAAAGGACCAATGCCTACTCTTAAAAAATGAAACTTAAATGTTTCCTTTTTTGTCTTTTTAAACAAAGTCTGCGTTAAAAAAATTGCTTTATTTAAAAACAATCCCAGACATGGTGGTCTGCTGGCATGAGCAGGCCAACATCCCTGTGATGGCAGCGAATCGTAGTGAGTCACAAATTGCGACCTAACTCATTAATATTCATGAGGTAGGTTTATTTGCGAGCCACTAAAAATTGCTATTTTAGGAATAGGGTTTACATAACCCCTTTGTAATATAGTGATAGTGATTACCAAACAGCGATTTGCAAAAAATTCTATTACTATTCTTTGCAAATCTAGCCCATGGTGTCTATCCTTCTGTTTTTAGGTAGTAACTGTTTGAAAATGATTCATATAAGAAACAGCTGACTAGGTACATTTACCACTCTTTGACAGCCTTTTCACTAACAAGTTGACCATAAGGCTCTTTGGCATCCCGGGGTAAAAGTGCTAAATACACAGGGGTCTCGGCTCCCTGGTCTGGAGTTTTAGGCTGACTGGATCCTCCCATGTCGGTCTGCACAAATCCAGGACAGCAGGCGTTGAGGAGAATCCCATCCCCTTTCCTCGCTTTCTGCAGCTCTCTTGCTTGGATTCGGGACAACACCGTAACTCCAATTTTTGATACACCGTATGCTGTGTTGGGCCAACCCTCCTCTTTGTGGATTCCCTTTTTAGTATCTTCGACAAATTTTTGCATGAGTTTATCCAACTCCTCTTCGGTGATAGTAGTGCTGCGGAAGGTCTCCTGCAGAGATGGACTACAGCCGGCCAGGGCCATGCAGCTGACTATGCTGGACACATTTACGACCCTCCCTGGAAGAAGAAAAGCAGTGGTCAGCCATGACAGGTGCTGCTTTTAACAAAAGTACATACACAACAGTATCCAAACACAGTTCAGGCACTAACAAATACACTTACAATAAACAAAACACATCAAATGTCACTCCCTCACCACGTCATATGCCTAAATGTTTCAAAACAAATAACACTTCTGCTATGCGTGATACCTTGAAAATATACTGGAAACAAATCTGTCTAAAAGGCTGTATTTCATAATACTGGTGGACTTTATGGAAATTGGAGCTATAGTGTAAAAAGGGAACAGGAATGGAACAGAACACATGGAACAACACATGATATGTTGGTGACAGATATTTGATGATCTTTGCACTTTTGGAACATGTTCTTTACTTTACATTTCTGTTTAATTATGTATGAGATGTAAATGGCAAAAGAAACAATGATATGATACTTACCGATTGAAATGCAAGTTATCAAAGCACATTAGATAATTGTGAGAAACTGAATTATTAAAAAGGGAGCAAAACAGGAGCACCCAGAAGGGTAAATAGTCCAGTATCTAAGGGTAATAAGTAAATACCAGGTTTCCAGGAGAAACTGTGGGCTATCCCTGATGAATATGGCTCAGAGTAACAGGTTTCTCTTGGTGAGTGCGCTTTAAATATTTTGTCAAAATCAAAAATCAAGAAAGTTAAAGTATAACATTCCCAAACTGATTTAATGAAACTGAGAAAATTATTATTAATAGAACAAAACCAAAACATCAAACTCAGTACATGGGATCAGGAGTTACATATATTTAACCACGCCCGTGCAGTCCAGATTTACCGCCGGTGCTGAGCCCTAATGAAAACGGGCGTGGTCATGACGAAACGGTTCCGTCATGAGCATCAAAGGGGTTAAAGAAAAAACAAAAAGCGTCCATTAAAAGCAATGGGGAAGGCCAAAGCCAATGAAGCATGCTACATAATGTGAGTGAGCCCTCCGCATCCAATATTTTTGAATATATAAACCTGTTTGATGTTTTGATCCTAGGATATTATTTAAATAAGGCCTTATCTATAGTGTTTTTCCATCTTCATATCTTTTTCCGGTTGTATCCATTAGAGAAATTACCGCTCTGCTTGGGTGAAGTAAAATTTTATCCTGCTTTGGTTCTAGTACCAAACAAATTTCTGCTTCACCAGTTGCAGTGGAAACATGATTTTATGTGGCTCATTTTACTATATTGGTACTGTGCACTACAAGAGCTTACCAATAGTACCAACAGCGAACAATGGCGCTACTGCTGTGCCCAGTCCCGAGCCCTCTCGACAAACTCTCAGCTCTCCCTCAAACAATTTGAATTTATACGTAGATAATCCTGCACACATGTCCAACTTTATAAGATACAGCTTTCAGAAGATATGCGATGTTTCAGATGTGCACCAGCCACAGCCACCTTCTTGCACCTTGCACTGGGACTGCCCCGAAGTTGCTCGATATAGGGCAGGCGTCTTTGACACTATCACCCTGGTAAGGGACTATTGTCCCCAGTGATCCACCTTAGTGGCCCTCCTGGGGTATGTTAAGGATGTCACGCCTGGGGCATGGCGTATGACCGCAATGCTTCTTTTTCTGGGTGAGAGTGGCGTGGCTATGCACAGAGGCAGACGCCCCATCTTCAGAGCTGGTTGCAGCCCATTGCCATGAACAACTTGAGGTATACTGGAAACTCACACATGTGACCTGGCCTGGGCGGGTGTGTTAATGTGTGACTGCGGCCCAAGAATATCTAGCTACCGTTGATCAATTACTTGGTAATGCAGGAGGAGCCTGCAGATGTCGGAGACGCCCCCAAGCCCTGATCACATGGCACTGCCCCATGATTGCCGCTTTACTGAGTATGCACATCTCTGCTATATGATACCTAAACTGGGTTTATTTTGCATATACAATATTGTCTTCTGATGGTACTTGTCAACTGTAAACTCATGGACTCTACATTCTATATTCTCATATATTTTAAATTGCCTGTTAAGCTAACAACCGTTTGATACAATATTGCTGTGGTGTTATTGACTCCATGAGCTCACACTGTGTAACTCTTCCCTTCCCATATTGTGCTGTTCTGTATTGTGGTGTTACAATATGGTAATAAACTATAATTAAAAAAAATAGTATTAACAGCATTTATATGGATCCCGGCACACCAGCAGGTGTCCCACCATGAATATGGAACCAAAGGGACCTCCGTACCTTACCGTGGGAGATTCAGGACCATGATCCACTTCACCCTCAGAGTCCAGTAAAAAACGCCAAGAAGTTGACAAAGTTTGGGTGTTACAGCGCCAAGCCATTTATGACGTGTGTTTTGTATATGGGAAACTGAGACTGCAATGGCACTGTTAACAGCAGTTTAGGCACCGCAAGGAGGTACGCTTCTAATTCTGTTGCATGGCAAAGGATAACCTAATCAGAAATGGTAGAATAATGGTTCATCTGATAAGTATAAGAATAAGTCATCTACATGAGTGAAACCCAGGTTTGTTGTTTGTCAGGACCATTGGTTAGTACCTCTTTAAAAAGTGAGAAAACTGTGTTCAATCTTCATGTGTTTTTGTAGCAATGGCCCACATCTGCATACTACTTACTGACGAACTGGTCACACACATGTGACCTGGCCTGGGCGGGTGTGTTAATGTGTGCACTTAGATTTTATTGGAAATGCACAAAGACAGAGGTAATGTGTAGAACACTGGGCATTACGGAAAAGTTCTATCAATTCCCCAGTGACAGAGACTTTCTCTACACTGTAACAGTACGAAATGTAGAAAATGGTGTAATGATCTTCCCTGAATTTAACATATTTGGCTTATAGGTGGCTGCCCAGATTTACCTTATTGTTTCAACAATAAGGAATCTGTACGTAGCCCCTAAATTAGAATTTTTGAAAATCTTTACTAAAAATGTATTTCTATGTAGTTAGAATTTGTTATCTTTCACCAGTTGCTATTAATCAACATTTCCTTATATGAGCATTGTATGGAAAGGGGGCGTGGCTTGAGCGCCGATGGTGGAGGTCGCCTGAGCGCTCGGCTCCGCGATCGAGCCGCCATTAATCCTGATTCCCGGGCGACACGGGCGCCCCGACCCCCAGATCATTGAGCGCTGTGGGTGCTGAACCGGGAGGCGACTTTGGAGACCTGTAGCGAGGCCCGTTCGAGGCGATCGAGACATTCAAGGGGCGAGCAGAGCGGAGCTCAAGATGGTGCCCGTTTCGTCTCCATGGTCCTGAAGCGGCCCGTGGGCCTAGGAGGACTGGTGCCTTCGATGACACCTCCTTTTTCCTCTCCCCTCTTAGGGGGCGACGCCGGAGCCGACTACCTGGGCCTGTGACCTTCTAGGCGGTGGCTGTCGAGACCGCCGCCTAGCCGAGCCCTAACTGCGCCACGAAGCCTCGAGGAGAAGGGGGAGCAGCCGGACACGTCGTCCTGCCCGGACCAACACGGGCCTATACCATCTTGGCCCTCGGATTCAGCAGCGTGTGTGTCCACTCATACCACACTGGGAGAGACTTGAGCCCAATCCGGGTACTGAGGGACAGCGAGAGTGGCTGGACGGGGCTTGGACTAATCACTTGGTGGTCGGCGAGGCCTATAGCTGCTGGCGGAGGCGACGGTGCCTCGAGGAGATCGAAGACCCCGGCGGTGTACTACTGCCTAGTGGTGACCCCTTCCCCTTCCGCCCTTTTTGTTACCAAGATAGCAGTTGCTGGCCCCCGCCTGACCTGTGGCCCACGTGGACTGGCAGAGGAAAGAGATCGCTGGGTGCCTGCACCACGTGGCATCAAAGACGGACGAGATTGCTGTTTGAGCCTGCGAAGTCCCACTGCCGTGGCCGCTGGCTTCCCGCAGTCTCGGCGGACGGACAAAACCCCTTTGGGAGAACACCCAACTCTGTGTACTTGATGGACTAATAGTTGAGATATCTCCTACTACTGCACCGGGACCCGACCATCGGTCCACATTGGCACGGATCTTTCGATGACGACCGGAGGCACACTGATTGACCCTCCCCCGACCGGGTGTCTACCGGGTCTTCGGCTGGAGACCACGGCCCATATGGTGAAGCCGAAAAGTACTAAGAGCGGCACTCAGACCACCCTGGACATTGAGGCGCCTGATAAGGACGATCGATTGGATCCGGAGAGATCGGGGAGCCCGCACCTTCAACAACAGCTCGACAAGATCTTGGTGGCGATCACTGACACACGATCGGCCCTCCAACAAGATATTGCCCAGGTCGCGACGAGCCTGGGCTTGCTCAGGGCGGACCACGGTAAGCTCTCGGACAGAGTCAAAGAAGTGGAGAGCTCGGTGGGAATCTTACAACCCACTCAAAAAACTTTGGCCGCCGCCATGAAGGACGCTTTGACCCGCATAGATGCCCTGGAACGAAGGGCGGCGGATGCGGAGGGGCGCAATAGGAGGAATAACATCCGTGTGGTGGGCCTACCGGAAAGAATCGAGGGTAGTGACATGGTGGCCTATCTGGAGGATTGGCTTAGGACCGTGGTAGCGCCGGAGGGGCTTTCCTCCTTCTACACTTTAGAGCGGGCACACAGGGTGCCAGCCAGACCGCCGCAACAGGGCCGATCTCCATGCCCGGTGGTGGCGCGGCTACTACATTTCCACGACAGGGATTTACTTCTCAATGCCGCAAGACAGAATGGGCCATACCAGATGGCAAACAGCCGAGTGAACATTTTTCCAGATTACACCTATGAGACTCAACGGAGGAGGGCCTCCTTCTTAGCGATCAAACGAGAACTGAGGAGTGAGAGTATCCAGTATTCCTTGTTATTTCCGGCAAGGCTCTGCATCATCCTGGACGGCACGACCAAATTCTTCGATACCCCGGAGGACACGTGCAATTGGCTTGAACTATACAGAGCTGGCAAAGATGGCTTTGGGTCCTCCTTCCAGACTACCTCGGAAGTGGGCCTACAGCGGAGGTCTAAAAGGATCCGGAATCGCTGCGGTAGATCTGGCCGACCTTTGACAGTGGAGACTACAGCGGAACGGCGGGGGGTGTTGGAGATGGTTTCCAGTATGTCAGGCTCCCAAGGCGGACCCATTATTGAAGACTCGGAGCCTGGCGGGGTGGAGGTCACACGGACACGGAGGACTCCGAGACTGATAGCGTGAACCTCCCTGTGATAACCCCAGAGACTGCGGAGGGCCTGCTTGATGGACAGGGATGATACCGGGTGAGCTGGTTCCAGTTGGGGGGGGGGGAGGAATTTTTGAGGGAACTGTTGAATAACTGATTATTAGGTGGGTTGGGGTCACACCCTATTTCGGCCCTCATAACTCAGGGCTCGGTCGCACTTCGGTAGCTTTGAGGTGCGGAGAGCCCCTATCGACGCTCGGCCCCCACTTTGCCCTTAAGGCACACCTGCGGTGGCTACCGTCAGGTTAGTTTGGGGTATTTTTGTGGGTGCAGTTTGGATGGGAACTGGATGGTACTATTTGGAACCTGTTCTGGGGAGGGTGGGGGGGGAAGTGTTTGGGGGCTGTTTTGTTGTTGGGGGGCGGAGTCGCCATCGGTGTGGGGCTTACACTGTGCCTAACTGTACTTGTGCTTGGTTGGGGGAGACTAGATGAAACACTATGGGACAATGGCTGATCTATCCCCCTTGAAGTGCATCACCTGGAACGTACGAAGACTGCATTCCATGTCTAGGAGACATAAGGTTCACGATTACCTGGTACGCAGAGGAGTACAGATTGCGCTGCTACAGGAAACACACCTTACCAAGTCAGAGGGATTGGCGTTCCAGCGTAGGTGGAGAGGGCAGGTATACAACACCACATACTCAGCTTATGCTAGAGGCGCGCTGATCTGGGTGCGGGCTGGGGTTCCCCTACAAGTAACTAAACACGCTGTAGATCCGGATGGGAGGTTTGTGGCCATTGCTGGGAAACTGGGGGGAAAGGATCTGAACATTTGCTGCATTTATGCGCCTAATGTGGACCAGCTCGCCTTTTTGGCTTCGATGTCGGGCTCTTTGGCCCATTACCTATCAGGACCTCTGTTAATCGGGGGAGATTTTAACTCGGTGGTGTACGTCGACCTCGATAGATCCCATCCTCCGCTTCCGGACTCACCAACACACCGGGTAGCCAAGGGTAGATTGGAATGGCAGACTAAGTGGGGACTGACGGACATTTGGCGAGCCCAGCACCCATGTGCCCGAGACTACTCCCACTTCTCCGGCATGCACGAGTTGCATGTGCGGTTGGATGTATTGTTGGGGTCGCCGGAACTGGTGTCCTCAACCGCGAGATCTGAGTATTTAGCGAGGACCATCTCCGACCATAATCCACTACTGGCTGATTTTAGATGGCTCCTGGGTATCCCCTGCGTTCCGACTTGGAGGCTACGCCCCGAGACATTGGAAGATTTGGTGTTCCGGAGTGAACTTGAAGACAGAATTGTCGAGTACTTCACGAAGAATGATGGCACGGCTGGGGCGAGGGCCATTGAATGGGATGCATTTAAAGTGGTGGTTAGGAGCTATTGCATAACTAAGAATTTGAATTTGAATTTAAAAACATTTATTGAGCGCACTTATACCAAGCGGTTTCATGGCGCTTTAAGGATTACGGCCAGCATAGGAGAGGGCATACTAAGTGGCATAGGCGCTAGAAAAAAGGAAAGTTTTGAGGTTTTTCCGAAACTCCAAGTAGGAGGATGAGGTACGGAGCGCCAGGGGAAGGGAGTTCCAGAACACTGGTGCAAGGGTCGCAAATTTCGCCCCGCCGGCTTTCTTTTTCTTGAAGCGGGGTATGGTCAAAAGTGCCATGTGGGTTGAACGGAGTTCTCTGCCCGGTAAGTAGGGACTGATGGCTGAGCTGATGAACTCGGGGGCAGTGCCCATCCTGGCCTGGAAAGTGAGGCAGCCTAGTTTGAATAGGGATCGTTCTCTCACGGGCAACCAGTGCAGTGCCTTCAGCAATGGAGTGGCTCGATGGGGTTTGGGCAATCCATGAATCAGGCGGGCAGCCTGATTCTGCACTAACTGCAGGCGATGTATGGCGTAGGCCGGCACGCCGTTATAGATTATGCTTCCATAATCAAGGCGCGAAAGCACCATAGCCATTACGATGACCTTTAGTGCCGGGAGGGAAAAAAAGCGAGATATTTTCCTAATTATCCTAAAAGAAAAGAAGCAGGAGGATACCACTGAACTAACTTGGGATTGCACAGAAAGTTGTGAGTTAAGCAGAATCCCAAGGGTCTTGACTTTAGGGACCGGGAGTGGGGGAACACCAAGTGATGGGGGCCAAAATGACGGGGACCAGGGACTGCAACCACCTCCAGTCAAGACTAGCTCAGTCTTGTCTGGATTGAGCTTAAGGTGGTTGCAGTTCATCCAGTCCTGAATGAATAGCATAACAGTTTGAACATTCTGAGCGGACGAGGGGGAATGGGAAAGATTGACGATTAGCTGGAGGTCATCGGCATAGTTGAACACCGTGACCTCCAGCTGCTGCAACATAAAGATGAGGGGGTAGATGTATAAATTAAACAAAAGGGGGGAAAGTGATGAGCCCTGGGGGACGCCGCACTCCACCCTACGGGAGGCGGCAGTGAAGTCAGCAAGGTGGACTGCTTGAAGGTGGGAATGCGACGGGTCCTTCTGGAGGACCTAGCCAAAGCTGATCAACACTCCGCGAGACGGAGCTCCTCCGTCCCGGCCGCCCGGAGCTTAAACAACAGACTTCGGCGGCGAGGGAAGCGGTAGCCGTTGAAGTTGAACGGCTGCGTAGCTTCGACTACAAGGCTTATCTGACTAGGTCGCTTGCTGAGGGAGATAAATCAAGAGCGCTCCTGGCTTGGCTAGCCAACCCTTCGAGACGTATCTCCCCCACGGTGGCCATGAGAGACGCGGAGGGTATTGAGGTTTATACCCAACCCAAGATCCTTGATTGCTTTTACCGCTACTATGCGGGATTATACCGAAGTCGGATGTCACTGGACACTACCCCTATTGACGATTTCCTGCGTGATTTACCGATCCCTACCCTGGAATCGGACCAGGCGAAGGAATTGGGGAGAGACGTGGAACTGGGGGAGATCCGCAGCGCCATAAAAAAGATGGCGCGAAACAAGACCCCGGGCCTGGACGGACTTCCCGTGGTGTTTTACTCCACCTACATTGACCTTCTGGCCCCACGGCTTCTGATAGTTTACAGGGAGGCGAAGCGCCTGGGGCATCTGCCTGGCTCGATGCGTGAGGCCCTGGTGGTCCCCCTGCTCAAACCCGATAAGGAGGGCAACGACCTGGCGTCTTACAGGCCACTCTCGATGCTGACGGTCGATTATAAGGTTTTGAGCAGCATTCTAGCCTCGAGATTGCTGGGTCACATGGGTTCCCTAGTGCATAAAGACCAGGAGGGATTCATCCCCAAGCGTAATACTACAATGAACATCAGCCGCCTACTTCGACTGTTGGAGGAGGACCACGCTGAGGCCCCCCATCCCATGATCCTCTCGATTGACCTAGAGAAGGCTTTTGATAGCCTAGAATGGGAATACCTCCGCAGAGTGCTTGGTTGCTTCGGCCTCGGGGAGGGTTTCCTACGCTGGACCGTGGTGCTCTACGCCTCGGCGCTGGCTAGAGTACGTTCAGGCCCGCTGAGCTCCCAACAATACCCAGTGAAGCGAGGCATGAGGCAGGGATGCTCATTATCCCCGTTGCTCTTTGCGCTCGCGGTGGAACCCCTGGCATTGTCGATTCGCACCGGGGCCTACTACAGTGGTTTGCGGACCTTATCGGGGCAACAGTACATCTCCCTTTATGCTGACGACCTGTTGCTTTTCCTTGAGGATGCTGGAGAGGCCTTGGCCAGAGCTGACGCAGTGCTCACGACTTTCGGTGAGATGTCGGGCCTTAAGGTGAATTGGGCGAAAACTTGCCTGTTCCCGGTTCGCGGGGGAGAGCCCCAGCCCGACAACCCCAGGGCGATCAGATGGGCGCCTGCCTGCCTTAAGTATCTGGGGGTATACATTTATCACAGCCCTGCTAATATCCTTGAGGACAACATCTCCCGATGCGTCAGAGCATTAAAGGGTAACATGTCCTTTTGGGCAACCCTGCCACTATCGGTGGCAGGACGTATTGCACTGCTGAAGATGGTGGCTCTCCCTCGGCTACTATACTACTTCAGAACGCTTCCGGTCTGGATACCACCGGCCATCTTCCGGAACTTGAACTCCTTGCTGGTGGCGTTCCTCTGAGGATCGGGCCGCCGCAGAATTGCGCTTAAAACCCTAATGAGACCTAAAGCGGAGGGGGGGCTGGCTGTGCCCGACTTCGAAACGTATTACTTGGCTGCCCAGCTGCAGACCTACACTCAGGAGATAGCACGGGAGTTTCGAGGCCCGGAGGAGGGGCGTGGACTGGGCATACCCAGACACATTCTATCCCATATTGCACTGCAACAAAGACTGGCTCTGAGAGACCTCACACAAGAAGAACGCACTATACGATCGTGCTGGAACCGGGTCCACCGCAAGTCGGGAGTGCAGCATCCTTATGCCCCGGAAATCCCACTGGGGATGCTCACGGCGTTGCTGCATGGTGGCGACTGGTCGCAGCTACGGGTCAGGGAGGATGCAGGGATACAGCTCATAGGCGACCTGTATGAGGATGGAGTGCTGATGCCTTTTCAGGCGATTCTAGACCGCTTTTACATTCCCCGGGGTGACTTCTTGTTACATGCGGCGATCACGAGAGCACTCCAGGCGCACTGGCAGAATGGTTTTGAGGAACCACAGACGTCAGCGGCGTGCCAATATGTCACGATGGCGGCGGGGACGGTCAAAGCCGTAACGTGCTTGTATTCCAGGATGATCAATGAGCGGCTGCCCCCATTGGACACACTCAGGGAAGGACATCCCGGAGACCACGTGGGCCCAGCTGATGTGCCGGGCCTGGAAGAGCATGCGCAACGCTCGGTTCCAATTGGTCCACTTTTACATACTGCATCGCGCCTACCTGACCCCGGACAAAAAATACAGAAATACTTCGCCTCGGACACGGCGGCCTGCCCTAGATGCCGGACGCTTGGGGCTGATCTCATTCACATGTTATGGTCCTGCTCCGCTCTGTCCTCATTTTGGACTCTGTTACGGGACACCCTTAACAGGGTCACTGAAAGGTCCCTACAGTTCGACGCTGCGGTGGGGATCTTACACTGGTTTCCGTATACCCCCAAAAACAAAGTCACTAGCAAGTTCATTGATTTTGGGCTACTCCTGGCGAAGCGGGAAATAACCAGACACTGGAAGGCATGGGTTGGTCCAACAGGCACTAAATGGAGCAACGAACTTCTTAAATGGGCTGAGGGCGAGAGCACCTTGAGATATCAGATGGCGAGGCGGCAGCAGAATGAGAAGGCGCTAGAATCAGCACAGGCGGGGGAGACATTGGTGCAGGCCCTGCACGATCACAACACACCCAGTGACACTGACAGTGATGATGGTGTGCAGCCTACGTCCCTATAGAGTAATACTGGCGTGATATTCCTATCAGGAAGGATAACATCTCCTACCACATGCTCACTACACGACTTCCAGATCACCAATGGCGGAGTGGGTGGGGGGATGTGGATAGAGGGACGAGGGAGGGACACAAGCTTCCAACAGCACTGAAGACTTATTGCACTAAAGGTTTGGAACTTAGCCCTCTGGGGGTGTTTGGTTTATTCAAGGGGGAAGGGGACCTTTTTCATATTATTTAGAAAAGCAGAAGTAAACCTTTAATTAATGACTGGTCACTACTGGAAGGCCGCTGGGACCACATGCCTTGATTTAACGTAAACGCCGCCCGACCTCCGGGTTGTGGGCTGAATGGCCGTGTATCAGTGATATGTCATCGTCGGTGCTTTCTTCACCGATTATCTTACAATGGACCAACATGTAACTTCTACTAATTCCTGCAATAAAAATATATTTACAAAAAAAAAAAATGAGCATTGTATGGAAACTCAATTTTGACAACTGCTGGAAATATCCTGGAAAGAGGGCTTTTTATACCTAGGCCACTAAGAAAGTGCTAATTACAAAGGACGTGGAGGGCCTTTTATATCCAGACCACAGCAGTTCTGTAGATGCTAAATGACCTGACTAATGAAACCTCATCTCCAGGAAGTGACTTGTTAGCTGTAGATTCCAAGAGGAGGGAGACGGTCACACCAATAGGGAAAGCCCAAGAATCCTAGAGGTGAGTGTTTCAAGACATATCTCTATCTAGTATAATAGGAGATCGGGTACTAGTGCATCTCTGCTGTGTGGGGTTGATCAAAAGGTTCTAAGTGTGGGGCGCCCTACACATTTTTCATGAATTTGAAAAATCCACACTACATACAACCATTTTGTGGGGTTTTTTCAGCCCTGCGGAAGCTCCTTAGCTGAATGTATCCCAAGTTTCTCTGCTGTCACCAGTAGCAAATCGAGGGGCCAATTTTGGACATGTTGTATTTCTACTATACACTTTTTTGTAACCACAAAGTATTGTGCAACAAACCCCAACTCAACTCAGCTCAGTTGACATGACCAGTTTCAGCATTAGTTAACGTTTTATTAAAGATTTAGATCTACAATGAGATCAACAATAAAAATACATAAACATTTAACCAATCTGAAGTTGAAGTTGAAGTTAAGGGTTTTGTAAAGCGCTCATTCGCCATGCAGTTTCTAGGCGCTGAGGACGGCGAGCTCCAGGCTCCAGGAGGGATATGGGTAGTGGCTTAAAGTGGAAAGGCATGAAAGAAGAGCAATGTTTTGAGGGATTTGCGAAAATCCAGATAAACAGAGATAGACCTGATAGAAAGGGGAAGGGCATTCCGGAAAGGGGTGGGCCAAAGAGGAAAACCTCAGGCCTCCGAGTTTTTTCCTCTTAAAGCGAGGAACACATAAAAGAAGCTGGTAGGGAGAACGCAAATCTCTGATAAGGACATAGGGTTTAATTTTGGAATTAATAAAGGCAGGTGCAGTGCCAATCAGGGCCAGATAGATCGTGCAGCCCATCTTAAATAAAGAACGTTGAAATATGGGCAGCCAGTGAAGAGTTTAAGCAATGGGGTGACATGGTGGAATTTGGGAAGTCTGTAAACCAGGCGGGCTGCCTGGTTTTGGATAAGTTGAAGGCGGCGGAGTTCATATGCTGGTATGCCTACGTACAGACCATTGCCATAATCGAGGCGTGACAGGATCATGGCCAACAGAATGAGTTTAAGGGCTGTGAAAGAAAAAAAGCGAGAAACTTTTCGTATGGTCCGGAGAGTCAAGAAGCATGATGAAACCACAGCGCCGATCTGAGGGCGCATTGTGAGGTCCTGGCTAACTTTAATGCCCAAAGTTTTTACAGAGACAGAGGGTGATGGGGGGGACCAAGGGAGGGAGGCCAAAAGGCATTTATTGAAGGAGAAACATAAGTGTACAATTTTACAGTGCCCCAATTGATTTGAAGACTCATTTAGCGTCTTAATACATATTTTAAAAGGAGTTAAACATGTTTTAAAATGTACAACACATCTCAGCATTATGTTGACCATCAATGGAAAATTCTGAGCGATAAGAAAAATTCCAGTGCTGGGCAGGTCTAGTCTATTCAATACCCAGCATTCTATTTCTTTCTGGTCCTATTAAAAAGATATTTTTCTTTTCACCAGCATTTAAAATAAACAGCTAAGTTTATTTGTTTTACTTTGTTTTCTGTTTTTATATTTTTTTACATATTTTTAGTGGTAAATAATTTATACATTGAATTCATTTTATACAACTTTGGATTAGTCCTATGTTTATGTATTGTCTTAACTGCCCTACTTTTTGAAATATTGATAGGTGAATCCCCTTAGAGTAAATTGTGAGTGCGTCCCACACTATTAAAACATAGCCTAATAGGGACATCACGTAGGCCTTTGGCCTGATTCTGTGAAGAGGGTGTCACGTAAACACGTATTAAAGCCATTAGCCACCCTCCCAACCTTATAGTGTGAATGGATTCCATACAGGGAACATGCTGATGAGCCATTTGATGGCAATGTAGAGGTGTTGGATTTCTGTGTGTTTTATCACTTACTTCCACTGCTGTAATGGGTCATGAGGTCTACCAATAACTAAAATAAAGGGAGTAGGGTGTCAAACCATTAATACAAAGAGCAATGTAGTGGGATGGTAGGAAATGGTCAATTCTAAATTGAAAACAATCCCATATAGGTCCTTTTTACTATGTTAGCCATAAAAATTATGGATGGTCAAGGTTTATTTGAAATAATGTCACAGTGGTTAATGTTATTTCAAATAAAAATATAAAAAATGTTTGTCAGATGAAGCTCTCAAATATCGCTAGGATATGAAAACAATTTTAATCCCATATAGTAGAACTTGAAAAGTGAATTCTTATTACTGAACTTACCATGGGCTTTAATAAGAGGTAACAATTCATGACAGACATCTTTAGTGGCAAAATAATTTGTTTTAAGTGTTACTTCGGCTTGAACATCAAATGGAGTAGTATCAGCCCCTGTAAAAAAAAAAACACACATTATGAGAATTAAATTGAGAATAACTTCAATCTACATGTATTTACTATTGATTCCATGACATCTTTGTACATGCACCAGGCAAATCCTTTGAAGATCAGACCAATTTTGAGTAATATTTTAGGACATAAATTGGCTTATAAGCACCTTTTGGTAGATCTACAGACGCACTTTACAAACCTTTAACAATTCTAGTTTTCAATAATAGAACATCAAATATCCCCAAGCTGCCTTATACGCAGTTCAACTCAGAAACAACACCAGACTCCAGCCTTGGTTGGAATCGAAGCAATTAGTTAAACCAGGGCTAGTTGGTACCAAACTTAATTTGTGATGCAAGGCGATGCCTGTGGCAGAATTTGCTCATTAAAATGTAATGTAACATGAGATATGGACCAATAGAATATGAATCTCCATGATGTCCTTCGTGTAAGAGCCTCAAACATCAAACATGCAAGACCAGTGAGAGTGCAGATTGAGAAACAGTAAGAAACAATGAAACCAACGAGCCAAAAAATGAAGGAATTACCCAAATTATACACGTATAGACCCCTATTGGATGGTTGGTCAAAGAAACAATTGCACAGGATGGCTGTCTTTTCAGAGAAATGTGATATTTTGCATTATAGGTAGGTGCTGCTGAAAAGCATGTAATGCGGTGGCAGAATCCGCCATGTGTCAGTTTTGTCAACCAGATGATCCTATCTAGGTTTACAGCCTGGCAAGAAACCTCTCAATGTCTTTCTAGACAATTTCCTGATAGTTCATTGCATATTCATTGGTACAACCAACATATGAAGTTACCATGGGTAGCCATTAATTACAGACAAAACTGACAAAAAGTGACTAAAGATTATTACTTTTGAATACTTTTCTGGGCTGAAATGCCTCCATTTTATTCTTAGATGTAATAATTTGCATTAACCTCACTATTTGTTTATGGTCACTTTTTTTGATGGATACATACGCTTAAATTTCATGAGGATTCAAAACATGTATTCATAATTGTCAAATAAATTAGTCCTCAGGACTAAATACATGGAGCTGTAGATTGGATTTCTAAAAGTTAAGACATACATCTTTAAATGACACTTAAGTAATTCTTATTCGTCTTCCCCCGCATACTTATTAAGCCCCCTTAGTCATTCCACTATTTCACTTATGATAAATGTGGGGAGGATGCTATGCAGCTGTTATCAGTTTATTTAATTTTATTCTTCTTTTTCAACGCCCACTAAATACACACAGTATTGGCATTCTTGATTAATATAACCTGTTTGATGCCTGTTTAAATGATTGGACACTCCTTTATTATTAAAAGAGTGCAGATAGTACATAAGCCTATCTTCACAGAGACAGTTCCCATAAATATTGGAACAAAATCACAGACAGCTTGAAGCACCACTACCTCTGGCTGAAGGAAAACTACCGGTCCTTAAAGGAAATCAAAACGAAGGTATTGATGGCAGAAAACACAACTTTGGACTGATCAACTTTTTTATTTTTTAAAATAAGAGTCCTACTTAGACTTTTCCAACACTTAGCTGATTGCAGTAGTGGCAAAAAAAAACATGAAACACCAGCATATGATGCTCGGGAGAATACATGCCTTGTGTGAATGAATGGACTAGTGGAAATCAAACTAATCTAAATCAATCTGATTATCTTCCTCGTGGACTACTGCAGTAGTCCAAACAGGTGCCTTAAAATAGCTGACAAGCACTTAAAAGGAACCACAGCAAGGTGGTAAGGCTATGCTTCAATAAAAGGAAAACAGACATCTCTCAAGCCACTAAAAGCTTCCATGGGCTCCCAGTGGAGGCCTTGAAGTCAAGTTCAAACCCAAATACTGGGCATTCAAGGTCTATAGAGGCAGATTACATGGCTGTCTGTGATTGGTGGTGCCATAATATATTCCAGAGGAAG
The DNA here is from genome assembly GCF_964263255.1 of Lissotriton vulgaris. Lineage (NCBI taxonomy): Eukaryota > Metazoa > Chordata > Amphibia > Caudata > Salamandridae > Lissotriton > Lissotriton vulgaris. The sequence continues at coordinate 1,386,138,328 of NC_141696.1, read as the reverse complement.
GTATGAGATCAAGTAATTCAATCTTATCAAATAAGGTAAACTTAAGAGGGTGGTAAAACAATCCACATTCAGGGCGCCTGCAATTGAAAAGCCATGGATGAACCTGAGTCCACTTCTTCAAAAGGACTTACAGCTGTCCTTTTCTCTTCATCATTGGGGCCTCGCCAGTCAACAAGGGAGAGGGGTAAGCATCTGCAAACAAGATCTCATTAGACAGCTCTAGTAGAGGATGCTCAGGGCCCTATTTACAAACATTTTGTGTCATGGTTGTGCCACTTTTGTGGTGCAGCCACATCGCAAAATGCTAGTAGATATTTACAAAGCCACGCAAGGGCCTTGCGATGCATTGTGTTACATTTCATTCTGGGAGGCGTTCCGTGGATGGAGCATGGCGTTCCCGTACATGCACCCATGGATTTCATACAATCCTAGATTTACAAAGGTTTATAGACCTGGGATTTTGTGAAATTGCTACGCCTCCCAGAGGATGGGGCAATAAGGACCTCTGGAGGTCACATCGGGGTGATTACTCTCAGTCTGCCCCTCCAAGGGGGCAGAAAGCCCACTAGACACAAGGCATATAGAAAAACAATATAGGGGTAGGGACTGCCCATCATGGCTATTTCAATACACCCACCTCACCATAAAAATATGCTGCCAATCTTTCTGCCCCCTTGCACCTGCATATCAGATGGGGGTGAATATCCCCAATGTGCCCCAGGGTGGGAGGGGGGGGGGGGGCAGAAAGTTCACTAGACACCAGGGATATATAAAAATAATATAGGGGTGGGGGCTGCCCATCATGGGCATGAATCGGTTATGGTGAAATGGTGTTTCCACCCAATCGCGCACTGTTCACTTGGCGCCCAAGTGAACAGTGCGCGATTGGGTGGAAACACCATTTCACCATAACCGATTTTTGAACCAGGTCTGACAAACCTCAACAATCGCAGCACCAGTGTACCAAATTGATCAACACAGAAAAAACGGAGTGCTCCCATCACCCCCTTAAAATCTCATCATGGGCATGGGCACCCCCCAAAAAAATGCTGATAATCTTTCTGCCCTTTACGAGGGGGCAGATGGGGTGATTACCCCCAATCTGCCCCTTCCCCTCGGGGGGACAGAAGGCCCACTAGACGCCAGGGCTTAATTAAAAAACATAATAATATAAGGGTGGGGGCTGCCCATCATGGGAATGGCCATGCCCCTAAGCCCCAAAAATATGCTGCAGTCTTTTTGCCAGGGGGCAGAGTGTAGGAGCGATAGATAGATGGATAGATAGATAGATAGATAGATAGATAGATAGATAGATAGATAGATAGATAGATAGATAGATAGATAAGTGAATGAATGGATAGGTGGATGGACAGAGCAAATGGATGGCTAAGTGGATGAAGAGGTGAAAGGATGGTAGAGTAAAGGGATGGATGGATGAGTGCGTGAAAAAATGAGCAAATGGGATGGCAGAGTGGATGGATGAGTGAAATGATGGCAGAGTGGATGGAAGGATGATGGATGTATGGCATGGTGAATGGATGCTAGGATGGATGGATGGATGAATGGATGGAAGGCACAGTAAATGGAAGGAGGCATAAAGGGATGGATGGCAGAGTGGAAAGTTGGTCTGGTGGATGGCAAAGTAGATAGATTAATGGAATAAGGAAAGACTGATTGATGCATGCAAATATGAATGGGTGTAAGTTGTAAAGGTGAATTGAAGTATATCAGCAGATGGGTAGAAGCGTAAAAGAATGAATGTATAGATGCCTGGATGGAAGGTACAGTGGAGCTATTCTAGGGAGGAGTCGGCTCTCTTTTCACTTGCTTTGTTCCATCAGAGCTTTTGATACTCCCTAGGTTAGCAATAGCACACGTTTACCTTTAAAAGCGATCCCTGCATTGTTGATGAGAACATCCAAGCCTCCATAGGTCGCCTTCAAGAAGTCCCTGAGCGCGCGGACGCTCTCCGGGTTGTTGATATCCAGTTGGTGGAAGCAGGCTCGCACCCCCTCCTGCTGCAGTTTCCCCACTGCTTCTTCCCCCAGTTTGGGGTCGCGGGCTGTCAAGTACACATCCCCCTCGAACTGCTTGCACAGCGCCCGCACGATGGCCAGACCGATGCCCTTGTTACTTCCGGTCACCACAGCGACCCGCGCGCCAGGCATCCTCGGAGGAGGGTTATGAGTTCGTATAGGTGCACACAACTATCTGCAACAGAAATGCACGCGCATGAGAAAACACTGGGACGAAGCGATCTCTACACCGAGGGCGAACACTAAAGAAGTCGTGCAACATTTTACAAAAAGTCCAAGAGTATTGCTTTTAAAATCACACTTACTCTCTGATTTCCAGTAGTAACAGCTTTGCACGGTATTCACATTCAGTCTCCACCCTCTCTGGTCTTCTTGTGTCTGCTGTGTGTGTAGGGGGTCGGTCTGTTTTGGGTGCGCGCGCACAGGCTAAAATACTGTTGGAAACTTGGCAGCCTGTCAGAAATCCTTTCATTTCATAATTCTAGGGTGTGTGTGGGCACGCCGGGGATTACTCTCTGTTTGCTTTGAAATGCTCACATTAGTCTGAAACTTGCTCGACCTGTAACAAACATTCACGCATTCCGCCATCTTGCGAGAAAGATTGGTGCTCTCCATCTCTTTCAAAGCCTTCTCCGAGTCAGGATGAATCAGCAACTTTCACTACATGCCAAGTCATAATCACGCCCCCTTCTGCACTTACCTATATATTATGTTCAGAGAATGAAATAGGATTGTGGTCAGAATCAGTCCATGCTTAATTCATAAATATTGAACTCCTCCTGGCTAGTTTTACGTTACATTGTTTATTTATAAGAAATTATCCTATAGAAGTTAAAGTTACATTCAAGTTTTGAAACGATTTACTCCAAAATCACATACCATGGAATTTCATAATATAGTAATTGCACAGAATGTGACTAATACACATATTAAATACATTGCACCATAAACTCGAAATCTCATATCGGCTACACTAGATCTGGCGCTAGACTAGGAAATATATTTTCTAAATTAACATGATATACATTACGTTGGCGATTTTAATGTCAAAATATTTCATTCTAAATAAATGAAAGCCTACGATTTCTCAGCTCATTTCTATACATTGATTATTTTGTAATAGTTTTTATGTGGCACTAAACAGGCGCTTATTTCAGAGCACCCTACACTTGCCTGACTGCCTCAAAAGCTGCTCTGTAATATAGCACTGAAGCTAAAATTTAGTCTTAACCACATCCTCCCCATTAAACCCTTTTCACAGATACACCCTGTTTTGGCCTTGCTTGCAGAAAGTAGATCACACCCTCACCACATTCCCTTTGAAATTATCTCACTCAAACTTAATGATAATATTTTAGGGAATCAAAATCCACTTTAATAATGTATCTTTGCTTATAAGAGCACTTAAAGAGTGCGAAAAGCTCCAAAACAAGTGCGCACTTTACAAAGCGATGGGTGGCCTACGCGATGGAGGCATGTATGACTCAATGGCGGGTAGAGGGAAAATCTTCAAATATTCTTTGTAGAAATTTATCAACAAATACCTGGATTGGTAGTTAGTAAGAAGGATATTGGTCTTGATTTGATCATGTATCTGAGTGGCAACTTCCTTCTCGATGACCTTGCTCAGGAAGGGGATGTTGGTGATTGGGTAATAGGTGATATGATCCAAAGGGCCAAGGTTGATCATCTTCAGCAGACGTAAGATCCGTCCAGTCGGGAGGTTGAAACAGAGGATGTCACAGGTGAGGAAAGAGTTGATGTCCATCAGTTTTGTGAGCAGTTTTCGGGTGATCCATTTCTTGAATGATGTCTTCTTATTATAATGTGGTCTTGATAGGAAGATTGCTGATGGAGAAGGTGCATTCCATGATGTATCGGCCGAATAGCAGTGGTGGGTGTGGTATCATTGATGAGTTCAGATTTTGTCAAAGTTTTCCTAGAAAAACTCTTGATCACATTGTATTCTGTGGTGTGTAGGAAGCCAGGTTGTACAGTGGGGCAAATTCTCGCACCACTGCACAAAACTAGCTCCTAGCTAAGCAAACACTGGTTGTCTAAGGCAGCCTTATCTACCCCTTAGTAGTGCAGGACCGAAAGGGGAAGGCAACTTAAGAGAATGTTTTTTAAGGGTTTAGCACTACCAGCACAACATTTGCAATAAGAAACCACTCACTAAGGCCCTGACCATTTTAGTAAATCACACAATATTTTACAATTAAAATAGGGCCAAAATGACAAAAGCTGGATCCGCCACATGAAATTTATATTCCACGTGGCTTCTCCATTCTGCATGGACAGACAGTACTCGCAAATGGCTTCTGGAGAAGCTTCCAGTCACCCAACATAACTCTCAACTAATCTCTAGCCTTTAGTCAGGTCGTAGGGTCTGGGAGAGAGTATGTTTTCCTGGGCAGGCAGGCAAAGAGCTAGCTTCCAAACTTCACAGGACTGCTGTTGTGGTGGTATCTCTTGCTTGCATCTACACAGCAGACAGAGTCCATTTGGTCTTCCTGAGTCTGCCTGAGCCAGTGGAGAGTGTCCCCTCTTTTCCTTCTCTGCTCCCAGGCCAGCACTTCTTACTGACTCCAAAGTCTTTACATTCCTGCGGAAGAGTCCCCTATGCGGACAGAATTTGTAGTGAGTATCTATTAGCTCTGCCATTCACTTTCCAGTTCCAAAAATTAATCTTCAGCTAGTTGAGTGCCAAACAAGTTATAACTGATTGACTGGGCTGTTTCAGAAGATGAGTACTTGGGTGCTCTTTCGAGGTCATTCGGTTGAGCCAACTGGGGTATCAGTCCTAACACTAAACATTTTGTAGAACAAATCCCACGTTTTATTTGGGGTGGGACACACTCCCACCCAAAGAACAAGCAGATTCCATCTGGTCCAAGACCTGCACCACAAAACCTGCATGGGGCTATACATCGGTCTTCTCAGACTATGAGCTGTATTCCAGTCTTGTCTCAGTGGCTAACCGGTCACACACAACTTTCCCCCTTGCTTCAGAAGGTCTGTGTGTTTTCGCGGCTCTCAAGCAAACAATAGGCAGGAGGTTGCATGAACATGCCTGTATCCAATCAGATTCAATACAACGCTTCTCGAAGAAACACCAATAGATATAGCACCTAGCAGAAGTGGTGAGGACCTCATATTGCAATTCCCCACACCTACAATTTACAGCAGTCTCCCTTTTATGGCAAAGACTCCACCATGTGAGTGGTTAGTTCAAGCTTTTTTTAAAGTTTACTCTAGCAACATTAAAAAACTGTGTGGCACTTGTTTAGCCCATGTACACTCTCGGGTCATGTTCGAACAGCTCTAGGGCTGGTTCACGGGTCAGGGGAAGTGGCACCATGGATCATCCCAGGACCAGCAACCCTCATGTGGGTACTTGTCGTGTCTCCCCAAGTGCCCCTCCTCTTGTGGAGCCTTTTACTTTAGGCACAAGAATGGTGGTAAGTGACCATCAGACCTCTGCAGAGTCTGGGGCTCTGTAGCCGGGCACTAACTTCCTCCCAATAGCAGAAATATGGATGGACTACATGGCCAAGAACTCTTGCACAGCGGCCATCTTGGGCGGGCCCTTTTCCCTGCTCAAGATGCATCTCTTGCTATTCAAGTGGACTCAGAGGAAGTATCCGAGGCATAGAAGTGCTCGTCTTCTTCCGCAGTTGCAGGAGAGGGTTTCCAAGATTTACAAATCAGCAGGAGGGGAGATTTGGGATCACTTGCGCTGCTGCAACGAAAAACTGTTTAACTTTTTTTTTTTAAATGAAGGGCAGGTTTACAAGAAACTGATGCATCTGTAGAGTTGCATCAGTTCCCCTGTGCCAGCCTGCGATACCCTTGCACCACCATGCACCTTAAAGCAAGGATTGACAGATGCGTCAGAAATTCTAACCATCTGCTTGCATAAAAGCCACGCATTGCTGGAGTCCAGCAATGCATGTTGAGGCCTATACTTATTGTACTGCGTCACTCCTTACGCCTGCTTAAAGCAGGCGTAAGGTTTCGACGCAGTGGCGTCCTAGAAGTGGTGCAGAGAAATCTTGTAGATTGTAGATTTCACTGCATCACTTTTATGAGGCTTTCCTGCATGGGAGCACCTGCATGGGAGGCTTTCCTGCATGGGAGCACCAACCCTGCATACATTATACCTGACGCAGGTATAATGTGACGCAGGGCTTTACAACGTGACGCATCTCCCCAGATGCGTCATGTTGTAAATTGGCCCTATTGTTTACGCTGCTGCTGCTTCACAAAAGTGACACCCCGGCAGTGCAAACGTGTCACAAGGGGCTAGAAAATCAGCCCCTGAGTTTGGTGAAACCATAGTGAAAAGGCATGCATTTGCCCGGATTTGGATAACTGGAGGCTTGTGTATTAGGAGAACAGCTAGCTTTTGAGACTGAAAACTTCGTTCTGCTTATTCTTGAAACTGTCATGTGTGATACAGAAAAGAGCACTGGAGAATTTGAGCACATGGGTGTTGCTCGCTTCATGCAAAGGACACAAGAAGGTAACTTCTTGAGGAGCAACTTTGAAAGGGATTTCTATCTTTCCCTTTGAGACATTGTGCCAAGTAGCTTTCCTTGTGAAGAAATAGGAAAGAACGCTATTGAAAGACACCTAAAAACTTTTTAGTGTGCACAAATTGGAATCTAGAGTATAAAGGGCCTAGGAAGATTAGAAACCATTCCAGAAGCCCAACGGAATCCCTGTTAAGCGTGATTCCTATTCAGCAAGGTGCCAAAAGAATCTTCAACAGAACTGATCAGTGCGTCCTTAACTTAAAGTGTATTTGTATAGCGCATGTTCACCCAGAAGGGTATCTTGGCGCTGAATAACAGATGTTTATTGTTACCCAACTCAATGGTACTCATTTTAGCAACCTTAGAAAGATGAAAGTCTGAATAGACCTGCCTGGGATTTGAACCTGTGAACATGAGGTCTAACACAGGCCCCTAAAGTGGACGCATGAGTTCACTAAGCCACAGTCCATGCAAAGCTACCTGTTATAAAACATGTGGCGCTCAGTCTATCAAGGTTCTATCACTGAAGCGATCTAGAAGGGAGTTTTCAGAGTGTTTTTTATAACGGAAAGGCTAAGCTTAATTTAACGATTCAGAAAAGGGGGTGGTGATGAACAGAGTGTCTGAATTAAGCAGACCACTCTTACCCAGTCCAAAGATCAGGGCTTGATCCATCACCGTTATTTATCTCACTGCACCATCCCAGCTCAGAACCTGGCTATATGCAAATCAGTCTGTCCCTGGCCCAGTGCATCATGGGAACAGGGCAGACCAAACTACCAAGCCAATTCTTCACCAGAAAGGAGACAAGCTACCGGGGACCGGTTTCTGGCATTTCAGCCTTCTTCGACCCGGCTTGCTTGAATCCTGATGATGCAGTGAGAAAGGGACTCATGTCTGAGTATACCCTGCCACACCTATAGTGGCCAAAAACGATTCAGAAAAGGGGGTGGTGATGAACAGAGTGTCTGAATTAAGCAGACCACTCTTACCCAGTCCAAAGATCAGGGCTTGATCCATCACCGTTATTTATCTCACTGCACCATCCCAGCTCAGAACCTGGCTATATGCAAATCAGTCTGTCCCTGGCCCAGTGCATCATGGGAACAGGGCAGACCAAACTACCAAGCCAATTCTTCACCAGAAGGGAGACAAGCTACCGGGGACCGGTTTCTGGCATTTCAGCCTTCTTCAGCCCGGCTTGCTTGAATCCTGATGATGCAGTGAGAAAGGGACTCATGTCTGAGTATACCCTGCCACACCTATAGTGGCCAAAAACGATTCAGAAAAGGGGGTGGTGATGAACAGAGTGTCTGAATTAAGCAGACCACTCTTACCCAGTCCAAAGATCAGGGCTTGATCCATCACCGTTATTTATCTCACTGCACCATCCCAGCTCAGAACCTGGCTATATGCAAATCAGTCTGTCCCTGGCCCAGTGCATCATGGGAACAGGGCAGACCAAACTACCAAGCCAATTCTTCACCAGAAAGGAGACAAGCTACCGGGGTACCTGTTCCCATCATGCACTGGGACAGGAACAGACTAATTTGCATACAGCCAGGTTCTGAAACTGGGATGGTGCAGTGAACTAAAAAACGGTGTTGGATCTAGCCCTGATCTCTTGACTGGGTGAGAGCTTTCTGCTTAATTCAGAGACTCTGTCCCTCACCACCCCTTGTTGTAAATATTTTTGTCCACCCTAAGCGTGGAAGGGTATTCTCAGATGTGAGACCCTTGCTCATTGCACCATCAGGATTCAAGCAAACCGGGCCGAAGACGGCTGTAATGCCAGAAACCGGTCCCCGGGAGCTTGTTTCCTTCCCAGTGTAAGAATTGGCTTTTGTAGTTTGGTTTGCCCTGTTCCCATCATGCACTGGGACAGGAACAGACTAATTTGCATACAGCCAGGTTCTGAAACTGGGATGGTGCAGTGAGCTAAAAAACGGTGTTGGATCTAGCCCTGATCTCTTGACTGGGTGAGAGCTTTCTGCTTAATTCAGAGACTCTGTCCCTCACCACCCCTTGTTGTAAATATTTTTGTCCACCCTAAGCGTGGAAGGGTATTCTCAGATGTGAGACCCTTGCTCATTGCACCATCAGGATTCAAGCAAACCGGGCCGAAGACGGCTGTAATGCCAGAAACCGGTCCCCGGGAGCTTGTTTCCTTCCCAGTGTAAGAATTGGCTTTTGTAGTTTGGTTTGCCCTGTTCCCATCATGCACTGGGACAGGAACAGATTAATTTGCATACAGCCAGGTTCTGAAACTGGGATGGTGCAGTGAGCTAAAAAACGGTGTTGGATCTAGCCCTGATCTCTTGACTGGGTGAGAGCTTTCTGCTTAATTCAGAGACTCTGTCCCTCACCACCCCTTGTTGTAAATATTTTTGTCCACCCTAAGCCTGGAAGGGTATTCTCAGATGTGAGACCCTTGCTCATTGCACCATCAGGATTCAAGCAAACCGGGCCGAAGACGGCTGTAATGCCAGAAACCGGTCCCCGGGAGCTTGTTTCCTTCCCAGTGTAAGAATTGGCTTTTGTAGTTTGGTTTGCCCTGTTCCCATCATGCACTGGGACAGGAACAGACTAATTTGCATACAGCCAGGTTCTGAAACTGGGATGGTGCAGTGAGCTAAAAAACGGTGTTGGATCTAGCCCTGATCTCTTGACTGGGTGAGAGCTTTCTGCTTAATTCAGAGACTCTGTCCCTCACCACCCCTTGTTGTAAATAAGCTTAATTTAAGCCCTGCATTATATCATTGAATATCTCTAGAAAATGACCAGACAAAATCATAAAAATTGGTCAGTCAAGGTTTATTTCACAGGTAAAACATACTAGATAATAGTTTAAGCCACAGTAAGCTGTAACAACAAATGTCAAAGAGTCGGAGTGTAATAATCATTTGATTTTCTCCCACTTTCAGATCTCCTTCTCCACTGCTTCTAATCATCTGTGCTGTAACAGCAACAGAATTGGAGGTGTCCAGAGGTGGACCCACTACAGGATCGGGCTGACCCTGACATGCGTCTGCTGACATACATTGGTTCCCTATCATTGAATACCAAAGCTGGTGTCACCAGTGGTGTTACACAAAAAGATGCAACAGTGCTGTAGGAGAGTATGGGAGAGAAGCTGCACCCACTCTCCTCCTATATTTTTCATTGGCATGTGTCATTGTCTTTCGTGAATGCTGCCTTCAGATTCGTTAATAGACTTGTTAATCCTCCTTAGTACAGCCATGTCTTCATTTGTACCCTCCCATAGCAACTGGCCCTTTTACTTCAGTTGGTACACGGGACCTGTTATTTAGTCTGTAAGCACTATTTTACTTTATTAATTTTTTCTTACTGCAAGCCAGACATTCCCTCCTTCATCTGAAACCGCTTGTGTTTTTTTAAGCAGCACGACCTCCCCCTGTAACACGGTCGCCTGCTTTCAATCACTTTAACCCGGCATTATCTCGTGTCAGTTTCAACCCCCCCCCCCCTCCCCTCCAAGTAAAATTGATTCAGAAATGATTAGTGAATTAAGTCATGTGAATTCCAGGTAGCACATAATCCTGTGCAAATGGGCTGAAGCTGACAACAGCATATCTGTGTTACATGTCATCTGTACTAAAGCCACCTGACGGGTAGTATTCAAAAGCCTGTTTTATTAACAACACCACCACCACCACTAATACCATCACCACCAATACCACCAATTCCACCACCATCAATACCACCACCTCCGCCAATACCACCACCACCAACACCAACAATACCACCACCATTAACACCACCAATGCCACTACCACCGCCAATACTTCCACCATCAATACCACCACCACCAGCACCAATATCACTACCACCAATACCACCACCACTAATACCACCACCACAAATACCAATACCACCACTGCCACCAATACCACCATCACCAGTACCACCATCACCAGTACCACCAACAATACCAGTACCACCATCATCAATACCAATACTACCACCACCACCACCAATACCACCATCACCAATACCAGCACCGCCAATACCACCACCACCACCAATACCACTACCAGCACCACCTCAGTGCCTCTTGCTCACTAGTAAATAGCAGGGGCACTGTACGAGGCCAGAGCTGCAGCAGAGACCATCCCTCCCTTCCTCCATGCCTGCCATAAAGCACAGCCCACCCTGCACCAGGAGGTGAAACAAGGGCCCTACTACAGCTGGACTGTTTTTTATTAGGCCAAAGATAGCAATGACATTATACAATGCCACACTGCACACTCAAATCACAGAGAGGGCAGGACATACCCCCCCCGCTCTTCCCCCTGAGCCGTGACAGTGGAATTACAGAGCAAAAGGTGTTGGAGCACTTTGTTTGTGTTTATAGCTCGGATCATATGTAACTCCTACTTCACACTTTGTGTCGGAATAATTTACAACACTTACACATCTTCTTCACTGCACTATTTATCACTACTTTGAAGATGTCGCAGCCTGGTCTCTTCCTCTGATATTTACAATCTAAGAAGCTGTCGAGAAGGCCCTTTATTGCAAAGCAATAGGTCTCGCATTCGCAAGAGTTTAAGCTATTAGTATTGTAAATGAAAATGCCATTTATTTATGTTTTAAAACCCAAAACATGAATAAAAGGCATTGCCATTTACAATGTCAATAGCTCAGACTTGTGTGAATGAGAGACCGATTGCATTGTAAATGCTTGTTTATCTCGTACCGGGCCTACTAAGAGGGTGGCTATTCCCCCCCCTTTACTTCTCTGCAGACTACTGTGAGGTCATGCAGAGTGAAACCAACCCTTCTGCAGCTCTTTCCTAAAAGTAACGAGCAGGTTTTTCACCTGCGGCTGAGAAACGTAATAGAATCAAATCAAATTAAATCAAATCAAATCAAACACATTTATAGAGCGTGCTACTCACCCTCTAGGGTCTCAAGACGCTGGGGGGGAAAGGGAGGGGGGTGCTGCTACTGTTCGAAGAGCCAGGTCTTGAGTTGCTTCCTGAAGGAGAGATGGTCCTGGGTCAGCCGTAAGTGGGTGGGGAGGGAGTTCCATGTCTTGGCCACCAGGTAGGAGAAAGATCTTCCTCCGGTGGTGGTTCTGCGAATCCGTGGGACGGTGGCGAGGGCGAGGCTGGTGGATCGGAGCTGGCGGGTGGGTGTGTAGAATGTGAGGCGGTTGTTGAAGTATTTGGGGCCCATGTCGTGGAGAGCCTTGTGTGCATGGGTGAGGAGTCTGAACGTGATCCTCTTGCTGACGGGGAGCCAGTGCTGGTCTCTCAGATGGGCAGAGATGTGGCTGTGATGGGGGATCTCCAGGATGAGTCATGCAGAAGCGTTCTGAATGCGCTGGAGTCTTTTCTGTAGTTTGGCTGTGGTTCCAGCCTAGAGTGTGTTCCCGTAGTCCAGGCGGCTGGTGACGAGGGCCTGGGTGACCGTCTTTCTGGTTTCGGTGGGGATCCACCGGAAGATCTTTCGGAGCATGCGCAGGGTGTTGAAACAAGATGACGAGACGGCGTTGACTTGTTTGGTCATCGTGAGGGAGGAGTCCAGGATGAAGCCCAGGTTGTGTGCGTGGTCCGTGGGCTTGGGGGCGGTGCCCAGTGCGGGGGGCCACCAGGAGTTGTCCCAGGCGGAGGGGGATGTTCTGAGGATGAGGACTTCCGTCTTGTCTCAGTTCAGTTTCAGACGGCTGAGCTTCATCCATTCCGTTACATCTTTCATTCCTTCCTGTAGGCTGGCTCTGGCGGTGGTGGGGTCGTTGGTGAGGGAGAGGATAAGCTGGGTGTTGTCAGCGTAGGAGATGATGTTTAGGTTGTGTTGGCGTGCGATGGCTGCGAGGGGGCTCATGTAGACGTTGAAGAGGGTGGGGCTGAGCGAGGAGCCTTGAGGAACGCCGCAGATGATCTTGGTGGCCGCTGAGCGGAAGGGGGGGGGGCGGACTCTCTGAGTTCTGTCGGAGAGGAAGTAGGTGAGCCATTCCAGGGCTTTCCCTTGGATCCCGGCGTGGTGGAGGCGGGTTGTTAGGGTGCAGTGGCAGACTGTGTCGAATGCGGCCGATAGGTCGAGGAAGATGAGGGCAGCAGTTTCCCCGTTGTCGAGCAGGGAACTGATGTCGTCGGTAGCTGCGATGAGGGCGGTATCGGTGCTGTGGTTTGCTCGGAAGCCGGACTGCGAGAGGTCGAGAGATCCGTTTGTCTCGAGGAAGGCGGATAGTTGTTTGTTGACGGTCTTCTCGATGACTTTGGCAGGAAAAGGGAGGAGCGAGATGGGGCGGAAGTTCTGGGGTCCGTGGGGTCCGTGGTGGGTTTGTTCAGGAGGGCGCTGAGCTCGGCATGTTTCCAGATCTCCGGGAAGGTGGCGGATGCGAAGGAGCTGTTAATGATGTTCCAGAGTTGGGGTGCGATGATGGAGTCGGCTTTGTTAAAGATGTGGTGTGGACAGGGGTCGGCTGGGGAGCTGGAGTGGATGGTGTTCATCACGCGGGTGGTGTTTTCAGTGCTGACCGAGGTCCAGGTGCAGAGGGTGGTGTTGGGGAGGGCGCTGGTTCGGTGGTTGGGTGCGTGGTCTGGGCACCGAAGCTGTTGTGTATGTCGGCGATCTTGAGGTGGAAGTCTTGTGAGGGTGTGATGTCGTTGTTGCTGGTGCTAAGATTGGAGAGTTCTTTAACAATGCTGAAGAGTTCCTTGCTGTTGTGGGTGTTGTTGTTCAGTCGTTCTCTGAATGTTGTCCTTTTGGTGGTGCGGATCAGCTGGTGGTGTTTGCAGATAGCGTTCTTGAGGGCTGCCATGTTTTCTGTTGACGGTCGTGGCGCCAGGCTTTCTCGAGGGTACGGCAGGATTTCTGGGAGTTTTTGAGGTCGTTGGTGAACCACGAGGCTTTCTTGCTGCCGGGTCTGCTGGGAGGATTCTTCAGCGGTGCAAGGGCATTGGCGCAGTTGGTGAGCAACTGTGTGAGGTTGCGGGCTGCTTCGTTGGAGTCCGTCGTGTTGGTGGGAGGGTTCTGGCTCAGGGAGGTGGTGAGCTGGTCAGTGGTGATCTTGCTCCAGCATCTTCTGGGAACCTGTTGCGGGTGGTGGTGGGTCGTGGTTCTCCTGAAGTTGAAATGAACGCAGCTGTGATCTGTCCAGTGTAGTCCAGTGAAGTGGCTGAAGGAGATGTGGTTGCTAGAGGAGAAGACTGGGTCAAGCGTGTGGCCGGCGTAGTGGGTGGGGGTGTTCACCAGTTGCTTGAGTCCGAGGTTGGCGAGGTTGTCCAGCAGGAGGATGTTGTCTGAGGAGGTGAGGGCGTGCAGGCTGATGAAGTCTGCGATGGCTTTGCTGAATTGTGTGCGTGGTCACGGGGGTCTGTAGATGAGAGTGCCTCTGAGGGTGGTTTTGGGGTCGGTGTGTATCTGGAAGAGAAGGTGCTCGGCGGCAGTGAGGGTGTCGTCGGAGTTGGTCGTGATGCGGATGGTGTTTCTGTGGACGATGGCGATGCCTCCTCCGGTTTGGTTGACGCGGTCCTTCCGGGTGATCTTGTAGCCATCCGGGGTGGCTATGGCAATATCGGGGGCTGAGGAGGCGTTCATCCAGGTTTCTGTGAGGAAGGCGAAGTCCGGCGCTGTTGTGTCGAGGAGGCTCCACAGTTCGACCGCGTGCCTGTGGACGGAGCGGGTGTTGAGCAGGATGCACTTGAGGTGATTGTTGCTGGTGCCTGGCCTGGCGGGTGCGATGCAGGTCCGGAGGCAGGTGAATTTGCAGGCTTGGCAGGTGAAGGGTCCGTGGGTGTGTTTCGGGGTGGCTCGGTGGCAGGCGGGGTTCCGGCTGGTGTTGAGAGCGTGGAGGGTGACGGCGGCGTAATTCAGTTGGGTGGAATGGTATTATTGAGGGCCAGGGGTCCTGGCACTGGGCGCGGTCCAGGCGTGGACGGGAACAGACGAGTTTGCCTTTAGCGCGCCTTCGGCGCACAATCGGCGCACCCGCTGCGCATTCGTGTGGTCTCCGCCATAACTGGCGAGGAGGGAGGGAGGAGCAGCTGGGTGGAGCAGCTGGGAGGCGGGAGCGGCTGGCGCATGGGAAGGGGAGAGGGTACAGAAGAGGAAAAGGGGGGGCGGGGCCGCAGGGGAGCAGCAGCGGGTGGGAGCAAAGAGCGGGAAAAACGGTCCCGAAAATGGGCGGCAGGTGGCAAAAACACAATCAGGAAACCAGTGGCACAAAACAAACATACTCGAAATAACAGAGGCACAGGAACAAATCACAGGGCACAGTAAAAGTACAAGTGAAGGTGAAGCGCAGGATACTTAGCAGCAGGGGTAGCGGCTAACTCGCTTCAGCAATGGCTGGGCACACTCACGGGGAGCCGTGCAGTGTGTGGAGCGACCGGTCCTGAACCAGGGTCAGAGGTCACTGCTCACCACCGCGCAGAATCGCCCTAAATGTCCAAGAGGGAGGGAGGAGCAGCTGGGAGGCTGGAGCGGGGCGCCGAATGGGAAGGGGAGAGGGTAGAGAAGAGGAAAAGGGGGGCGGGCCGCAGGGGAGCAGTGGCGGGGGGGGGGGAGCGAAGAGCGGGTAAAGTGGTCCCAAAAACGGGTGGCAGGGGGCAAAAACACAATCAGGAAACCAGTGGCACAGAACAAACACAGTCGAAATAACAGAGGCACAGGAACAAATCACAGGGCACAGTAAAAGTACAAGTGAAAGTGAAGTGCAGGATACTTAGCAGCATGGGTAGCGGCTAACTCGCGGCAGCAACGGTGGAAGGCTGGGCACACTCACGGGGAGCCGTGCGATGTGTGGAGCGGATGGCCCAGACCGAGGTCTGCGAAACAGTCTCAAAATAGCAGCATAGTCTAGAGGAGAAAAAAAATAGGAACCATGAGAAAAAGCTAATTTTCTACATTCCTCGCGTTCAGTCTGATGCAGAGAAGACTAACCTTTCTCCAGGTGAATTTCTCAGATTGGACAAAAGGGGTTTGAGGTCTTCCAGGAGTTGCAATGTTCTTGATTTAAGGTATGTGGGCAGCCCTTTAGTTAATGATAAAAAGATCATTGAATTGAATCTATATATTGCAACTGTTTCTTGACTGATTAATTGTCACCATACTTTTGTATTTTTCATTCATGTAAATGTATTTTTGACACATTCATGTGGAGTTTCAATGTATTGTTGTATGTTTTTGTAATAGTGAGATTGTCTGTTTAGTAGATTATGTGTCCCTTTTTGTGACTAAATTTGAACATGAAAAATAATTAAAAGTAAACAGGCAAAATTGATTGCCAAGATAAACGTATTAATTTGTGTTTATTGTTCTGTATTAGTAACATAACCCAATAATTGGAGGTTCAGGTAAATATTCAGTTCTCTTGTTAGTAGGCCCTACCTGCCCTCCCCCTTTTTGGGCCAAACCCCTTCTTTGTCACAGAAATGCTGTCTCCAACCCGGCAGTGCAGATCGAGTTGGAGACAGCTTCAATGAACATGACAATTTGGCCTCCCTGAGACGGCCCACTAAACCGTCATGCGCACTAACAACAGTGAACCACCACTCCCCCTGTGCTTGTCATCCCTATTGCCCCGCCCCTCAGACTCCATGGAATGGAGAAAAATAAAACAATAATAAACCTGCTTTATTATAGTTTTATTTTTTAAGTTTCACAGCTGCTGCTGCTGGCAGGAGAGGCAACGCTCCACCGCCATAGCGGAGGAGCTGCCGCTGGGTGATACTGTCAGAAATATTAGTGCTGAAAATCCAGTTTGTTCTTGGATGCCTGTAGATGAGGTGGAACGTGACTGTCTGGGTAACCACGAATGGAAGGGACAAGTGAGGAGTCAGAATGATTTGGTTGTAGACAATTGTGTTTTTTAAAATTAATATTTACTTTAGTTTTTGTTGCAAGAGCAACTTATAAGTGAGAACTGACAAAAACAACAGTCACATCATCCACCCCCTCTGAAAATACATTGGTGAAGTATTATTAGTATAAGCATAGACATCTAAAAACATCCACAAATGTGAGAGAAACCCTCTGTATTGCCATCTCCCTTAACCTTTGATGCTTATGTTTTTTCATCAAACTGCACCAATTGGAACACATGCATTGATAAACTCTGGGGCCTCTATAAATGCATTCGCTGTGCCTACCCAAATTGCCAAGTCTTTAGTGTCATTGTCACCCTTCCTAGAGGCTCAATTTTGTATCTCCTCGGCCAATGCTCCTTCTGCTGTGTCTCTTACCCACAGTTCCACCCTTGGCCAAGCGTGCCCATCCAGCAAATGGCTGGACACCTCTTTGCTATTAATACTGCAAGGTGCATGAAGCTATATTGCATTTCTTTCTTTTAGGCTTTAGAATAATGCCCATCAAATAATGCTGCACGGGAACTTCAAAGTGAATCCCAGTTGCCATGCTGGCCCTCCCACGACCATATCAGATGCCTAAAAGTGGCACCGTCCATCTACACCTTGACCCAGGCTGAGCTTGATCCCAGAACCTCGTGCTGCCAGATGCCTCTGTGTATAGTTTAATCTGTTTATTAGTTACCCAACCTTCTCTCCAGGTCAGCAAGCGAATAAAGTCTGCCAGAAAGGTATCCCACATCACCAGGTCTTTCTTGACCTCTGCCCCAAGTCTGACGTGGGGGTGCTTCTGTGTGAGCCTGCGGATTAATTGGGTCAATCGTCTGGCAAATACCCTACCTGCTGGGATCACCCTGGTTGCAAAGTTAAGCTTGCCTATTAGCCTTTGGAGGTCTCTCAGAGTTGCCGTCTCGCGCCCGCAGAGGCTCCTAATGTCTTGCCTAAAATCCTCCACGTTCTCCGGAGGAAGCCTGGATGTCCCGGCGACGGAATCTAGCTCTATTCCTAGGAATGTGATTTGTCGCCGGACCCTCTGTTTTTTTCCTCTGAATGAGGGATCCCTAGCTTCTCTGCCAATTCCATGAACGCCTTTAGAGTGTCGCTGCACTCTGCTGACCCTGCCGGGCCTGTGAAAAGGAAGTCGTCCAAATAGTGTAGCTTCCTGCCCGCCAGGTGCCCATCGTGTAGTGCCCATTCAATGAAGGTGATACATTTTTCAAAGTAGGCGCATGATACTGAGCACCCCATTGGCATTGCCATATCAAAAGAGAGCTTTCCTTCCCACTGGAAACCCAACAGGTGAAAGCATGAGGGGTGGACTGGGAGTAGGCGAAAAGCGGACTCGATGATTGCCTTTGCCATGAGGTTCCCTCAGCCAGTTACCCTAACCAGATCTATTGCATCGTCTATTGTGGCATAACTTACTGAGCAGACCTCTGTGCTGATTCCATCTTCTACTGACGTGCCGTCTGGGAATGATAAGGGGTGGATTAATCAGTATTGGCCCTGCTCTTTTTTGGGGATAACCCCTAGTGGAGAGATCACCAGGTCCCTGCCCATCCGGGCAGAGAGTGGTCCTTCTATTCTACCTAATAGTTTCTCCTTTTCTATTTTCTTTGTCACCACTCCTGGGTGCTGCAGTGTGGATTTTAGGTTTTTCCCACTGCCTGAGGGAAAAGGGCCTGTGAATGGGATGGGGAACCTTCCTCAAAGCCGTGGACTAATCTCTCTGTGTCTGACTGGTCGTGGTATCTGTTGGCTAGGCTGCACAGTTTGTGCGTGTCAATGGGGGACCATGCTAGTCTGTATGTTTGATGTCCTGTTGCCCCCTTGGTGCCCCTAGTGTCTGACTCACTGCTTCTTGGTCTCCTTCTTGTCACCTTTGTGTTCTTTCCTGAGCCTGCATCCTGCCGCCGGGTGCCCTCCTCCACAGGAGGAGCAGATATGTTGGAACTTGCACGATGCCCCGTAAGTGCACTTGTTCGCCTCAAACTTCCAGCAGATTGCCGGTGTCCCATTAGTATGTGGTGCTTTCCATGTGCCGAACTGCTTAGGCTTGTGAAAAGGCCTCCCTTTCCCTTTGTGGAAGGACCCCTGAAAGGGCTGATCGCTCCTCCCTGCCTAAGATTTGGCCTCCTTAGTTACCATCATCTTATAAATAAAACAAGACACATATTCCTCGTTCCACTCCATCTCTGGGTGCGTCTGCATTTTTAGTCTGAAACCTATGTCATATGCTAGCCAGCGCAGGAATTTATCCACTATGATGCAGGCCATGATTCTGAATGCATCTAGCCAGTTGTCCAAATTTCTCTCCTTGCGCTCCCTCCACCTCTCCCTTTTATCCTCATCCTTCTTATTGCATGTTGTCAGATCCAGCCCTTCTAGCTGTATCTCTATAAGTGAGAAAATATCAATTAACTCCTTTTTCCAAATCCTCTCCTTGAACGCTAGTGGTATGAGGCTTGCTAGACCTGTGGCCCTGGTGGTCAGCGATGCTGGGCCAGGTGATGGCTGTGCGAAGGGATCTGGTGTCAGGGGTGCGGTGGACATGCTGCCTGGTACGGCTGTGCCCCCCCAAGCTGCTAACAGTGACCTTGTATCTCCCCTGGCCCCTTACGAGCCCTGGCCCATTAATGAGTTATGACGTGCATGCCCTAGGTTTATTAGGTGCCAAGGCAACCCAAAAACATGTTCCTCAGCTAATGTTCCTGCCGCTACCGCTCCCTGCATGACCCCCTGTCTCTCTTCTGCTTGGTCTCCCGCCAACCCAGTACTCGGCGTGCTTAAACCTTTTAGCAGCAGTGCTCACCACTCGCTGCTGTGTACATGGTGCCCCTGCTTGGTCCCGCCACCACTGTGTTGGCTACAGGTGGCTGGGCCTTCCTCTGGGGCACCTTCTTGGGAGCTGCTGCATCCCCGAGTTAAGCCGGAGCCCGCCTTTTCCTTTGGGCCGCTGGTGCGCTGATGTGGTCTCGCTGTTGGTTACTGGTTCCCTCATCGGCGTCGTCCAACAAGTGGGGTTTCAGCCAGTCGCTCCCATGGACCTTTGATGTTGCCCGGATCCATCTCAACAGGTCACCGAGATCCTCCTTTTGCTGTTTATTTCCTCTCTTCGCCATTCTTTGCGCTGCTACCAGGCAAGGTGTTGCCATCTTCTGTATGCCCCAAGCAAAGGTGTGCTCCCTGATGCGCCCATGTGGGGTGCTGCACCAACAACAATATTCTGATAGCCGTGGTGGGGTGCTGCCACCGTTTTTATGCACCAATACACGCTTGATTGTCCCGAAACTCGCCATGGGATAACACCCAACAGTAGCCTGCCTCTTTGTTTCTGGCGTGCACAATCAATGTTCGATAGCCGGGGTGGGGTGCTGCCACCGCTAGTATGCACAAAATTACCTTGAATGTCCCGAAAATCGCCGTGGGATAACAACCAACAGCAGCCTGCCCCTTTGTTATGGGTGTGCGCTCATTAACTAGTGCGTGAGGTTCAGAGCCGGATCAGCTCCTATGCCCCATGCTGCCGTAGCCTCCGTATTTGTATAGCGTGATACTGTCAGTGTGTATCCCGCAGTTTTCTCTTTGGACAAAACAGGCGCCTGCCCCTTTAAGCGCACTTGCCCGTGCTCGTCCTCACAGGGGTGCGCATGCGCGCTGGACCCGCAGAGGCCGCGAGCGAGGCCTGCCCGCTAGCTGGCACTGGCAGACTGCCCGATTGGGCTCAGGGCTCACCGGCTGCAACACTTCTGCTTCCCGGCGCCAGACTTGCTCCGAATGTCCAGGTTGATCCGGTGAAGCGCTGTAGGCCGAGGGTAAGTTTCCTGTCGTCCCTTCTTCCCGCTGCCGTTGGACCTGTCCCAGCTCACACCCTCCGGGGGCCTGGTCGTCGGCAGCAGTCGGTGAGCAGCCTCAAAGCGGGGTAGTGCGATCCTGTTGTTCAGCTTACCGGCGCTGGGCTTGCTTCGCCGGTTTCCTTGAGCTCAGGCTGTCGTGGTAAGGCGCAGGGTTGTCGGGGTAGCACTCCGTCCCTGCACGCCGCCGGCAATCGCACTGGGCCAGGTTGCAGCCCCCCAGTGCTCGAATGTGGTCTTGCTGGGCAGAGCTCTGCTTCGTCGCTTTTGGGAACAGGTACCAAACCCTCCACCAAAGGTTACAAAAGTTCAGACGCCGATACTGCTCCCCTGCTCCGTGAAGAAAGGAGCTTACCTGGGAGAGCAGCGCTTATATGCCCCCCCCACTTGCTTTCCTGCCAAGGTAGGCGTCTTCCCCTATTGGGGGTGGTCGTATCTCGCCTAGGCCCCCATGGTGTGAGAGAGTCAGCAGTCTAGTAGTTGGGTGGGTGGAGCTAGCCGGGGCCAAGGGAAGAGGAGGAGGCTGGACAGGAAAGGGCAGATAGAGTAGGGACAGGGACTGGAACAGACGTGTTAATAAAGCTCAGTACATATAAAGTATATACAACAAGTCTGTTGTTATTTATGTCAAGACAAGACAACTGGCGACGAGGGTGGGATGAGGCGACCTGCCATCCCTGCCGAATCGAGAACGACCCTGTCCCAGGCACGAGCAAAGACGTGGTCGCTGTCGCGCCGTCTGTGCCCCACGAAGCCGCCGCCTACAGCCCTAGGCCAGCGGTGGATGAGCCGCTCTGCGATCAGGCGATCGTGTAGAGCCCCTCCTGAGCAGCGTGACTGAAGCGCTGCCTCTCCGGCACTGGACGCAATAGTTTGCGCCAAAAGAAAAGTCTTAAGTGTGCCCGCAGGCTGTGCGATAAAAAGGAACTGGGAGCCCACCACAGTCCTCCTGAAGTGCCCTGAAAGAACAAGAGAGTGCCTGAAGAAGCGAGTGACTCCGCGGAGGCGCCAGAAGAAAAACGCCGACTTTGCCGCCTTGGGTCTCACTCCCGATGCATGAGAAACGGCACGCGGCGGACGGAAGAAATCGGAGCTTGCCCCTAGCCTACCTTGACGGTGTAAGTGGCCTGGGAGTGGGAGCTGTGCTGCATAATTCCTGGTGTCCGGAGACGAGATCCTCGGTGAGTGCCCAGTGAGACCGAGTGAGCTGAGAAATGAATGAAACCACACCGAGTGGAGAATGAGAGTTTCAAGCGGGCGGCCATCTTGAAGTCAGGCAAGCCAACGAGACATTCATGTGTAATTTGTGAACGGCCATCTTGAAGTCAGGCAGTTCAGTGATAAACAAGCATTGGTGCATTATACAGTCAGAAACAAACAAGCACGAGCCAAAGCAATTAAGAAATAGTAAACAAGCACAAGCCAATGTACAGGTGAAATCGTAAACAAGCACGTGCCAAGCTAAGAAAAAAAAAAGTGTGCTGACACCATGGTAACTCCGTCCACCTCCCCACAACGAAATGAGGTCAAACCAATCATAACGGGGGTGTCACATCTGCGGCCCCCAGAACCCTTAGCCCTGACCACTGGAGAGAGCATGGGCCCCAGATGGCAGGAGTGGTTGAGGACTTTGAGGACTACATCAAAGGGTCCAAGGTGACGGAAGATGAGGATAAACTGATCGCCCTTCGCAATCTTGCTGGAAGAGAAATTAGCAAAATAATCAAAGACCTTCCTCCGACGGATGCTGGTGACTATGGCAAGGTGCGAGAAGCTCTAAACAAGAAATTCCTACACAAGAGGAATGTAGATTATGAACGACATGCATTTCATCAAGCACGCCAAGGAAAATAGGAAGCCATGAGCACATTCATCACGAGACTGCGTCGATTATCTAGACACTGTGAGTTTGACACTTTTTCAATGAATGACGCTATTAGATCGCAAATCATTGATGGCTGCCCCTCTGAGACGCTCCGAAGGCGACTGCTGAGGAACGTCATGAGTTAGATGACATTGAGGAAATGACTTGTGTGTATGACCAGCCGGAAGAACACGCCAAGAGCATTGAGACTGGTAGAACTGAAAGCCGAAAGCAGGTGTGTCGAGTACAGGCTAGCAGCGGTCGCCGAAGCTGGAGGGAAAAACAGTGGAGACCCCGACAGGTGTCCCGTCACCGACACACTGAGTATAGGAGGTGTGACCGATGTCGAAAAAGAGAAAGGAAACCAGAGAGATCAAAGAGGGGCCACAGGTGTGGATATGACTATCCACATGTAGATGCATGCCCTGCCATGGGCCAACGATGCCGAAAATGTGGACAGACGAACCACTTCGAGGCAATGTGCGGAGACTATCAAAAGGAGAGACGGGGTGAAGTGTTGAGGCCATCTCGCTCTGACACCAGAAGACATCACGCAAAAGCAGTCCAGGATAGGCCGAAGTCATCACCGGGCTCTTCACATTCCAGCCAGGAATCACGAAGATCTCAATGGTTAAGTAGATCGCCATCTAGAGACTCTCGATCAGTGTCAAGAGAATCTGAGTACACTGTTGAATATGCGAACATGATCGCAGATCCTGACCAGCTCAAGAAATATCCCCATTTGGACATCAGCGTGGGGAACCACACAACCAAATTTGTGTTGGACAGTGGAGCGTCCCTCAATTACATTCCTGTGACTGAATATGAAAGGATGGAGCCACAACCACCCCTAGTCCTGCCCATGTTCGGGTATTTACCTGGATGTCCAAGAAGCCTCTTCCTTGCCTGGGGAAGTTTCCAACAAAACTCAGGCACAAGACTGTGGCTGTAGCAGCATTCATCCATGTTATTGAGGGCCCAGAGGCTGACTACCTCATAAGTTTGCCAACGGCGGAGCACCTTCGACTTGTCGACATTCTTTACAGGGTCAGTGACAATCGGACATTATTCATAAATTCCCCAGGTTGTTCCAAGGGCTTGGGAAGATGAAGGGGTTCCAAATTCGCCTTCATATCAATGAACAAACAGACCGGTGGCGCAACATCCCCGCCGAGTACCGTTTCACCTCCAACAAGCTGTCGAGGATGAACTTCAAGAACGTTTATCCTCAGATATCATTGAAAGGACAGATGGTCCAACCCACTGGGTGTCGCCGGTAGTCATCGTACCAAAGAAGGGCACTCCTGGCAAAGTGAGGCTATGTGTCGACATGCGCCTCCCTAACACAGCCATAGAGAGGGAGCGTCACCCGGGGCCACATCTAAGCAATATGATTTCTGCACTAAACGGAGCAAGAGTGTTCTCGAAATTTGATCTGAGCAAGGGGTACCACCAGCTGGAATTGCATCCCAAATCACGTTACATCACTACGTTTGCAACCCATCTTGGACTGTTTCAGTACAAACGGTTATGTTTTGGCATCTCCTCGGCTGCGGAAATTTTTCAGGAGGCAATTCGACAGATCATCCATCATGTCCCCAACGTCCTGAACTACAGAGACGACATTCTCGTGTATGGATCTACCGTTCAGGAGCACGACAAGGCTTTAGATCGAGTATGCCATGCCTTACTAGATGCCAACTTAACATTGAATAAAGACAAGTGTGAATTCCACCAATCCACCCTTAAATTCTTTGGTCACATATTCTCAGGCGATGGAATGAAACCCGACCCTGACAAGGTAGTTGCCCTAAATGAAACGAGGAGCCCCCAGGATGTTGGTGATTTGCGGTTATTCCTGGGCATGGCCAGCTATTGTGCTCGCTACATAAAGGACTATGCGACCATCAGCCATCCCCTCCGGACCCTCACAAAGCAAGGACAGCCGTTCGTCTGGTCTCCTGAGTGTGAACAAGCTTTTAGAGAAATCAAGCAGGCGGTGGTGTCTGCTGACAATCTAGCATACTTCAGCCCTCACAAGAAAACGGAGATCATTGTAGACGCCAGCCCTGTGGGTCTTGGTGCGATTCTGGCACAGTACGAACATGACACTGACTTAAGACGCATCGTTGCCTATGCCAGTCGCAGCCTGTCAGATCCCAAGAAAGCGTATTCGCAGCCCGAAAAAGAAAGTCTTGCGGTTGTGTGGGCATGTAAACATTTTCATGTCTTTATTTATGGAAAACATTTTACCATGATTACTGACCACCAAGCACTTGTCACGATCTTTGGCAATCCGAAATCCAAAATGCCACCAAGGATTGAACGATGGGGTCTACGGCTACAAGAACATACCTTTACGATAGTGCACAAGCCCGGGAAGTCAGAGAACCCAGCGGACTACATGTCACGACACCCGCAAGCATCGTCAGTGTCCAAGCACTCCATTGCTGAGGAGTATATCCACTTCGTGGTGGATCAAGCGCGGCCGCCAGCAATTCCTTTGGAAGTCATCCAGGAAGCCACTGCACAAGATGCCATATTACAGAAAGTGCTACGTCGACTGCAGACGAACTGGTGGAGACGTGACAGCGAAGAGGAAGGTAGCGATCCAACTGTCTGACAGATTAGTATATAGCAACTTCACCCAGCTGCAAAAAAACAGACCAAAGCAGATGTACCACAGGACCTCCATTAAATAGACCCAGTTCAATCTATCAAAGGCCATGTCAAGGTTGGCTGCTATCAACTAAAGCTCTTCATGGGGAGCGTGGCTAACCCCTGATCATGGCGTCGCAGAATAGAAGAGCTCCAGAGCCCAGGCACTTATCCTGCAATATCGCTGGTGGCGAACCAATTGTGCCGAGCGCGCGGAGCTGAAGGCGAACACACAGCAACCCACCCAGGAGCCAAGAAACCATTTACACACAACATAAACTGTAATGTGGCCTTTGCGACAGCAGCCAATTCAGGGAAACAGAGGCCGAGAACTACGCAATGCTGAGGGTGCTTGATGGGATCTGTGCTGTGCCCTGAGGTACCAACTGAGTGCTGTGCCTATCCCACTGAGAGTCCCCTGCTATCAATGAACTCACAGGCGACGGGACTGTGGAGGTGCCGGGGCTCCTGATTGACGCCAACCCCGGTGAAGTGCGGAGGAGACCGCACCCACCAGTGCGAGTAGCGGCAATCGTGCCACCGCCCAGGCGATGGCTGCCAATAATGGAGGACGCGGAGGCGGGTCCCTGAAGCACTGAAACAACCCGGTGAGTCCCACGCTGCTGCGCTGTGCCCTGAAACATCACCTGGACGCTGTGCCTATCTCTCTCAGAGGCCCCTACTGTCCCTGAACTTACCAACGAGGGGACCCTGCACGCCGGCAGGGAGGACCCTGCATGCAGGCAGGTTGCTCCACACGGCCGCCAGCTGCCTCGTTTCCTGCTTCCTGCCACCCGACTGGTTCCCGCTCCTTCCCCTTGCTGCGGCCTCACCCCCCTGCTCCCCATTGGCCACCCTGCTCCC
The DNA here is from genome assembly GCF_964263255.1 of Lissotriton vulgaris. Lineage (NCBI taxonomy): Eukaryota > Metazoa > Chordata > Amphibia > Caudata > Salamandridae > Lissotriton > Lissotriton vulgaris. Next base: position 1,386,112,678 of record NC_141696.1, on the reverse strand, counting down.
GCCTCCCAGCTGCACCTTTCTCCCTATCCCCCTCTTAAGGGAGCCGTGCAGTGGCGTAGGAGCGACCTCTGACCCTGCATGCAGGCAGGTCGCTCCCCACGCCACCGAACGGCCGCCAGCTGCCTCGTGTCCTGCTTCCTGGCCCCCAACTGGTTCCCGCCGTTTCCCGCTCCTTCCCGCCGCTGCGTCCCTGCGGCCCCGCCCCCCTGCTCCCCATTGGCCACCCGCTCCCCAGCTGCTCCTCCCTCCCTATCCCCCTCTTATGGAGGCTGTGTAGCGGCAGCGCCATTGGCATGCAGAAGGCGCGCCAAAGGCAAGCCCGTCTGCGCCCGTCCGCACCTGGACAGCACCCAGACCCAGAACCCTTGGACCCCGCGAACGCCACAACACCAGACTCCGCTACGATGCCAGCACCCTCCACGCACTCAACGCCGGCCGAAACCACACCTGCTTCCAAGCCGCCCCAAAACTGACTCAAGGACCTTTCTCCTGCCACACCTGCAGGACCACCAAACCTCCAAGGACTGGACCCAACCACCTCCGCTGCATACTCCTCAACACCCGCTCCACATGCAAACACGCCGTCGAGCTCTGGGATCTGCTCGACACCTCTGCCCCAGATATGGCCTTCCTGACCGAGACCTGGTGGAACGACTCCTCGGAGCCCGACATCGCCATAGCCATCCCGGACGGCTACAAGGTCACCCACAGGGATCGCGCCAACGGAATCGGAGGAGGAATAGCCATCGTCCACAAGTCCACCCTCAAGGTCACCACCCACGCAGACGACACCCTCAACACCGCCGAACACCTGCACTTCTGGATCCACATGGATCCCAACACCACCCTCAGGGGAACACTCATCTACAGACCACCCGGACCCTGAGCTCAATTCAGCAACTCTATCGCCGACCTCGCCAGCACCCAAGCACTCGCCTCCACGGACTACATCTTCCTCAGGGACCTGAATTTCCACCTCAAAAACAACAACAACGCCAACTCCACCACCCTGATCGCCAACCTCGCCAACCTCTGCCTCAGACAACTCATCAACGCACCCACCCACGCCTCTGGCCACACGCTGGACCCCATCTTCTCCACAGGCACCCACGTCGCCTTCGACCACACCACCAAGCTCCACTGGACCGACCACCACTGCATCCATTTCACCTTCAACAAACCAACCACGCACCACCGCACCCAACAGATGCCTCGCCGCTTCTGGAGCAAAGTCACCGAAGACCAGCTGATCACCACCCTCGCCCGAAACCCACCCACCGACCCCACCAACCCAGACACCGCAGCCCGCAACCTCAGACAGTGGATCGACGACTGCACCAACACCCTCGCCCCGCTCAAGAAACCCTCCAACAACCACGCCAGCAAGAGAGCCACCTGGTTCACCGACGAGCTGCAGACCTCCAAACGCGCATGCCAGAAACTGGAGAAGATATGGCTCCACGAACGCACTCCGGACAACCACGCAGCCCACAAGGACGCCACACGCAGATATCACCACCTCATCAGATTAGCCAAGAGATCCTCCTTCAAAGACTGCCTGGATAACAATGCACATGACAGCAAAGAGCTCTTCAGCATCATAAAGGAACTCTCCAACCCCAATGACATACCGCCCTTGTGAGAAGTTGGCCTGATATGTGATGTCCACTATTCTAGTGGGCACCCTGTATCAGTCCACACAACCCTTATGTTGATGGTTGTAAAGTCAACCTTATAGACCAGCTATCCTAGTGGTAGCATGGACAAAGCAGTCTTAGACTAAACTCAAGAGGGCATGTGAAGCCAGCTATTTTACCATATGCAACCCCTTTAATACCAAATGAAAGGACACCACACAGGTAAAATATATAAAATATATATGTATTTATTACTAACACAACCCCTCTAAACTCTTTATGAGGTCAGAAGCACAAGCACATAACAAGATACCTAATTATCATACAATAAGTTGCACAAAATACAGTAGTGCCCTAGGGGCACGTCAAACCATATACTAAAATAGTGGGATAAGAACCACGTCACGAACAAAGGATAGGCCTAGAGCCTAGGGAATCGCTGGGGCTACACTGTACTACCAAAGGATAGGAAGCAGGAGGCCCAATGGAGGCGTGTGCAGTGTCTTTACACACACGCGAGTTACCATAGAGTTAGATTGGGAACAAAAGAAATGGAAACTAGTTCTTTTAGGACACTTCCGGGTGGAGTAGGAGAAAGCTACTGAAAACTAGAACACTAGGATAGTTAATACCCACAGGAGCACCGGAGTACTCGCGATACCTAACCCACTGGAAGCGGGTGCATAGGTTTCAAAGTGTGTCGGGTTTTGTCGCGGAATCCTATGGAGCCTTGAAGAAAGATGCTGCAGGCGACCAGGAGAGAAGTGTCCGGTTGGATCCAAGGGTGGATCGAGGATGAAGAGTACCTGAAAGCAGAGGGGACAGAGTCTGAGTCACTAGCCAGTGACCAGGAAGGAACCAGGAAGGAACCAGGCGATGTTGCGAGGCAATCAGGTGATGTTGTGAAGCTTGTCTCTGCAGCCACGTAGACCAGGAGGTGTCGACGACAACCAGGAGCTGGGCTCAGACTGTCCCGTAAAGGATCTTGCTGTCGGCTGTGTCAGCTTCCGGATTGGAGTCAACAAGCCTTGGCAAAGGCAACCCACGCAGGAATCGAATATGGCTTCTTGATCAGACCAGCAAGGTTTGATGGGCTTCTCCTTTTCAGGGAAGCAAGGGCCTGCCTGGAGCAACCAGGCCAGCAGTGGAAATTCAAAGGTTCGTCGCCACAGAGGCCACTAGGCAACGGGCAAGTGACCGGACAGATGCATCAAGCAGGAAAATGCAGAAGGGCCCCACGCGGCACACGTGGAGTGTGGAGGGCTGATCTTTGGTGCAGATGATGCTCGGGGCTGGGGCTTCTCAATCCCCAATGCACAACCTCGAGGGTGCCTCAGAAGTTGCACGGAAAGCAATTTGCAGGCTTTCCAAGATGGCCAGTCCCACGTCTCTCGTCGCCTCCACGGTCTCAGCTTTGCCGTGGCTGTGGATCGGGCTGAAGGAAGTCTGGAAGTCAGGGTCTTGTCAGGTTCTGTGCTCGGGCTCCGGCGGGAGCGTCGACAAAGCAAACCGTTGATCGCTTGATGGTGCCTGCTTACACAGGGTGGTCACTCCTTGACCACAAGGGAGATTCTTCAGTCTTCTATGTTGAGTAGAATATCGAAAGTCCAGAGTTTCGTTTCAAGTTTCAGTTCAGGATAAATCTAAAGTCTCTTGACTCAGCTCCTACCTATATACTAATCTGAGGGGCTGGATTACCTGCTAGGTCCCTCCAATGGGTGGGACCAGGGAAGGGGGTGGTTATACCCCTTTCTATTTGTCCAGTTTTGCGCCAGAGCTGGGGCTGGAGTGCCCCAGCAACTGGTTTCAACCGTACTATGCATGGGACACCTTGTGTGCCCCAGGCAGTGTCTAATTTCATTCAGCCCTCCCTGCCCCAATACACTATGGCCTGTCTGGGGTGGTGCTAGCACCTCCCAAGACAGGAAACCGATTGTCCAAGCCTCCTTCGCTGGAAGGACTCCCAGCAGCAGGAGGTCAGACTTGTGTCTGTGGCAGCAGCATCCATTTTGTGATGCTGAGGCTCTGGTTAACTTTAACCGGGTTTACTAGGAACAACATGTCTTCTCCCTCTAGAAGGGTGGAATGCTACACCCGTCACCAGAACTGGCGAGAGGGTAGTATTCCAAAGCGTATGACACCTTACACGACATGTTTTTGATAAAGCCAAACCAAAGTTAGCATTCAACCGCGAGGATTATAATGCACTTAAGAGTATATGGTATAGCTATATCATAGAACAGCTATAAGGACACGGTTCCGAAAGCTGCAAACAGGCTCAGCTCATGCTAGAGCCTCATCTCACATAAAACCAAGCACTCTGCCTCCAGGATTGTTAAGGCCTGCCATAGGAGTGACTTATAGGTATATATGTGTCTATATGTAAAGGTAGGTATAGGGATACTACACCCTAAGCAAGGGGTCATTACACGACCTTGCCCCAGCTGAGTGATCAGCCAGTTGCGTCAATGTGAGTGGCCAGCCAGGGGTGGCATAATACATGCTGCAGCCCCTGGTAGGCCTTGGGAGCACTGGGTACCTATAGTACACTGTACAGAGGCTCATAAGGTGACCCAATGTCCAATTGGTAATGTACCTAAAGTACATTGTATTGAATTTAGAGAGAGCACAGCTAGGCTGTGGGTCTGATTAGCAGGCCCACAGCCACATTAAGTCGAAAACCAGTAAAGCAAAAAGCAAAAAGTGGGGTGACCATAGGAAAGCAGACCCTACTGTCCTACACACCACATGTAGTTTCGTCAGGAGAACGAGCATAAACTTGAGGCCCGAGCCCTCAGCTTCTGCTTGACTGGTTTAAAGGGTTTTTTTAAGCCACTGGACTCTCTGTGTTCAGTCCGGAAATATCCCGATGACCACCCCTTCATGCCTAATGTCTGCCACAGTTCTGGCTTGCTGCAGAATGAGATCCGTGTTCTGGAAGTTCAGTATTTTGGTGATAATAGCCCAAGCTTGTACCCTAGGTGGGGGAAGCAGTGGCTGCGCCTTGTTTCTCCTTTCCACTGTAAAACATTGTGAAAGCCTCTTTGGTTGAAGAGTATTTGTAATCCAGCTCTCCAGGAACTTCTCAGGTTGCCAACCCTGTACTCCCTTTCGAAATTTCATGAACCATTGGTTGCAGCCCCCTCTTTTGGGACCCCCTCCTCATCTTTTATGCTGTTGTCCAGGTGATGGGCCAGCGCTGACCAGGAATACACAGAGTGCTCTTTAATTCACTCATCTTGGATTTCAGGACCTCAACCATCTTCTCTGTTTGAAGGGATCTATCACTGACTTTCAACAAATAAGTTCTCAGAAGGATGATCTCCAAGGATAAAGCATCTATCTTTGTATCCAATGCTTTGTTGATGACCTTCGAATGGCAGCCAGGATATCGGTCCCTAAAGGACCTTCCGGGTGGCAGTCGGACCTGCTGCGACCTGAGCCCCCGTGCACTGCCATTCGCCCTGAAAGCATATTGATCCAGCATGGTTTTCAGTGCCACTCTGTGTGTGTGTTATCTTTCACCATGATGAAGAGATGGTAGAGAGAAGAATCGTTCTAGGTATTATGCTACATGGTCTGTCGCACCTCCAGTGACACAGCATTGGCCTTAGTTAGGGTCACCAAGCTAGCTAGCAACCGTTGTAGGCCCATCTGAGGACCCGCAGTGTTTATTGAGCTACCTGGTCAGGGGCCATTATGTCCATGCCCATAAAGGCCGCACAGTCCCAGATGTCCCCCTACCTCCAGCCACAAAGTAGCCCCTACATCCCTTAAACAGCACCACATACATTATACGGGGAAATCTCGCAGTCACGTCACCGTTCGGGGCCCAACATCAGGATCACATTTCTGAGTCCCAACACTTCTCAAACCATGCTGCACCTATCAGGCCTTGGCATGTAACACACACTTGTTGATTCAGTCACTTAATTCCACAGCCAAAGAGGAGGAGGAAGAAGCAGGAGCCCCCGACTAGGATCACTGGTCACCAGATGCTCAGGGCTCAAATTGTAAGCATCCAAGATGCAGGGAGAATCCCCGGGTCACTCATGCCTTCAGGTGCTACAGGCCTGGGACCTGCTGCCTTTGTTGAGGGCCAGCGCTCTAGTTTCACGTTGTGCTCATCTCCTGGCCAAGATCTGATCTCTTCAGACACAGCTGCACAACCCATATGGGACCTGCCGCCAGGACCCCTCACATCTTCCTCCTTAGGGGGAACAATGGTCGGTGGCCAGTTCTAGAGTTCCTCAGTATTATGGGTGCAGGTGACAGCTACTCACGATGGGCAGCCCCAGCTACAGCCCTCCTCAGCTTTGGATGCTGCTGGCGTCCATGCAGGCCTCTTTGAAGCCCACCACCGGAATGTTGATCCGGTGTGGATTCTTTACCAGGATCCTCAAACAGACACACACCCCATCAACAAAGCAAGAGCACATTTCATGGGGCTTATCATCCCTTCCTCCTCCCCCCAGAATGCAGAAGGTTTCTTGTTGGGCCACGAAGCCAGCAGCGAGTGCATGCTGCCAGGCATGGTGCTTGGCCACGCTCCCTTCGGAATCCATTGTAGACTGATGGAGAATTCCACTGCATGTTGAACTGCAGGTGACAATAACACCTCCTTCTGCCTTGTGGAAGGGGTGGAGGAGTTCTCGATTATGAAGATGTCCAGGTTTTCTGTTGTTACAGAGCCTGTCTACAATACTGGCTGCATGTTGTACTGCTGCGTGAGCACTGATAAGTGAGAAGTGCACATTGCGTGCTATATGATTGTTCAAAGAGACTGCTGGGAGAGATTTGTATTGCACTGTTTGGATTATCTATGTTTTGCGCATGCGACTGGGCTGTTTATGGATGCGAGAAATAGGGGTCTGGAGAAGGGGTGAGGGGAGTAAAAAGCACACTTTGACTGCTGATGTGTGGAGTACCAGATGACAGTGGTAGTGGTCCTAGTGCTGTGCCACAGAATACAAAATCCAGGTATTATTCTCCATTTCACATAGAGAGCTGGTAACGCATGTGATAATTATGGTTTGGAAAGTTCACACTTTTTACTTTTGAATGAATACAGTCAGGTCACAGAAAATAGTTTCTACTCCTTTCCAAGATTATAAATTGTTTTGGAGAGTGAAGTGTCTGGAGCTAATGTGCTTAAAGCCATGCATGAGACTGACAAGTAGCTAAAGCAATGTATATCAAGTAATGCATTTGGAGTTGAGTGGTCGAGATCCTTGTTATTTCCACTGAAAGACACATTGCCTCAGGGTTGAAAGTGTGCACTTAAATACCTGGGGCTTTAGGTCTCGACAGACCCCCCCCCCACACACACACACTTTCGCAACATGAACCCATTGGTGCAAGTTCTAAATGTTGATGTCCAGTATTGCAATAAGTTGCCCTCCCCACTGTGGAGACGAACATCCCTTCTTTATAAGGTGATTGTGCATCAAAATATATGTCTGTACAGCAGGGCATGTCCTATAGTGTTCCTGAAACCCTGGATGAAATTGGACGACCTGGTAAGATTTTTGCTGTGGAAGAATGGCAGCCCTCACATAATGTTGGTGACCTAAAGAGAAGCACTTTTGAAGGCGGAGTAGGTCTCTCACTATGCAGTCTGTGCAGGTACCTGGTGTAAATGGTGGGCTCTTTGGTCATCATGTGGAACCAGCCCTCCGAATTGAGATATGTGTTTGGAACAGAAGGACACAGGCATGTGCTTCACTGGGATGAGTGGCACATGAACTGTTGCTGCCCACAACACTAGTGGTTGAGGTCTGGGTCAATCAAAGGAAACAGATTCTTTGTAAGAGGAAGCTGATGTCAAGGACAGCATTGTGGGTAGGAACTAGGATGAGAGGGATGAAATACCTTGACGGAGGTTAGACAGTGGGAGCCTTCAGGTTATCCACAACTGTCAGAGATGTATGGAACGTGTTGGCAAATTACTCATTTGCACATCTGCAGTCTGATTATGACCTGCATGAATCTCAGGTATTTAAATATCTGCACACAATGCCTGTAGAAAAATGTATGTTGGAAAATAGGCTGCTAGAGAATAGACTGCGGAAACGTGATTTCAGAGATGCATATCACCCTGGGGATGAAGAGTCAGATTAGGCACACCTAACAAGCCCTTGGGAGAAAGGCACAGCTAGTACTGATGAGACGGTGCTGGAAGAGGGGACCAGCCTCGGGATCAACTGGGGAGAATCTTGTTTGTTCGGTCTGCGGGGTGGAACAGGATGAACGGTTGGAGCTTCAGAACAACCACTTGCCCTGGTCTATGGAAACCTTTCGCTTTCTGGGGATAAATGTATTTCACTGAGACTGGGACCTCCTTGATGATAATCTCAGGATAGTGTTTTTTTTTTTTTTAATTCTTTTTATTGTTGCAACAGAAGGATCACACATGCAAAGGATCAGCACTCGGTAGAGCGTCAACATTTCGCTCTAGCCGACAGCACGCAACTTTTCTGGTGTTGTTAGACATATCACCCCTTATTAGAACTCTTGCTTTTGAAACAGCCACTGAAAAAAGAACAGTAAACTAGAAACATCCCATAAAACAGCAGGTCTCTACCCTCTCCCTCCCATCGCCCCCTTCCCGGTCCCCTCTCCCCCCCGCTCAAGTGTTCCTGTCTGTCCCTAGCATAGGAACTGGTCAGTGTGGTATACAATTATCAAGCATGCAATCCCGGCGCCTAGACTATTCAGGCTAGGGTTCCATAGGCTTCAGGATACCAGTTCACAATGTCTCATTCTAGTCCGTGATAGTGCCTCCACTTGGCCCATACCCTCCGGAACTTTTTGGGGCAACCCCTGGCTTTGTAGGTCACTCTCTCCGCCGCCATGTACAGATCCAATCCACGCCTCCATTCCTCTAAGTCTGGTTTTTCAGGGGCCCCCCAGCGCCGTGCGATGTCCCGTTTTGCCACCACCAGTGCTAATACCAGAAAGATGATCAAGGGGCGGGGTAGGTCTACTTCTGTGGTCGTGCCCAACAGTGCCAATTTGGGGTCCCGTGGAAGGTCCGCTCCCAGCACCTCCCCCAGTTCCAGGAACACACTCTCCCAGTAGTCCTGGATGACTGCACAACCCCAGATTATGTGGAAGAAATCCGCACTCTGCTGGCGGCACCTAAGGCATGTCGTGTCAGGTACTCTGCCCATCCTAAATAGCCTCACCCTGTCAAAGTATGATCTGTGCAGCACCTTAAATTGAATAAGACGGAGCCTCGACTTGATGGCCACCTCCCGGGGATGCATGAGGGCGAGCTCCCAGTCAAGATCCTCCATGTCTCCCACCTCCGCCTCCCATTTAGCCCGTAGCACCTGCAGATCCCCTAGCATGTTGTTGGTCAAGGTTTTATATGTGAGGGATACCGCCCCCCTCCCTATCTGTTCCTGCAGCAGCCTACCCTCTAATGGAGCATATTCAGGAAGGTCCGAAAGTGCAATGTTTTGTGCCCTCCATGCGTGTTTCAGTTGAGCGTATTTGTAGTATTGGGTGTTGCGCAGGCCAAATTCGTCTTTAAGTGCTTGGAATGATTTCAGGTCTCCCCTTGCTATCACGTCCCCCACTGTGGAGATGCCAATGTCGTCCCACTGTCTAAAGCCTTTCAGTTTACGGAGCTCTCCCAACAATTTGCAGCACCAGAGGGGTGTCTGTCTAGTGGGCCGTTTTTCCCAGCCCATTCTTTTGGATGCCCTAGTCCAGGCTGTTAACGTAATCCTGGTGGCAGGGAGGAACTGCTTTCCCACCGCTTCCCCATACATATAGTGTAGTATAGTTTCACTTGACCATTTAGACCTTTCCAAGGCGTAGGTGGGGTGGTCGGCTGCAGCGTGCAGCCATTCGTTAATTGGGGCGAGATGTTCCGCCCAGTAGTAGGCCTCTAGGTTGGGGAGCGAAATCCCCCCACTGTATTGGTGTCGCTGCAGGGTGGAGAGCGCCACTCTCGGCTGTTTCCCCAGCCACAGGAAGGCTCGCAGGTCAGCGTGGATTGTGTCCAGGGTCTTATTCGGCAATGGATAGTACTCATTCTGGAGCGCGTAGAGGAACTTAGGGAGAATGATCATTTTATATAGTGCAGCACGCCCCAGTAAGGTGAGCGGGAGCTGTCTCCACCTGTCCATCTCAGCCGTCCCTCCAGCATAATGCGGGATAAATTGGTAGTGAAGGAGCGCGTCCTATCTAGCGTTATAAAGACTCCCAGGTATTGGAAGCCGTCGTTAGTATGTATAAGTGACTCTGGCAGGCAGGCTCCCCTCTCCATGCCTTGTGGATCGTAGAGGATGGATTTGTGCCAGTTTATTTTGTGGCCTGCTCGCGCCCCAAAGTCGTCAAGCTCTCTGAATAGTGCCGGGATAGTCGTGTCTGGGTCTGTCACGAACAGTAGTACGTCGTCGGCATACAGGGATATTTTTTCCTGTGTGGCAACTGAGTCCCCCCATGTAAACCCTTTGACCGTCTGGTTCTGTCTGATTTGTATCGCGAGGATCTCGATGGTGAGGGTGAATAGGAGGGGGGACAGTGGACAGCCCTGTTGCGTTCCCCGCCCGATAGGGAACTCGCGAGATAGCCTCCCATTGACCCGTACTCTCGCTCTCGGGTTCGAGTAGAGGAGCTGTACCCATTTTAAGTACTTGGGTCCAAACCCAAACCTTCGGAGGGTGTCCATCAGGAAAGGCCAGTGGACTGCGTCAAATGCCTTCTCCGCATCCAGGGAGAGGAACCAATGGGGTTCACTTCTCTTGGAGACCTCCTGTAGCCAATTGTGGGTGCGACGGAGGTTTAGTTTAGTGGCCCTATCCGGAAGAAAGCCGGACTGGTCCATATGCACTAACTCAGTGATGACCTGTCGCATGCGACGAGCCAGGACTGTGGCCAGAATTTTTGTCTCTATATTTAGCAATGAGATTGGGCGGTAGGATGAGCAGTCATCTCTAGGTTTCCCCTCTTTGTAGATTGGCACAATGATAGCCAGGTCCAGGTCCGGAGGGAGGCTCCCCGCCCGGTAGGAATCGGTAAAGAGGGCCTTCATGTGCCGCTGCAATAAGTCCGCAGTCCGTTTAAAGAATTCCCCCGGGAAGCCATTCGGCCCCGGAGCCTTCCCCGGCTTCATTGCCGCTATGGCCTCCGATAACTCCTCAAGGGTTAAGTCCGCCTCTAAGGTGGCACTAGCGTCTGTGGACAGGGTAGGCACCTCCATGTCGCCCATGTATTGTTGGGCGTCCTCACTGTCCCCCAGGTCCCTGGCCCTGTAGAAGTCCTCATAATAGGATGCAAAGGCTTCCGCTATACCCTCATCAGTGGTCACCCTCCTGTCCCCAGTCAACTGGATCTGATCCACCCAGCGCGACGTTCGCTCCTTCCTGCTCAGCCAAGCCAAAAGTTTGCCCGACTTGTCGCCCACATCGTATAGCCTGTGGAGAGTCGCCAGAGCCTGGGTGCGTGCTTCGTCTGTGGCCAACTCCCTATAGTGCCTCTGCGCGTCAAGCAGCCGTCTAAGGCGCACCTCTTCATTCTGCTGGAGGTACTCCGTTTCCAAGGCCAGGACATTCGCCTCCTCACTCGCTATCTTGCCCTGTTGTGCACGCCTGGCCTCTCCCAGCCTACTCTGGATGCGGTCACGGAGCACTGGTTTCATCGCCTCCCAGAGGGTAGCGCCGGATTCCACAGAATCCTCGTTCTCAGCCATGTAGACCCTAATGTCCGCCCGTACACCCCCGAGTATTTCCGGCGTTTGAATGTCCCATGCCGTTAACCTCCATTGCGGCCTCCTGACTCCCTTCACCCGCCCCAAGTGGACGTATAGCGGGGAGTGATCGGAGACCCCTCTCGCCTTGTATTCCGCTAGGTCACCCGCCGCAATCTCCTGCCGGGATACAAAAACATAGTCTAACCTGGAGAAGACCTGGTGCGCCCCGGAGTAAAATGAATATGTTTCTTGTGTAGGGTGAAGCCATCTCCACACATCAGTGAGGCCTATGGTGGTCATGAGCCGTGCTAAGGCTGTTGTGTGTCCCCCTGTGTGTGGTGACCCCGATCTATCTTGCATGGTGCACATCACATCATTAAAGTCCCCTCCCACTACTTGCGTGGTGTCAGCCGTGTCCAGCAGGATGGCGGAGACTGCCTTTAGTGTGCGTGGCTGTAACTTGGGTGGGGCGTATACTGACAATATCGTGTATCTACGTCTTTTCCACATCCCCTGAACCCCCACATACGTGCCCTGCGGGTCTAGCCAGGTGCGTGTAATCGTAAATGGCACTGCTTTATTTATAAGAATCGCAAGCCCCCTGGAGTCCGTTGTGTAGCCTGCATGCGCCAGGACCGTGTATCGCCCCCTCACTATGAATGCGCAGTGATTCCCCTTTAGGTGGGTTTCCTGGAGGAGGATAATATCAGGTGCCAGTCTCTTGAGGTAGGCTGTAACCAGACCTCTTTTAATTTTGGACCCTAAGCCGTTCACATTCCATGTTAGCACCTTGACCCCTGAGTCAGTGCTGTGCGGAATATCTAGTGTACTTGCCATCTTGCATCGCAGCGTCCCCCCCGAGCGGGGCCTTCGAGTAGGATAGACTCCAGGTATGGGCTGGCACAGCCCTGCTGTTTCCTGCTGAACTCCCCCCTCCCCCCTGTTCCTCTCAACAACCCCAACATGAGGTAAAAGGTAATCCCGCTTGCCCCCCACCTCCCTCCCCTTCCAGTCGCAGCCCCATACGGGATTGAACTATCCACGGGAGAAGGCCTGTCGCCCTCCCACACATCCCACACGTATTAACCAATAACCAGCACTAAAAACACAAAGAACAGTAGGGGGGGGGTGTCAACTTGCTTGCTCTGCATCGCCGAGCCGCCATCTCTTCCCAATCTCAGTGCACCATTGTTCACGAAAATGAGTCTTGTGTGTCTACATGAGTCCCTTGACCTGTAGAGTCTCGCTCCAGCTGCTGTATTTCTTTGGCCAGCGGGTGCAACAAATCACTTCTGCTGTCCTCCTCCTCTGCACCGGACGCACGGCCCTCCGATTCCTCCATATCCTCTTCTTCAGAGCGGATTCCATTTCTCAGGGTACTGAACCTCGAGCCCGCCACCGAGACGCTGCCCGGGGACGTCGATCTGCCCCTTCCCCCGTCATGCATGCCCCGTGGCCTATGGGGTGTTGCCGGTGTCTTCTGCTGAGTCTTTTGCGTTCTCCGTCGCTGAGGCTTCGGTCTCTCCCATCTCGGTCGTTCTCGTAGCAACCTGTCCTGTGCCTCACGGCCCGCTGCTTCTCTGCTATTTAGGATGGGTCGCTCCTCGAGCCACTGCCACGCATCGTCCGGGTGTGCAAAGAAAACGGATTTGTTCTGATAGATGACCTTGAGTTTGGCCGGGAATAGGAGCATGTATTGAATCTTTAGAGACCTCAGTTTTGCCTTCACGGCGTCGAAGGAGCGGCGCTGTTTCGAGACCTCCTGGCTGTAGTCCGGGAAGATCATTATGGTAGTATTTTCAAAGCGGATCTCTCCCATCTTCCTGGCTTCACGCAGGATCAGATCACGATCTGCGAAGTTTAGGAAGCGCGCTATCACTGGTCTCGGTCTGGCACCTTCCGGTGGTCTGGCCAGGAGTGCCCTATGCGCCCTCTCGATGATGAAGCACGGAGAGAACCGTGCCGTCGGAAAGGTGGTTTTCAGCCAGTCGAGGAGGAAGACGGTCATACTCTTTTCCTCAATTCCTTCCCTAAAGCCCACAAAGCGTAGGTTGTTCCGCCTTGACCTATTTTCGGCGTCATCAACCTTCCAGAGTAATTGACAGTGAGAGGCCTGCAGCTCCGCCATGTCTTTCTTGAGAGACGTGATAGATTCCTCGTTGTCAGTCAGTTTCGCTTCGGCCGTCGTGACCCTTTCTGCCAAGTTCCTGAAGTCCTGCCGCAGTAGCGTTACCTCGGACCCTACCTCTCCAATTTTGGTTTCCAAAGCTGCTCGCGTTGCTTGGATGTCCGTTCTAGACGCCTGTATGGCCTCCAGCACCATGGCCGTGTCATTGCGGGCGCCCGGCTGTACGGACTGTTGGTCCACCATAGGACGCGGGGCCGCAAAGTTGTCCATCGGGCCCTGTTTCGTGGTCTTGGGCACCACGTCTCTCTTTCCCATGGTTGCACAGCCCAGGGGAAGGGTCTCCTTGTACTGCCCTCTTCCTCTGTGTAGCGGCGGGGTCGGTCGTGTGTCTGGGACAGTTATACTTTACGGAGGGCCTCCTTCTGCCTGTGTCCCTCGGGCGGTTTATGTCAGTGTCCCCACCGCCACTTGGTTAGGGTCCGTTCACTTCCCGGCCCGGGGGGGGGCTCCCCCGCCGGTGACTTCAGGCAGCCCCCACCGAGAGCCCCAAGATCTCAGGCCCCAGGTGCAGGCATGGGTGTTAAAGCGTCGCGTGTGGCGGGCTGCGAGGCCCCACTCAGCCTACTCCGCCCCCCTTCAGACTTCGGGGCTTCCAGCACCACGAGGCCGGGCAGGCTTCAGCGCTCCACTGCGGCCCTCCAATGTGCCGCCGTCCCCCCGGGTGCTCCTACCTCGCGGCCGCCATGTTGGTTAAGGCGGCCGCCGTGTCAGGTGGTGTGTCCCGCTCCTGGCGCTGCACCGGTCCCGGTCTCGCCTCCTTCACCTTGGCCCGTCCGCCGCGCCACCTCTGCTGCAGGGCCCGGTCTCACCCCGTCTCGGGTGGGGGCCGCGGGGGGTACCTCGTCGTCACCAGCCTCCGCAGATTATGCCGGCCGCCATCTTGGGATCAGGCGGCCGGCGGGCCCCGCGATCAGACTCCTGCTACCCGGGGGGGACTATACGGGCCGATCAGACGGCCAGGCAGGTCGTGGAGCCACCGTCTGTCAGGATCACCTGCACCGGGGGCCGCCGGGTGTGGAGGCGCGCATTTCTCCGCCGAGCTCCGCGGCCGCCATCATGGACGCTGACAGATCTCAGGAGCTGTCGTTTTCACCGGCTCCCAGGCGATTACCGCGTCGGATCGCCGCTGCAGCAGCCCGTAACAGGTACTCGGGCGTCAGGACATCCGTGTTGTGTCGTTTCCAAGGTTTGGGGGATATGTGTAGTCGGATTAGTGTTTGGCTCGGCCAGAGCTCCTTTCAGGCACGTCTAGTCGGCCATGCTGCTGGCCACGCCCCCCTATCTCAGGATAGTGTTGGCTGCTGTGCCCCTATCCTTGGCCTTTTAGAAGAGCCTTCCTCTCTCACCCATGGGACATACATCAATAGCAGGGATGTTAGCTTTACCACACACTCTGCACCTGATCACAGCTTTACCAGTACTGCCCACTTGTACTTTCTTCAAGGAACTGATGGGTGTGATGTGGGACTTGGTCGGGGTGTAAGGCCGACGGAGGCTATCGATCGCCACGCTCCTGCGACCCTTGATGGCGGTAGGTATGGGGGCGCCTAACCTTGAGCTCTACCATGCTGCGGCCCAACTGCAATGGCCATTGTGGTGGCTGGCCAATGCCATGATGCCTGAGAGTGTGGCTATCTGGGACCAACTCCAGGGGACCAAGATATTAGACTGGCTGATGGACAGATGCAGCCTTCTGAGAGGACTGAGTAGGTTGGCGCAAGTGGCTAGGCTATGCTGGAAAAGGTCCATTAAGCCCTCACTCTAACAGATGCCCATGAGCCACACCTATCGCTATGGAGTGTGCTGAGAGAGGGAACCATGCTCACTGTCCATAGTACCGATCCATGGCGGGAGGCAGGGGTTAGTCAGGTGGGGGATCTCTACACGGAGGCTTCTGTGTCCCTTTTCCTGATTTTCAATCTTCTCACAGCTTGGGGACGTCCCTTTTTTTGCCACACAATGCGTTTGTGCTGGCGGTGCCAGACACCTGGGGAATGGGTCAATGTATGCCAGTGCTGCATGAGGGGCTCCAATGTGTTCTTACTCATGGGATGGGGAGGTGGGTTGTTACAGTATTGTATGGCGCATTATCAACCAAGGGCAAAGATTAGGCAATGCACAGTAAGCCTAGGTGGGAGGAATGCCTGGGAGTGGCCCTCTCAGTTAAACAATGGAAGAAGGCACTTGAATATGTTAAGCAATCTCTTGCAATGCCCTCCTGAATTTTACGCTATTTAATTACCTACACCAGACTTACCTCATGCCACCCCGAGTACACAGGATGTTTCAGCTCTCGTCCCCGGAGTGCCCATCATGCAAACACCCAGATGTGACCTTTCTCCAAATGGTATGAGTGTGCCACTGGCGTAACGAAAAGTGAGGGGGCCTCCCTGCACGGTACTTACAGGGGCCCCCTCCGGGCTCAATCTGGAGCTCTCCGACCAGGGTGCAGTGCTGAGGGGGCCCCTTGAGCAAGGGGCCCCCCCACACCGCGGGGGCTGCGCGGACTGCGGGGACCTGTGTTACGCCCCTGGAGTGTGCCCGGTTCTGTCACAGGTATAGATGAGAATGATGGAGGTTATGCAGATATGTGGTTGATACACCGACGGTCCCCGACCCCCTGTTGTGTCTACAGGGGATAATGGCTAGGACCAAAAAAACTGAGACACGATAAATTTGTGTACTTAGCAATGATTTTATTTAAATGTCAAATAGCAATGTCCTGGAAGGCGGCCACACTACCTCTGGAAATGATCTGGAACAGAGTAGTACACAAGTGGGCAGTGGTGGAGGCAGATGCCATGTCCCCAGATGTTCACCGGCAGGGCGGAGCTGGTGTTGCAACGAAGTGGGATACCTATGTGCCTAAGTTGCTGGACTAACAAGGCAAACCCCACCAGCAGCGGACCTACCCTTGGTCAGAAGAGGGGTCCCATGTCCTGGATGACTCTGCTGTGTCCCCTTATTCCCCCCCACCCCCCCTTCCCTTCTTCTTTCTTGTATGGATGATATTGAATATTGGTCCTCCTGCAGTAGTGGTATTGCACCTTCTGACCATGTCATGTTAACATTGTGTCTTATTCGGTATCTCCGGATGCACATAACAATCTCCAGTGTTAACTGGACCTCTGCAGGGCACACAAGCTGCTGCACCTCAGTACCACCGGGCACGGTCAGTTACTGAGTGTAATTGATTATTGGTGGCAGTTATGTGTTATTTCCCATGTTAATACAGTGACTGCCACTTTTGGGAGAATTAAAAAAAATAAAAATGCAATAAAGACATAAAAATTGAAGACCCACGGGGAGTACTCCAGGACTCACTGAGGGAGTACTTAGATAAGCTTGCTCTTCAGGTGTAAAAATTGAGCAGCGACAAGAGATGGAGGCTGCAGTCACGATACAGGAGGTCAGGTTGGCGATCAAGCAGATAGCATGAGTCAAAACCCTAGGCATTCCTGTCTAAATCTATGCTGCATATACTGCAGGGCTAGCACAACGATTACTACAGGTCTATACGAAGGCTAGCCACAGAGGCAGTTTAATGGCTTCCATGTGAGAATCGCAAATAGTGGTTCTCCCCAGGCCTGGCAGGGTTTCCTTAAATGTCGGATCATATTGCTGCTATTGCTCCTGAACCTGAACTATAAGATCCATGGGAAGATATTGTCGACTTGACTGATCCGAATAGCGTTGACAATAATAAATCCAGACCAAAACGGCTTAATTCCAGGTAGGAATATGCTCCTTAATTTTCAACGTCTGTTCATGATAATAGATTGGCTCGGTGTTGCAATGACCAACATTGGATAGAATACCTTGATATCGAAAATGCATTTGAGGCAGTGAGTTGACCTTTTGTTTTCATGGTGCTGGATAGATTGGGGGTGGGTCAGGAGTGGAAGTGGGTGTCACTGCTATACACTGACCCAACGGCACGAGTCCGTATGGGCGCAGTGATTTTTGATCCCATAACTATCATGAGAGGCACCAGGCAGGGGTGCCCACTTTCACCCATCATCTTTACTTTGGCAATGGAACTGCTGGCCTGCTTAAGGTCAAAGGGTCCTGACTATTCCACTGGGTTGGTACTAGTAATGTCCCACTACTGTAAGATCTTCTGAACGAATTTGGTGGCCATTCAGGACTGAAGATAAATGGGGGCAAGTCTTGTTTATTCCCAATGCTTAAAATCCTTGAGGGGCAGACGGGGACCGAAAACATGGAATTGATCGTCATTATCAAAATGTAAGGCTTTGGCAAGGATTGTGCAGCATCCAAGTCATATAAGATTTCTTTTTGAACAATTGTCTTTATTTGCACAAATATTTTTTTTATCTAAGATAAATTAAAACTTTTTAAGCATCAATATGTGTGTTGCCTCATACGATAAACAGGACGCATAAAATGATATCCAGGTTACATAAAAAGGTTTGTTGAAAGTATTTCCAGCAGGTTCACAATAATCCTCTGTTATCAATGAAATCTTAATATCGGCTGCTCTATGCTTCTGCACTGATCCTACTAGAGCTATCTGTAGAATGTCCCGTAAGAGCAGACTGGGACTCTGGCGGCCCCTCAGCATCCCTGGTGAATGAACAAAATAAAATACCTAGGGGTTAATGTGTACCACAATGAGTCTGATCTTGTTGAGGGGAACATGGGAAGGGTATTCTCCTCGATGCAGCAGTCACTATAACTTTGGACTCAACTTCCTTTATTCATTGTTGGGAGGGCTGTGATTTGTAAGATGTTGATTCTCCCCAGGTTACTGGTTTGTTTGCTGCCTTGCCAGTGGTGCTAGGGTCCTCCTTCTTTAGATAACTGTCTTTCTTTGATATGGGCAACAGGCAGGTGCACAGTAGCACTAACTAACCTGTATACTTATGAATTATATTATGTTGCTGCTCAACTTCAGTGGCCAGTGCGATGGCTTGCGGAGGGGGACAACAGACCACGAGTCTGCGATGGCTGCCCTGGAGGGGCACAGAGTGCTGGATTACCTAATAGGAGCGATTTCAAGCGTAATTTCAGATAATATGCTTATGAAGGTGGCTGGGCTATAATGGAAGACATCTGTTCCTGTCTGTTAGGGTCGGTTCCTTACTCTCTACTGACTTACCTATTTGGTCTCTGCCTCAAACCAAGATCTTAAAAACCTTTTATCTGACCAACACTTTGCACAGACGTGGGAGCGAAAGTGTGGGGAGATAAAGCTTAGAACAGATAGCTGCAAACTTTCAAGAATCTCAGGGGCACATACAGAATGGGCTGTGGCCCTTCCTGTGAGATAAGACCTTAACTCAGGTGGCGAGGCAGATTTGTGACGTCATACACCGCAGGATACGCCTAGGCCACTGCCACACTGTTAACACACTGGCATCTTAAGAAAGCTGTGACTTGCCAATGCCGGGCCTCGAAGCAGTGGAAGGCTGGTCCCACTTGCCCATTTAAGGAATTGGAAAGATGTGAAGCTGGTGGGTGTGGGCACTCTGTGGCGGGCAGAGGGTACCACACATTTCATAACGGAGACAGTTGGGGACTCCTACCCCCTGTAGATCTGCTACAGACAGCAGCACTGTAGTTTTGTTACTTCAGTCGCACTAAGGACATAATTATGTAACACAATGTTCTTGTCAGCTAAAATAGAGGAATTATGTTTTTGTTTATAATGTTCACATGAGTACTGGTGTGTCTTCTGTACCAGCGAAGATATCTAGCAACAATATGGCACAGCATGGACTCCTCCTTCTAGACACTAAAGGACATAGTATGTACACAGGTGTGAGAGGAATATGTCTTAAACTAATATCCGAGATGAGAGGACGAAGTCAGTAGTACTTTCCTTGTATGAGTAATATATACAAGAAATATTTTAAAAAGATGTACACTGTGCATTTAGATTAGGACATATGTGCAAGATCTCAGGTGTAGCGCATGTGAGAATGGATTCGGCCCATTGAGTGGGGGGGGGGGGGGCGGCAGGGGGGGAAACAAAAGGGGACAGGGAAGGCCCACAGTCCTTCAAAAAGCCCATGAAGAAAATACTATCTTGATGTGGAGTGTGCAAGGTATGGCCTCATAAGCATTATATAATACATATTTACCTGAAAGGCAGACAGGAGCATTTAGCGTGTCTGCAAGAGACCCCACTATTGGCTTGAGAGCATCACAAACTGGCTAAACGATGGAGGGGTAGAGTGTACTTCAGCTAGATGATGTGGCTAATCTGTGGGACCAATCAGGGACCTTTTTATACCTGAATATTTAAAAGTGGATTTGTCAGCAGGCAAAGTGTATGTTGCCAGGTTGACTGACTGGGTCATACCAGTCTGGAAGGAGCAGATTTAGCAGAGTGCTTTTGTTTGTATTCTGATGTTGTGTTGTCATTGGATGAGGATGGGGTGGAAAACCGTGTCAAACTCTCTGGAAAGATCCAGGAGGATTCGAGCTGCCATGCTTCCTGCATCCGGAGTCATGACGATAGCATCCATAGCAACGATGCAAACATAGGGTGACCAACTGGCATAGTGCAAATTCAGGACGGTGAGTGTAAAAATTCAGGACAAAGTGACAAAATTCAGGACAAAAATTCAGGACAAAAGGTCAAAATTCAGGACAAAACTTCGGGACAAAGGAACGTTTTACAGACAAGTCAGAGGTGGTAGCGCATTAGCATATAGGTAAGTAAATAGACAACCATTTAAGTACAAGTCAAAATAAGTTTATATTAGGTTGAGAAAATCGTGCACTTCACGGTTTTTCCATATGGCCGCAGCTTGCTACCTCAGACGATTAAAAATTTGCATCTCGCTCCAGCAGGTACATTAGTCACCAGACAATGGTGAATCACACCAGAATATAAGTGAGCCCGCTTTTATTGTTCATTGAAAACTACTGGATATACAAGGAACTTTGTAGTGCCAGCCCCAGTAACAAAACCGCTCCCCCCCCCTTTCCAGCCTCCCAGGAAAACGCCTGATGCCAGTCCTGCCTTGCTACCACCCTTCAATGGTGCCCCTCATCTTCACTTAGACCGTCTCTCATGTGTATTTAATTTCTCTTATAGTGTTACTCATCCCAATTATGTAGGGCAGGGTGTCGAACTGAGTTACATCACACACATTATATATAGACAATGACTCATATTAATGTGAAAGTCAATGTATAGGAAATGTTACTTAAAATAATGGGTGCCACAAGGTGTAACCATTCTTTTATCCATCATTCAGTCTTTCACCATTCATTCTGTCCTTCCATCTATGTGCCCATTTATATCCAAACATATTCAACCATTTGCAAACCTATCCACCATATATCCTTCCATCCATCATTTCACTCATCCATCCCTCATCCACCCTTTCACTCATCCATCCATTATTCATCTACCCACCCTTTCCCCCATCTGTAGTCATCTATCCACTCTTTCACCCATCCATCTATTCACTCATCCATCCAGCCATTTACCCTTTCACCCATCCAGCCATCCATTCACTTACTACCCCATCCACCCAGTCACGTATCCGTCCATCCATCCATCCATCCATCCATCCACCCATCCACCCATCCACCTATTCATCCATTCATTAATTCCATCCATTGATCCTATTACTCATCCATCCTTTCACTCATCCATCCATCCGTTCTGTCATCCATCCACCCTTTCACTTCTTCACTTATCTATCCATTCTTTTGTTCATCTACCTCCTTTTACTCATCGATCCATCCATTCACCCTTTCACTTATCAATTCAATCCATCCATCCTTTCACTCATGTATCCACCCATTCACTCGCCCATCATCTAAGCTTTCACTCATCCATCCATCCTTTCACACACCCATCCACCCTTTTACCCATCCGTGAACCCTTCCACCCATACATCCATCTATTTACCTTTTCTCTCATCCATACTTCCACTCATTCACTCATCCATCCATCCTTTCATTTATTATCTATCCATTCACCCTCTCATTCATCCATTCATCCTTTCAGTAATCCATCCAGCCATTCACACATTCCATCACTTATTTACTTACCCACCTTTTCACATTATGAGCTGAGCCTTTGTCTGCAGAGTTGCAGACAGAAGAGCCACATCAAGAACTTCAACTCGCTGTGGTTCCTAAAGCAAGGGGTGGGGTGGGGTGGGGGAAAGTTCACTATGCCCCTGCACATAGGCAGTCTGAAAACGCAGAAGTCATGAGTCATGCATGATGCACAGTGCAAGCATGTGAGGTGACTGTGACATGGTGTTTCCAGGGCTTTAAGTGGTGTAAAAAAATGGGGGGTCTCTTCTAAGGGGGTGTTCGATGTAATTAAGGACGTGGTTTAAAACACCTAGTCTAAAAATCAGCGCTTAGCATAGTGTTCCACCCGACTGGTATTATGTTGTTTATGTCATTGTATCCAGATATATAATACAGCAAGTATCATTACACCAACAACAAGCCAGGACTATTGGCTTTGTCAATGGTTGTTTGTGGCTTAAAATAAAAAAAGCAGCAACCATGGCTTTGTTGATTATAATATTGAAAATACTTCAGTTAAAAAATGATGAGGCAGTGCAAGAACGATAACCCGTTCTTTTTAACTTATTTTACAGTCTTCTTTATATGAAATGTTTTCCAACGTTGCAGCATTAGCGTTTTTTACATTTTATCAATCAGAACGCCCTGCTGTACACTGAGGCAGGAGGAGGCCACCACAGTCTCTCACACCCCAGACTGCCCCATTGACATTCTGTATGTGGCAATTAGCCGGCACACAGAATGACAATGGACAGGTGGGGCTGCGCTTCTGCTCCAGGAGGAGCACGAGGCGCCAGCATCAAGGGTCTGAGGCCTCTCACTGGGGAGCAGTGCTGCCAAAATTACGGCGTCTTCTGAATGGTCGGGAGTGGTTGTAGGGAGATCGGTGTGTACTCTGCGAGCATTGAAGGGTTTGTTTTTAGATCTCGCCTAGACGAAAGCAAAGCTGAGCTTTGCTGTCTAGGGAGACAACTAATGTTGTCACTTTCCGGGGAATGTGGACTGCAGACTGTGACAAGCCTGTCCTCCTGGAGATTGTAGCTCGTGAGCGCGCACGTCGCGTCGCCGTGCCTGATATTCCCATGCACAGAAAGTCTCCCGCACGCATGCGCACATACACACACTGCATACACACACACGCACCCCCCTTAAAGAAAGGCTCACGCACGCATGCGCACATACACACACTGCATGCACACACACACACACCTCCCCCTTAAACAGACACACGCGCAGACAGACACACGCACGCACAGACACACGCACGCACAGACACACTACAACAGACACACGCGCACACCCCACCCCCACTCACCCCACCCCCACTCACCCCTCCTCTCCCTAAACACACTCACCTGTTCTGGCGGTGCTCGGCGGCGGTTCTGGTTCTCGGGCGGCGGTAGCGCTTTGCGGGGCTCTCTCACCACATGAGAGCCCCGCCTTCCCCATGCGCCCGGCCGCTCTTCACCCGGTCCCCCATCTCGGGACCGGGACTCGATCAGGAGCCCTCGGGGCTCCTCGGACAGTGGCTTTTCTCTCGCGCCGCGATGGGGGAGGGACTTCCGGTTGGGGCCGCGCTGCGATTGGCCGGCTGCCCAACCGCTTCCGGGTCGTCGCAGGCAGCGCGGCGGCCCGGCGGGAACTTGTTATATGCTTGTAAGAACCACATATGGCACCAGTTACCCGGACACTTTTTCCCACAACTGAGAGTTATTGGAAATGTACTGTTTGATGGTGGGCACTTTTATCGAATGTTTTTTACCTTGTAAGTTTTAGCGCTGGGCCTGGGTTTTTTGTTGTGTATAGCAAGTTTGGCGCTTTGTTATTTAAGAAAGGCAGTAGTTTTAGGTTAATACTTACAGTCGCTTCGCTTACGCAGAACATTGATGATACCATTGCACTATTAGAAGGGTTGCTTGTAGGCGTTTAAGTTTGGTCGACAATAATAGTTTTTTTAGTGATAATTTAGCACACTTGCTCACATATATGGGTATGTAAAGTGAATACTTATGCCAGATAATAATAGGATAATGTTAAAGCACGCTCGAATTTTGTATATGCTTGTTACTAAACCACATAAGGCGCCAGTTAGCCGGACACTTTTTCCCACAACTGAGCGTTTCCGCACTACAAAGCAGAGGCTTAAAGGTGAAACAACAAAGCAGGAAGCTCATAAACGCGGCACCAGCTATACACATGCCTATCCCCCCAGGAGGTAAAGTAACGGCTCACAGTACACTGAAAAGCAGTAAATAACTTGCTTTTACCAGCTAATCCGCCACAATTAAGGCAACAACACGTGCCAGGCGCCAGTTGTAAACCTGCAGATTTCTCCTTTATGGACATACAAAGCAACACTCAGAAGATGCTGAGAAGCAGAAAATAACTGGTTTTATCAGCTAATTCACTGCAAATAAGGCACTAACTTTCTTTGAACAGCAATTCCCCCACAGATGCTTACTTACACTATTTGTTACTGCCGTGTCACAAATACAAAGAATGTACTTTATTAAGTGCACTTTGTTAAAGCACACTTCCATTTCTTAGATGGCATTGCTCTTTGCACGTGTTGCTTACTGAAGCCATGGCGCCAGAAAGACGCCACTTATTCCCTTTCCTCACACTTGGTAAAAGAAAACAGAAATAAAGGCGGATTTAAAGCGCACATGTCCGAGGCGATGTTTGTACTGTACGCTGATAAAGCATTGTAGTTTGCATGTCAAAACGTTTTGTTTTGCTTTTGGCGCTCCTGACAGTTGGAAAAAGAAAACACTAATAAAGCGGAATTTGAAGGGCACGCTGACCGCACACTTCCATTTCTAGTGTGCTTGTTAGTAATTTATACAAATAAAGCAGCATTGAAAGGGCACTTGCAAATGTTGCTTAGTGCACGCCTTGCAAGCTATGGGGCCAGAAAGACGCCACTTATCTCGTATTTTGACAGGCGGGAAAAGAAAACACAAATAAAGCCGTTTTGGTTTAGTGCGGTCTGAAGAATCGGCAGCAATATGGTGTTGACCGCAATGATAGTGGCCACTGAAGGCGGTCAGTTTAGAATGCAATTTTTTTTTTAGGAGGGTTGGGGGGGTGGTTGTTAAAAATACGCATGGCAAGAAGCAAGCGCAGGGACAATATGCCGATAACGGCTACAGGACGCTAATAACGTTGTTTACTTTGCATGTTAAGGCTTAGTGTTTTTGCCTTTGGCGCTTTGTTTCATTGCGGTGCCGAGAATTAGGAGCAATATGGTGTTGTCCGTGATGATATTAGCCACTGAAGGTGATATTAGAGTGGGTTTTTTTTTTTAAAGATGTGTTGGGAAGGGGGAGTGTTAAAAGTAAGCATGACAAAAAGCAAGCGCAGGGAAGAATTGTGTGTGACCCACGAAAAGAGAATTGAGCGAATTAGTCGACATTGCCTATGAGCGAGTAGACTGCGTTTGACAAATTGGGGATGCTGCTCTAAAACCTAGTAAAACAAGCATTTGCAATGCAATAGGTCTCGCATTATTAAAGTTTGAGCTATTGGGGTTGCATTATTTACCAATACCAATGCCAATAGCTCAAACGTTAATAATGCGAGACCTATTGCATTGCAAATGCTTGTTTTAAGAGTTATCACGGTCGTTTAAGAGATGGACACTTCCTCTGCTACAGAGCCGGACTCCTTTTTTATCAATGCTGAAATGTAAACATATGTAAAACAAAAGTTACAAGGCAAGAAGGACTATTGTGAAAGTTGACGTAAATAATTAATTTACTCTCTTAATTTCTATGCAGGTAAGTACTTAATCAATAATAACTCAAATCGGAAAGAAAGAGCCAGAGTCCGTGGTGTTAGAGTTCTTAGGGGGTTTATTCCTTAAAAAGGAATGGTCAGGACCATAATATCATGTTCTTCCCACCGCAGGGGTGGAAGAAGGGATAGAGCGCTACATTTTATTGACAGTACATAGCTTATATACTTAATTCATGTCATAGGAAACAGTGCAGGAGGCGTAACAGCTGAGAGAAGACAAGATAACAGTATACACGTGTTACTAGTACGTAATCAAAAGGCGTGAACTAGGCGTGAACTGGAGGTGTGTGCTAGAAACGTCACAGATGGGTGTCACAAAGGGGTGGCACTAACAGAAGTGTTGCAATGTCAGCAGAAATCGGAAGCTTGGATGCGCGCGCAGCTGCATGACGTGTGATTGACGTGAAGCTGGAGGGTGCAGGGGACTTGACATTTACACTGACGGAAAGAGACAGAAGTCTGGCATGTCAGATCAACTTGTACTTCTATTATATCTGATATCTGATGTTTAGGAACCATATTATCTGGACGGAAAGGTCTCTAGGGCAGAAGCTATTCTATGCTAACTGTGGATGCGTGTATAAGCGCCTAAGTGTCTGCATGAGAAGCGTGGGGGACGGGGCCTTCCATGGAAGCATGGTAACAGAAGCTATGAATTACTTGCACTGAGACAGGTCGGCCCTTTGGCTCTGCAGCTGGGGAGGATGTTTACTGAAGCTGGTAGGCAGGAATGCATTTTCGAGGAGCGGAACAGATAACTCGAAGGTTATAGTCAGTCTTGGCAGAAAGCAGGCTGAGCTGAGCGCAAGGGGCCGCGCTGGAAGTAAGTCAGAGTTCACGGGTACAGAGGCAGCCTGGGCTGAGGCTGTCAGAGTCAGAAGTCAGAAAAGAGGCTCGATGGCAGAAATTCAGGGCCTACTTTGCCAGAGCAGAAAACATTGTAAAGTACACTACAAAAAGACGTTGGCATAGCATACTTAGGAACGGACCATTTAATCCATTCAGGGTGGATCTGAAAGAGGACATGTTAACGTTGGACGCAAATGTATTTGCGTCTTCATAACTGACACAGGAGGGAAGTTACATGCACTTTAAGCTGGCACATGGAGTCGGTGGGGTACGCGCTAGGGAACACAACTTGACCATAAAATTTATATTTCCTCAAAGTGAACACAAAATCAAATTGTCAGAAACTCAAAAACTATTTTAAAAAAATGCTGTAGTAATATATCATATACTTAACATGTCTGAAAACAACATTGCTTCGAACTACATTATCTAAAGTGAAGATCTAATTGTTCAACAAAAGCGTGAAATTGCTAACAATAACATTGCAATGTGTATCAATAGTGAAAAGATCGTAGTCAAAAAGATCATCCATACTGTTAAAAGTGAGCATAATTACACTAATGTTTCTATAATGTAGAATGCTTAACTCCGTTTATAAAAATGAAGTAGATTTTTATATAAATGTAGACACCACAATCTTTAGAATACTTTAAGTACTTTTGGAGTTATTGATTTTACACAAAAAAAGCTCAAATAACGTTTTTTGAGGTATCGAACGCAGTAATGTTATTCTATGGGATGAAAAACATACACAGCAAAATGATGTTTGCAGTCGGAGTTTGAGCGTGCTGGGGGCCAAGGTCCAAAGAACCACCTGCAGTGTCAGGTTACCTGCCCTGGGGTGTCCGGGTAAAGGGGTGCTGGTTGGAATGAGAGCCTCGAGTGCTACACCACTGAAGTCAATGGGCCCTGAAACAAAGGCTGCAAGGAGGGACTTGGGGGCAAGTTCAGGTGAACCTAAGGGGTGGGGGGTGCTCATGTCATGAGGAACCCTAGGCCATGGGGACGCAGTCAGGAGTCATGGCCCAGGCTGTGGAGCTTGGGTGCAGAGGGCCTTGGCTGGCTGGCCACTGAAGTTTGAGGCTCTCACGGATGTTGGTAGATTCTGCAGCAGGAAGGAAATCACAACAGCAGGGCCACTTTGGTTTTCCATCTCATCTGTCCTGAAGTCCCACCACCTGTAGGAAGGCTTCCAAGGCAGTAGTGTCCGGGCTGGATGTCAAACAAGCCTTGGCTGATGCAAGTGCCCTGGTACTCAGGGTATTGGTTCAGGGGAGCTCCTGGAGGGTCTAGTGTCTCGAAACTCAGCAGAGACACAGAGCTGACCTCCTAGAGCCACACAGAACTCCTTTTCCTGATGTTATGCTCCCTCTGTGGGCACGATGGCCAGCAACACGGTGAACTAGACAGATGAAGTTGGTTCCTGCAGATGCAAGGGGATGGCTCCTACAACCCGAGGGAGATGATAGCTGGTTGTCAAAGTGCTGGGCAGTCCTCCAAGTGTTGGGGATGAGGCACAGCTGCATTGGGTCTTTTCGATGGTCAGGGAGCAAGCTGCTAGGCAGGGGTTGGCACCAATTTCAGTGCGGGTCCTTAGTTCTCATGGTTTTGGCTCTTCTTTTCCTCTTCTGTTCCCAGGAAGTTGAAACTGCGATCCTGGTGTTGGGGGAGATCCTAAAATACTCACTTAAAGGGCTTTTAGGGGAGTATATGGTAGTAGCCACTGGGCTACCTACCACCACTAGCGTGACTACACCCCCTATAGGAACACTTCCTGTAGGGAGTGAGCATTATCCTGATCCAGAGGCCTTTTTCACCAAAAATCAAGATGTTGAAACCCTTCCATGGCTGTGCACTTAAGGTCGCCCACATTACAGATGTGACTAGTCTGTGAGTGAAACACGCCTCCTGAATATCTAGTTTCCTATCTGTTCTGGTGCCAAATGACCCCTAGGGCAGGGGGTGCCATTTCCCAGGTCTGGGGGAAGCCAGGGTTGCATATCAAAGGTGGCAGAGGCTTTGAAGCTTCTGGCTTGGAGATGCTAATTCACTAGCCATCCTGCTGGAGGAGGTGGGACACCTTCTGTTGAGCAGACATTGTTTCTAACCTCTGACATTGTGGGCTCTGCCTTGAAGGGGGTCAGAAACTTGTCTATGGTGGCAGGCTGGAAGGTACCATTCTCTCCGTGTCAGATCATGAACCACTCGGATGACTTGGGCCTGGGCGGTCCTGAGCTTCTGGAGTACACGGGCATGAGTGGTAGTCATGGAAAGGCAAACAGGAGTCCTGAGTTCCAATGGAGGCACAAAGCATCTCCGTGTGAGATGTCTTGGAAACTCCACCATGCAGAAGTGCTGACAATGTGTGTTAACGTGGTGCCGAACACATTGAGTCAAGGTTCTCTTTACTCATGGGAGAGACTAGTGCCACCTCTGGGTGTAATTGCCATTCGTGATTTGCTAGGCACCCATGGCTGTTATGGTCTACCCGGTCATTCCATGATCCTGCCAGGTGGTTCACCACCAAGAAGTTTCCTTGGCGGTCCAGAAAGAAGTGCAAGTTTTTCTGGCTCATGGTCTGTGCCCCCACACTGCCCTGCTTTTTGAAATAGCTCATTGCGGTGGAGGTGTCTTGAGCACTTGTACGAGTCTCCACTTGATGGATGGAAGGAAGTCTTTCAGTGCCAAGCGGATAGCTCTCTGCTCTAGAAGGTTGAGCCATCGCACCACCAGACACCAGAGGCCTCTGATCTCCACCTCTCGCAGATTGGCGTCCCAAACCAGAAGCGATGCATCAGTCACCACTGTGAGTGGGGAAGGAAGACAGATCTGGCGCTGATCCAATCTTGGTCCAGTAACCACCCCTGCAGATCTTTTGCAGTCTCCTCCAAAATCTGAACATGTCCTGTTGATGTTGGGTCTACTGGGACTTCAGATCCCACTGCAGAGCTGGTATATGCCACCTGGCATGTTCGAACAGCAGAATGCAAAAGGCCATCAGTCCCAGCAGCCTCAGAGTCAACCTCACTGAAAAGCAAAGACCGAGGCTGAAAGTTCAGGATCATAGACTGAATGTCTTAGACTCTATATTTCCACGAACCGCGGGTAATGCTGGTGGGCCAGCCGGCCAGGTATATGAAAATATATGTACTGAAGGTCCAAAGCCACAGTCCTGTCTCCAGGCCTGAGTAGGGTGAGAATTCTGACTTTCTCTTTCCAGAGGAATGCCTTGAGAGGGCAGCGGTCTAAGATACGCCTCAGGCCTCCATCTTTCTTAGGCACCAGAAAATAGCAGGAATAACAAACATGCTCTTCTTTTGGCGAGGATACCCTTGTGACAGCCCCTCTGGCCAAGAGCGACTCTATACTTCCTGCTGCAAAATGGAAAGTTGGTACTCCGTTAGTCATTTGCTGTATGGTGGAAGAATCACAGGGGAGGAAAAGAAGGATAAGGCGTATCCTTTGTGAACAATTTGTAAGACCCTCCTAGCCTGACAACCCGGAAAGAACCAGTGGATTCTGCCTCTCACCGGGTGGATGTGTCCCGTTAAGGGCACATTAAAGAGGGTTGGCAGGTGGGGCAGAAGGACTTGTGCCACTGAATCCCAAAGGGTGTGAGAGTAGCGTCCAAACAGATATCTGGAATTATCCGATTGGAGGGCCAAGCTGGTAGACAAAAGTAAATGTTTTCCAAATGTTTCCACTTTCTTGGACTTTCTATCGGGGAAGTGGTATGATAAATGTGGGAATAAAAGTGGCTGGTGGAGGTATGCACCACTAGATTTTCTGGTGACGGTGCACAGAAAGAAAAGCTGGGTTTCCTGGAGGGAGGTGATGGTGCCTGGTAATCTCTCTGTTGCCTGGGGGCCATTACAAGACTTGACCCAAGTACCCAATAAGGTGTTTCGGAGTGCTTTGTTAAATGGAAGGGGCACAGAAGATGTTGGCCCCGGTTGAAGGACCTGTGTTAAAACATTAGTTTTAACCTCCATGATGGGGGGCAGGAGGTTGAGAACTTCGGGCGTCTTATGCAGGAGCATAGCGTAGGAGGCAGATTTCTCAATTGGACATCCAGGGAGAGAAAAAAAGAGTTCTCTCTAGGGATGTGTCAAGGCCACTAGCCTCCTGTAAGCGAACTCGGGTCACAGTCATTATCTAAGTTAGTCCCAAAAATGAAATGCAAAGAATATTGTCTGCTTTTTGGTAACTCAAGGGCAGGAATTGGTGCCTCAGGCAGATTCTGGCGCAATGTTGGTCGAGGTTGGATCGGCATATATTTGTAGAGGACAATCGGGGCCTACCCCTTCATGCGGTGAGGTCGGTAGTGGTGTCGATGTACCCGGGCCAGGCATGGGTCTTGATGCTGGAAGCTGAGTGGAACAAGAGCCTGAGGGAAAATAGGCTCAAGGGTATAACTGGCACAGTGGGTGAACCCATCAGCGGTATTTCATGTGGAAGGCCTCTCAGCTCCTTGGGGGCCGAAGGCATGCCAGAAGGAGTCGGTAGGGATCCAAAGAGCCGGATCATAGCTGTGCAGAACTCTTCGTTCTGACATGGCGTGGATAAAGGCCCCGGAAACTTGAGTCATGCTGGAGCCAGCTGTGGGATGGTCTCTGAAGTCACCTGAACTTCGTGAGTGAGATCAAGATGGGTGCTTACCATGATGCGAGTGACATAAGAGAGCAGACTTCTGCTTTAATTTACTGTGTTTGTTACACTTGAAGACTTGGAGCGTGACAAAGACGGACCCTGGAGTGGCTCCTCAACTCTGGGAACAGCTAGGGACAGGGATGGAACCTTGGATGCGTAGTGGGGCTTGGAACGGAGTCTTCTTATGCTTGGTGACGTAAAGTTTTCACCTTGCGTTCACTGACGCTCAGTTGCCGCAGGTCTTGGAGTCATGGCCTGACCCCAGGTACCACAGGCATGGTATACCTGATCGGGATCCATCACAGACATCCGTGTGCTGTAGTGCCTACAGGGTTTGAAACCTGTCGTTTTATGGGGCAATATCCCTTGCACACTAAAAACATTTTTGAGAAATATCGAGGGACGTCAGCACTCAGGACTGGCACATATACCGGCCCTACACGCTATTTTCGTAGTGGAATGGAATCAGTGCAGAGCTGCATGACGCCACCTACTGGCCGCAGAGGTACTACTGAAAAGTTTCCAGATCAGGGACTATTAAAAAGCTGAGGATTCTGTGGCTGGAAGTCTTTTCTTAAAAAATATGAATAGGGAAACACATGTAATAAATCAAAAAACTCAGATTTGAGCAGTGGGCAGATTGCCCGAGCCACCATCATGGCTGACAAACTATTATTCCTAAAAAGCCATAATATCTGCCTGAGCATTGGCAAAGCCAATATGCCTGGCCTAATCAGGAAGTTGCGATATATATTTGTTTTTATTTTTATTGCTAGCAATTGCCACATAAATAAAAAGAGAAAAAATGAATTTGTCAGTGGCTGAACATGGTGATCATATGGTTGTAATTAAAGAAAAAGTTACTTACTTTCGGTAATGCTTTATCCGGTAGAGAATCTATCAAACGGAGTACCCCTGCTTGCTGGTAAGTGGTGTCATTTGGATTTGCATATAGGCACCAGCCCTGTACACTGCCTTTAATTTCTTATCATGAACTTTCCACACCATTAGTGCGAAGTCACAAAGAATGGTGATGAAATGATGTGCATCACTACGGGCCTTGTAAGGGTAACCCACTGTAGTAATCCGTTCGCAGAGCAGGGGAGGGTTGGAGGATCAGTAAGGAATCTGCAACTAGATCTAGTCTATACCACTTAAGTCAATACCAAAGGTAAGTAACTGGTTCATCTGATAGAGAGTTCTAGCCGTGGATTCCCTGTGCCTAAAAAAACAAGCATTTGCAGTGCAATAGGTCTTGCATTTGGGAGAGTTTAAGCTATTGGCATTGTAATTAACAATGCCTTTTATGTATCTGTTTTGATAATTACCACATAAATAAAAGGCATTATCGTTTAAAATGCCAATAGCTCAAACTCTTGAAATTGCGAGACCTATTTCATTTCAAAGAAGCAGCAGCTATTGTTCCGGGCTGCTTGGAAAGTGAAAGCACGCATGGCACGCTGAACGTTGCAGGAAAGCATGCCCTGCCTACATACCTGAAGTAGGAGAACCTTGGTAAAGAAAATAGTGCTTACAGACTAAATAAGACATACCATGTAACAACAGAAGTAAGAGGGCCAGTCCTCATGGGAGGTTACAAATGAAGGCAAGGCAGTACTAAAGAGGGACTAACAAGCCTATTAACGAATCAGTAGCCAGAATTTACAAAGGACAATGACACAAGCCAATGAAATAATAGGCGGAGAGTGGGCGGGGCTTCAAGTTTGTACTCGAATACAGCATGCCTCGCAGAGCAGCAAATGTGCTGCCCACGCTCGTCGTAAAAAAAAAAATCTCCATTAGGTTTCGTAATATGGTGAACCGGTAAAGCGCTCTAATGTCCTTGGGCCAAGTTTGCGCTATATAAAACTGTGAAGAATAAAAAGTGGGCGTCTTAGCACTGGTAGGAACGCTCACAGGCAAAATATATGTGTATCGAAAACACCTACTTGGTTACACTCAGTTACTGTCACCAAACCCTGTGCAGGTGTTACTGTCTGGCAGTTACTACACCCAGCATGCTAACACAAACAAACTTGCATCTGTGCACAAGTACACGTCATGCTGACACCACTGAAGTGCAAACACACAGTGTGGACTTCTAAAGACTCCACAGCAATGTCACCCATCCCTACACGCAGTGACCTCTTGACACTGTCCATAATGGCAGAAATGGCTGCTGGGCACTAACAAAGTGTGAGCCCTGGCATTGCTCCCCTAATGGGTATCAGTATTGCCTTTTTGTGAAAAAACAAAACACAGCAAACACAGCACTAAACATGGCAGAGCCATGTCTCTACGCACCTTGTAATCAGAAAGAACTACCTGTCTTTC
The DNA here is from genome assembly GCF_964263255.1 of Lissotriton vulgaris. Classification (NCBI taxonomy): domain Eukaryota; kingdom Metazoa; phylum Chordata; class Amphibia; order Caudata; family Salamandridae; genus Lissotriton; species Lissotriton vulgaris. The sequence continues at coordinate 1,386,079,491 of NC_141696.1, read as the reverse complement.
CCCCGTATATGTGGTAGAAGGAGGGGGAGGGGTTGCGGCTAGATGATCTCACAAATGGGCGGCACACACTTCCTTACATATATTGCTAAAAACACACAAAACAGCAATCGTGAAAGCGGCTACAAGAGCATCTATAGTGTATAAAATGCTCCTAATGGGAGCGTAACCTGACCAGCAATGGAGTGAGACGTGTGGTGCGGGAGCTCCTGCCTGCCGCCAGTGTTTTAAGCGTTATCTCAGCAGCCTAAGGGCGGTAAGGAGGCGCTGACCGGGCCCCCTGCTTAGTGGACGACTCTGGGAGTCAGTAGCAGAGCATAGTAATCCCGGACTGGCGAAGTGGCGCACCTATCTCCAGGCGAGTGAGTGGGTGATCTCCGTGAGGCCTGATCGCCATATTGCAGGATTGTGGCCTGCCCCTATCCGGAGTGAGACGGCGCCCCCTGGACCCTGTCGGTGAGCTGGCTGACGAGGTGGAGAGCCGGAGGGGCTGCTGGTGTGGTGCGGGTGCTGGGTGGCCCCGAGATAGCCGGTGAGGGGGCTGCGACACCTTGGGTGCTGGGGATGCCCTCCCCAGAGGCCTGCATGACCAGCCGTCGGTTCTGCCGGGAGTGAGCGGGAACCGCGACCGAGCTGGACGCTGGGGTGCCCGGCCGTCGCTGTGAGCAGCCCGATTGTCAACCGGCCTCGGAGGTTGACCCGCCGGAGGCTGAGAGGAGAGACAGCGGAGGCAGAGGGCCAATGACCGGCCTGCAGGTACCGTGGGGGCTAGAGGGACTTTGGTGCCTGTAGGCGCGGTGCCATCTTCTCCTGGTGGGCGGCGGCGGCCCGCCATTTTGGTGCCCGGCATCGCGGCTTCGACACGGCGGACACTCCTACCCGTGGAGGCCCAGGCGGCATTGATTGGAAGAGGGCCATAGACGTCTACTGTACTGTGCGGTGGGTGAGGAGTTGGAGCCCCCTTATGACTGTTGCTACGATTAGAAAGGAGCTCCCTGCATCGCCTTGCCGCCCATCCGCCATTTGGGGCCTGCATAGCCTCCCCTTTGGACATTGCCTTGGAGGGGACGCTGGAGCTGGGAGCGGGATCCTAGTCCGCATAGCCCCATAGCATAGAGTACGCTGCGGTGAGGGGGCTGCTGCACCATTGAAGCTGGGGATGCCGTCCCCGGAGGCCTACATACCAGGTGATCAGTGCTGCCGAGGGTGAGCGGGGACCGCAGCCGGACTGAGCGTTGGGGTGCCTGGCCGCTACCAAAACAGCATGCTGGTAAGCCACCTTTGGCGGCCGGCCCGACTGAGGCCGGGAAGAGCGATGATTGAGGCAGAGAGCTTGTGACCTCGCTGCGAGGGCCGAGCGAGCTGGAGTGCCTTGGCTGCCTGTAGGCACACCCGCAATTTCTTCCCGCCGAGCAGTGGTGACCTGCCATCTTGGTGACCTGTGTTGAGTCTACTGCACAGCGGGGACTCCTGCCCGCCGATGCACAGGTGGTACTGCTCGTGAGTGGACTGAAGGACATCCCCTGGTATGTGCGGTAGGTGAGGAGCTGGGGCCCCCTGATAACTGTTGCTGTGCTTGGAGAGGGGCTGGCCACGTTGCTTCGCTGCCCACCTGCCATTTGGGGCCTACACAGCTTCTCTGTGGATTTTGCATTGGCGGGGGCGCTGTAGGCGGGAGCGGTATCCTTGCTCTCAAGACCCCTCGGCTTGAAGTGCGCTGCGGGGTCCCTGGCGGGTTCACGCTTTGGTCTTGGTTGGAGGCATTCCCTGAAGTTGCGGTTCTAAGAAGAGACCCTCCGAGTGCGTGAGGGCTGAAGCTGGGGCTGAGGGGCCAACGGAGGGAGGCGAGGGCTCCCCGAGTGTCTGCTTGCGCATCTCCAAAGCAGGGGGCTGCTGGCCTGGTGGTATTCCATGGCCGCTCCTGCTTAGCGACTGCAGCCTGCGGCTGGTAAATGTTTGATCGGCTGGGGGACCCTCCGGTTGATAGCTCAAGCCCTTTTATGTGACGCCTGACCTTGTGAACGTTGCGATGGACCTCTGCTGTTCTGGATGGTTGGCCCGCTGTGGAGACTTTCTCGCCTAACGATGACACGCTCTAAAGGGAGCAAGGACGCCCCGGGGGCGATTCCCAAGGACAACTCCGTGGTAGCCATGTGGGGCAAGACGAGTACACCTGCTCCGATCGAGTCGGGCCCTCTGCCCGGGAGGGACTCGCCGTCGGTCACGCAAGCGTTTATGTCTTCCTTCATGTCGGAGCTTAAAATGGAAATTGGCTCCCAGCGCACTGAAGTGCACTCTTGCGTCAAAGAGCTGAGAAAAGAAGTGACGGATCTGGGTGACCGAGTCGATAGCCTAGAAAAGACTGTTGATACCCGCATGGAAGACCAAGAGCAGATATAGCGCCTGGCCACCTTGGAAGAACAGCATATCGAACTGCAATTAAAGCAAGAGGATTTGGAGAATCGGAGCCGTCGGAATAACCTCCGCATCCGGGGGGTTCTTCTCGGGCGGAGGGGAAGGACACCCTAACATATGTGGCTCAACTTCTGCACGAGGTCTGGGGAGATGAAGACGCCTCGCCGCCGACCCTGGAACGGGCCCATCGGGTGTCTGGGCCAGTTGGGAGACCAGGAGTTCTGCTGGACATCCTCACCAGAGTTCACTTTTTTGTGGAGAAGGAAGCCATCCTCAAAGCAGCGCGTGCCAAGCAGGACCTCACATATGATGGCCACAGGATTAAGATCTTTCAGGATTTGGCACCCAATACTTTGCGGCAACGGCGAGCCTTCAAGCCAGTCACCGACAAGTTACGAAGCCTGGACATTCCTTATCAATGGGGGCATTAGTTTGCTCTCATCTTTGCGTGGGAGGCCAAGTGCAGGGTGGTACGATCCTACAGAGAGGCGGAGCAGCTGCTTCATTTCCCATCATCACCGCCGACCAGTCCCACGCGGCCCCCTGCCGCGACGAGGATTCTTGCCCAGCCGACTTGGCCCACTGTGCGCCGTCACAGAAGATCCCCGCCTATTGATGAGCAAACAGCGTCACAGGCCAAGCAGGACATTATTGAAAATATTAGGTCTCTAGAGGGAGACACAGCTGGGCCTGCGCAGAAACCGAGGACCCCTTGATCGAATCTCATATAGCTGCAACATGTTCACTGTAGGCATTGGGGGCTGTCTCTTCCTCCTGTTGGGAGGGATTTCTGAGTTACCTGTCCAGTGATTGTGTTGGCCACCTGGTTGCACTGTTGGGGGGGCCAGAGCTCCTTTCCAGAATGCGCTGGTTAAGGGGTACTGCCCTCCTTTGGCTGTTCTTGTGAGAGTGACATCTCAGGGACTATCTGAAACTTGGGTGTAGGACTTCCCGATCCTGGAACAGGATTGCATGGCCCTGTTGGCCACTTTTGGGGTTCTCTCTATTTTTCCGTTTCTTGCTGGTTTCTTTCTCTTGTTTCATCTCGTGTTCTGAGTGTGTCGGGTGCGGGGTCCTGCTGCTGCGGCGCTTTGTGTTGGTTGAGATGGATGGATCCTCAGTGCCTGTGTGTTCTTGTTGAGGTGGAGTGGGGGGCCGTGGACTGGCCTCATTTGGACTCCATCATGACTACGACTCTACCTAGTCCCTTGAAAGTCTTGACGCTTAACGTCAAGGGCCTAAATTCTCCCAACAAACAGAGGCAAACATTATCTTCTTCAGCATAGCCCATCAACATATTTTTCCAAGAAACTCACCTCTTGCAAGCTGATGTGAGGTGCATGGCGCACTCTAAATACCCCCTCCAATTTTGGGCTGCAGCGGATACCAAAACGGCAGGTGTGGCGATTTTGTATAGAAATGGCATCAGGCGGGGGGAAGCTAAACCCTTTAGGGGCAGGGACTGGCGCTTTCTTATAGTAAGCATCAGGATTGGGAGGCAGCTCTTTACACTGTGTAATGTATATGCACCCAACCAGATGCAGGACGGATACCTCCGGACACTCCTGAGGGAACACGTGCCGCAGGGCGATCCTTCACTGATACTGGGGAGGGGGTTTAACCTAGTATGGGACCCTGGAATGGATCACAGCGAAACCTCATGGTGACTATGTCATCAGCGCTAAGCACACAGATAACAGACCTGGGGCTGTTGGACACGTGGCGTTATCACTCCCCGGAGCTGAGGGATTACTCGTACTATTCCCATGTCCACTGCTCGTACTCCCGTATCGACTATTTATTTATCTCTTATGCTCTGATACGAGACATGCTGGGAGCATCCATGTCTGATATATCGCTCTATGACCATGCTCATGTTGAGCTGCTCCTGCAGGACCCGGCCGCTTGCTCCGGTAGCGATGTGCGGTGGCGCCTGCCGCCGAGTACTCTCCGGGACTCAGCCGACGTGGAAAGCATACGAGCTGCCATTGACTCTTACTTTGCTAGTAACGATCTCCCGGAGACGCCCTTCCCTGTGAAATGGGGAGCCTTCAAGGCTACGTTTCGGGGCCACATTACCTCTCTCTTGATTGCGCGGGCGCGTGAGGCTCGGGCTCTGGAAGATAGCCTCTTGAAGGACATAAAACAGGCCGAAAACCGGGATCAGGACCGTTCTTCGCTTGCGTCTAGGCGGCGGCTTGCTAACCTTCGGGGACAGCTTCGACTCCTGCGTACTAACAGGGCTGAAAAACCCTTGTTGGCACTGAAGCAGCGGTATTTCGAGGGGGGGATAAGGTGAGCAGGCTGCTGGCGAGGCGACTGAGGGTGCGAGCGGCCAAGAACCATATAGCCAATATCCAGCTGTCGGATGGGACGAGGGTTACCTCGGAGAGGGACAAATGCGAGTCGTTTTGAACCTACTATACTGCATTATACAAGGCGGAGACACCGTCTCCGGATCTGGCGGCGGACGTTCTGTGCAAGGACCCTGGAGGATCCTATCACTGAAAAAGAGTTAACAGCAGCCATAAGGAATCTCCCTCTTGGGAAGACGCCAGGTCCGGACGACCTGCCCCTGTCCTTCTATCGCATGTTCTAAACACAACTTCGGCCCCATCTATTGCGGCTGTACACCTCCTTTTACAGACACAGACGGACCGTCGTCCGCCGTGGGTATGGCGGAGATAGCGCTCATTCCTAAGCCGGGGAAGGACCCCAAGCTTTGTGCGTCCTATCGACCCATAGTCTTGTTAAACACTGACCTTAAAATCTATACTAAACTGCTAGCGAAACGCCTGGATCCCCACATGCCGGCACTAGTAGAGCCGGATTAAGTGGGCTTCATCCGCAATCCGCAGGGGGCGGATAATGTGCGTAGAATTGCGCACTTAGTGGGGAAAGCACACCACTGGAATATACTGGCCTGCCTCCTGTCGTTAGACGCGGAGAAGGCATTCGACCGGGTGAACTGGGCTTTTCTTCGGGCAGTTCTGCAAAAGATCGGGCTAGGTCAGAACATAGTTACTAGGGTCATGGCACCATATCTCGCCCCACAAGCCAGGATTCGGGTAAATTGGCAACTCAAGGCACCCTTCTCCATCCATAGGGGTACGAGGCAGGGGTGCCCCCTCTCACACTTGTTGTTTGCCCTTGTAGTAGAGCCCCTAGCGGTACTGATCTGGCAGGCACCAGCCATACATGGTATCCCCCTTGGACGACGTGAGAAGAAGGTGGCACTCTTTGCGGATGATCTTATCCTCACTTTAACACGCCCCCAAGTGTCCCTCCCAGCGCTGCATTCTTTGCTGCAGCTTTTCGAGCAGGCCTCTGGCCTTAAGATTAATCATGACAAATCCTGGGTCCTCAATCTCACCATTCCGAAAGAGGAGATTCCCCTCCTGGAGAAGCTTGTGCCCTATCAATGGGCCTCCCACCACATTCTCTACCTCGGCCTCCAGTTGACTCCCTCTCTAGACACATGGACGCAAGTAAACTGGCGGGAGTGTAGGAAGGCGGTCCTAGAAGAGCTACGGAGGTGGAAGCCTCTGACGATGTCATGGTTGGGCAGAATCAACGCCATTAAGATATCGATCCTCCCTAAAATGTTATATTTATTTCAATGCCTTCCCACACCTATTCCGTTGCATCATATACAAGGCCTCCAACGCGAACATACGGCCTTTATTTGGGGGGGGGGGGGATCAACCACGTTTTTTTCAAAAGCTTCTTATGTCGCCGCGAGATAGGGGAGGGCTGGCCTGTCCCAACCTCGTGGACTACTACTGGGCCTCGCACCTTTGTTTCTCAGTGGAATGGATGGTGACGGAGAGCGAGAAGGGGTGGCTACATATGGGCCGGGTGGTGACTGGGCGAACCATCTGGGATCTTGCATGGCTTCATCGGGCGGCACACTCCAGGAGTCGCTACATAATGGTGCCCACAAGAACGGTTCTGGATATATGGGATAAAGTGGCTGAACGCTGAGGCCTCACGACGTTCCCCTCGCCGCATACCCCTCTGGAGGGGAATCCGCTCTTGCCGTCGGCTCATCGCACACACGCCTTTGCTAAATGGGCCCAAGGGGGCTGCAGGGTGATCTGTGATCTGTATGAGGGGAGGGTGTACTCAAGACCTTTGCCCAATGTAGAGAGGAGTTTCACGTCCCACCGGAGGCGAGACTACAATATGCCCAGCTGCGGCACTGGGTGTCCGGAAGGGAGATGCAGCGTTCGGCTACACGCGCCTTCACCCCCTTCGAGCCGCTGGTCCGTTCTTTTGATGAATCCAAGGGGCTGATATCTCGGATTTATCAGATTCTGCAGCACCCATCTACAACGCCCTCCCAGCCGTACCAACGGCAATGGCAGTCGACGTCCAATGAGGAAATTACGCCCTCACAGTGGTGCCGGTTATGGCAGGATATCCCCAAAATCTATCGCAGTATACCGCAGCGGGAAAATGCCTATAAAATAATGACTCAATGGTATTATACGCCCATGCGTTTGCACAAGATGTTTCCTACATCTTCTCCCCTGTGTTGGAGGTGGCTGACTGCATCTGGGGACTTCATTCATGTTTGGTGGGCATGTTCATTGTTGACCCTGTTCTGGAAAGAGGTCTTTAGCCGCATTAAAAGGGTATTGGGGTTCCCTCTGCCTGAGGCCACGAGCACGATCCTACTGGGCATCAAACCTGCTAGCCCGGATTGACTGGACTCTGGCGCTTCATATGCTATGGGCGGCCAAACAGCTCACAGCCTTATACTGGAAAAAACTGAAGCCCCCCCAGTTGCTGCCTGGTTTGTGCGTTTATAGCATGTCATCACTATGGAGCTCTTCACAGCGAGGCTGCAAGCGCGCGATACTCATTTTAAGGCTGTTTGGCAACCTCTGATTAAATATCTCTGTGCAGTAGAGCCTCTTCGAGGATGCTATTGTTTCACCTGCATCTGGTAGATTGCTCCCGTAGTAACATTGCTTGCTTGCTTTAGTCACCCCCTTGAAATTGGACCTTGCCGGCATAGGTGTCAGCAAACGCTCTCTCCCCGCCCACACACACTACTCTTATCCTTGCTGTTCTGTCTTATCCTCTTTCTTCTTCTTTCCACTATTAAGGTTCTAGGGCCTGTCTAGGTCTGTCTGTTGTCTTTGGGCCTGTTGCCCGTCCGCTACAGTTGTAGATTTTCAGAGGTCTTGCTTCATACCATGCCCAGATAGCACAGCCCGTGGCACCATGCTACGTGGCCGGCCCCTCAGGGGTTGTAGGCGAAACGCTGTGTTCAAACCTGCTCCTTGTGGTGGATCCTTATGTCACCAGTGAAACACCCACTTACGCGGCCGGCCCTGCATAGGGTTGTGGGCTTAACGCTGTGTATCATTGGACCTGTATTATGGGTTTACGTCTGAAAAATAAAATAGATATGAAACAAAAAAATGCTTATAATAAAGACTTTTCTCTGAGGTTTTAACCATCACAGGTTTTACTGGCAGTCGATCAGGACCTATATAACTGCTGGGTATGGTGGCTTAGTGGACTAAAGTATCCACTGCGGGGCCTGGGTTCAGCCTCAAGGTCATAGGATCAAACCCATTGGGTTCACTCAGCCTTTCATTCTTCTGCGGTCGTTAACATGAGTATCATTGAGTGGGGTATCAATCAACATCTGTTATTCAGCACCAACATGCCTATGGGTGTACTGACCAGGCTTTAGCCAAATGACCACTTGTGCAAAAAGGATAGATGGTGATTTCAAATGGCATAGGATGGGTGATGGCAATGGCAACGGGCATCTGTCAGTCCAAGCTGAGTAAAAATGTTAGTGAGGGTGAGTGAGGGTGAGGGTGAGGGTGAGTGAGGGTGAGGGTGAGTGAAGGTGGGTGAGGGTGAGGGGTTGAGGGTGATTGAGGGTGAGGCGTTGAGGGTGAGTGAGGGTGAGGGGTTGAGGGTGAGTGAAGGTGAGGGTGAGTGAGGGTGAGGGGTTGAGGGTGAGTGAGGGTGAGTGAGGGTGAGGGGTTGAGGGTGAGTGAGGATGAGTGAGAGTGAGGGTGAGTGAGGGGTTGAGGGTGAGTGAGAGTGAGGGTGAGTGAGAGTGAGGGTGAGTGAGAGTGAGAGTGAGAGTGAGGGTGAGTGAGGGTGGGTGAGGGTGAGTGAGGGTGAGGGTGAGTGAGGGTGAGTGAGGGTGAGGGTGAGTGAGAGTGAGGGTGAGGGTGAGGGTGAGTGAGGGTGAGGCGTTGAGGGTGAGGTGTTGAGGGTGAGGTGTTGAGGGTGAGTGAGAGTGAGGGTGAGTGAGGGTGAGTGAGAGTGAGGGTGAGTGAGAGTGAGGGTGAGTGAGGGTGAGTGAGGGTGAGGGTGAGTGAGGGTGAGGCGTTGAGGGTGAGGCGTTGAGGGTGAGGCGTTGAGGGTGAGGTGTTGAGGGTGAGTGAGAGTGAGGGTGAGGGTGAGAGTGAGGGTGTGTGAGAGTGAGAGTGAGGGTGAGTGAGAGTGAGGGTGAGGGTGAGGGTGAGTGAGGGTGAGGCGTTGAGGGTGGGCAGAGAGAGTGAGGGGGCGGAGCGGGGGTGTGCTATATGGTTGTGGTGCCTTCATTCTCGCTAAAACACTCCTGTGGTAGCTGATGGGCTTCAGCATTTTTTGACAACCAACTTTTTTTTTTAAGATTCTAAGACTAGAGCTTGCAGTCAAATAACATGCTTGACTGGCCAATATTGTGAGCATCTGATAAATATATTGAAGATTAATAGTATCATACTTTCTTTTTTAAAAAAGTGTGATAATGAAGTATGATAAATTAAGGCTACTTAAAGCTGCAGAGCTTATCTTTCAAGTAATTGGGGAACCATGCAGTGGTCAGACGTACTGCAATTCAGGTATTCCCCACCCTCGAGTTAAATAAAAAAAATTCTGCAAACAGCACATTTTATTTTAGAAGTTGTATTGGTTATATAATTTACTGTACAATCAGACACATTTTAATTGTTTCATAAGGCATAGAATCCGTATATATTAGGATTTCACACCGTACCCAAAGCATTATTTATATGTACTAGTAAGATTGCGAAAAGTGACATCACTTCTTTGATTCTTAATATTCAGGTGCACGCCAATTACCTCAAGTTATGAGACTAGAAAAATGGCCTGTGTCTGATCCGAAATTAGAACTGTTATCCGAGGCTTGGTTGGAAGAGGCCTTAAGGATAAATTAAGGTCCAAGTGCAAGTTGTTCCTCTGGGAGTCACCCTCTAATATATAATATGTGCACATGAAGAGACCTAAAACACACGATCTGTGATTTATAATTGGAAAACAGCACCAGCAACTCTCAGAGGCCTTTTTATGAGCAAGAAAGAAGATGGTTTATTTTTTTTATGAGTTCTACTGGGTTTGTAAAAAATTGAATACAATTCTGGGAAGACGAAGTTTTAGGGTGGTTGCCAGTTTGGCAGAATACTGCAAGCATTGTTAGAGTGGCTGTCCAGCATATTTCCATCCTAATGGCCTGGAGCAGACTCTGCAGTCAGGCATTACGTTTCTTCTAGCTCCATGCTTGTCTAGCCCCGGATAACTCTTTTTAATCTGTTCATAAGTCAGGGTGCAGGGTAAATGTTTAACCGAAGTTTGGAAGCAACAGATTTCAGGACACAGGCTACCTTTCACTAACAACACCCAAGAAAAACCTTTTCCGTTAGGCAAAGCCTCATCTGCTGCACTTTTAAGAGGACGGAAGGGAAGGCACGCTTTCCTGAAAATCATGTTTTACTTACTTGACCGTCGGGTTGAATTGTGTGGGAAAGCTCGAATTTCTTACGTGCAGAAAATGAAGAGTTTAACACGCCGACAAAAAAAAATACGAATTCCAGGACCTACCTATTGTAGAAATATTCACAGAATTGTGTGTGTGGTACATTTACAATTAACTACCGAACTGCGACTCCCTTGCACAAATTAGTTAACGATTGCAACACAGCTGCCAAGTGGCCCTGTGCCACAGAAGCGAGACCGGTTTTCAGGCAACAGTGTTACCATGCTCGGGACTTGTAGCCGCATGTTCGAGGGGGACAGCCTGAACAAGTCACGGAATGAAGGCACTGAAAACTCTCAAAAGCAGCAGAGGCCTTGTCCTCCTCGTGGGCGGTGTCTGAGGGGTGCTTGGGGGCCCCACTTACCTCTACGTGCCTTAGGTGTTGCTGAATGTGCTGGAGCCGAGAGGCATACATTGAGACGCAGCAGCAGCAGCCGTCTCTCCCCGGACAGGACTGTGCTTGCACGTTAACGATTAGCAAAGCTTCGGCAGTGAGGAGGCTGTTGAACCCTAGGCAGCAGGTTCAATGCTACAAGCGCTGGCAAAGTTCCTTGCCGAAAACGTGCAGGTCAACAGTTTCTGTTTGCCCCTTCACAATGGGGTTCAACTGCTGGTGGGGGGGAGGGGGGCTTTGAGGACAACTGCCACCTGACCCTAAGTCCTCAAAGTGACATTCAACTAATCCTGGGTTTTTAGCCAGAACATTTTGATTCCGGGGCTTGTAGTTCATATTTACTATTATCCGTATCGGCCTACAACTCAAAGCATGTAAATGGCAATTGGCAAAACAATATAGAGCCTTTCATAGACAGCAGCAGTGGGTTGTTCCCACGTCATTTGGCAGATACCATATGTGTGGAGTTTAAAGATGGATTTAGAGGAGAAAATCAGGTTAAAAGGAAAGGAAAGGAAATTATGTGACATATAGTGAAGAGAGTGAGGCGGGGGAAAGGAGGAAATACGGGGAATCGAGAGGGAAAGAAGAGATGGCGAGGCAGAGGGAAGGGGAGAGAATGAGGTGAAGTAAGAGGGATAGGGAGAGACAAAAGGAAGACAGACTGCAACAAACAAGACGGAGGGCATTGAGGTGGAGGGGGGGGAGGAGAAGTGCGACACGGCCGCAGCAGGGGGCGGAGCGGGGAGAGAAATGTAATTGACACGGCCGGCCGGTCGTGAAACTGAAAGCATGGCCGGCCGGCCGTGAAAGCCTTTGATGCGGCAGGGGGAAATGCGAGACGGCGGGAAGGGGGCGGAGCGGGTAAACAAAGACGGACATGCACGCGCCCGTGACTTTTAAGGTCAATGCGCATGCGCATAAGCTTAATGCGCATGCGCATTGACCTTAAAAGTCACGGGCACTGCAAGGAATCGCCACGATTCCTTGCAGTGTAGATAAAGAGTGGATAACTCGCAATACTCTCGCCTTGCTCGATGCGCATGCGCATCGACAGGCGAGACCTAAAAAGGATAGATGGTGATTTCAAATGGCATAGGATGGGTGATGGCAATGGCAACGGACATCTGTCAGTCCAAGCTGAGTAAAAATGTTTTGTATTATTAAAATGTTACTAGAAGGTGAGCTGAAACTTAGCCGGCCTTTGATTTTGAAGGAGTGCAAGTAATTACGGGTATAAACCAATTGAACTAGGTCTAATTCCTGGATTAATCAACAAGGGTCGCAGCTGGTTACCATGTGGGGTCAAAGTGCCATGCATGTGAATAGTTTTACACAGTCCAGCAAAGGCCCTGAAATTGACAACATCAATGATTTGCGACAAAGTACCATGGATAGGGAGCATAGCAGTTGTCACAGTTTGCGGATGGAACAGGGTATTCATGATTTGCTGAGGCCTTCATTACGCATAGTAATAGCAGTTCAGATCATACCACAGGCGAAGATGAGGCCGTGTCCCCTGACAGAATATACTCTAATTTTATTTATTTGCATTGGGTTTGGCGCTTGCAATCAGGGCCGGACTAAGAACAGAAACCGGCCCTAGCAAACTGCTCAGGTGGCCCCCCTGGGGTCAGGGGGAGTGCAGCTGAGCAGTATGCGACGGCTGGTTTCGGCCGATGTTGTTACCGGGGGCCGACATTGCCGACCCCCGGTAATAAATACGCCCCCCATGGGCCCAAAACCGGCCCCCACCCTAGCGGCCTACCGGGGAAACGCCCGGTGCCCGCTATGGCCAGTCCGGCCCTTCTTGCAATTGCCTCTATTTTTCAGTCAGAATTGGATAATGTAAAGAAATATCTGTGAATGGACTCAGCCGTCAAGAAAGCAAAAGATGGAGCACTTTTTGTGTAATCCTGAAGTGTGACGGAAGAAACAGTTTTAACACAGCCAAAACAAATCAAGGTACTGGCAGATGCACAAAAGACAAACATTCACTGAAACCGGATTTGTCACATTATTTTGTTTGCCATGGTTTTATTTAAAAAAAACTTTCTTTGCAAATGTATAGGTCATTTCAACAGAATATGTGCTCTCCGTAACGAGTGTATATAACAAGTTGCTTCAATTATGCTTGAAATTTGCCTGACTTATCGCCATTGTAGCTAAGCAGGTTGCACCCTTTCGATGCTGATGACGAGCTCAGCTCGTCATCACCCACGGGTGTCGTGTGCTGATGACGAGCTGAGCTCGTCATAGTGCCACTAAAATGGCATTTTCCAGCACACAGCGGGAAAACGCCTAGCAGCCAAGAGGGTAAGCTTGTCATCCTAGAAGTGTGCTGCTGTTCCAAAGTTTTGGGAAACACTGGGTTAGAGCACAAAGGCTACAATTACTTAGAAAACATGCAGCATTCCCTTAATTTAAGAAAGGGAAGGTAATCTTTACATATTGTTCTCACCATCCCAAAAGCATTTCCATCCACTTGTCTGTATTCTGGAATACATTAGCAGAAGTTTGGGCTCCGGGCTACGTGAGGGTGGGGACATCAGCATGGCGACACATCATTTAAATATTGCAGTCAGACGATGATGGGTTTACAGGGAATAAGGACATGAAATGAGTCAGAATACTAGGGGTACAGTCCCCCCACCGCGATCGCATTAAGACGGTAGGGTGGTTGGCTTCGCAATGCTATAGACATTACATTTGCCCATATAGGGGCAGAAGGGTGCATTGGCAGGAAACTGTGTAAATAGAGTGGGTTTTAAATAGGTTTTCCTTTTGACCATTTCTATAGAAGATGTGAACTCTGTAAACATGAGAGTATGAGTAACTGAATGCTGCATTTAAGGTTAAAAAAAAAGCACCGCCATTCAGCCAGATGGGTTGCGTTAGTTTGTCATTCCAAAAAGTGTGCAGGGGCTCCAATAGGTTGAGAAATATAGGTTTGGAACACAATGCTGACAGTTACCATAACACATTTTACATTCACATTGAAGAAGGTGCAGGTAAATGTGTTCATATGTTTTAATCCATGTTCTCATCATCGAAAGCATTGGCATCTTTTTCGTCACCCTGGTATACCTTTAGCAAAAGTCTGGCTATGGGCTACATACTCTAGGGCGGGAACATCAGCGATCGCAGTCAGACTGATGGGTTTTGCAGGCAATAAAGACATGAAATGTAGCATAATATTTGGAGTACGCTTAGGGGACACAGGCCTCACCACCTGTTTTTAGATCCTCCTTTGTCTTGGTTTAGGTGGGATAGGATCACCCTGCGTTCTCGAAAGGACATGACAGTTTAAATTCAATACATGTCATATGATTCCTGTGGGTGAAGGGGACATGTCTAATGTGCTAGTTCAAGCGGGGAGGCGGGGGTGTACCATTGGTCACAAGACTCTACCCTGTCCCCGCCCAATGACCCTCGAATGGGGGGTCCTTATTTCACTTGGTTGTGAAGCACATGGTCATCAGTTTGAATGCTCACATTTTGGACTTGCCAAGTAGGGGGGTAAACATGGGCTTAGTCAACCCCCAAATTAAATGCACACATTTGCACACATTGCACAATTGATGGTATCACACAGAACTGTGGTTACAAAGAGAGCTGTAGTTTTAAATCCCAAAGGGGTCCTATTTCTTGCCAGTGCTGTACTTCCATACAAATGGAGGTCAGCGGGTAAAGATAAGGGTATTGTGTTGGCCACAAACAATAACTTATTAACATATATACTCATGGCCTTGGAGACAGACACCACATGCTTACCAGCTAATCCTAAAGTTGGGGCCGGGGTAGTGAGGGGTAAATACAGGGCTATGGTGGTTAAATAAGAGAACAGTAGTTCCCAACTCATGGGGGGTCATCGAACATTCCTACAGAAGAGTAAATATAGCCATGTACAAGCCCATCAAGCAGGAGGGCTTGTTTCAACTCAAATTCAAAATAATAAGAAGGGTGTGGTATATTAGGCGACGCCTCATAAGTGCAAACACCACATGGTACCCCAATAGGGACGGGCACACCTGCCAGAGCTAGACAGAGAGTTGGTCCAGCTAGAAGGCCTGGCAACTGCAGGTTGAAGGAGGTTTCGGGGCCTGCCATGGTGGGGCCCGGGATATGACGTTGGCCACATCCAGGGCATTGGCGGAGTTACGGGGCGATCTGGAGGTGATTGGTACATAGGGTACATAGGGGTACCCTAATCAAGAGCACAATAGGGGTGCCCTACGCCAAACTCCAGGAGTCTTTACGGCAGGACCCTGGATGAAATGTCGGCAACCCGCTAATCCTTCAGCCGGTTGTAAGACTGAGCAACCAGGGGCTTGTCTTGTAACACTACGCCCCTAAAAAGGCGTGTGTAAGGTCATGGACTGGTGGTCCCCACATGATGGATAATCCCCACACAAATGGCAGCACCAATAGGGTTGGCCACGGTGCAGTTTGTCTCATCAGGCAGGCACGTAGCTTAGGTCAGTCAATGCTGCCTGCCCTGGGATCACCCGTAAGTTCACCCACCACGTTCATGTATGAAATAAACCTGCAGCAAACTGTTTTCCAGCAAAATTTGTGTGGACCGATTATTTTTTGCAGCGTGACCAATTACTGCTTAGCGGGGAGGGTTGCCGATATCGTCACTATGTGCACTGCTGAAATGCTGCAATGAATGCAGCTCACTAGAAATGCCACCTAGAATCTGGAGTTGGTCTTATCCCCCACAATCCGAAGCTGGAATTACCGCCCACAATCCGGAGCTGGAATTACCACCCACAATCTAAAGCTGGAATTACTGCCCATGATCTGGAGCTGGAATTACCACCCACGTTGCAGAGCTAGAATTACCTCCCACCTTCCAGAGCTCTATAAACACAGCCAGTCAATAAGGATGGGTACACTACAACTCACTAGGAACACACAGCAAAATGGACAAGAACAAAACTAGGGCTGTGTGAAGTTATGATTAGGGGTCGTTTACTCTGCCTACATTAGTGGGGCAAAATGTTATGTTATGTTATGTTATATTTATTTGTACTGCGCATGGCTACTCAGTAGAATGTCCCGGCGTGTGCTTTGGAAAAGGAAACTAAAGCCAAGCAGCAGCTAGAAAATAAGTGTTTTTAATTGTTTCTTAAAGATAGGATCCTGGATGCCACGCAATGCCTATGGCAGTGCGTTCCAGACCAAGCCAGCTTTCCAAACAAAAGCGTTCCCGCCAATCCTTTGCCGGTTGAACCTAGGGGTTTGCATCAGAAGTTAAGAGGAGGAACGCAGCTGTCTCCCTGGGTTATAGAAAGGACATTTTTTCTGTAGGTAGAGAGGGCCTAAGCCATAGAGGGCTCTATGGGCAATGGTCAGCATTTTAAATTGTATTCGAGACTCCACTGTGAGCCAGTGCAGGGTGCGCAAATGAGCGCGCACACTGCACCTATTTGACAGACCCAGTAGGAGTCTAGCCACCGAGTTCTGGACTACTTGCAGCTTCATTAGGAGATAGCCAGGGATATACACAAAGAGCACGTTAGCATAGTCCAGGAGGGACAAAATCAAGGCACGGACCGCAGTTTCTTTAGAAGGTCTAGGAAGAAGAGGGAGGGACTTCCTCAGCGTTTTCAAAGTGCCAAAACAGGTCCCAGCCAGCTCCTTGACCATTGTTGAAAAGGCCAAATTTTCATTGAACCAAACACCCAGATTTTTTGCAGCATTTCTCCCTGCACTGGGCAAGGGGAAGCCAGGGGGCCACAGCCTCTCTCTGAAGTCAGCAGGAAATGAGTCATACAAGGGAACCTCAGACTTCCCTTCATTACACTTCAGCTGCGCCTGACCCAATCTTCTCTTGCAATCAGTTACCATCCAGCTGTTGTTGCAAGCCCTGTTATAGGAAAGGCAAGCCTGCACGATTGACTATCAGAATGGAACTAGAGGTTATGGTTCTGGGGGGGTCGATGATAGTCGTAAATGACAAATGTTCCTTTGATATATAACTTCTTTTATTCCAGTTTGGATGCATATATCACTTGTACAATTTTTCTCTTTTTGTAATGTTGGACAGCGATAATACATAGCAATTAATGAGTGAACGGATTTGCACATGTGTATCCTTTATATA
Source organism: Lissotriton vulgaris (assembly GCF_964263255.1). Lineage (NCBI taxonomy): Eukaryota > Metazoa > Chordata > Amphibia > Caudata > Salamandridae > Lissotriton > Lissotriton vulgaris. The sequence goes on along the minus strand of NC_141696.1, from coordinate 1,386,062,778 downwards.
TACGCAAATTGGAAAATAAAGTTTTTTTTAAAAAAGTTGTATTTGTTCATTTTCAATCTCTCAACAGATCTTTTGAACTTCACAGTAGTCAGGGGAGGTGGTATGATTTTTAAAGGTAAGGCTTTTCTCAAATATTGCTATTCAATTCTTGTAGGTTGTGAGAGATAATGTGGCACTTGTTTTGCCATCCAGGCCATTTACTATCAGCAGCAGAGAAAACACCTCTATTCTGCTTCGTGCAATGGAAGAACAGTGGAATGAGACTGAAAGAGTTCACCTGATTCTTCTCAACAAAACATAGGGTTTGCATGTCTGTCAGTGATAGCAGATGTACCACAACTCCCCTGTCTTAAACAACAAGTGAGTTTGACAGCACATTGGAAAAATTGGTGGGATACACTTCATGCGACTGCAGGCGAGAGTGCGATGAGGAAGCTCATGTCCTCTGCTGCTTGGTTATTTGGTTTCGGACGAGGGCACACATTTTCCCTATCATGGCTTGGCAGCTTTTTTAACACCAGTGCCAATGTAATCTTATTTTACTGCACTGTCATATCAATGTTTTCATTCTACTAGAGCATATATATATTCCTAAAAATGCAACAGGTTGCCTGTGCACTCTTACCAGCGATCAGTCGCTGCCGCTATTCTCTACCTCAGCCTCATTCATTTTCAGTCATTTTGCAAATCAGTGAGGCAGCCCCTGCTTTCTCTTGATTTACAATGGCATTTCTTCATCAGTCTCTTATTTTATTTCACTGTGATCTGGTGGAGATTACGACAGGCCTATCCTTCTGTACTAATGTCAGTTTGTGATTAGTTCATGAGTAGATGTCGAGACTTTGTTAATGGATTTGTTTGGCAAAGAATCGTTCACCCCTGGGTTTGTGATAGAAAGAGTGCACAGATCATTGGGGCCTCCGCCTAATCCTGGCCTCCGCCCCAGGCCCATCGTCGCACGCATCATGAACTTCCGAGACCGAGACTCTGCTTTGAGACTTGCTAGGGAGCATGGGGACATTGTCTGTCAGGGTTCCAAATTATAATTTTCCCTAGACTTTACAGCGATGGTGCAGGACGCCCACCGTAAATTCAATGGGGTTAAGGTTACCCTTAGGAACTTGGTTTGCGATATGGCATGTTGTACCCTGCCTGACTGAAAGTTGATGTGGGTGGGAGGGCTCGCATTTTTGACACTCCTACTGAAGCGCAGGAATTCTGTCTGGTTTATAAGCAAAACAACAACCACTCCTCGATAAGCGGTGGGAATTCTTCTACCCCCCATAGTGGATCGGATGCTAGCGTAGACCTGTTCTCTGGCTCTGGTTTGGCTTAATTTTGTCATAAAGTTCATGTCTCACTGCACATTTCAATACTAGGAATACGTTCTCCGTCCTATTATATTGTACTAGCAGCCCGTCCCGACATTGTCCAGGTATGAATTGCTGCCGGCCTGTAGTATATTGTTTTGTAGGATTTCGTTTTGATAGCATTTCTTATCTGTGAGAGGCCTGTGAAACGCTCCGATTCACGGTGCACTGCTGATGCACTTAAGAGTGCGCGTTCAGTAGTGTGTGAACTCGAGTTTCCCTACTTTATTTTTCCTTGCAATATTATATAGCGCGAACTCGACAACATGGCATGAGCACAATTTACATTACAGAAGAACACATTCATTTATGGTAGGCATGGGGAGATAAAGCGATTTGCCTGGAATCACAGGATGTTGAGCTGATGCCGAGATTCGAACGTAGCTCCTCAGCTCTAAAGTTCGCAATTCTAGAACTTGTGGCGGGAGGTGTGTCTAAAAGTGTATGTCGGTGCTGGCCATCAATGAGAGAGACCGTGCATTTTTCAAATGGGTGGTGAAAAAATATGAGTATGTTGCTGGAGATGTGGGCTGCCAAAAAATATGAGTATGTTGCTGGAGATGTGGGCCGCCGTGCCACCAATGTACTTACTGGGGGAGGGTAAACACCCATTATTCCGCAACTTTCTTTCCGCATACCATCCCTCCCAATACTTTCATTACAAAAGTACCATGACTCCGCAATCCCATTATAACGCATGGCATTACATTTTATATGCTTTTACCACACATACATTTACAACGAAATTCGTTGTAAATGCATGAATGGTAAAAGCATGTTTTTTTTAATGTTTGGATAAGGTAAGTATGGGTATAGGGGTATATGGGTATATGTTTTGGGGTACTGAGGTATATATTTTGGGGTGTTAGGGTATTTTAAGGGTTCAGATATAGTTTTGGGTTATGGGGTACAGGGGTAGTTTTAGGGTTTAGGGATAGGTATGGGTTTTGGGGTACAGGGTTATTTTTAGGGTTCAGGGCTAGGTTTGGGTTTGGGGTATAGGGGTATTTTTTAGGGTTCAGGGGTAGGTTTGGGTTGTGGGGTACAAGGGTATTTTAAGGGTTCAGGGCTAGGTTTGGGTTTTGGGGTACAGGGGTATTTTTAGGATTCAGGGCTAGGTTTGGGTTTTGGGGTACAGGGGTATTTTTAGGGTTCAGGGGTAGGTTTGGGTTTTGGGGTACAGGGGTATTTTAGGGTTCAGGGGTAGGTTTGGGTTTTGGGGTACAGGGGTATTTTTTAGGGTTCAGGGGTAGGTTTGGGTTTTGAGGTACAGGGGTATTTATAGGGTTCAGAGCTAGGTTTGGGTTTTGGGGTACAGGGGTATTTTTAGGGTTTAGGGATAGGTTTGGGTTTTGGGGTACAGGGTATATTTATAGGGTTAAGATGGGTTAGTGTTTAAGGGTGTTGGAGTATTTTAAGGAGTAAGGGTGTGTTATGATTATGGGGTGCAGGGGTATTTAAAGGGAGCAGGGTGGGATTAGCACACGATATGAGACATGGCATGAAGGGCGGAACGTACCACACGCCCCCAGCGTTTGTCACGCCCCCCAGCACACGCCCACAGCACAACGCAGACACGCCCACAAGGGACTACTTTGCTGGCACGGTTCTTTTACCTTTTAAATGTATATGGTGGGTGTCTTCATAGCCTATGTCCTTCTGCTGCAACTGCTCTTTCCAACGCTGTATTGGGTGTTGTGATTGGTGCTGTGGTTCCTGAGATTACCCGCCTCAAATGTTTTGGCTCTCTATTTTTATATTAGTATACATTCTAGATAGCTGGTTTAGTGCCTTAGTGTTGCCACCTCCCCCCCCCCCCCCCCCCCCCCCCATGGTATGTCCTCTGGATTTGTTTCTTCTCATTTTAGGGTACAATTGCATTTCTCCATCAGTCTCTTGTTTTATTTCACTGTGATCTGGTGGAGATGATGACAGGCCTATCCTTCTGAACAATGTTAGTTTGTGATTAGTTCATGAGTAGATGAGCAAGAAATGTGTATTAGCATTATTACTGTGCTAATATGGATTAAGGGGACATGGCTAACCACGCACAAATATAGCTGCATCTTAATGGGTCTCCATCCTTCTGAGTAGAATTGCTCAACATTCCTTATGATAAAGGGCCGGAAAGCACAGAAACAGGCTTCTCTAAATTCTGGAGATAGCAATGAGCTGGGGGAGAGACTCAGGGCCATATTATCAAGGAAGGGTGATACATTATCGCCGCTTTTATCGGCAGGAAACTGCTGCTAAAGCAGCGATAATGGGCGTGATACAATGCCCTTGTGAATTCCCATAGAAGCCCAGGTTAACACCAGAACCTGTTCTTCTATGGGAATTCACAAGGGCATATTATTAAGCCCATTATCGCCGCTTTAGCAGCAGTTTCCTGCAGAGACAAGCGGCGATAATGTATTGCCCTTTCTTGATAATATGGCCCTTAGTGCCACAGGAAGAGACCCAGATCAGAGGCCACAACAGAGCTGCCTGGCCCTAAGATTCAGCGCTTTCTGGCACTTAGATGGGGACTGACATCCTATGACGGAGATGACTGAGCTGATCTGGGGAGGCATACATTAGTCTAATAGATTCAGATGCACTTTCTAGGGGTCGAAAGGATGTAATTACACCACACTCATTTGCACTGGCCCTGATTTTCGTTGTGTAATGTGCAGGGCTTACCCAGCACTGGCGGGAGATTGCGGACTGTAGTGGTGATCGGCTTTTGGGCGTATATGGCCTGCATTGCAGGTTACTGACCATTGTTGGGGAATATTGTGATTTGGACTATCGTATCTCGCTGACATAATTTAGGATCATATGGAATACATACTGAAAGAGAGTGTCTATAATCTAAGTGCCTCGAACCGAAATGGTGAGATTTATGCCTAATATGCTATAATAAGAATATTTTCGTGACCTGCCTGTTTTTTGGATACATTACATATATGATTATATCAAGGAATTACCGACCATTGGTGAACATAACAAGAATGCCCTGAAGAAGTTCTGCTGTACAGAACAAAACGCGTCGGCTGATTGTGGCATTTAAACATAAGAAAATAAAAGCAATTGAACAAATATCAAGACTCTACACTTCAATAAGGATTTAAAAAAATATGACCTGATCTAGTTGACTTCGCAAGTGGTATTGGACTAAATTGTGGGACAATTATACTTTACTCTGCGGTAGGAGTGGTGCCCTTGGACAGGGGGGATTCCTTGGACTGGCACACGAAATTCATTTTCTCTTTAAATTTTGATTGGTCTGTACATATTTGGAGGTTGGTGCTGTTTTTGGTTTGTCTGGTCCACTGTCCGGTTTTTGGGTATTTACAGGTTAACACCATAACCTGGGCTTCTATGGGAATTCACAAGGGCATATTATCAAGCCCATTATAGCCGCTTTAGCAGCAGTTTCCTGCCGATAAAAGCGGCGATAATGTATCGCCCTTTCTTGATAATATGGCCCTTAGTGCCACAGGAAGAGAGCCAGATCAGAGGCCACAACAGAGCTGCCTGGCCCTAAGATTCGGCGCTTTCTGGCACTTAGATGGGGACTGACATCCTATGACGGAGATGACTTAGCTGATCTGGGGAGGCATACATCAGTCTGGAAGATTCAGATGCACTTTCTCTGGGTCGGAATGATGTAATTGCACCACACTCATTTGCATCGGCCCTGATTTTCGTTGTGTAATTGCAGGGCTTACCCAGCAGAATGCTGCATATTGGTCAGCAACTCCCCTACAGACCTGTGAACAGACAGATGGCCCTTTTCTGGAAGGAGTAACATGAGGGGCATGCATTGGCAGTGCCCCAGAAGCAGGGAGTTTTCACTAGATGGGTGTGATGCCCATGATGATAAGAGAAGTGCTGGCACCCCACATACAAAATAGAGTTTTGGACACTGCAGCTGATGTATACTGGAGGCAGGAGGATCAAACATAAGACATGAAAAGGGAGTAGACTGTTGAACTGCATTTGAGGACCAAGGTCCTGAGACCCTGAGATTTGCTTAAACAGAGTATACAACGGGGACGATAGATGGCACTTGTGAGCTCTAGAGATTGAAGGTGACAAACTAAAGCATAGAAGGCCCTCCTCCCTCTTTCTTTACTTTTGGGTAGCTCCCTAGGAAGGGCACAGCATCTTTAAATTGATATGCACTCAAAAAAGCATGAGTACGTAGGAGACCTCTGGGACAATGACACAGTAATACCGCTTCCGCACCTACAACAACAGTACAATCTTGGCCCCACCGAGACATTTCGATATGTCCAAATTAGACATGCACTACTGCAAGCAATCCCTACAGGTACCACTATACCGGACTCCTCCCCACTGGAGGACAGACTGCTAACGGAATGCATGCTCCAAAGCGCCACCTCCCTCACTTATAAAAAGCTGCTTAACAATCTTAAAGATCCAACGCTAAAACTTAAAGACAAATGGGAAAGGGAACTAGGTGAGACGGATGAATTCGAATGGAATGAGGCGCTGGCCTCCCCGAAGGAGGTCGGAATTTCTAGTAGGCTCAGATTGGTACAACTTAAAATCCTGCACCGCATATACTACACCAGGACACTGCTGCACACAATACAGAGAGCACCACACCCCTTTTGTTTGAGAGGCTGTGGGGAGGAGGGTACACTTATACACACACTATGGGAATGCCCGCGAATACGCGAATTCTGGAGGCAGATACTCCGTTCAATCTCCCAGGCCCTTAAACTCTCCATATTACCTGAACCGCGCAAATGCCTTCTAAACATCTGGGACCCCAACGACTTGGGTAGATACGAACTGATTTGGGCGTCATTGGCTATGACAGTGGCTAAACGGGATATAGCGCAGAAATGGGGGGCGCCAGACGTTCCCACTGCAAGTAGATGGGCCAAGAACATGGACGTCCTAATGGTGACGGAAAGAGCAGTTTACGTGCTTCGAGCAGCGCCACGGAAGTGGAACAAGGTCTGGGCGGCATGGAACAGATACAGAGGGGAGATATGTGAACCCCTGCCAGAGGGGGAAGACTCAGACTCGGAGGGGGAGGAGGAATAACTGAATGCAGGCGTGGCAGGTGCCTCAATAGCGGGACAATGTACCATGAGTGGCACTGACCTGGCAGTATTCCGCAGAGCGAATGGAGATACAGGAAACTAAGAATTGTGGGTGAACAAGGGGCGACGACGACTCAGGGGGGGGGGGGTTAGTTGGGAAGTTCGTTGATAATGTTTTGCAGAAAAAGAGAAGCTGACATCACTGATATATGAGGGAAGGGTTGTCAGGGAGCTGTTACTTGCACACTGTAACGAACAATTATGTGTATGTGAAACTCGAGAGGCCATGGGTAACGCAGTCCGGGCTACCGGAAGGCCGATCGTCAATTGTAGAAATGTTGATTTACACAGTATGTAACGATTACCGGAAAACTGTATACAACTGACTGACCACTATTTCTTCCTGTCAATAAAGTTTAAAAAAAAAAAAAAAGCATGAGTACCGCTCCCCTCACTGATCACTAAGCATGACTAAGAGGGACATTATGAGGAAATGTGGTGTATTTTATTGTGTGGATGTGCGACCTCCCTGTGTAATACACTTACCAACCCCTTTAGGACCAGTAGGTTTCATTTGTCAAACCTTCAGCTCAACCCTGGGTAGCTGTGGCTCTGAGCGGCAAGGCTTAACCCCTTCCATGCTGGTGACGAACCCCAGCCGTCATGCACTACGGTGCTCGTGTGCTGATGACGGCTGGGGTTCGTCATGGCCCGCCCCTGTTCGTTTGTTTACCTCACGGGGGCGGAATCGGGCCAGCAGGGAAGGGGTTAAACGAAAAGAACAAGTGTAAAGCATTTAACAACACCAAAACAATATATTTTTAGGTATCATAATCAAGTAAATCCACAGGAGGGCTCCAAAGATATAGAATTTCCAAGGTATGGTAAATCAACACATTTCAATTAACGCCAAACAAGCATTGGCAAATTCAGCAACTTTGAAACTTAGATGTATCTAAGGCATCCCATTAATGCAGAAATTTTTGTGTAGCAAATAATTTCCACATTTATGGGATGATGATATGAAGTACAGAAGGACTCAAAAGAAGGAATTGCAAAAGCATGAATTTTGAGGTACGTTCAAGGTGCTATGAACATGATATATTGATTGGGAACTGCTGGATGGAAGAAAGAAAAATAATGAGGTTATACACAATAGAATTTTACGTATAATACAAATGAACAAACAAATGAAATTATTGTATGGATTTTAAACACCAAGTTAATAGGCAGGATTTATTAAAAATATGAAATGGAGGCAGTTCAGATTTAAGGAGTATTACTCCATTGAAGAAAAAAATAAAAGGTAAAATAACATCCCGGGTGAAAGGATGGGTGTAAGATTGTATATAGGCAGGCTTGAAGGTTATTGTTTGAATGTAAAATAGAAAGGATGGTGATAACAGGGGACCTGATGTTCGTACTGTATAATTTAAATTTGTAACATGGAGAGATGTCAATATTGGCATGTGTATTTTTACTTTTTTCCAGCCCTGATGACGTCCGAGTGTGGATGAAATGCGTAGGCTGATGATTCTATGTTATATGAGTTCTTGGATCTATTGTTTTTGAAAACATTTGATTGTGAAATAAAAAAAACTTTTCTACAAATCAGGCTTGCCTATGGACTTGATTCTTAGTGAATGCAATAATTGACTGATTACTACATATGTACAATGTCGCTCCTTCCCAAGAGTTTGAAATGTTTTGAGGACTGGGTCCTAGTGGCGGTGGGACCTAGGAGTGTTGAGCGTTGCAGAAACGGGACTCTGGTTTTGAAAATAATCTAAACTATTCACCAGTGCGCACGGGTTGCTGGGCCCTCATCGCCTGCAGTAAGGGAATAGAACATATTTAAATTGAAATACACTCAGAGAAGCATAAGGGCCACTTCCCTCAGTGACTACTAAACACCACGGAGAGGGACATCCACACCACGGAGCATATTTACAAGCCCCTATCGCCACAGGAACGTCACTTTCATCAACGTTCCTGTGGTGATAGGGGCTTCGCCTTGTTGAAAGTGGTGGGCAATGGGTCCACCGCAACACTCATTGATTTTGACTCTGCCCCATATTTACGCCACCCAGGTAAAACCTGATCTTAAACAGGAGAAACGAGGAGAAATGCTTTATTTCTCCTCGTTTTTGCTGTGTCTATGTGTGCTTTAAGAAACAACAGTGGTCCCATGCACAATGAATTCACGAGAATAATGAATACAGACACAATCGATTCTGTATTAATATGACTTGTCCAGCCGGACAGAGGTCTCAATGTTTTTACTCAAGAAGGATTAAACAAGGAATTTCCTTCGACAATATCACGTGGTGGGGCACAAGCCTGTACCCTACTTAAGCACATACAGTGTAGTACATTCGTAGAAGCAATGAACAAGAACAGGGCTTTTTAGGCAAAAGCTTCAAGGTTCTAAAATAACAGTTAGAACAAGGAATTTAGAATGCACCTTTACATCAACATAATACATGGTATAAACAGTGTATAAGGCACATAAAAGGTCGACGGCGTTTCGATCCCACTTTTAAGTCATGGGGATCATGATCAGGACATGAATTATGCCTAATTCAATCAAGCCTTTATTGCCTAGAAGATATTAAAGGAGAGAGAAAGTATTGGAAAGTATATGAAAACGAATTGTGAAGTTTGACTGACATTGTGGTGATAGGTGAAAAGGTGGTGAAGAATTTAAAATTTAAAATCGGCATGCCATTTCTTAAAGGTGGTGCATGAAACGGAATGGTGGTATGATAAGTGTTGCAATCATAGTGGTCGTGTGGCAGTGCCCAATCTAATTAATAGCAAATTATACTTAGCGGCAGCCAAGGAGCCCACCGTACATTCCGAAAGTTGACTTGAAGATAAGGCTATGGCAATGGCTTATGTGACTAGATGAAACGGATGAGTCATCAGCAAAGTGAACGGAGCGGCAATTACCAAGAATAGAGGATTTATAATTGCTGGCGGACTAAGTGAATCAATACTGTCCCCCGTGAGCGGGAAGCTGCAGTAGTGGTGACCAAGTAACGTAGGGCAAGCCTAGTAGGGGAGTGCAGGCGGGCTACGTGAGAATTCGAATCACATCGTCGCAGAATTAAAATAAGTCATGCCGAAGGGGGGTGCAGAGGTGAGCGACAGGAGGTATGTGACATACAAACGTGTGGTCCAGGTGACTGATAAAACCAAGGTGGAAAACGGGCGCAGTGAGGGTCATGGTAGAGGAGGGCTTACCTAGGGGGATCTAGAGCACATGGAAGGGATGGTTCCTGCCTGGGGCTCCCTAAGAGAAATAATGGGAAAAAGTGATTAGGATTAGACGGAGCGAACAGAGTGAACTGTGCGCGCTCGGGTGGTCGAATCGAGGGGCCTTACCAGATTCAGGAGCCACAGAGACGCGTCAATTATTCGGAGCGCGTTGGGTGCAGGGGGTACCTGGGACGGAACGGGGATGAAGGTTACAGGCAACTACATATAGGATGGCCAGGGAAATTAAACGTAAGTGGACATTGGGGCTTACCGGTTCAGTCGGTTTACACTCCCTCACGGCAATGCGATAGCTAGCCGAGAACAGCTACGCTTCCTTAAAGTGGAAAAAGGTTCCTGATTGGTCGGGGATAAGGGCATAGAAATAGAGAATTGGGAAAGCGGCACCATATTGGGATCGGTCGGGGGTAAGGGCATGGAAATAGATGATGGGGAAGGCGGCGGCCATGTTGGAATTAGCTATGCTTCCTAGAGCGTGAGGCAAGTTACCTGATCAGTTGGACAAGGGTGCATAGAAGGCACATGGATATCGGCGGCCATATTGTGCAGGGCAAGTGGATGTGATATGTGATAAAGAGTTGTGAATAGAGAGAGGAGAACATAGTAGCCATTAAAAGTGAAAATAATTAGTAAAAACAATCAGACGCAATCCGGATACGCACAGATTTGTCTAGAAAGAACAAGGGTACTACTAATACACAGATAAACATCCATTATACCAAATTGGTCCAGTCTTCCTGAAGATTCAGTCCAGAGTTAAGACTGTCAGTTTTTAAGATCCATTTCAATTCTTCTCTGTTTAGTAGGTTAGAGAGATCACCGCCTCTAGGTGGGAGGATCACTTGGTTGATAACAGTCCAATGAACATCATTCTCACTATGTCCTTTGTCAATGAAATGTTCAACCAATGGAGCGTTTGCTGTTCTACATCTGATCCTACTGCGGTGTTGTGAAATCCGTAATTTTATTTTTTGTTTCGTTTGTCCCACATAGATCTTGTTGCAGGGACACATGATAGCGTAGACGAGATTGCAACTGTGACAGTTCGTGAAAGTCTTTAACTCATTTTTCACATCTTTGAAGATAAATTCTTTGCAGTCAATACAAAATTCACAGACAACACATGACCCACATTTATGGTGGCCCCTTACCGGTGGTAGTAACCAGTGATCATTCAGAGTGGTATTCACGGTCTCAATTGCGGGAAGGGCTGCCCTCACAAGTTGATCTTTCAAATTTTTGCTCTTTTTAAGGGCGAACATGGGTACCTCTAGATCAAGCGTGCCGGAGTTTAAAATATGCCAATTTTTCTTGATAGATTTGCGGAACTTATTGGAAATTGTTGAGAATGTAGTAACACATACAGGTTTATCAGTGGACTTTATGGCTTAGGTTCTAGCAACGTTTCACGTGGGCAATACCAAGCCCTTTTCATGGCATTTTTAACCAAACGGCGTGGATAGACCCTGAGTCTAAGTTTGGTTGACAGTGTGTTAGCTTCATTGAAGTAGTCAATTTTCTGAAAACAGTTCCTTCTAAGTCTCAAAAATTGGGAGTATGGTAACCTGTCTCTGAGGGCTCTGGGGTGACAGCTCTTGTAACTAAGTAGTGTATTCCTTTCGGTAGGTTTGCAAAACAGAGAAGTGAAAAGTAATCCCTCTTTTTGTTGGATGCCAAGGTCAAGAAATTGAATACTCACATTGCTGTGAGTGAGAGTGAAGGTAAGGCCATTACAATTATTATTGAGCCAATGTAGGAATGCTGTAAGAGATTCTACGGGGCCACCCCAGATAAGGAAAATATCGTCCATATAACGTTTCCACATTGACATCCCTTGATGGAAGGGGTTAGTCATAGGGAGAATGGTGTTGCACTCAAGCCAATCCATATAGAAGATTGCCAGGGTGGGCGCGAAAATAGCACCCATAGAGGTTCCCCTCACTTGTTGGCAGTACTGGTTGTCAAACAAAAAGAAATTTTGTGTCAGGCAAATTTCGAGTAATTGTATAATGAAGAGTGTGGGTACCGTATGTGGGCGGGCACACATAAAAACAACAAAACACCATTTATGATTGTTTATATGCAGGAAGGTGTCCCTTCCGGCACATAAACAATAATTTTAAAAATGACGAGTTGCAACTTCTAGTGTGCTGCACAAGCAGCACACATAGAAGTTACATATCGCCATTTATGATTGTTTATGTGCAGGAAGGGACTCCTTCCTACTCATAAACAATCATTTCCCACAATGCAGGCACCCTTCTACTATGGTGCAAGTGTGCCTGCTTTGGCGCCAGACAGCTAAATTTAGCGCAAGGAGAAACACAGGGCTGCATCATATTGTTGTAAATACGGTGCAGCAATGCATTTCTAGAGTGATGGAGAGCAGCGTTAGCCTTCTTGGCTTAACACTGCACTCCACCACGTTAGTTGTAAATATGCCCTCAAAATCCTAATGAAGGCTACACAATGTGTAGGAGCTTTTCCATGAAAGACTTGAGTAGCGGCCAGTGGTCAAGATCTGATTGTACGCTGCTGCATTCAGAGAACCACATATCCTTGAGGAGACAACAGAAATGCATCAACTTACTATGCTAACAAACTGGACCAAATACTCCAGGCTAACAATGCATCCAGGGAAATGTTTGAGGCCAAAATAGATAAAGTTGCAACAGATCTTGGTATCTTACATGAAAACCACCGCCGGACAAGGTTAGACATATGAGGATGCCATAGGGGAAGTGCGCCTATCTGTGGATAATTGGCAAAAATAAATGATGGACCTCACTGGTAAGACACGTCTTCTGGACCAGACAGCGGAAGATATTGGGGCGGTATTTAGCAAAACAACATGCTGGATGGTGTGGAGGTAGCTGACATTGTTGCCTATCTGGGAATGTGGCTGTCAACGGTGGCGGTTCCACAGGGCCTGTTACACAGAGTTAGTGAGAGTAGGGGTAAAAAGGTCCCGATCCCTTACTGGCCTTATAATGAACTAAAAGCCTTCTTGGTTGCTTGCCCTTGACAGGGGTAAACCCCTATCCCCCTAATGTGAGTAGGGTTTAGAACAGGATTGTCTGGGCAAGATTTGTATTCTATATTCTTTATGGAAAAATTCCAATCACACATTGGTTTGTTTCTGTTGCTTTTATATAATGGGTGAGTCACTATATCCGTGATAGTGAGTGAGAGAACAGCCAACACGTGTTTCACCCCTTTACATGGCCATCTGGCCTGGGGCTTCCTCAGGGCGGTTGAGAAGGTACATATTCTAGGTCAGCACGTCAAAATTCTTGGGATTCTCAAATTACGGCGTAATGCCACTCCCGATCACTGCAATCGGTCGATAAGGATCCTTATCCAGACAATCCTGTTCTAAAACCTGTCACACAGAGTACCTGCAAGGCACACAGTCCCGCTCCATGGTACCTCACCTTCTTCACTATATAGATAGACACTTGATACTTCGGCGAGCTCAAAAAACGGTGCAGTTGCAAGTTGAAAATAACTGAGTGGCTAAATTTTCGGACTACACAATACCTGTCAAGCGTAAAGTGTGCCATTTCTGGAGGTTATAAATGAAATACCAGAGGCAAGCCTCAAGAACATGCTATTATATCCGGCAAAACCTAAGGTAATGATAAATGGACAAACGCTGTTCTTTATACCATGGACAGATTTTGTTGAAGGAATGTGGATTCTGTTTCTCCGCTCACATGCACCCATCAAACCTTTGGGTTTTACAGGCTTTGATGACATCAAATGAAATGTAAGAGGATTGGTGCATTTTCAGTGATCCTTCTGTGCCTTCTAGTTTCCTATGAATAATGCTGCTACATCTGGCCATAGAGCATGGCTATGTATGCTCTTACACTAGATTCTAATCAACACTAGAATCGATATTATAATCTGACTAAATTCTAATCAACACAAAGAACAAAAGAACAATTTAAAAATCTATGCTTGTTGGTACACTCCTACTACATGCAATTCAAGGCTGATGTCCCTAAACAATTACTTGAAGACATGGACATATAATGAATCAATTTATACTGTACATTCTACAGAAGGAGAGAAGATATGCTCACTCCTATCATGGTAAACTGTTTCAGCAACTTATTATTAGATTCCTTACATACTTCCCTTGCCAGACCGCTATGTCTTAGGTGCTTGTACTCGTTCTGTCTTTGATTAATTAAGTACTTTGCTCTCTTGTCTTTGTTATGCCAAAGTATATTTGAATGCTTCAGTTGCAAGCCAACTTTGAATATTTCTGTTTTGTTTTGGTTTTCAGATGTGTTCAGCTTGTATATGGAATTTGGTGATGCCTTAAAAAGTCACTTCTACAATTCCATGCCTGCTTGGGGCCCTTGTAGGCCAGTCAAATCTTCAGGGATTTTAAAAATATTGACCCACAAATGACATAAAATTGCTTCACAAAGTCAAGTAATTTTAGTGGCCTTGTCCATGGTTTAACTATCACTACTCCCAAGATGGCTTCCATGTTCTTCCATGAGTTCTAAATCTTCCAGTATTCCATGGGAGTTTGAGTTCTTGCGGCCCTGCAAGAATTCATAGGTTCTATTGCGGAACCCAGGACACTGTGCTGATGGGACAATGATGTTATCTGGGGTAAGAGCCCACTTCAAATTGAAATGCCAGGGAAGGCACCAAGTCACTGGACACACCAGATGCGGTGGGGAACCTGATTGTGTTCCATAATGGCATGGGTATGGTGTTCCAGCCTCTCAAATGCGTTTTTATGGTTTAAATCTTTTATTGGCATTTTCAAAGATATCGAACAAGTAAAGGAGCAGATCTTAGTCTGCAGGGGTACAGAACCACCAAGGAGCAATACAAACAGAATTCCGAGCTGTGATTGATACCAACACAAAAGGAAGACGAAAAATGAAAAATACATCACAAAACCCAACCCCCCAACTGCCCCCACTCACCCTCATGTGATTCCAAGACCATTGTGCGGATATGGAGACGCTCAGTGCTCTGTAGGCTTCTCCGGCCGGGGGCATCTAGGAGACACAGGAGTCTAAGATATCGAGGACATGTCAACTCATGGAATTCCTGCGATGGTAGTGACATAAATGGGCCCCATAGCTCCAGAAACACGGCCCCTTTCCCTGCCAGTGACATAGAAATCTTCTTGATTCCCAGAATGTGCCACATCCTGTGCAGCCAGTTTGTGTGCGTGGGGACTAGCGCTGTGCCCCAGTGAGCCAAGATGGCCTTGGCCACCACCCCTAGCGCCATTCCTATTTGCCAGCCACGGGTAGCTCTTAGAGGTATGTTAATGGGTTCGGGAGGCCCAGCAACAGGTAGGATGGAATACATGGGAGCGGCGTATCGAAATGTTTGTCTATATCCTCTATGACCTTCGTCCAGTATTGCTGGATCTGCGGGGCAATCCCACAGAATGTGTGACACTGTCCCTTGGCTCTCACATCCCAGCCAGCAGCAGTTGCTCAGCGTGGGTTTGATTTTATGTAACCTGACCGGAGTGTAGTACCAGTGTGTTGTGATTTTGGTCGGTGTCGCTGTGAGGGCCATGCTGTGTGCAGTGTGGCAGGCCCTGTAGGCTATGCCCTCCCGGTCTTTAGCGCGTTGGCAGAGTTTGAGGGGTGTGTGATCCAATGTCTTAATTGTACATAATGAAATCGTTCTGATTCTGGGAGCCAAAAATCCTTGCACAGTTGCGGGAAGAAGAGCAAGACCTCAGAATCAAAGAAGTGGCCCATGGAGCGACATGCTGATGTTATCAAAGGCGTGTTTAGAGACTGCAAGAGGATACCTTTAACAGGGTCAGGCATGAACAGGGGTCGAGAATGTGGCTGTGCAGAGGAAGTCAGACAGTGGAGGAGGGATTGAAACAGTTAATGGTAATGAAGGAGAACCACTTGATGATGCTGAGGTACAAGTAGTGGAACATCCTCCTCAAGTAGGATGACCAGACGCCCAGGATTTTCCCGGACACTCCCGGTTATGAGAGCTCTGTCCCGGCATCCCAACACATTTAACTATTTTGAATATATGTCCCAGTTTTCAATGAAAGAGGAGTGAGTATTTTGAATGTTCCATATTCTCTCACTTCCACATGCGCCTCTGTAGTGTGAAATACAGCTAATTATTCCTGAAGCTGCATCAACCTCATCCATGCAGGGGATGAGAAGCTCAGCTAGACCTTCAGTTCATGGTTCTTGCAGAGGAGAGGAGGATGTTGAGGACAGGGAAGAGGACCTGCCATACCTAAATGTGTTTGAAAGTCCGAGGCACACGCTCTGTGAGTGGATGTGTGTGTAAATATTTATTTTATTTATTTATTTATTTATAAAGTTTTATATAGCGCGAACACGATCCCGAAGGATATCAGATCGCTTTACAAAAGGATGGAAGTCAGGTAATAAATGTAATATTCAAACAACAAACAGCGTAGTAAGGGTCTAAGGGATATTTAAAGACCTGTCCGGGTTACAATCCCCAAATTATAGTATTCACAACAAAGAAACCCAGGGGTCTAAAATGGAGGATGCCAGGAAACCTCAAACAATGGTATAGCGTGCTTACCTAAGTGCCTCGAAAACCATAAGACAGAGTAGTCTCCTAATCAGAGTAGAACATAAATCACAGAACACAGGACCAACAGTGAAAGTGGGTGAAACCCAAAAATATCTCTTGGATTCCCATCAAAAAAGTGTTCACTCACCCAGATTGGCCGGGGACTAGACCTCACCTCTCCTGGACCAGGCTCAGGATTATATGAGGCCCCGCTCTGTGGAGGTAAGGAATCATGAGCCTTATACAAACAGAATAGTCTCTGCGCTTCTTATCTGTCTTGTGAGTAATGTTTGATACAAGACAATCTGGGTGAGTGAACACTTTTTTGATTCTTTTGATTATAGACTTATGCAGCTTGAGTAGGACAGTCCTAACAGAACATGGTGTCCAATATGTGTTGTTTGTTATGTTCATTTTTAGATGAAAGACACACCAGTTTGACACGGAGGAACAGTAACACGTTCCGGTTGAATATATCCTTTGAAAGCACTTTGAATTATTTATACCTTTGTGTACAACAGCACTTGCAGTAGCATTAATCTTTAGAACAGAGGCCCTGAAGAAAGCCGGAGGTCATTATCCTTAAGGACTGAAACATGTTGGCCTACTTGCGGTTATTTGTTTCAAACCGCGTTTTTTTGCACTGTTCTTGTTTTTAATTAGGAAAAGGGCAACCTTAAATAAAATTCCTTTCTTTTTGACCCTGTATCCTATTTTAATCTCACCACTTATGGTTTTCTTGCACTGCACTTGGTCCCACTCCCATCTTGATCACATGGTCTAGGAGTGACTGAGGGTTGATACCCAACTCTGCCAATGGGAAGGGCATTTCGTCTCAATGATCTAGAGACATACCCTCCCAGTTGGATAACCAAATGATAAAATTGATCATCACAAGAGTTTGATGGGAATCCAAGAGATATTTTTGGGTTTCACCCACTTTCACTGTTGGGCCTGTGTTCTGTGATTTATGTTCTACTCTGATTAGGAGACTACTCTGTCTTATGGTTTTCGAGGCACTTAGGTAGGCACGCTATACCATTGTTTGAGGTTTCCTGGCATCCTCCATTTTAGACCCCTGAGTTTCTTTGTTGTGAATAAATGTAATATTGATGGGAATCCAAGAGATATTTTTGGGTTTCACCCACTTTCACTGTTGGTCCTGTGTTCTGTGATTTATGTTCTACTCTGATTAGGAGACTACTCTGTCTTATGGTTTTCGAGGCACGCTATACCATTGTTTGAGGTTTCCTGGCATCCTCCATTTTAGACCCCTGAGTTTCTTTGTTGTGAATAAATGTAATATTGACATCAAGTAAGAATAACAAACATGAATAATTACGAAATTAGAGGGCAAGGGGTCAGAGGAGAGTAATACAATACTAGGTACATAGCGGGCTAAGAGAGGGGCACACGATGAGGTTAAGAGTAGCTTCCACCGAAGGTCTAACGGTTGAAGGATCAGTGACTTAGAGCCGATGATCCTAACCCAATTAAGGTAAGACCATGTTCTTTAGGAATCTTTTGGCTTCCAGTTTGAAAGCAATTGTGGAGGAGATTCTGCGTACTTCCAGTGTAAGAGAGTCCTATATCTTTGGGGCAACGCTGGAGAAGGCTCAGTGGCAGGTTCTCTCTTTTCTAAAGCTGTGTGGTTTCAAGAGGAAAGTGTTAGCGATTCTTGAGGCTCTATCACCACAGGATGATTCAAGCTTTTGCTCTAGGTAACTAGGAGTTTTGAAATGGAGGGCTTTGAACGCCAGAACGACAATCTTTAACTGAATTTGAGCTTCCCAAGGCAACCATTTAAGAGATTTTAGGACTGGGTATATGTGCGTATTTCTTTTGGTACTTGTAACCAGTCTAGCTGCAGCGTTCAGTGATGCCCTTAGTGGAGCCAAGGTATATTTGGGGAGGCAACAGAGCATAGCACTGCCATAGTCTAACCTCGGCAAAACAAGCGTTTGGACCACTTGCTTGAAATCAGTTTGTGGAAGGAATGATTTGATATTTCTGAGTGTCCTCATCAAGGGATTGACTCCCTTACACACATTGCTGATATGAATCTTCATGTTCAGATACTTGTCCAGGGTGATTCTGAGGGATTTGGCTGAGTCTACAACGAGGGGGGAGCAGTTTAAAGCGGTGAGGTGATTCAACCAAATGTTTAGCTTGGGAATGTGGTTCGGAGGAGAGGTGAGAAGGAATTCTGTTTTGGAGGTGTTGAGCAGGAGGTGGATCTCAGTTAACCAGTTTTGAGTAGACGTTAGGGTAGTGTTGAGAGAGATGATGTTATCAGGGGAGATTTTCAAATAAAGGTGCGTATTGTCCACATACATATGGAAGAGAATGTTCGTGGAGTTTAGTGCATTAGCTAATGGTTCCAATAACAGGTTGAAGAGTATAGTAGATAGGGTGTACCCTTGGGGGACCCCCATGAGTACTGGGGAGGGCTGGGAGAGAGATTGGTTTGCCTTGACTCTTTGTGATCTGTGTTGGAGGAAGGACGAGGACCATTGGAACACCCGACCAGAGAAACCCATCCTGTTCTTCAGAATGGATAGGAGGTTGTTGTGATTGACCGTGTTAAAGGCAGAGGAAAGGTCAAGGAGGATTAGGAGGCAGGATTCATTTTGGTCGAGCATTTTTTAAATGTCATCAATAACGTGAGTGAGAGCCGATTCAGGACTGTGCCCCCTCCAAATGCTGGTCTAGGAGTTGGAAATTCTCTATGTGAGCACAGAATTGGGATTGGACACATTTTTCTAGGAGTTTGGCTAGGGTGGGAATGTTGGAGATAGGGCGGAAGTTGTTGAGGTCACCTCCATCTGCGTTAGTTTTATTTTAGTATAAGTGATACCTGAGCTGCTTTTCGGAAGTCTTGGCTCATGCCTTGTGACAGTGAAGCGTTTACAATCTTTGTCCAGGTGGGGATGAGGCCATTCTTGATTTATTTGAAGATGGACGGAGGCCACGGGTCTCTAAAGTGATTAGATGGGTTAATACTCTGAAGAATCTTGTTGATGTCTTTTTCACTGAAGGGAGTAAAGGTGCCCCATGATGCACTGTTCTTGGTGTACAAGCTGATAGGTTTGAGCATTTCTAAGCGGTCAGGAGGGGGTGCGGACCCAGAAGAAGGCAGTAGATCCTTCTTAGCGGCGAGTTCAATGTTGATGAGTCTATTTCTCAGTGAAGAGAGCAGCCAGCTCGTCGCATGAGGGTGGGCTGCCTCCAGAATCATAGTGGTTTGGAGCTATCACTGATTGCTGTTTAACCAATTCAAAATGTTTCTTGTGGGGGTTAGCAGCTTGATCAAGTTGGTATCTGAAGTAGTCTGCCTTAGCACTCTTGATTTGTTTGTTGTAGAAGCTCCTAACATCTCTAAGGAGTTTTAGTTGGTCCGAGGAGGGTTCGGATCTCCAGGATCGTTCAACTGCCCTAAGGTTGCGGCGTTCCAAGTTTAAATTGTTATTGAACCACGGTTTGGATATGTTTGTTGAGGCATTTTTTTTGTTGCGGTGGTGCAATGTCATCCATGATGTTGGAGATGGTCGAGTCGTAAAAGTCAGTGAGTAACTGAACCTCAACCAAGTCAGCTTGGGTGTCGAGGGCAGATTTACAGTGGGCTGCTAGTTATCTGAATTTATAGATCTGAGATCCCTTTTCCAGATCTTTGATTTAGTTAGTTGGGCCTTCCTCATAGACACCTCCCTGTTAATATAAACGAGGATGCAGTGGTGGTCGGACCAATCGCAAGGAGTAATGGTATCCAATGTGATGGTCTGTCCTTTGGAGATGATGAGATCTAGAATTTCTCCTTTATTATGAGTTGGTTGGTCACATTGCTGAATCAGTTCTTGATCATTTAAGAAGGATTTAAGGCAAGTTACAGCGTGGTCTTTGGGGTTAGACCAGTGAATTGTTTCTTTTAACATGCTTTGCACAGCTCCATTGTCACACAGTTCACTTTACAAAATTCTCTAACTAAAGGTACAGAAAGAAAAATAAATGTAATAAGTTAAGCTGACTTTCGACCTGTCTCTTAAAGCCTCAAATGTGGCAAGATCACCAGATTTTTGTCATGTTTATTGCTCTTTCCCTTTGTGAGCAAAAAATATACCTTTAAATCTTGTTACCTTGTCACATTTGCTCTGCTTTCAGAGGCAGAGGTCAAAAGCCAGTTGGTATTCCCTAATCTTGTTCCACAATGCAAGTGGGTGAGTGAATTTTTCGAGCACTGTTAGTAAATTCTGGGGCATGTAAAATATTTCTCATTGTAATGCGGGCCTCATAATTAGTTATATTTATTGCATCTGATAGGTAATGATACCCAGTAAATCATTCACTTGGGTGCAATAAATATCAAACAATGACCAAGACCCTCATAATTGAGGCTACTGGGATACTAATTGAACATGATTTAAGATCTATTCAAGCCAGTATTAACTGAATCATAAATGTAATGGGCATAAAAATAAAAGATACTCCAAAGCTTTCTGTTGCCCCATGCAAGGGGGGCATGCATCAGAAGAATTATCCCGTTCCTAGACTCCCACTTATTTGTTGTTTCTGACATTGGTAGAAATCCCAGTTTAATTGACATGAGCAGAATAAAATAACTTAATTCACAAATGAAAATTAAGGTATGGTTCCCCCCTCACATGTTGGGCCTTCCTCATAGACACCTCCCTCTTAAGAGGATGCAGTGGTGGTCGGACCAATCGCAAGGAGTAATGGTATCCAATGTGATGGTCTGTCCTTTGGAGATGATGAGATCTAGAATTTCTCCTTTATTATGAGATGGTTGGTCACATTGCTGGAGCCGTTCTTGATCATTTAAAAAGAATTTAAGGCAAGTTACAGCGTGGTCGTTGGGGTTAGACCAGTGAATTGTTTCTTTTAGCATGCTTTGCACAGTTCCATTGTCACACAGTTCACTTTACAAAATTCTCTAACTAAAGTTACAGAAAGAAAAATACATATTAATAAGTTAAGCTGACTTTCGACCTGTCTCTTAAAGCCAGCAAATGTGACAAGATCACAAGATTTTTGTCATTTTTATTGCTCTTTCCCTTTGTGAGCAATAAATATGCCTTTAAATCGTGTTACCTTGTCACATTTGCTCTGCTTTCAGAGGTAGAGGTCAAAAGCCAGTTGGTATTCCCTAATCTTGTTCCACAATGCAAGTGGGTGAGTCGATTTTTCGAGCACTGTGGGTAAATTCTGGGGCATGTAAAATATTTCTCATTGTAATGCGGACCTCATAATTAGTTATATTTATTGCATCTGATAAGTAACTATACCCAGTAAATCATTCACTTGGGTGCAATAAATATCAAACAATGACTAAGACCCTCATAATTGAGGCTACTGGGATCCTAATTGAACATGATTTAAGATCTATTTAAGCCAGTATTAACTGAATTATAAATGTAATGGGCATAAAAATAAAAGATACTCCGTAGCTTTTTGTTGCTCCATGCAAGGGGGGCATGCATCAGAAGAATTATCCCATTCCTAGACTCCCACTTATATGTTTTTTCTGACATTGGTAGAAATCCCAGTTTAATTGACATGAGCAGATCCAGATAACTTAATTCACAAATGAAAATTAAGGTATGGTTCTCTCCTCACATGTTTGCACAAATACATTCCGGAGGTTTTAGCTTAGGATCTGCTCTTTCCTCCATGCATTTAGTTCCAATCAGGCTTCAATATTTCCCCTTAAATCACCTACATATCAGATACGCGCAATAACTAATGTTTTTCAATAACTCTTGTAAACAGGATTTGTAAGTAGACTTTTATAGATCTTACCCAAATGAGGCTGCCGTCAGTGCTATTACTTTCACCAATGCTCCGCTGTAAGTGAAGAGCTTATGACTGGACCAGGTCTATTCCCAGAAGAGTTGCAGCTTCAGTGCTAGTTAATGACTAATACAATGGATCCCAGGATCCAACAAGAAAAGCAAAGAAATGTTACAATGATTAAAATAATGTTTGTTTTCAAACCTGCTCCTTCCTAGTAGCCAACACTTTCGATTTTACTAACGCCCATACCTCCGCTCAATATTATGCATTGAGCCTACTGAGTACTATAAACAGTGTAAAGTGAGTCCAATTGCTTTGCCTCCCCAGCTTCGTTTGTACTTTCTGCATATGTACCATTTCAGATTTACCAGTCTGTTCCTTACAGACGCTCTCATTATTGAACCTAATACCCAGACACACAAAAGCAGTTTTTTCTTCCAACATGGTGCCAATAAACCATACTTGACAATTCATTGCCTTCATTTCATCTAATATCACCATCTTTGCCCAGCAAAACTCACCACAATAAATTACCGCCGACTCATCTGTACCCCCCTTTGTGTACAAGATAAACGATTAGGTTGTCTGAAAATAATAAAAGAGGGATCAGATCACATGCCAGTTGACGACTATGACGCTTCTTGTGAACTCTGCCAGATGTTTAATAAAGCAGTGTTACTGACAAAACCGTCTCCGTGCCTTCACCACATTTTGGCGACGATTGCCAGCCACAGGTGGTGTTGGACGAAGAAAGTTCAGTGGAGTTACAAAGCGGGTCCAATGTGTGTCCAGTGGCTGTGACTGAGAAGAACCGAGAGGGGCCGTTGTTCGCCTAAGCGGTAATCAGCTGTCAGTGTCGGAAGAACAGCTCAGTCGAGGAGAAGAGCCTGCTGTCAGTGCGTGTGATTTATTTTTATTTAAAGATCGAGGTGAGGAGTCTGCTGCCAGCGTGTGTGCCCTCATCTTTAGGTTTTGCCTCGCCGAAGATGCGCTCTGCGCATCTTTTCGGCGCAGGCGAAAACCTGATGATAACTGTAGTGTGGCTTGGTTCGGCCCTCGTCCTTGATTGGCTGGCTCCGTAAACGGAGCCTTGCCATTGGACGAGGGGCCTGTCCGTCAATGCCGGACCAGACACGGGGGCGTTCCCGACATTCTTTGGCTTTTGCCGACGTCACGGGACGCCGGGAACGCCCCCGTGTCTGGTCCGGCATTGCCGGCACTTCTGCGTCTCTCCTAACCCCGTGACTGGCCGGCCGGCCAATCCTAGCGCGGCCGGCCGGAAGTGCCCGCCCCCGGCAGCCCGGGGGAAGAAGGAAGCAGCAGGACGAAAGAGGAAGACCTGCAAGGAGCGCTAAAATGTTTCTGCGCGTCCAAGGTAAAGGCTGCAGGCTCGCCTTTCATGTATTTTCGACGAGTCTTGAAATACGCCTTGTTAGCTATGTGATTCATTACTGAGTGCCTCTCTTATTCTTTATGCCTGGTTTTCTGTCCAAGTCCGACCCGTTTTGAGGCACGTCCCTCCCTTCCCTCTATCTCCGTGGCCCTGAAGCTGTAGGGCTGCTGAGGGAAGTTCAGTCAGGCAGCAACAGTGAGCCCCGGTGACGAGCTGCCATTGGCGCAGACAGGAGCCGTTCTACCAATCACAGGGCCCGGTCTCCACTCCCTGCTGCAGGCCCTCCAGCCCTCCAATCTCGCTCCCAGCTCGGGGCATTGCTCTTGCTTCTCTCTGCATCGACGAATATTCGCACTCTCTAGTCCCATTCACCTCCCTCCTCACCCTGACCCCACGACCCGGCTCTCCGGTCCTCTATTCTCACCCTGAGTCCTTCACAACCCTAATGTTCCTCCACAGTCCTTCCTCAGACCCGGCCTTCTCTCCTCATCCTCCTTTCTCAAGCCCAGGCCCGGCCTTCGCTCAGATAGCGCCCTGGGCGGCACCAGAACTTCGCCCTTGCTCCCGATTGTGCGTAAAATAAGGCAACAAGGGGTCCCTTTTGTGTTCAACGGCTAGTCATTGGCTGATTACATCAGAGCCATGAGTGGCCTCTGAACACACACATCTCCGCCATCACCCTCACCCCCCTAAATTGTACACAGATCAACTGCTCCATGGTAGAGCCAAGCTGTTGGTGAGGGGCCGGTTGGGGGATGTGGGCAGGGGGTGCCAGGTAGTTGAGGGAGGAGGAAGGTTAGTTGAGGGAGGAGGGTTAGTTGACGGTAAAAATGTTGTGCCTATGGAATATAGAAAAAAACTGATGAAAAACAAAAGAATACGATGAAGCCCTAGAGCCATATTTAGTCTGCTGACTGCATGCCATTAATAAAGCACCTCGGTGCTCCCCTGGCGCCCTGGGTCTAGCTCGCCCGTGCTCAAGGCCGGTTCTGCCTGGCCAGTCCCTGACTGGCTACATCAAGCACTGACTTGTGTCAGAACACACATCTCCCCCCCCCTCACTCGAGTTACCCACAAGGTAGCTCCCACCCCCTGTGAAGCTAATTCCAAGTTGTTTGGAGGGGCGGGGCTGTTGATGTGTGGCAGCAGGGGGCTAGATAGCGCTTTGAATAGATCACTGGACAAAGGAACAGAGGAGTTGTGTTGGTGTTTGCAAGGGTAGTTGTGCTGACAGTTCTTTTCGCCCCTCTGGAGCTTGGCGCCCTGGGCTTGGGCCCAGTTCGCCCATATCAGAAGTCGGCCCTAAATGTACCATCATTACTCTGCACCTGACAAACTTTGCCTCTACACTCTCCCCCCCACCCCCT
This sequence comes from Lissotriton vulgaris, assembly GCF_964263255.1. NCBI lineage: Eukaryota > Metazoa > Chordata > Amphibia > Caudata > Salamandridae > Lissotriton > Lissotriton vulgaris. The sequence continues at coordinate 1,386,037,928 of NC_141696.1, read as the reverse complement.
TTAAAGTCTCCATCCGGTCTTCGCGCCTAGTCCCAATCTCCTGCCTTCATCATTTATTTGTTCCGCCCAGTTTATCTCCATTTCACAACACCTGCTGCTCTCAACACTGTCGGCGCCCCTCCCTCTCGGCCCAGTGCACCCGCCCCCTCTCTGGCACGCGACCATACTCTACTCCCCCCAGCACTGGTTCTCCTGCCTTACTCCCCCTCCCTCCTGCAGCACGTGCTCCTCATCCACCCTTATCCTCCTCCTGCACTTGCTACTCCTCCTTCCTCTTCCTCAGGGATTGGCGGTCCTCACTTTATCTCCCCATATCACTGACTCTATACTGCCCCACTTTTATCGTCATTCACCCACTGACTCTCCGTGGCTACCTGGGACTCAATCGTCAAATGTAAAGCGCTCTATCATATTTGGGTGAAGGCTGGCGCTATATCAAACAGCACACATACATAGTCCTTCACTCCCTCTACAACGCCCCCGACACACAATAACACTGCTCTCCCTCCCACGGCCTCTCCCCAGGGCTCAAACCACTCTTTCTGCACTGCCACCCTTCCCGCTCCATCTTCGTGCCAGCCCCTCCCGCCTCTTTCTCTCTCCTCCACCTCTGCTGTCCCTCCAGCCGCCCACCGCACTGGCTAGCCTCCTCCCCCGGCCACACTTCACCTGCCCTCCCCCGTGGTTTGATTTCCATGCCTCGCCCTTCTCCAGTCCCAGCACGGGCTCTCCCTTAGGGCCTTTTATCGCGAGCCTTTCCCCATCACTTCAGCACTACCTCTCCGAACCCTTTATCGCTCACCGCTGGCTCTCCCCTCCTCTCGCTCCTCGGGCCTCGCTACCTCTACCCTCCCCGGACGCACTTTCCGTTCTCTGCCCACAAACCAGCTGTAACTCTGAACCCGGCTCCGCTCCCGCCTATCTCTCACCCTCCCGGGCACCTATTAAACCCCTCCCGCCCCCGAGCAACGTCTATGTAGCCTCTCTTTTCTCCGGTAATTGTCTTTTCTCCTTTAATTTTTTTTCTCTTATTTAGATTTTTTTTCTCTCGCCCTGTTCTTCGATTACCGCCCCGCCCCCCCCCCCCGCCACATCCTCCAGCACTGCCCCCCACCCACGCCCGTCATCGAGGAGTACCCACCCTCACCCTCACTCACACTCACCCACCCTCACTCACCCTCACTCACCTTCACCCTCACTCACCCTCAACCCCTCACCCTCACTCACCCCCACTCACCCTCAACCTCACTCACCCTCACCCTCACCTTCACTCACCCTCAACCCCTCACCCTCACTCACCCTCAACGCCTCACCCTCAATCACCCTCAACCCCTCACCCTCACCCACCTTCACTCACCCTCACTCACACTCACCCTCACTCACCCTCACCCACCCTCAACCCCTCATCCTCACTCACCCTCAACCCCTCACCCTCACTCACCCTCAACCCCTCACCCTCACTCACCCTCACTCACCCCCACTCACCCTCAACCCCTCACCCTCACTCACCCTCACCCTCACTCACTCTCAACCCCTCACCCACCCTCAACCCCTCACCCACCCTCAACCCCTCACCCTCAACCCCTCACCCTCAACCCCTCACCCTCAACCCCTCACCCTCAACCCCTCACCCTCAACCCCTCACCCTCACTCACCCTCAACCCCTCACCCTCACTCACCCTCACTCACCCTCACTCACCCTCACTCACCCCCACTCACCCTCACTCACCCCCACTCACCCTCACTCACTCTCAACCCCTCACTCACTCTCAACCCCTCACCCACCCTCAACCCCTCACCCACCCTCAACCCCTCACCCACCCTCAACCCCTCACCCACCCTCAACCCCTCACCCTCAACCCCTCACCCTCAACCCCTCAATCCCTCACCCTCAATCCCTCACCCACACTCACACTCACCCACCCTCACCCTCACTCACTCACCCACCCTCACTCACCCTCACTCACCTTCACCCTCACTCACCCTCAACCCCTCACCCTCACTCACCCCCACTCACCCTCAACCCCTCAACCTCACTCACCCTCACCCTCACCTTCACTCACCCTCAACCCCTCACCCTCAACGCCTCACCCTCAATCACCCTCAACCCCTCACCCTCACCCACCTTCACTCACCCTCACTCACCCTCACTCACACTCACCCTCACTCACCCTCACCCACCCTCAACCCCTCATCCTCACTCACCCTCAACCCCTCACCCTCACTCACCCTCAACCCCTCACCCTCACTCACCCTCACTCACCCCCACTCACCCTCAACCCCTCACTCACCCTCACCCTCACTCACTCTCAACCCCTCACCCACCCTCAACCCCTCACCCACCCTCAACCCCTCACCCACCCTCAACCCCTCACCCACCCTCAACCCCTCACCCTCAACCCCTCACCCTCAACCCCTCACCCTCAACCCCTCACCCTCAACACCTCACCCTCAACACCTCACCCTCAACCCCTCACCCTCAACCCCTCACCCCCTCACCCTCAACGCCTCACCCTCAATCCCTCACCCACACTCACACTCACTCACCCACCCTCACCCTCACTCACACTCACCCACCCTCACTCACCCTCACTCACCTTCACTCACCCTCAACCCCTCACCCTCACTCACCCCCACTCACCCTCAACCCCTCAACATCAACCCCTCCCTCACCCTCACTCACCCTCAACGCCTCACCCTCACTCACCCTCAACCCCTCACCCTCAACCCCTCACCCTCAATCCCTCACCCCCACTCACCCACACTCACCCCCACTCACCCTCACTCACACTCACCCACCCTCACTCACCCTCACCCACCCTCACTCACCCTCACCCTCAACCCCTCACCCTCAACCCCTCACCCACCCTCAACCCCTCACCCTCACTCACCCTCAACCCCTCACCCTCAACCCCTCACTCACCCTCACCCTCAACCCCTCAGCCTCACCCTCACTCACCCTCAACCCCTCACCCTCACTCACCCTCAACCTCATGCTAAAGATTTACAAAAAAACCCATAAACAATTATAAAAGCACTAACTCTAATGCTGCGAGACCTATTGCATTTCTAATGCTTGTTTTTAATGCAGGGGACGGGATTTGATCATGCCCATTACGCCGTATTGCTTTTCAAAGGCAACTGTTGCAGAGCCAAGTGGGCTGTTGAAAATTGTGTTTTCTCCACCTGCCCCTGTTGCCTGCTTGTGCCTCCGTTTTCGTGCCCCTGTTGCCTGCTTGTGCCCCTGTTGCCCGCTTGTGCCTCCTTGTGCCCCTGTTGCCCGCTTGTGCCTCTGTGTGCCCCTGTTGCCTGCTTGTGCCTCTGTGGGCCCCTGTTGCCTGCTTGTGCCTCTGTGGGCCCCTGTTGCCTGCTTGTGCCTCTGTGGGCCCCTGTTGCCTGCTTGTGCCTCTGTGTGCCCCTGTTGCCTGCTTGTGCCTCCGTCTGCCCCTGTTGCCTGCTTGTGCCTCCGTCTGCCCCTGTTGCCTGCTTGTGCTGTGTTGGTGTGTGTGGAGGGCTCTGTGTGGCTGTGTGTGTAGGAAGCTTTGTGTGGCTGTGTGTGTGGAGGGCTCTGTGTGGCTGTGTGTGTGGGGGGCTCTGTGTGGCTGTGTGTGTGGGGGGCTGTGTGTGCGGGGCTCTGTGTGGGGGTGTGTGTGGGGCGGCTCTGTGTGTGTTTGTGTGTGTCATTTGCGATAGATAAAGCTAGTGGCATTGTAAATGACAATGCCATTTATTTATGTTAAAAAAACATAAATAAAAATAATGTCAAGAGCAATGGCAATAGCTCTAACTTTAACAAAGGCAAAACCATTGCATTGTAAATGCTTGTTAAGGATTGAGGTGAGGAGCCGGTCGTCAGCGCATGTGCCTTGATCTACTGTTTATCAATCTACTTTGAGCTGAGAGGCTGGCACTGAGTCTTTGCCTGTTTGGAATATCCTTGAATCGCTTTTAGTGAGGAGTGAATCCAGCGTGCATGCTGCTACTATGCTGCGCAAGGATTTTTGAAGACGTTGTTTGCCCCGTGTGAGACTGCGTGGGACGAAGTGGAAGCTGGTGAAGTACTTGCCTGTCAGGCGTGCCCTGCCTTTATCTTGCACGCCTCATTTTCTGTGGCTTGTGCGGTAAAGAGTGACAGACGTTGGGAGCTATCCGTGCTCACGCTATCAGCTTGACGTTACCGTTTGTTTTACAGTGCAGTAAGAGTATTCTTCCACGCATATATTAGTGAACGTTGGGAGCGTTGTGTGCTCACGTTCCAAAGTTATATCTCGTTTTCAAAACAAGGTATTTTGTCTTACCCTCAAAGGCCACGTCAGTTGTCCTCTGCTGCCTTGCTTCCTCGTGTTTGTTCTTGCAACACATGACTATTTGTTGAAAAGTGTTCTTCCTGTTTATTTGCTTTCAGGTTCATTGCCCCCTGCTGGCCTGGTGTAAAATTGGTGTAAAAGTCCTTTTTGTGCGTTTATAACACTTTTCTTTCAGTCTTTGAACCTGTTTAGAGCTATACATTGTTTTGAGTACTATTTACTTTCAATATGGCCATGTCGAACATTGTTGTTCCACCATTTTTTCTTGCTCAACCTGGTCAACCCTCAACCCTCAATGCTTTGGGAAAGAATTGGGTTGATGCTTTTGACAATTACATCATAGCTTTGGATGGTTCTGAATTTTCACCTGAATGGAAAAAAGCATTGTTGTTGGGCACTATAGGCAAAGAAGCTCAACGCATTTTCAAGTACACGCCTCAGATGTTAGGTAATGATAATAACCCAATAGAGGATGTCTTTTCAGAAGCAAAACTTTGTTTGGAGAGGAGATTTGCAAAAGAAGAAAAAATAGTTATGTCACGGTATAAATTCTATACGAGGCATCAAAAGCAGGGTGAAACTGTTGATGAATTTATTTCAGTACTCCCGGAGTTATCAATGAAGTGCAAGTTCGGTCAAATGACTGATGAACTAATTTGGGATCAACTTTTTGTTCATTGTCACAAAAGGAAGACTCAAGAATATTTATGGTCAGCTAAAATCTTTGTTTGAAAGATGCGATTTCCATTGCAAAAGTGGTGGAGGAGTCTGAAAATTGCATGAAGAAGTTGAATAAAGTAGAAAGTTCTGATGGTGCCGTTGCAGCCGTAGGGAAGAAAGAAGAACCCAGCAAAATGTCAGGCAATAAGGCAAATACCAAGCCACAAAAATTGTTAAAGTCCAAGGGATGTTCTAGGTGCGGCAGCTCCTTCCACTCTAGTGATGCAAAATGGTGTTTTGCTTACAAACAAGATTGCAGGAGATGTGGTCGAAGGGGTCACTATGCCCGTATGTGTAAGGATTACAACAAGTCCAGTGTGAATGTTACCGAGGACTTCAGCATTGTTGAGGATGCTGATGACCGTCTCTTAATGGTTCTGTCGGACACTGAAGCACTGGAGAGACGGAGACGGAGACGGAGTCGCCCCAAAGCATCCTTCACGATCTTAGGCAAAGAAGTGGAGTTGATGGTGGACTATGGCTCCTTGTATACTATTGTGCCCAAATGGATGTGGGAGGAGTGGCCCCAGGTCTATCTTCTTCCTAAAGACATTGATCCTAGAAGTTACCAAGGGGAGAGAATAATTGTGTTTGGTTTTTTTTCTGCTGATGTTTTTAAATCTAGAAAAGTTCAAGGGAAAATGTATGTAGCAGAAGATCCTAGGTTGATGTCATCAATTTGATCTTCATATTGTTATTGATCCTCATGTTCCTGGTCATTTTTGTGCGTGCCTGATGAGTCAGACATGGAGAAGATCCTTGCTGAAATGGATGTAGTTTAAAAAAAACAATTGGGTGTTCTGAAGGGTTATACCCATAGCATAGTGTTGAAAGAGGGCACTATTCCAGTGAAGCACAAATTGAGGAGGGTTCCGGTTGTGGTTAGGGACGATGTTAAGAAATTGTTGAATGATATGCTTGCTGAAGGAGTGATTGAGCCTGTTGAGGCGTCAGAGTGGGTCACTCCTGTTGTTATTACAAAGAAGAGTGATGGCAAACTCAGGTTCTGTGTAGACCTTCGCAGTTTGAATCAGCATGTTGTCGCAGACACCTTTCCCCTCCCAAACATTAACAAATTGTTACTGTTGTTGAAGGGTGGTAAGTTCTTTTCTAAACTTGATTTGAAGAGTGCTTACCAACAGATCAGACTTCATGATGATTCAAATCCTCACAGCCTTCATAACTATGGAGGGTACTTTTCGCTTTACCAGGCTACCTTTCGTCCGCTGCCAGTGTTTTTCAGCGCATTATGACTGGCATTTTTAAGAGCCTAGAAAATGTGAAGTTCTTCCAGGATGACATTTTGATTTTTGGTGGTGTAGTGTAGTTCCTATATTCCCAATAGGCTCTGCGCATTGGAATAATATATCCTGTAGATTAGACGTAGGACTGAGGTTGACTAGGTCTCTACCGAATATACTAAACTTGATTGTGTGTGCCAGCTAGCTCAGAGGTCACTAGAAACGTTCTCAAATTCACAAGAAGGGATTAGTCTCTGACCACCGCATAAACATGACAACTTTGTTTCCCCAAGATAAAACGAAAGTAGAAAGATGGGCGTTTTCAATAAAAGGATTTATTGAACAGTCTTCTTTCTCAAGCATAAGAAATTAACTGCTACAATAGTAACACTGGTTGTAAAATATAATGCTTACAGTAGAATTAGTAGAATAAAATAAAACTGTAAGAGCATTGTATTGTTCCTAAACCATAGATAAATACATACATAAATAAAAGAGGCTAAAAGTACTCAACTGGTGCATCTAAAATACGCCTACCCCAATGTACCTAACCTAAGCTTAGTACAAGGGAAGAAGTAAGTGAGGTGTAGCATAAATGTAGTATTCTTTTTTCCAAGAATCTGTCCAAGATTTCTCTAAGGGTCTAATCAGCTCCGTACCTTAGTTTAGAATGAAGAAGGCTGGTCTCAGGACTCCATTTCCCAGCAACCCGCAAGGGTAGCTTGGAAACACTGGAGCTGGATTTCTCTGCAGGAGAAAAGACAGCGTCTCTCTCAGTGCGTCTGCTGGAGGGCCGGCTTCCTTCGGCACTTGCTGTAGCAGGGCGTGTCGGGCAAGTAGATAGTCGAACTGCTCCAAACCACCGTGTGTTTGCTCGGGCAAATGTGCGCATATTTATACCTTGAAGGTGCCGGATTTGACGTATGGTTGGACATAATAACGTCATCAAAGAGTCTCAGTTCTTGGATAAATCAATGTTCAAGCAAGGGGAAGTCCCTGACTGCTGAAGGTGGGTTTTCCCAAGAAATCGTTGTGGATTTTCGGAACTAGTGGAAGTAGCCATGCTACTTTGGACTGCATGAGCGATGCCTAAATATGGTTATGATTTCCATGCCTATATAAGGATATGGTGATTTATACCTATATAAGGGCATGAATCGGGAAACTTACAATAGGGTCCTAAAATAATACATAACAGTGGGTCTGTGGACAAACACAACAAAACGCTGAAGGAGGTTTTGAGTAGGTTGAGGGAGGCTGGCCTTACTCTCAGGAGGGAAAAGTGCACGTTTGTGGTGCAAGAAATTGAGTATTTGGGATACACCATCTCTGGCCAAGGTGTCTGGCCTAAGTTGGATCTTTTAGAAGCTATTAGACGTGCACCCGTCTCTTCCTATAAAGAACAATTGAGGTCTTTTATGGAATAAATAGAGTACTACTCGAAATTTGTAAGAGGCTTTGCATCAAAAATTGAAGCTCTTAGGTCTTTGTTGAGGAAGGGGTGTCCATTTGTTTGGGGTCATGCCCAACAAAGCGCGTTTGATCTCATTAGGAAGGACATTTGTGATGCCAATGTTCTGGCTCCCTTTGACACGCTTTTGAAGACCTTTTTGCCTGTGGATGCCAGTGCTGGCGGATTGGTTGTGGTGCTCTCGCAAATGCATGTAGGTGGTGAGAGAACTGTGGCTTTTGCATTATGCTCTTTGTCTGAATGCGAGTGCAATTACTCGGGGATTGAGCGTGAGGCTCTGGCCGCCTCCTGGTCGGTGGGGCATTTCAGAACTTTTTTGTGGGGTGTTGAGTTCTGTATTCGTACAGACCATAAACCTTTCATCAAGGTACTCAGTCCTGGTGGTGCTGCTAAAGGTTCTGTCAGGTTCGCCAGACTTGCTTCTAGATTGCAATAATATTGTTACATTGTTTCTCACATTCCTGGATGGTAGAATGCCCAGGCAGATTGTTTGTCTCTTAGACCATCTGGTGGTGTCATTCAGGAAGTTTGTAAGGATTCTGATGGTGGTGTGGCCACTTTGTGTGATGTTGAGGAGTGTGTTGCTTCAGTTTTCTCATCTGCAGATTGGTGTCATTTTATGGATTTGGATGTTACCCTTAAATGTGTCAAAAGAATGTTGGTTTATGGTGAACGTTGAGAAAGCACTTTGGCACCTTCTGTCAGACCGTATGTTAAGGTTTTGGATGAGCTGAGCATGAATGGGGACAATGTTCTTTTGAGGAATGATAAGTTTGTGCCTCCCGAGGGTTTAAGATCCAGGATTATAGGGCTGGCACATTAAGGCCAACTTGGCCAAACTTTGACAAAGAAAAGGGTGCGTGAAGATTTCTGGAGGTCTGGTATGGACGAGCAGATCACTTCTTGGGTAATTGACTGTGTTGTTTACAGAGAAAGTGAGAAGAGGCTCAAGACTGGTTGTCAGGTCTCCCCTTGTGACATTGAGGATCTTGGTGTTCCGTGGAGTTCTGTGTGTTTGGATTTTATTGGGCCTATACATGGTGTGGAGGAAGGTTGGAGGAATGCTTTGGTTTTAGTTGATGTTTATTCTAGGCGGCTCATTGTCAAATTCATGCCTGATATCACTACAAAATGTACCATAGAGCAATTGAAAACAATTTTTCCTGAGGAGGGTCTTCCTCATACTTTGGTTCTGTGGCTGGCGTTGAAGGGACCACGCTTCTTGTGAACTCTGTTAGATGTTTAATAAAGCAGTGTTACTGACGAAACCATCTCCGTGTCTTCACCACAGAAATGTTTTGTTGTGTTTACAATGTACACATTCAATATTGCTTGTGTGTAAGCCCCTAATGGACACTAGACTTCAGATGAAGAGAAAGAACAAGTTACTTACCTTCGCTAACGATATATCTGTAAGAAACAGTAGTTAGTATTAGATTCCTTACCTTAGAATATCCCCAGGCGTCAGACTGGATCCGGAAATTTTTGCGTAGCAGTACCCTTGCGCGTCGGTAGGCGTCGTCTGCGGCTCGCGTCCGTCGTCGGCGTCGTGGGCGCCGTGATGACGTCGTCGGAGTACTTAGACGCCGCCTCTGCGTGCTGACGTCAGTTCTTAGACACAGCTTTTCGACGCCAAAAACGCAGAGCCATGTCAAAAACCAACACTGGTGCAATTGAAACTAGGGCCATGAAAGGGGATGACCTTAACCCTAGATATTGGTTCGCAGAACGGGGAGGATGGGTGGGGCGGTAAGGAATCTAATAATAACTACTGTTTCTTACAGATATATCGTTACCGAAGGTAAGTAACTTGTTCATCTGAAAGAAACAGGTTAGTATTAGATTCCTTACCTTAGAATAGATACCCCAGCAATACCAACCCCGGTGGTGGGTCTGCGAACCAATAATCACACCAGAAAGTCCTGGAGGACGGAACGGCCAAAGAAGCCATCCCTCCGGACCTGGCTGTACAGGCAGTAGTGTCTTGCGCACGTGTGCAGCGAGGCCCACGTAGCTGCCTGACAAATGTCCTTCAAGGGTACTCCCCAACCCAGGGCAGTGGTAGCCGCCGTGGCCCGAGTGGAATGGGCTCTAAGCCCAACAGGAGGCTCCTTCCTTGCCAAGGAGTAACAAGCCTTGATACACAAGACGACCCACTGAGAGATGGTCCGCTTGTGTACCGCCCGTCCCTTCTTAGCGCCCACGTAACCAACAAAGAGTTGGTCATCCACCCCGAACTGGCGTGTGCGATCCAAATAGAATGAAAGTGCACGTTTTGGGTCCAGACGGTGGAGCCGCTCTTCCTCCTTTGAGGGATGCGGAGGCGGAAAGAAGGTGGGCAAGGTGATAGACTGCCCGATGTGGAAGGCCGTGACAACCTTGGGCAGGAAAGAGGGCCTAGTCCACAACACAACCTTCTACGGATGGACAGAAAGGAAAGGAGGTTTAGAGGAAAGAGCCTGGAGCTCACTCACTCTCCTGGCATAGGTGATGGCAACCAGGAAAGCAGTCTTCAAAGTAAGAAGGCGGATAGGACAGTTGTGAAGTGGCTCAAAGGGAGCGCACATCAGATAAGTAAGAACCAGGTTTAAGTCCCACTGAGGCATCACAAAAGGAACAGGTGGAAACGTGTGTGTGATGCCTTTCAGAAAGCGAGTTACAATAGGGGACTTGAACAAAGATGGTTGATCAGGCAGCCTCAGAAAGGCCGAAAGGGCAGAAAGATAGCCCTTGATTGTGCCCAGAGCAGAGCCCTGCTGGGCAAGATAAAGAAAGAAGAGAAGAACCTCAGAATGAGGGGCAGAGAGATGATCCACAGCCTTTGCTGTGCACCATGCCACAAATCTGTTCCACCGGCAGGCGTATACCGACTTAGTGGAGGGACGCCTGGCTGCCAGAATGATATTACAGACTTCAGGAGGCAAGTCAAATGGCCTCAACTGTCGCCGCTCAATCTCCAAGCATGGAGGTGGAGACTGGACAGGTTCTGGTGGAGGACCGTCCCGTGTTGCTGCGACAGAAGGTCCTCCTGAAGAGGCAGAGGAACCGGGGGATCGACTGACATACTGAGTAGATCGGGATACCAGTACCTTCGTGCCCAGTCTGGAGCCACAAGAATGACTTGGGCCCGTTCGCGTTTGATCTTCTTCAGCACTCTGGGCAGAAGTGGTATAGGCGGAAAGGCGTACAACAGACCGCAACTCCACTCGCGACGAAAAGCGTCTCCGAGCGAGTGCCGGCTTGGAAATTCCAACACGCAGAACTGATGACATTGCGCGTTCTCTTCGGTGGCGAATAGATCTAACCAAGGCTCTCCCCACTGCAGAAAGAGGACTTGCGCCACGTCGGAGTTCAGACGCCATTCGTGATCCATCATGCACCGGCGGCTGAGTTTGTCCGCCCTGGTGTTCAGAGAACCTGCCAGGTGTTGAACCACCAGGGTCACGCCCTGATGTTCCAGCCACTGCCAGAGGCGCCGAGCCTCCTGGCAGAGGGTCCACGACCCCACCCCGCCCTGTTTGTTGCAGTACCACATGGCGGTGGTGTTGTCCGTGAACACTTGCACTACACTCCCCCGGACAGAGCGGAGGAATGCCTTCAGTGCTAGACGAATCGCCTGCAGCCCCAAAAGGTTGATATGGAGCCGGGACTCCGCCGGAGAACAGAGGCCTCTGATCTCTGCCTCTCCCATGTGGCCTCCCCAGCGCTGGAGGGACGCGTCCGTCACAACTACGTGCTCCGGTTGGGTAAGGGAGAGGGATCTGCCGCTGACCCAATCGCGGTCCGTGAGCCACCATTGCAGCTGTCTCGCAGTGCCCTCCGAGATCAGGACATGGTCGGACAGGTTGCCCTGATGCTGGGCCCACTGAAACTTCAGGTCCCACTGCAGAGCCCGCATCCGCCAACGGGCGTGATGCACCAGAAGGATGCAGGAGGCCATCAGCCCCAGAAGCCGCAGCGTCAACCTGACCGAGACTCGGGATAAAGGCTGAAAGATCGGAATCAGAGCCTGTGTATCCCGAACCCGCTGTTCGGGGGGGTAAACCCGAAACTGCGCCGAGTCGAGAACCGCTCATATGAAGAGGAGCTTCTGAGAGGGGCACAGGTGAGACTTCGACACTTTGATGGAGAACCCCAGCTGGTGCAGGAGGTCTGCCGTCGTCTGGAGGTTGCTGACGACTGTCTGAGGCGAGCCCGCCTTCAACAACCAGTCGTCGAGGTAGGGGAAGACTGAAACCCCTAACCTGCGCAGATGAGCTGCGACCACCTCCATCACTTTCGTGAACACCCGTGGGGCGCTGGTATGGCCGAATGGGAGCACGTTAAACTGAAAGTGCTCGTGGCCTACCATGAACCGCAGGTAGCGCCGGTGGGCCAGCAGGACGGGGATGTGAAAATAAGCGTCCTGCAAGTCCAACGCTACCATCCAGTCTCCTGGGTCCAGGGCAGCTAAGACCTGAGCCAGTGTCAGCATTTTGAACTTCTCATTCCGGAGGAAGCCGTTGACGTTCCGTAGGTCCAAGATAGGGCGTAGGCCCCCTTTGCCCTTCTTGGGTACCAGAAAGTAGTGGGAGTAGCAACCACACCCTACTTCTGGCCCAGGAACGCGCTCGATGGCCCCCTTGGCCAGGAGGGCCGTAACTTCCTCCTGCAGAAGCCGCAGATGATCCCCCGATACGCGGTGGTATTGCGGTGGCATGGCTTGAGGGGTCGTCTCGAAGGGGAGGGAGTAGCCCCTTCGGACGATTTGCAGCACCCACCTGTCCGATGTGACAGTGCGCCAGTGGGAGTGGTGATGGCGAATCCTGCCCCGCACTGGCGTCATATGGGCCTAAAGCACGGACTAGGAGGGTTTTGAGGCGGATGCCGCGGGGGAAGGTGTGGACTGGCCTCGCCGTTGTCCCCGACCGCCTCCACGGCGATTTCCACGGCCGCCACCGCGTTGGATGTTAGCCTGCCGTGCGTGGCTGGCAACACATGTGGGGGCGCCCCTTCCTTGGCCACGAAAGGATCGAAAGGCACCCGTTTACTGGCGCGGGGCAGAGAGGCCCAGGGACTTGGCCGTAGCCCTGGAGTCCTTAAAGCGCTCAAGCGCATGGTCTGCCTTGTCGCCAAACAGGCGACGGCCATCAAACGACATGTCCATGAGTGTATTCTGGACATCGGCCGAAAAGTTGGCGGACCTCAACCAGGCGAGGCGACGAATCACCACCGTCGTTGCCATCGCTCTGCCCAGTGAGTCGGTGGTATCCAGTCCACACCGGATGGAGAAACGTGCCGCATCTCGACCCTCCGCAAGGGCTTGGGCGAGTTTAGCCTTGACCTCCGCCGGGCATTGTGGCAGCACGTCCGCGACCGTGTCCCACAGGGAGTGGGTGTAACTGCCCAAGAGGCATGCCGTGTTGGAAGACCGCAGTCCCAAACTAAGGGAGGAGAATATTTTCTTTCCATAATTCTCATACCACTTGGATTCCCGATCAGGCGGAGCCAACGGGAATGCGGTCTGGGAATTAGAGGTCTGGATGACCAGGCTCTCTGGGGTGGGGTGGATGGACAGGAAACAAGGGTCGCCCGGGGCCGGGCGGTGGCATCTGGCCACGTTCCTATCTACAGGCTGGCCTGTAGCAGGCCTGGACCAAGTGCCCAAAAGAACGTCTGTCAAGGCCTCATTAAACGGCAGCAGAGGCTCCGTTGAGCTTGACTGCGGTTTAAGGACCTCAGTGAGGAGGTTAGTCCTCACGGCCGCGACGGGGAGCTCAAGGCCCAAGGCCTTGGCTGCCCGCGTCAACACCACACTGAAGGGTGCCCCCTCCTCCGTAGCCACGGTAGGGGGGAGACAAAACCAGTGTCTGGCGAAGTGTCCAGACCACTGGCATCCCCAAGTCCACCTGTCCAGTCCTCCTGGGACTGACACTCACGTGTCAGAGGGTCCTCAGATCCCTCCCAATACTCCTCTTCACCCATCTCCTGATACTCAGGGTTGTCAAAGGACGGGCCGGTTCATTGAAGTAAAACTCCCCAAGTGGTGTCGAGAGCAGCGCCCAGCGGCGCCGGAACTGGGTCGAGGGAGGTATTGGGGACGGCGCCGCCCGAGGACGGCGCCGGAGGTGACACCTGTGGAACCGGCGCCGGTGAGGTCGTCAGGTCGACCGGAGACGATACGGATCCAGAAGCGGATCCAGTGGGGCCCTGCGGCGCCGGCGGCGTCGGGGCCGAAGCACCCGACCCGCTAGGGCCCCCAGACGGGTCCGCTGGGCCCGAAGGCGCCACGGAACCCGTCGGAAGAGAGAGGGACCTCATGGCCATGAGGAAACGCTCGATCTCCTCCGGCGTCGCTTGCTGCCCAGGGACCGGAGGGTATGGGCAGGTCGCAACGCCCGCGACTCTGACGGAGCAGCGGTGGTGGTGTCTCCAGAACCCCCGGCCGCATTGCGTGAGCGTCAGGGGGTCGGAAGAGCAATGACATCTCTTCGACTTCTTGTGCTTACCTGACGACGCCTTCGACCCGGAGGAGTGATGTCGACTCCCGGAGCTATGATGGCTCCGCCCCCGCGACCGGTCCCTCCACCTCCGTCCGGACCGGGACCTCTCACGGCGTGGGGCCGACTGTCGGAGCTCGAGCCGCTTGCGGGACCGCTCCGGCCTTCGAGGTCAAGGCCCGACAGTCGGAGCAGGTCTTGTTGTCATGATCGACTCCGAGGCAGTGGAGGCACTGACGGTGAGGGTCGGTGACCGACATCAGTCGGTCGCAGTCCCCACAAGGCTTAAAACCTGGCATCCCTATCGGTAACGATCGGAGTCAAAGACTCGAGAAATGATCAAAAAGATCACAAAAAAGTTAGTCAAAAAGTGACTAAGGTACCACTTTTTCCGGATCTGCGCTGCTGAGCACGCGGAGGCGGCGTCTAAGTACTCCGACGACGTCATCACAGCGCCCACGACGGACGCGGAGCCGCAGACTACGCGCAAGGGTACTGCTACGCAAAAATTTCCGGATCCAGTCTGACGCCTGGGGATATTCTACGGTAAGGAATCTAATACTAACCTGTGTCTTTCAGATAGACATGCCCAACCTTCTCTGCACCACTTTCAAAGAAAGCCTACAAATGTAAAATAATTTTGTTTTCTTCTGTCCCTTGCTCGATATGTGCTAATCTACCATATATCTGTGCCAATCAATCTGTTTAGGATATGAAAAACAATTGATGCAGTGGTGCTCTCACACACTGCTGAGATGAGATAATACACAGACAGCTCCAAGTAGGGTGGAAAGCAAGTGCCACAAATAGTCTGTAGTACCAGCATACTGCACAGAAGAAGACAAACGCTATGATTTTGAACTTTCTCCTTGGCCTACTACACATGCTGTTGTGAGTTCTCTACATCAGTCCTACAATGCATCACACTATAGCCACTCCAAACATCAAGACAAAGCGTATTAATATGACATTTTATTTCGCTTATTACTACACAGGAGCAATGAATCATTTTTCTACCACACAGGTTTAAAGGACTTTCCATTCACCATTCGAGCAAATTTTGAAAGTTCAAGATGTTGACTGCCTTTAGCGGTTAGAAAATATGTGCCATGAATATTAAGAAGAAAATGTACTTCTGGTGTAATGTGCTTCTGGTGTAATAGGGAATGTGATACAGATAGCAATGGAAGTCAAAGGAAAAAATTAAGAGATCTCAATATTGTGGTTTTCTTGGATTTTAGTGACACACTAATGCAAGTGTGTATCACTGATCCTGCACATACTCAAACCGTCCAAGGCAGATAGAATCCCACCTTCTTTCTCAATCTAACAATAGTTACATAACAGGATCCAAGAGATTAATTCAGTAATTTGGTTAGAGGGGTGTATAAATGACCCTGACGCTATTTGTTTTTAAAAAAATGTTTTTACATTTTTTTTTATACAAAGGTTACAATCCTAATATGTACTACGAAACACATGTTGGTGGTTTTAGATCATATAGCTCTTCTGGAAGATAGATGTATCATAGAAAGTACTATTACTTTTTGACTGGAAATGAATTGTAAAACTGAAGCAACATATATGATAATGAGAATGTGTTTGTACAAATGCAAGAAACTCTGAGAAAATGATCATTTGTTACTATTTGATAATAACTTTTGTGTGACTTAAAAAAATGAAAACATTTCTTAAAAATAAATACTCTCCTGGCCATTAAACTCCCCCCCCACCCCCAAATTAAGGAATTAAATGTGTGGATCGTGTTATGTAACTACTCAAAGAAATAGCTTTTGTGTCTCCCCTTTATGAATCATTCAAATCTGAAATTGTATCTACAGCAGATGCCACTCGGATCTCTATGATCTTAATTCCAGCTTATGTCCTATTAACTGCAACTTAGTTGGTTCTATATCTTCAATAGGAAAATTCTGTGCTTAGTGATAAAACAGATACCTGCAACTATAGCAATGTGGTCAACACATTGCCCTATTGAACAATCCATTTTGAGACCGTCTACTTTGATAACTGAAACCACACCCCTCCCAAAGAATGCTTTGCGCCCGTAGGTAAACACTACAAGCTCCTGTTATTATTCTGGTGGACAACAGCATTGAGGTCATTGTTATTTTGAATGGTTTATGGCACACTATAAGAAAGAACACCGACCTACAGGTACAAAAATAGAACATAACCACGAAAAAAAATGGAAAAACATGATGGAACATTTGCCAACAGCTAACTTAATATTTAGTCAATTAATTGTTAAACTAAACGTGGAGAAAGGGTAACCAACTAATAATATCGGGAAAACCTACTCAAGACATATTTAACAAGGTAGATGAGGTTGCGATTCACAAGATTTCACACAGTTGAATGGAATGGATTCTGACATACGCTCCAAAAATGGGAGGATAAACAACAGCATTGTAATTTGCAATTATTACTTTATTTTCTTTAACATCTGCTGATTAACAATTTCCTTGAGAAATATTTTTTTTCTGTTAGGAAAAGTAAAACAATGTGGCCAGGCAGTCTATAAATAACACAAGAATTCATATTTATGGATAATTATAGGGAAGTACTTAGACAGATTCACTTGAAAGTGCTGATATAGTTTGATTGAAGCCAAAGCGATTCAGTGCAGACCTAAAGAACAAGTTACTTACCTTCGGTAACGCTTTTTCTGGTAGATACTATAGCTGCCTGTGGATTCCTCACCTTGTGAATATCCCCTGCGTCAGCAACATTCGGAAATTTTTTTGTAGCTTCGCGCCGATGTGGATCCTGACGTCATAGAGGCACGGCATCGCACGCGACTCCGCTGACATCACCGACGCCTATAACAGGCCCACGCCGGCGTGATGACATCAGTTCCGCCCTTTTTTCCGTGCCTTCGAGGCACACGGACGGACCAATGACAGTAGAAACATACATAGGATACACAGTACAGAAACCAAGGAAACACACACAGTGTGTAGCAAATGCAATAAAACATTTGAAATAAACATTTCCTTGACAATAAAGTAAATACAGATATACCAGTATAGAAGAGTGGACAACGGGGAGGCGGGTGGGTCAGTGAGGAATCCACAGGCAGATATAGTATCTACCAGAAAAAGCGTTACCGAAGGTAAGTAACTTGTTCTTCTGATAGATACATCTGCCGTGTGGATTCCTCACCTTGTGAATAGAGTCCCACAGCAGTCCCCACTCCCGGAGGAGGGTGTCCACTCTTCTAAACCAGGAAATCCTGAAGGACAGAGCGCGCAAAGTGACCCTCCCTCCTCACCTCGGTATCCAAGCAGTAATGCTTCGCGAAAGTGTGGAGGGAAGACCAAGTTGCCGCCCTACAAATGTCCTCCACAGGAACACCTCTAGCCAATGCAGAGGTTGTTGACTTAGCCCTTGTAGAATGAGCCCTTATACCCTCTGGAGGTTCCTTACCGGCCAAAGAGTAGCAGATCTTTATACAGAGGACAATCCATCTTGATAAAGTTCTTTTATGGACCACTCTTCCTTTCTTGCAGCCAGCAAAGCCAACGAAGAGCTGATCTTCCAATCGACAGTCTTTAGATCTGTCCAAATAAAAGGACACCGCCCTCTTGGGGTCCAGACGGTGCAACCTCTCTTCCTCCTTGGAAGGGTGAGGGGGAGGATAAAAGGTAGGGAGGGTAACAGATTGACCAAGGTGGAAAGGAGTAAGCCCCTTAGGCAGAAAAGCAGCCCTGGTCCTAAGAACCATTCGATCAGCATGAATGGACAAGAAAGGGGGCTTGGAACTAAGAGCTTGAAACTCACTAACCCTCCTTGCCGAGGTTATTGCAACGAGGAAAACTGTCTTAAGTGTCAAAAGCCTCGTAGGACACTTATGAAGAGGCTCAAAGGGAGCACCCATCAAATAGGTCAAAACAAGATTTAAGTCCCACTGAGGCACAATGAAAGGATTAGGAGGGAACTTATTCGTGAGGCCCTTCAAAAACCTAAGAACAACTGGAGACTTAAAAAGAGACGGCTGGTCAGGCATGCAGAGAAATGCCAACAGTGCAGAAAGATAGCCCTTCACTGTGGCAACAGCAAGACCCTGTTGCGCCAGAGAAAGAGCAAACTGAAGAACATCAGACAAATGGGCTCTCAAAGGATCTATAGACTTTTCTCCACACCAAGAGACAAATTTAGACCACCTATAAGAGTAAATGGTCTTAGTGGAGTCACGCCTGGCTGACAAGATGACATCCACAACATCAGGCGGGAGAGAAAAAGAACTCCGGTTGCCCCGTTCAATCTCCAGGCATGAAGGTGTAAGGTCTGGAGGTGGGGGTGTAGAACCTGCCCCTCTATCTGGGAGAGGAGATCTGCCCTGTGAGGGAGTCGGAGCGGCGGGTGAGAGGAGAGGTGGAGAAGGTCTGAGTACCACACCCTTCTTGGCCAATCCGGGGCGATCAATATGACTTGGGCCCGGTCTTGGCGAATCTTCCTCAGAACCCGAGGAATCAAGGGTATGGGAGGAAACGCGTAAAGGAGCTTCGAGTCCCAACTCAACTGAAACGCGTCCCCCAAAGCTCCTCGCATCGGATACTGGAGACTGCAGAATGACAGGCAGTGAGCATTCTCGCGAGTGGCGAACAGGTCCACCCGAGGAGTCCCCCACATCCGAAAGATGTCGAGAACAACCTCCGGGTGAAGCCTCCACTCGTGGTCGGCAGAGAACTGCCGTCTGAGACTGTCTGCACGAACGTTCTGAACACCGGCCAGATGATTTGCCATCAGACAAATCCGATGGTCCTGAACCCAGGACCAGAGACGCAGAGCCTCTCTGCAGAGACACTGCGACCCCACTCCTCCCTGCTTGTTGATGTACCACATCGCGGTCGTGTTGTTCGTTAGGACTTGAACCGACCGACCGCGAAGGGAAGGGAGGAAGGCCTTGAGCGCCAGACGTATAGCCCGCAACTCTAGAAGGTTGATGTGAAGCAACCTTTCCTCTGGAGACCAAAGACCCTTGACCTCCAGGTCCCCCAGATGAGCACCCCACCCTAGAGTGGATGCATCCGATATTACTGTGGCAACCGGAGGAGGCAGCTGAAAAGGTTTCCCTTGAGACAGGTTGCCTTCTACACTCCACCAAGATAGATCCGCTGCAGTTTCTCTGGAGATCCTCACTGACTCCCTGAGATCTCCGTTGTGCTGATACCACTGCCTGCGGAGGCACCACTGGAGTGCCCTCATGTGCCAGCGTGCATGGTTGACCAACAGAATGCAAGAAGCCATCAGACCGAGCAGACGAAGGACCTTCAGGACTGGAACAACCGCTCCATTGAAAAATAAAGGAATAATTTCCTGTATGTCGCGAATCCTTTGAGGAAGAGGGAAAGCGCGACATACAGTAGTGTTCAGTACCGCACCTATGAACAGGTTGCGCTGGGAGGGCACCAGGTGAGACTTGGGTACATTTATCGAAAAACCCAACCTGTGAAACAACTGAGTTGTCTCTTGCAGATGATGGAGCACCTTCTCCGGCGACTCTGCTTTGATCAGCCAATCGTCCAGATACGGGAATACAGGTATCCCCGACCTTCTGAGATGTGCTGCCACCACAGCCATCACCTTGGTAAAGACTCGAGGCGCAGTAGTAAGACCAAACGGAAGGACCGCAAACTGGTAGTGTTGCGACCCAACCGTGAAACGGAGATACTTTCTGTGCGACTTCAGGATTGGGATATGAAAATATGCATCCTGCAAGTCGAGCGACACCATCCAGTCTTCTTCCAGCAGCGCTTGAAGAACCTGAGCAAGGGTGAGCATCTTGAACTTCTCCTGCTTCAGGTAAAGGTTCAAGATCCTGAGATCCAGGATCGTCCGAAGCCTGCCATCCTTCTTGGGGATCAGAAAATACCGGGAGTAGCATCCCTGACCCCTCTCCTGCTCTGGAACCACCTCTATCACACCTTTTCGAAACAGCGCCAGGACCTCCTCCTGCAGGAGAAGCAGGTGGTCCTCCGAACAATAACCCTGGCAAGGAGGGTAATTTGGGGGAAACTCCAGAAAGGGAAGAGCATACCCATTCCCCACGAGATTGAGAACCCAAAGATCCGATGTTATCAATTCCCAATCTCGTAGGAAATGGGTAAGCCGGCCCCCCACTGGGCCCACATGAACCGGAATGGCGGATCTAGGGCTGCTTTGCTGCGGAGGCTGGGAAGGGGAAGAGGAGGAAGAAGAGGAAGCGTTACGGCCCGAGCCCGGGACCTTTGCTTGCCTCTATAATATCTATACAACGTGTTTTGCTGCTGCTGTGGCTGCTGCTGAGTTGTCTTATAGGTACGAAAAGAAGATCTGCTAAATCCTCTTGAACGTCTACCAAAAGTGCCCCTGGACTGAAGGCCCAAAGACTTCGCAGTCGCCCTGCTGTCTTTAAAGCGTTCCAAAGCAGTGTCCGCTTTTTTCCCAAACAATCCAGACCCGTCAAATGGAAGATCCATCAACGCCGCCTGGACATCTGTTGAAAACTCACTTGACTTCAGCCATGCAGCCCTTCTTGTGGCAACGGAAGAACCCATGACCCTAGCCACAGAGTCCGCAGTGTCTAAACCACTTTGAATAACCTGCCTTGCTGCTGCCTGAGTATCTTTTCTATTCTCCACAGGCACCTTGGGCACCAACTGCTTCACAGTGTCCATAAGGGCATGGATGTAACGCCCCATCAAGCAGGTCGCATTCATGGATTTCAAAGCCATACTGGCAGAAGAGAAAACTTTCTTAGCAGCCTGATCCTGCTTTCTCAATTCCTTTTCCGCCGGGACCTGCGGAAAAGCACCTGCAGACCTTTTAGAACAGGCAGCCTGCACCACCAAACTCTCCGGTAGGGGATGAGAGGATAAAAATTCCGGGTCTTCAGGAGCTGTCCTATACCTCCTAGCAACAGCCCTAGAAACAGCAGGAGCCGATACAGGTTTTTTCCAAATCTCCAAAATTGGATCCTTTAAGGCATCATTAAAAGGAAGCAACGGCTCAGTCACCGATGAAGGAGAATGAAGGACCTCCGTGAGCAGATTAGACTTAAATTCCGCAGTTGGTAAAGCAATGTTCAACAGACCTGCAGCCTTCTTAATCACTACATGATAAGGCGCCACATCCCTTGAGGGTTCATCAGAAACAGAAGCAAGATCCCAATCAGGCGACAGTTCCAGGCCACTAGCTACAGACAGGTCCTCAAAAGGGTCCTCTGATTCCTGTAGTTCGCCTTCCTCTAGATTTTCTTCACGAAATCTTTCCTCCTCCATCAACCTCTGGGCCTCACGCCTTGATCTTTGCTTTGTAAACGAAGCCGACGGATCCGCAACCGACTCCGAGGGAGCCGGAGCCGGCGTCGAACCCGACGTCGGACGAAGAATAGAACCACAACGTCGATCAGGGTTCGGCTTCAAAGGCACAGGGACTGGAGTCGACGGATTTGGAGACACCGACCTCGGCGTCGAAGGCTTCGGAGTCGAAGGCCTCGCCGGATTCGGGTAATGCCAATGCGGCGTCGGAGCCGGCATAAAGGGCGCAGGTGCATAGGATTGAGGAACGCCCAGACCATATGCCATTGGACCCATGGGACCAGTAGGAGCCCCAGAGGGATACATAGCCCTTGAATAAATTCCAAACATCGCATTCAGAAAATGCGAAGGATCCTGACCAGGACCTGGGAAGGCTGGATAGGAACCCCCAGGCTGATCACGAGGGCGCGGAGTCGAAGCGGCGTCGACCTCCTCTTCAGGCTGGTGCACCGGAGTCGACTGACCTTCGGGCAGCGGAGCCTCTCCCTCTCCAACCACCTCCTCCTCACCTTCATCCTCCCGACCAGAAGGATGGGATGGGTCCGGAGATGGAACAGTTTTCTGCTTCGGCGAACCCGGTGAACTCGCATGCGATGCCTCAGCCTCGACATCCTGTTCCTCCGAAGCCGAAGATTCCACCACCTTCTCGACTAGCTTCACCTGCGACTTCGGCTTGGAACTCGACTCCTTCCTTGAACGATGTCGGGATTCATGGGTTCTCTTTTTATGCTTCTTCCTCGAAGACCTCGAAGCATGGGCGGAGGACGAATCCGACCGCGACCTCGACCTCGAATGTCGAGCCCGCGGTCTTGATTTCTTCTTATCCTTTCCTTCTTTAAACTTGGCAACCAGAAGTTTCGCTTCCCTTTCCCGGAGTGCCTTTGCCGTCATCTTCCTGCAGGATTGGCAGTCCTCGGCGTCATGGTCGGAGCTCAGACACCACAAACAGCATTCATGTGGATCTGTGATGGACATCATTTTATTACATTCACCGCAGGCCTTAAACCCGGTCTTCTTCGAGGTCATGTCGAAAGAAGGAGAAGACAAAGAGACTGGAAACAAACAGCAAGTAACAAAGTTACAGCCAAAGCTACAGACGATCCCAGAAAACCGTTAGCGTCGACGACGTGGAAAAAAGGGAACTGATGTCATCACGCCGGCGTGGGCCTGGTATAGGCGTCGGTGACGTCAGCGGAGTCGCGTGCGATGCCGTGCCTCTATGACGTCAGGGTCCACGTCGGCGCGAAGCTACAAAAGAATTTCCGAATGTTGCTGACGCAGGGGATATTCACAAGGTGAGGAATCCACACAGCAGATGTATCTATCAGAACATCACATCCTCCCTTCCTTTAAAGAGTTTGCTATGAAATCAAATGTTTTATGGTGGCGAATCATGCAAGGCATGAGAGCCTTATATGAGGGGTAAATTATTTGATACTCTACAGAAAATTCAAGTCATGATTAAGCATACATAAAGTAAACACGGACACAGCAAAAGGTAAGGCTGATATGTTTATTCTTATACATGGTCCTCAGCAACCAAGACACTTGTCCACAACAGCAGAGAGGCATGGAGTAACAGATGCTTCATTCAAAAGAAAGCAACAATATCAAATAGAACATTACGCGAGTAGAACAAGATGGAAGAAGGGAAACAAAAACGCTTGAACTACTGCACATGAAACTGAGAACAGAACACTATAATACACTTGTTAATAGGTTTTCCTTTTCATTGGTCTAGCAGACGCTCTGGAAATATAAAACGTGTTGTATGAGTAGAAGTAATAAACATCTTTGTACAGTATCCAATAAAGGAATTTAAAGAAGGGCTCACTTCTTAAGAAAATAGGGCTACACCCGCATGTCTAGTTAATCCCAGAAAACTGCCCAAAAGATGTACAACTGAATGCTTTCAAAACAAATATATGTCCTCAATACACTCACAGTATACATGTCTCAAATTCAACTAAAACCATGAAAAAGCAAAATGTAAGCTTTAACCCTACTTATGTATTAGTCGTACCTGTCCATTTTCAGATGACCAAAATGGAACTGTGTGGGGTTAATATAGCCCAGGGGATTCAGTAATATGAGCATGAGATGTTACAATAATAAATGGTCACTGCAATCAAAAGGATTACCACCTCGCTCCTGATGTGCAACCTGGCCCAATGATCAGCCAGGTAGATCTAGAACCTTCATGGTCAACCATGACAACATAATCAGCAGGTGACAAGTTTACTGCATCATAAAGGAGTGTGTGTGTATATATACTTCAGTCTAATTATGACAGAAGCATAGCACACTTGGTCACCATCTTGATGGAATCACAGATACAAAAATGAAAGCATTTCCTACAGAGGATACTTCAGTTAAGTTACATTTTTCTAGCTATCATGAAGGAAAGTTTTAATTTTATTAGTAACATGGAGGTGAGGACTATGCTTTAATTTTCTTTACTGTTTCTCATAGCAGCCAATAAAAAATCCTGCAACTCCCATGAATGCATAAACATGTCATGTCAACACGTGACATGTCAACACGTGAACCCAATAACCAATAGCAGTGTCCATAATGTTATAAAATGTCTTTCCACCATCTTCGTTCTCTTTCTTTGCATTGAGGATAGCCTTAAAGTCTTCTTGTTCACCTCCTCTTCAACTTTACTGCTTTCCCTCTGTAGCTAAAAGGACACAACACTAGTTAGCTCAGATCGACCTGCACTTACCAAATCATATCACATTGTCTTAAAATGTCTGTTGTTTCTGTACAGTCAAGCATTTAGCAATCAACATCAGAAATAAGAATGTAAAAGAATCAAAACATACTTACCCAACTTAGTCTTCGGTAATTTTAACAATTAGGGTGAGTCTCCTGAAAGGATGTTGGGTGGGATAATGCTTGACTCCGTCTCCTTAATAGAATTGAAACTTTCCTTCACATTACCTTTTAAAAATGTGTATTCTGTGTCAGGACCAGGAGCTTCTGATTATGCTCTTTTAAAGCTCATTTATTACCAGTGAAACCTACTGTGTAACTGGTTTAAAGTAAAGCCTTTTAAAAGTAGAATCTGATAACCAGTCAGCTATCCTTAAGATATTTCCAATCTGGCGGTTGTATCTTTTATCTTTATCCTCCTTAGTGTTGATGATAAATAGGAATGTGGAATGTCAATTGTTAGATCTGGGGGTCTCTAGTTGGCAGAGGTAAGTACCTTTGTACAAATAGGGACCCTTGCTTCTAGTCAGGGTAAAGGGTCACACACTGTAGATAACCCATGCTCACCCCCTAGGTAGCTTGGCACGAGCAGGCAGGCTTATCCCCAAGGCAATGTGTAGGGTAGTTGCACTAAACACATGCAATAATCCCAGAATGCACCACAAACTGACACCACACAGGTAAGTATATCAAAAATATATCTTTATCTAGTTTAGGTAGTTTAGCAAAAAGCAATGCAGTACACAATCTCTTTGTATTTCTGTAAGGTTGCACTATTTTCTAGGAAGTCTTTATAAAATTTGGTTCTCAATCTCACGGGGATCAGAATTGATCGTAGTAGGCTGGAAGTCTTAAAAGCAGTGTTCAATAATCGTATCTAGCGCTGTGTGCACGAAGCGCTTTCAGCGCGTTTACACCCGGAGCCTCTTTAAACAGGAAACACCCCCCTTCGGCCCCCGCCGGCCACGCAAGTTCTCCGCCCGCTCTCGACAATCCAACGAGCGGCGGGGAGCTTAAAGTACCTGACAGGCGCGGAGACGGCAGGCCAGGGATTACTCACACGGCTCCCTTGGTGTGTCACGATGCAGACGTGAAGACGGCAGGCCGGGAAAGGTTCTTATGGCTCCCTCGGCGTCTTGCGGCGATGCTCTCTTGGCGCTGACCAATCCGGACGCGGCTCTGTAGACGAGCCCCTCGTGACATCACGGCGTTGCTCTCCAGCCGGCCAATCAGCTTGCGACTTTCAGGGCGAGCCTCCCGCAGCCCGCCAATGACAGTGCGGCGCCGCGGAAGAGCTTCTCGCTGCCAACCAATCAGGGTTCTGCTCCTTCGGTCTTCCTTCAGTGGCCCCGGCACGGGATGGCGAGACTCCCTGGATGATTCAGGCCCCGGGCAGCGGCGGTGTAAGTGGCACGGCGATTTCAGAGTGGGCAAAGGTGAAGGTGAAGTGCTTGCGAAGCCACCAACTCTTTTTAGGTGACAGGCCACGAGGGGAGGCACAATGATCCTCCGGTCTTTTACACGGATGTGCCAATGAGCACACCGGTCAGCTGGCAACGGCCCACAATGAAAAACTCACGCACCAAGTAGTAAAGAGAGCACGATCTCCACAGCGTCTTGCAATTTCTGGGGGAACCTTTTGACCCTGGGTTCCAGGGCAGGAGGCCAGCTCTTCTCAGGCCCTTGGAGATTCTTAAATACACAGCACACATCAAAGTCTTGAGGTCAAGCAGGCAGGAGTCACAGCACACAGCAAAGTCCCCTTCTTCTCTCCTTCAGTTGAGCAGTAAAATAGGTCAGCCCCAGAGCACACAGCAAGGGCAGTCTTCCTTAGTTTCTTCAGCGGTTCTTCTTCTGGCAGAGGTTCCTCTTGATTGTGGAATCTGAAAATCTGTTGTCAGGGGTCCTTCTCTTATACCCCTAAAAGTCTTTGAAGTCTTTGTGCAAGTGGGTCCTGAGCCCGGTCTAAACCAGTTCTGGGTGTTGCTTGAGTACTTTGCTTTCCTGGCTTCTTCCTTCTTTTCAGAGTGAGGGGCAGAGTCGTCAGCCGCCCAGCAGGAGGTGTAGCCAGCATTGTGGCAGGCAGGCACAGCCCTATTCAATCCCAGGTGATATCCCCTCCCACCACTCTAGTTGCAAATGCAGTCATTCAGCCTAGGGCTGACTCAGATAACCTCCTGGGGGCTCCCCAGCCCCTATCACCCTCAATCCAGACAGTCAACCCACAAGCATGCCAAGGCACACAGAAAGGTCAGACAAGAGAACAGCCACTTTCTAAAAGTACTGTTTCAAACACAGAATTTAAAAACAATCTTTTCTAAAAGATGTGTTATTACATTCTGAGTTCAGGGATATCAATCATGTATGTCCTATCTTGTTCCTATGGGAAGATAGGCTGGTAACCATTGGGACCAGCCTCCCCCATGTTAGTCTATGGAGCAGGATAACCTTGCAGCAGTGATCACACAAAATGGCTGCTGTTCACTACCAGAGCATGTTACCTGCACTAGTACATGCTCTACCTTTCATATACACTGCACCCTGCCAAAGGGGGTACCTTGAGCCTTCCATAGGGGTGAACAATGAGCACAAAAAGGGAAGGGTTAGCCCTAGCCAGTGGGGATACTGACCAGGAGGACATGGCAGTTCACAGGCACTGCGTTGGCAGGCCTGAGACACCATTTTAGGGCTACTCATGTGGGTGGCACAATCAGAGCTGCAGGCCCACTAGTAGCATCTGTCATCACCAGACCTGGCACACCCAGTGCACTTTACTAGGGACTTCGTGGTGATACAAATATGCCAATCAGGTACATCCAATCAATATGATAATTTCCATAGGGAACACTTACACTCTGGCACTGATCAGCAGTGGCAGAGTGTCCAAAGCATCTAAACCAGCAAAAACGAAATCCAGCATAGCATCAAAAATACAGGAGGCAGAGGCAAAAAAGATAGGGGAAAACCACGCCAAGGGTGTCAGGTGTAACACGTGTCCCC
Organism: Lissotriton vulgaris; assembly: GCF_964263255.1. Classification (NCBI taxonomy): domain Eukaryota; kingdom Metazoa; phylum Chordata; class Amphibia; order Caudata; family Salamandridae; genus Lissotriton; species Lissotriton vulgaris. The sequence continues at coordinate 1,386,010,670 of NC_141696.1, read as the reverse complement.
TCCAACTGAAAGTGGGAAGAACTACCCATCTTCTTGGGAGTTCTCTTCACAAAGGCGGAAGAATCTGGACAGACCATCAGCGTTGGCGTGTTCTGTACGAGAGCGGTGTTCCACCGTAAAGTCCATTCCCTGTAGGGAGATGGACCACCTCAACAATTTTGGTTTCTCACCCCTCATCTGCATCAACCATCTGAGGGGCCTGTGGTCGGTCTGAACACGGAAGTGAGTTCCAAACAGGTAGGGCCTCAGCTTCTTCAGAGCCCAGACCACATCAAAAGCTTCCCTTTCAATTGCACTCCACCTCTGTTCCCTGGGGAGTAGCCTCCTACTAATGAAAGCTACAGGTTGGTCTCCGCCCTCGTCGTTGATCTGTGAGAGTACTGCTCCGACGCCTTGCTCTGGAGCATCTGTCTGCACTATGAATTCACTGGAAAACTCAGGTGCCTTGAGCACCGGTGCTGTGCACCTGGCAGTTTTTAGGGCATCAAAAGCAGTTTCACAGGCCTCGGTCCAATTCACTTTCCTGGGCTGATTTCTAGAGGTCAGTTCTGTAAAGGGGGCCACAATGGTGCCATATCCCTTGACAAAGTGTCTGTAATACCCGGTGAGTCCTATGAAGGCTCTCACCTCTGTCTGGGTCTTGGGGGGTTCCCAAGCCAGAATGGTATCAATCTTTGCCTGTAGTGTAGTTCCTATATTCCCAATAGGCTCTGCGCATTGGAATAACATAAACGGCAGTTTAGACGTAGGACTGAGGTCGACTAGGTCTCTACTGAATATGTTAGACTTAATTAGGTATGCCAGCTAGCTCAGAGGTCACTAGAAACTTTCTCGAATGAACAGGGAGGAGTGATCTTCCCTGATTAGACAAGAAGGGATTAGCTTCTGACAACAGCATAAACATGACAACTTTCCTCCCTCCAGAATAAGGAGTAGATCTCCAGAGTCGTGTGAAAACAATAGATAGCTATTTCACTCAGTCAATCGTGCATGCTTAGTTTCACCAGAGTGCAGAGAAATAGAGCGACGGGCGTTTTAATTAAAAGGTGTTATTTATTGAGCAGTCTTCTTTCTCATGCAGGAGAAGTGAATTGCCACAATTGCAATACTTATCATAAAGTAAAGTGCGTACAGTAAAAGGAGTATTATGAAATAATACTGTAAAAGCATTGATATGGTTTCTGAGCCATATGATACTTAAAACGGATAAAATATATACAATTACATACAATGATAAAAGTTGACTAAACGTACTCAACTGGTGCTTCTAAATTACGCCTACCCCAGTGTACCTAACCTAAGCCTAGTACGTCGGAAGGAGTAAGGGAGTTGCAGTTTAAGTTAAGTTAGTTTTGCCAAGAATCTGAATCAAGAATTCTCTAAGGGTCTAATCAGCTCCGTACCTTGGTTTTAGAATGAAGGAGGTCTTGTATCTCGTTCTCAGGACTCGATCTCCCACTAACCCGCAAGGGTGACTGGAAACACTGGAGCTGGATTTTCTCGGCAGGAGAAAAGACAGCGTCTTTCTCAGTGCGTCAAATGGGAGGGACGGCTTCCTTCGGCACTCGCATCAGCTGGGCTTCGGGTAAGTAGATAGCCGCTCTGCTCCAAACCACCGTGTGTTGCTTAAGGCAAACACTGGTATATTTATACCTGGAAGGTGCCGTGTTTGACGTAAGGTTGGACATAAGACGTCAATAAGAGATGTCACTAAGAACTGGCAGTTCTTTCAGGACTCGCAGGAGTTCTAGGACAAATCAAAACAAAAGCAGGGGGAATTCCCGGGTTGCTGGAGGTTTGGTATGTTTAAAGAACTCGTTGTACTTTCTAGGAGTCTAAGGAAGTAGCCTTGCCGTATTTGGACTGCATTGGATATTACTAAATATGGATATGCTTCTTATGCCTTTATAAGGATATGATTTGTTATAACCACATAAGGGCATAAGTCGGGAATATTTAATTAGGGTCCTAGATACGTTCACAACACCCACTCCACATATAATGTCCATCATTACTAAATACTAAGCAATATATAAACATATAAGTATGCATGTGTTTTCCAGCCCACCCCAAAATACATCAAATGCATTTGAAATGGTATAGATGCACGAAAATGAGTATTATACTGTACGCTTTCAAGCAGTGGTATCATTCAGATAAAAATGTTGTTCATTTAGAATGTTAGCTGAATGAATCACGAAAATTACATTCATGAAATGGCTCTTAATACAGAAGAAAAAGGTCGAGACCATTTCATCACATATTTATACAAGATTGTACATGTGCTAGAGGCTGATTCAAAATATTGTCTCTAGAGTCTCTAAAAATAGAAGTTCTGTTCTCTAAGAATAGTTCTACTTTAAGCAGAGTGCCTTGTGCCAAAAAAAAAAATATATTTTGGAAATCGGGGAAACATAATTTCGCTTTCATGGGAAAAGTAGTTCCAAATGTTTTCAGCGGTGCTGTTTATCAAAACTGAAGGCCGAATTCAAAGCTCAGGGAACGCTGTGTGCTCGCTATTACAATTAGTATTCTCGTTGTTAGGAGAGAACATTACCTCAGATAGGCCGGCAAAAAACGCGTCTACCACAGTAGGTGAAAGTTGGGCCAACTCCGAAAAAGTTGAAATAGTGCACATATGCGACGCATTGCCATAATCGGTGTCTAGATCAGCAATGTTCACGGAAGGGTGTACCTGTGTGGCGCTGCTTCCATCTCGTACTTCACCGCCACCTAATCGTAATGGTGAAATCTCAACGAATGCCGTCATCAGAATAGGTAGCCGCTGGGGACAACACGTTGCATGAGTCGTTACCGGACAAAGCAAAGCATCAATATCCATTGGTACTGCTGATGGTTGTATAAGACAGAAGTACAACACGCATTCTTCTCCGCATAGCAGACATCGAAGCACAGGTAAGATGCAATTTTGCCAGATTGGTCTGAATGAAAGAAACCAGGTAGTATTCAGATCTCTTAGCCGGGCCAATCTGAGGACCTTAGTGATACGGTCTCGGTATCGTATTGCTAGGATTGTTTCTTCCATCGTAGCCTGGGTTTTGTCTGTGACTTGGCTTGCCATATCGGAGCAGAAGGAACAAAAATAAAATTACTGCTACGAGTCCCAAAATAAGAGGCAGGCCACTGAAAAGAGAATGCACAAAATTCGGGAAGATGCCCAGAACTGTTTCAAAGGGTGCTAACAGTCCCGAAAAAATTGTCTTAAATACATGTGCGATGCCACTGGTATCTGACATGTTTAAGATTTGGCTTAACATTTCTACGAAATGCACGGGGCAATTTGTCGATAATAGGGTATGTATCTCTGCCGCTGTCCTTGCAACTTGCAGGTCATACGTCTCTTTGGACGAGGTTAAAGGCACAGTTGTTTGTAAAAGAATAGACTTCTTTCTGCTTAAAGTATCAATTCGAATAGAAGAGATATTCACAGAAGGCCATATTGCTGCCTCCATGTCTGGATTGCTGTTTGGATACAATACCTGCATACAACAAATGACTCTGGAAGTAACGATCACGAGATGGGCTTTTCCTGGCATCATGCCACAACAGCTGTGGTCACTTAATATAATGTAGCTACCGTTGGAAAGTTGTCTGAAAAAGGGCTCTATCTGTGTAGCAGGAGTGCCGTGCAGATGACATGAAAGGTTGTTTGATGAATCTTCGCAGGCTCCATGCAAGTTAATACTTTGACACAGAAGTGTACCGCTTAATGATTTTTTACAATTGTTACCACTAAGAAATACCTCTTTTTAACATCTATGTGTATAAGGTAAATTCCAGGTCGATTTGATGTATTCTTTACCCAACCTTTCATACAGGCCTGCTGCTATATACTTTTGGCAGTATTGAAACTGAAAAGTTGTTATCGGGATTGTAATGGTGCCATGTATTATCCATTCAATGACAGGTCTTTCTGACATTGTTAATGGCAATCTTTCTAGTTTTTCAATGCTCAGCACCGTATAGTCTGCTCCTTTTTGTGCCAACGAGATTTGTCTATCAGTAAGGTTAAAGATAGAAAATAATGACGTTGTGTTGATTAAACGCCATGGCACGTAGCCTGAACGGACGTTTTGTAACGTCCAGCCTAGCTGTACAATAGAACGCAATTGGGATTGACCATGTTGTAACATTAGCATATCCTGTTCTATTATATCAATAGCAGATGATACAATGCTGTCCAGCGAATAAATTCTGGAGGACAGAGTCGTTAACCCATTGTCCACTACAGAAAGTGATTTTTCCAAATTAATACGATCAATTTTTCGTATTTTTTCTGCAGTTTCAATTTGTGTTACTTTCCAAGCTTCATTGTAAGCTGCGTATATACCGGCGTATATGAAACGTTTTTTGACACGGTTTGCGAGGTCCCATTATGAAATCTCGCAAGTCAGCACCTTCTTTAAGTAAAGTTAAGTGTTGCTTAATTTCGGGAAGTGTGGATCTCTGTAGCCAATCGAGGCATAGTTTACCTACACTGTATGTTGTAACTATCCCTGGATGTTGTCTCTGGGAATATCTTGGGTCTGGCCTGTTCTGTTTAAACCCCTGTATTTTGTTCAGGAATCTATCTTGATAGTTATTAGTGTCTGTGGGCCAGATCAACCATTTGTTCCAATCAGGAATTGTTCTGTTTTGTTTTAAAATATAGGACACTTCTTACCCCTCATCTGTAGTGGTGTTTCTATCAGGCATAGACTTTGGTGTAGACGGGTTGTTTACATCTTTTATCTTGGCTAAACCAAGACATGTTGTTTGTTGAATGGTGTCATTCAAGAATATTATTTGTTCTGGGATCATGCAGGCTCAAAACAATGATTCTAGACCTTGTACCTGCCACTCTTTTGTACCTCAGATGGTTTTTGTCTCAATGTTATTTTTCCAAAATTTAAAACCAAATGTAGACATTTTTTCATAACATTTTTCAAAATAAATCAGTTTAGTATTTGTCAACATGTTTTTCACTCCTGTCTTATTTAACATTTTGTAATAAAACGTTTCTGGATTAGTGTAATTAAACCCTGAGACGTATGGAAATTTCCCATAAAAAGTTTTTGAACTGCCTTTTGGCGGAGTTGGACAATGTTCCCATTGATTATAACTGAAAACATTTCTAGGATTAGCAGATTTATGCAGATAATGATGCCCAAAGTGATTGTAACAATACATTTTTTCATAATTCGATGAACCCTGTGAATAATCATGTTCTGTCAATTTTGCTGACATTTCTAAATCTGACATCATATTATTAATATTTTCAAAGTCCCAATCATCAGAGAAGGTACTAGGTGATACAAAGTCACTTAAGTAGATCTTGAATTGGTGTGGATATTTCAAGAGCTCAACCGGGCCATAGATTTCATAGTCAGTTTTGTCCCATGCTATACCACCAGGTATAGGGATGGCTGTGATGTTCACTGAAGATAGTTCTCTTTTTTTGATGTGAGAGGATCTGTGTGGTTTCAGGACCAAGTTAATGTTCTGACTTGCTGTGTCCATTGTACTATATTTTCCATCCATAAATCTACCCAAACTTAAAACTAAGATGAGCCATAGAAGGAGGAAAAGTACACCTAACACAATCCATAATTTAATCCATGGTGAAGTTAGATATGTTTCTCTGAGTTGATGAAAAAACTCTGTGATTTTATTTTTGAAAGTTTTTGTTGCTGGCTTGTCTCCATGTTCACATGGATCATCGGAAAAGTCATCAAAGTTGATAAAGTAGCCAGATGCAGTTCTGTCAATTGGTGGAATTGCTTCCGGATTTCCATTGATCTTTGGATTTTCTTTTGTTACATTTGTATAGTCCGAGGCTACATCGTTGTAGACAGGTGTTTCTTGACGAACTGTTGCAATTTGGGTTTCAAGAGGTACAAGTTCCATGGCTTTGTTGCATAGTCCTTTTTTATTCACTGCAGGTTTATCAAATGTGATTAGTCTCTCAGTTTGAACCTCTTGGATTGTAGCAAGATTTGGTCTTTTGCTATTTCTTGGGAGTCCACTGGGCCTACTACTTATTATTGGCCACATGGTTGTGGTTTCACCAGGTCGATTGATACAACTCAGTTCTCCTTTTTACCAGCAAGGGGCGGTAGTACTACTGATCTTGTTCCGCTGACAGCTAAGACAGGTACTGCTTTTCTGTAAGAAGGCCCAAATTCCTTCTTCACCGCGATCTTTTCTCTGACCAGATCCCCAATCTTTGGAATCCAGACAGGTCTTGTTGGGACAGGTGGTTTTTCTTCAGTGGTCGTTGGCTTTAGCTTTTCGTTAGTCAGACTTTTTCTTGTTTCATTTAAGTCCTGTAAAACAGCCAAATGATCTTTGATATCAACAGTTTTTTTTTTCACCACTGAAGTCTGACAATCCAAATCCTGGATGATCATTCTAGTACCAAATAAAAGTTTGTACGGACTGAAACCTCCTAGAGAATTTCTTGGCATGTTATTAAGACTACGTTGGACACTTATTAAATGTTTGACCCACCCGTCACCCGAACCTAATACCCTCGCTCTTATAGATTGCTTTATGTCACGTTTTTTCTCTCCACTACCGCATTTCCCTCGGGATGGAATGGACTAGAATAACGCAATGCAATGCCCATGCTGGCCATGGCCTCCATGTAAGCCCGAGAGCTAAACGCAGGACCCTGGTCAGAATGTAGCACGCCAATTGCGTATGTGCCGATAAAGACTCGCAAATCTTTTATAACAGTTCTGGCGTCAGACGAGCGCTGGGGCCACATCTAAATGAATCTTGTACAGGAATCCACTGCGACCATGATATATTTATAGTTGCCGTCCCTTTGTAAGGGACCACAGTGGTCCAGATAAACACATGCTAAAGGTTTGTCTGAGATTAGAAGGGGCGTCTGCGCTGGTCGTTTCACTGTTGATACTTTCATTTTTTGGCATATTTCACATTCTAGAACATAGTTCCTAGTCTGTTTTCTCATGCGTGGCCACCAATATCTCTGTTTTAATAATGATACTGTAGCGGAAACACCAGCGTGTGCAGAAGCGAGCCCTTCGTGTGCCGCTAAAATTAGTCCTAACTGGTGCTCCATGTTTGGAATTGCTCTATCCCGCACTCCAGGGATTTGAGCAAACGGAACGTTGTTTGCATCAGTTTTATATGAGTACTTTACTGGAAAGCCTTTCGGGAGTGTCTTACCACTGTCTTTTACTGAAGCACTGACAGCTTGCATTATCTCGCTGTCTATTTTTGTTTTTGACCGAGTAATGGCAGCTACCGAAGCCGTTTGTACAGCTGCTTTCGCGGCCTCGTCAGCCAATGAATTCCCCGCAACGTGAACGCCATCACGTTGATGACTCAGAGTATGATTCACGTGAGTCTTTTGTAGTTCTTTCTGTAAAAGAACTACCTGTTCCCAAAGCATTTTATGCTTGATTGTGCCACCTTTTGCATCTTTGAAGTTGTTTTGAACCCAGTTCTGCAAGTATTCATTGTAAGACTGGACACAGTAATAAGAATCGCACACTATTAGTGTGGGGAATTCGCGATCACTATTTTCAAGTGCCATCTTAAAAGCCTGTAGTTCAACTCGCTGAGCTGTACAGTCTCCGAGTGATTCAGTTTTGGTTACCAAGGGTTTAAATTTTCCTTCGTGCCAATGACCTTTAACAATCGCGCACGCAGCATTGTAAATATGTTTTTCCACAACATAGTGTTGTGCAAATCTGTCTGTGTAGATTACACAGGTGTACTGTTCGAGAGGCAGAATTTCGATTGACAGAGGGCATTCATGTTCGTATTCCAGATTTTCTAGTTTTTTCATTTTCGGATCAAAAGTGTGTTTCACGTCTTCTGTAGCAAGAGAATTTTCCCATTGTATCCATTTTGGATCTAGAGCTATAGGATTTGGAATGCCTGGTCTTGTGACTGCCTCAAGGGCTGATACTGCTGTTAAAAGAGATATCCTTTTCCCTTGAGCTAGGGCTCTTTCTTTTGCTACAGCAGTTTGAACCGCAGTTAGAATTTTTTCAGTAGAACTGAATTTCATTTCAGCTTGTGTGTACAAGTGTGATTTGTAAGCTATTGGTACAGTTTCTCCCTCATTAGAGGTCAGGTATGTGAATCCGCATCTTCCTGGGATGACTCGGATTACAAGGTTGCGTTCGTTTGCGCGTGTTTGCAGTTTTGTTTTAGTTAACATGTCTGTCTGTAATGTTCTTAAAATTTCTATACATTTTTGAGTCCAATTAATTGGTTTGAAATCAGGTTTTATTAGTTAGTAGAGAGGTTTAACCCTCTCTGCATAATTTAGAATGCATGTTCTTCCGAAATTCAGGAAACTTAGTATTGATTGGAAGTTTTTCAGCGTTTTTGGAGCTTGGAGTACTGCACACTTCTCTAAGAAGTTGTCTGCTAGGCTTTTGCCTTCACTTGATAATTCATATCCTAAAAATAGGACAGTAAGATGGGCAATTCGTGATTTTTTAAAGTTAAATTTGTACCCTTCAGATGCGAACCCAAGTATTATGGTGTTCACTCTTTTCAAGTGAGTCTCCAAGGCATCGTCTGTAAGATAGATGTCATCGACATAGGATAATGCCTCATCATCATATATTTGTAGTAACTCTGTTACCCTGGCTGAAAATAATCCTGGGCTGTTCTTGAATCCCTGTGGGAGACGACAACATTGTTTTTGTGTCCCCATGCTGGAGAAAGCGGTCAAATATCTGCTTTCAGGTGCTATGTTTTGACAGAAGAAACCATTTGAAATATCTAATGTCGTTTTATATTTCTTGCGCACAATGTTATTCATTAGTGCTGCACTGTGTGAGTTTTGTACAGCAAAAGTTTTACAGCAGGAGTTTAGGCGTCTGTAGTCCAGAACTAGACGATATGAATCGTCTGGCTTGGAGACAGGAAACAAAGGATTGTTCATTTGTGAGGTGCATGTTTCAATCATGCCCTGATATTCAAGTTGATCTAAGATTTCTCTTACTTGTTTTTTAGCTTCTTGCTTAACAGGATACTGCCTCTGTGCATTAGGTTGATTTTTTAAGTGGATTTATGGTGAGGAGAATCCTCATCCCATCCTACATGATTTTTATATAATGCAGGGGCTTGGACCACTTCCCATTTTCTAGCAAATGTGTATTTTTTATGAATTGGAATGTGATTTGAGAAGGCAGACATAATCATTTCTTCACCATGTGGGCACTCCCTGACAAACTCTGGTGGCCAGTCTTTCTCTGCTAGAAGGATATCATAGCCTTTAGATAGATTCTCCCAATAGAGACCTTTTATTTTCCTAGTTTTATCTCCCTCTATACGTAATGTTATTTCATATAGTTTATGGGGCACGCTCACTCGAGTGTCTGCAGTTTCCACATGAATGTATTCATTCGTGTCCACTGTCTCCAGAAGATTCATCAGGATCTTGCGAGCTATGGTCACTTCTAGCATTGTCTGGGCCCACTCTCTGTTTTTCAGTTGTGTCCTCAGAATTCTCTGCATGTTTTATTTTAATACTGGCTACCTTCTTTCTGGGAAATTGTTTTTTTTACTTTGATGAGCAGGTTCCTTGTCTTTGGACTTGACGTGCTCTTCTTTATGTTCTGACCGTCCTCTTCTTTCCGATTTCAGTGAGGAAGTCTGAAAAGATCGAGGGGGATGGTATCAATATCTTGATATCTGTCAGTTTTTTTCAAATTGTCCCTATTTCTAAGGTTATATCTTTTTTCAGAGGGCTCCCTTTGGGGAGACTTGCCCCCCCCCCCCCTTCTGGAGATCTATCTCTTCGTTGGGGAGACCTTCCTCTGGACTGAAATTGTTTTTCTCTGGGAGTGGTTTGTTTATTACCCTCCCACTTCTTCCTATGGGAATTGAAAGTCTTTTCAGGATTTTCAATTAGTGTTTTTAGTCGGTAGGTTGTACCGTCAACTGTTAATTGAACTAAATCTCTATATGCTTTTGTTAATTCTTTTATTTTAACTAAGAGTTCTTCGCTTGACATTTTTTCTATGTCGGGATGTGGTGTGTAGCTGGCTAGAACCGGCCTTGTGGTTCCTGGTCCACCTAGTGGACCGAGCCTGGTAATGTGATTTTGATGTTTTAGGGCGCCATTAAACTAGAGCAGGTGCTCTTGGTATGTTAGTGGAATTTCAACTTCCTCGAAAGTAGAGTATTCCACTGGAGATTCTGCTATTTTGTAGTAGTGGAACTCATGTGGAAAATTTATCCAGGAATAGAATACCTATGTCTGCCGATATTCATGTGCCTCTACCACAAATACGACTGTACCACCTCTTGATGTTACTCCATTCTCTATAAGTTTTATAGTTATGGTTTTTCTTATATTGACCGGGATGATTAGCATCCGGGTCATTATTTTGGACAAGTGTGTCGTTCGCTACGAGTTGAGCTGCTAGTCTAGCTCTCTCCCTTTTGTCCTCACTGTCTGACATTTTTACTGACAGAAAGTTTGCAGAGCAAGTTTTGAGGAAACAAAGATTAGGTGCACAATATTTTGGAACACTGTATCCTTCGACGTTGACTAAACCAAAAACTAATGCATAGGAATCTCTTCCTACTAAGTTTCGGCGGATATTAACCTTTCACCCACTCCAGACGTCTATTGGAGTTGTTACGGGAAAAAGGGGTCTGTGTGAAAAGCACGACTGAGTTACTCAAGTATCTTGCGTTAGATTATCGCCTTACCAAACGTTGGGCGCCATGTAGTGTAGTTCCTATATTCCCAATAGGCTCTGCGCATTGGAATACCATAAACAGCAGTTTAGACGTAGGACTGAGGTCGACTAGGTCTCTACTGAATATGTTAGACTTAATTAGGTATGCCAGCTAGCTCAGCGGTTACTAGAAACTTTCTCGAATGAACAGGGAGGAGTGAACTTTCCTGATTAGACAAGAAGGGATTAGCTTCTGACAACCGCATAAACATGACAACTTTGCTCCCTCCAGAATAAGGAGTATATCTCCAGAGTCGTGTGAAAACAATAGATAGCTATTTCACTCAGTCAATCGTGCATGCTTAGTTTCACCAGAGTGCAGAGAAATAGAGAGAAAGGCGTTTTCAATCAGAGGTGTTATTTATTGAGCAGTCTTCTTTCTCATGCAAGAGAAGTGAATTGCCACAATTGCAATACTTATCATAAAGTAAAGTGCGTACAGTAAAAGGAGTATTATGAAATAATACTGTAAAAGCATTGATATGGTTTCTGAGTCACATGATACTTAAAACGGATAAAATATATACAATTACATACAATGATAAAAGTTGACTAAACGTACTCAACTGGTGCTTCTAAATTACGCCTACCCCAGTGTACCTAACCTAAGCCTAGTACGCGGGAAGGAGTAAGGGAGTTGCAGTTTAAGTTAAGTTAGTTTTGCCAAGAATCTGAATCAAGAATTCTCTAAAGGTCTAATCAGCTCCGTACCTTGGTTTTAGAATGAAGGAGGTCTTGTATCTCGTTCTCAGGACTCGATCTCCCAGTAACCTGCAAGGGTGACTGGAAACACTGGAGCTGGATTTTTTCGGCAGGAGAAATGACAGCGTCTTTCTCAGTGCGTCAAATGGGAGGGACGGCTTCCTTCGGCACTCGCATCAGCTGGGCTTTGGGTAAGTAGATAGCCGCTCTGCTCCAAACCACCGTGTGTTGCTTAAGGCAAACGCTGGTATATTTATACCTGGAAGGTGCCGTGTTTGACGTAAGGTTGGACATAAGACGTTGCCTAAAATGCATAAAAACGAACAAGATCCACCATATCGCCCCATTGTATCCACTATTGGCACCCCTACAGAAGCTTTATCTAAATATGTAGACAACATTCTTGGACCTTACATCCCTTTGACCCCCTCATATATTAAAGATACTGGGGAAATGATTTCCAAGGTTGAACATCTACCATTCAATGGAGGCAGTGACCTTTTGGTCACTCTGGATGTTGAAGCTTTATACAGTAACATCCCGCAAAAAGGTGCATTAGAGGCCACTATGTGGTTTATTGATTTGCATAAAATACCATGCAATAAACATTTCATTATTGAATGTCTTTCAATAGTATTACAGGAAAATGTTTTTCAATTCGGGGACCAAATGTACAAACAAACGAAAGGTGTGAGCATGGGGGCAGCCATGGCTCCGTCCAATGCTAATATATATATGGCCCTGTTCGAGTCTCATAACAACAAAGGGTGTCCAGGAGTCGCCATTCAATGTTTTTACTCGAGACCTATCAACCAGTGACTATATAAGTTAGACTGTGTGTGCTCAGATGTGAAGAGACATTCAACTACTCATATATACGACATGCAACATGGGTAGGAATTTTTCCCATCAGTTGCCGTTCTGTACCACCATTATCACATCATATGGGTTCTCCTTACCCAGGAGTTAGTACACAAGATCAATCACACTCTAACAGGTGTGAGGACTATGTGAGTAGGGAGACCGATGTCAATTGTGTATGTGATGGTATCAAATATGGTGTTTGAACAAATAGTTGTACACCTGAGGAGAAGCAGTGCAGTGAGTGTGAAGTGAAAAGTGAATAAAATTGGGTGAAACTGAGTAGAAAAATGATTTATTAGTCTCTCTCAGACCCCAAGGCTAAAAACAAGCGAGAAGTAGATTTGACAGAATATCTACCGGCAAGTGGTCAACATGTTTCTGCATACCAACGGAAGATTTTCCTATGCATTCGTCAGGACCTAGATGGTGCTACTGCTTGCATTTAAATAAGTGAAGATAAAAGGGAAAAATTTCACCTGAAAAGCAGGTGTAGAATCTCCACCACAGTCTACAAAAGTCACATAGGAGACAAAGAAAAGAGAAAAACATTACACATATTAGAGAATGCACTAAGTACATCGTGCTATTCTAGTGGTCACGTATTAACATTTAAACAGACATGATAACACTCACCCAAAACTTGTGGGGATGGCGCCTCACCTCACCTGGCAGCAGCTCAGGTAGAATAGGAGCACCGCTCTGTTTTGCAAAATATAATCACAGGGACACTCAACCGATTCCGTTAAAACAAGGCAAAAGGACAATCATGTATATCTCTGATAGCGTAAGAGACAACCTTTATGCGTTAAAAGTATCACCGGTGCCGTACCGGAAAAGTTTTATGAGTTCGGGCTTCTAACACTATAAGGCTACGGACTCGTAGCGGACAGGGCTACCTATCTAGATTACGTAACCGCACTCTTACCTCTCCGTCGGTGTCTCCAAGCGTCCCTCTGGGCTGTTCTGGGGAGGCACCGAACAAGAGAAAAGGGCGGGTATATGAGTGAAGCCAGTGTGGTGCATGATGGGAGTCGTAGTTTTTCAGTTGACAGGGAAAACATGGAAAATGGCTCAATGATCTTATAATGACATCCACGGTATTGGTTCATTCAGGCCATCCTTGTCACTGTTTAGTTTGTAGACCCATTTCTGCTCTATTTTAAACAGAAACTTTCCGACATCAGGGCAATGATCAGGTATCGTCGGCTGTTCGAGTATTGTCCACTTGAACTCACTAGGACCGTGGCCTTTTTCCAGAAAGTGAGCTGTTAAGCGAGTTGCTTGTTTTCGACAGCGGACTGTGCTCTTGTGCTCGCCAATTCTTATTTTGGTTTTCCGGGTTGTCATCCCCACATATCTCTTTCCGCACGGACAAGTGATCATGTAAATTGTGTTCTCGCTATTACAGTTAGTGAACTTACGCTGTTGCCATGGGCGCATAGTTCCGATGTCCACGCTGGTGGACTTAGTGGTTTGTGGACATGCCGAGCAGCTACCACACGGGTGATGTCCTTGTACCGGCGGCAGGTCCCAAAGTGCTCCCACCTGTCTAGATTGTTTAGTTTTTGGTCGAGTGTGGACTAGGTGGTCTTTTGTGTTAGGTCCTCTCTTAAAGGCAAAAAGTGGCGGTGGCAGAGTTTCTCCACTGTACCAGTGTTTAGTTATTATTTTCCGTACCTCATTGGATCTCGTGTGAAAGGTGTTCACAAAGGTCATTCTGTTAGATCTTTCTTTCGGAATAGTCTCCAATAGGGCGTCTCTGTTATTGTTGGAGGCCCTTTTCTTCGATTGGCGGATGATTTTAGCTGGATATTTCTTTTCTCGTAGGTATTCCGAGAGTGTCTCAGAGTGTTTTTCGAATGACTCTTTGGTCGAACAATTTCTCCTGAGTCTCAGGAATTGCCCAAAGGGCAAGTTATCCCTGAGCGCCCGAGGGTGGCAACTTTCGTAACTCAGAAGAGCGTTGCGTGCCATGGGTTTCCTGTACAACTCTGTTTTCAATCCGTCTTCTGTGACCGCTATTAAGAGATCTAAGAACGGTAGTTCCTTTTTACTGAACTCTAAAGTGAAGTTCAGAAATTCATTACAGTTGTTGAGCCAATTGTGGAACTCTAACAGACTGGCCTCAGATCCTCTCCATATGACAAAGATATCGTCTATGTATCGCTTCCAAAGGCGAAGCGATACATAGTGTGGGTTGTCTTGGTGCAGTATTTTTGTTTGTTCTAGTACATGAACATAAAGATTCGCCAGACTAGGCGCAAAAACACTGCCCATACTGGTGCCAGAGGTCTGGAGGTAGATGGTATCCTCGAATCTGAAGTAATTATCTTTCATAGCCAGTTCAGCTAGTTCCATAATGAAGGAGACTGGAGTTGTTGTCTGTAGGTCCCTTTCTTGAAGGATATTGCCCACCACTTCCAGGGTCTCTGTTTGAGGAATTGACGTGTACAGAGACTCTACGTCAAAGGACACAAGTAGATCCATGGAACTGTCAAAGTTTACGTCCGGAAGTAAACGTAACATATCCTTTGTGTCCTTAAGATAAGTTGGCATTTCTTTGACAATAGGGTTGAGAAAGTGATCCACAAATGTGGAGAGTGGCTCTAGGACTGATCCTATGCCAGAGATGATTGGTCTCCCAGGTGGTGGTCTCTTCTGTTTGTGCACCTTTGGTAGGCAGTAAAAATAGGGGATCGACGGGTGAGAGGTACAGAGAAATTGGCCCTCTTGTGGAGTGATCCATCCTTGAGACGTCGCCTCTTCCACTAGATGGCTGATCTTGGTTTTAAGCCTTTCAGTGGGGTCGTCTTTCAGAGGTAGATATGACTTACGATCTTGTAATTGTCTGAGACATTCTTGTCTGTAAGTTTCTTTGTCGAGGATCACGATGCCACCGCCCTTATCTGCAGGCTTTATAATGATTGATTCATTGGATGACAGTGACTGTAGTGCTAGTTTTTCTCTATTTGGTAGATTTACAAAAGACTTTGGTTTCTTTGTTTTGTAGAGGCGTTCAATGTCTGTTTCAACAGCTTCTTCAAAAGTTTGAACCCTACTTGGTAATCCAATCGTTGTAGGATTGAAGGTTGATGGTTTTTTTAGACCAGTGTTGACGACAGGGTCTGTGTTCTCTCCAGGGTTCTGTTTGGCAAAGAGGTAGTGGAGTCGGACTTTCCTGAACAATTTAGAGATCTCTATCTGAGTGTTAAATTGGTCACCTTCGTTGGTTGCCACGAAACCAAGTCCACGGTTCAGGAGTTGTTCCTCATCTTCGGACAGGTTATGGGAGCTCAGGTTGATCACGAGGCTGGTTGATCTGTGGTTATGCTCGTCCCCGCTCTGTCCTGCGGGATCTTCTTCCCATTCCTCAGGTCCATAGTCGGTTGTTGCAACGGCGTCGTCCATCGGACTTGGGATCCTTGTCCCTGTCTTCTTCTCCCTCTGTTGGTCCTCTGGCCATACCCTAAAAAGGCGGTTGTCCTTGGGTTTGCTGCATTTGTGGAGGGAAGAAAGGGGGTCCCATTTGGGGAAAATTGGGGCCATACATCCATGGACCTGGTTGCCAGAAAGGTTGGAACTGGTTTTGGCCAAAATTGGTAAAGTTGCCTCTGTTGCATCTTCTATTGCCACGTCCTTTGTATGGTCGTCCATTTCCTCGTTGTGATGTATCTGAGTCACTGGAGTTGTCGTCAGAGCTTGAGGTCGTATAACTAGAACCTCTGTTCTTTGGAAGCGATACATAGACTTTGGAAGCGATACATAGACGATATCTTTGTCATATGGAGAGGATCTGAGGCCAGTCTGTTAGAGTTCCACAATTGGCTCAACAACTGTAATGAATTTCTGAACTTCACTTTAGAGTTCAGTAAAAAGGAACTACCGTTCTTAGATCTCTTAATAGCGGTCACAGAAGACGGATTGAAAACAGAGTTGTACAGGAAACCCATGGCACGCAACGCTCTTCTGAGTTACGAAAGTTGCCACCCTCGGGCGCTCAGGGATAACTTGCCCTTTGGGCAATTCCTGAGACTCAGGAGAAATTGTTCGACCAAAGAGTCATTCGAAAAACACTCTGAGACACTCTCGGAATACCTACGAGAAAAGAAATATCCAGCTAAAATCATCCGCCAATCGAAGAAAAGGGCCTCCAACAATAACAGAGACGCCCTATTGGAGACTATTCCGAAAGAAAGATCTAACAGAATGACCTTTGTGAACACCTTTCACACGAGATCCAATGAGGTACGGAAAATAATAACTAAACACTGGTCCATTTTGAACTCCAGTGGAGAAACTCTGCCACCGCCACTTTTTGCCTTTAAGAGAGGACCTAACACAAAAGACCACCTAGTCCACACTCGACCAAAAACTAAACAATCTAGACAGGTGGGAGCACTTTTGGACCTGCCGCCGGTACAAGGACATCACCCGTGTGGTAGCTGCTCGGCATGTCCACAAACCACTAAGTCCACCAGCGTGGACATCGGAACTATGCGCCCATGGCAACAGCGTAAGTTCACTAACTGTAATAGCGAGAACACAATTTACATGATCACTTGTCCGTGCGGAAAGAGATATGTGGGGATGACAACCCGGAAAACCAAAATAAGAATTGGCGAGCACAAGAGCACAGTCCGCTGTCGAAAACAAGCAACTCGCTTAACAGCTCACTTTCTGGAAAAAGGCCACGGTCCTAGTGAGTTCAAGTGGACAATACTCGAACAGCCGACGATACCTGATCATTGCCCTGATGTCGGAAAGTTTCTGTTTAAAATAGAGCAGAAATGGGTCTACAAACTAAACAGTGACAAGGATGGCCTGAATGAACCAATACCGTGGATGTCATTATAAGATCATTGAGCCATTTTCCATGTTTTCCCTGTCAACTGAAAAACTACGACTCCCATCATGCACCACACTGGCTTCACTCATATACCCGCCCTTTTCTCTTGTTCGGTGCCTCCCCAGAACAGCCCAGAGGGACGCTTGGAGACACCGACGGAGAGGTAAGAGTGCGGTTACGTAATCTAGATAGGTAGCCCTGTCCGCTACGAGTCCGTAGCCTTATAGTGTTAGAAGCCCGAACTCATAAAACTTTTCCGGTACGGCACCGGTGATATTTTTAACGCATAAAGGTTGTCTCTTACGCTATCAGAGATATACATGATTGTCCTTTTGCCTTGTTTTAACGGAATCGGTTGAGTGTCCCTGTGATTATATTTTGCAAAACAGAGCGGTGCTCCTATTCTACCTGAGCTGCTGCCAGGTGAGGTGAGGCGCCATCCCCACAAGTTTTGGGTGAGTGTTATCATGTCTGTTTAAATGTTAATACGTGACCACTAGAATAGCACGATGTACTTAGTGCATTCTCTAATATGTGTAATGTTTTTCTCTTTTCTTTGTCTCCTATGTGACTTTTGTAGACTGTGGTGGAGATTCTACACCTGCTTTTCAGGTGAAATTTTTCCCTTTTATCTTCACTTATTTAAATGCAAGCAGTAGCACCATCTAGGTCCTGACGAATGCATAGGAAAATCTTCCGTTGGTATGCAGAAACATGTTGACCACTTGCCGGTAGATATTCTGTCAAATCTACTTCTCGCTTGTTTTTAGCCTTGGGGTCTGAGAGAGACTAATAAATCATTTTTCTACTCAGTTTCACCCAATTTTATTCACTTTTCACTTCACACTCACTGCACTGCTTCTCCTCAGGTGTACAACTATTTGTTCAAACACCATATTTGATACCATCACATACACAATTGACATCGGTCTCCCTACTCACATAGTCCTCACACCTGTTAGAGTGTGATTGATCTTGTGTACTAACTCCTGGGTAAGGAGAACCCATATGATGTGATAATGGTGGTACAGAACGGCAACTGATGGGAAAAATTCCTACCCATGTTGCATGTCGTATATATGAGTAGTTGAATGTCTCTTCACATCTGAGCACACACAGTCTAACTTATATAGTCACTGGTTGATAGGTCTCGAGTAAAAACATTGAATGGCGACTCCTGGACACCCTTTGTTGTTATAAGTTTCGTAGGGGCATGTGTCCAGTAAACGAGTCGTAAAACTTGCCCTTAGACCCTCTGTTAAATAGTGTGTTTTGTCCTGTTCGAATCTCGCCACATCCAAAATGAGATGGCCCCATTCTTTGAGTCTGTTTCCCATCGGTACAGGTTTATTGATGACATTTTCTTCATCTGGACCAATGGGGAACTGACTCTGGGCGAATTTCTGGAATGGATTAACCTTGCAGATGAAAATTTGCGATTCACTGCCCATATTAACGCTACCCAGGTAGAATTCTTGGACATATACATTAGAAATGAATCTAATAAATTGGAAGTAGACTTATATTCTAAGCCCACAGCTAGGAATACACTGCTCCATTTTTTAAGCTATCACCCGAGGAACCAAAAAGATGGTATCCCGTTTTCGCAATTTCTCAGGGTAAGGAGAAATTGTACCAACATAAAGGACTATGACATACAATCTATAAAAATGAAGCAAAAATTCCTTGAAAGAGGATACCCGCATCGCCTTGTACGTGAGGCGTACAAAAGGGCTCGATACTATGATCGAGATGCCTTTTTAAGATCAAAGAAAGAAATCCAGGAACCAAAATTGGTCTGTGTTACAAAACACTCTACACTAAATGCCACAATTAGACAAATAATAAATGCAAATTGGCATTTATTAAACATAGAACCATCTAAAACTAAACTCAAGAAGCCAATGTTTGCGCATCGGCGTAGTAAGAATTTGAAAGATCTAGTGGTAAAATCAAGATATACTGGAATAACCGCTAAGCCTGCATTTATCAAAAAATCTATACATGGAGCAAATCCTGTAAAAGGTACCTCAAGATGTGGGTCATGCCATTCATGTGATGGTATCATACCAGGGGAAACCTTTAGATTTAATGATTATGATATCCAAGCAAATGACCTTTGGACATGTAATTTTTTTTTTTTTTTTTTTTTAATATATTTTTATTGCAGGAATTAGTACAACAATACAATAATGACCAGCATCATATTATAGCCAACTCTTACATAGCACAGCCCGCCGACCCCCTTCCATAGTATTGCTATATAGCCAAGCGGCTCGTGTTCTTGGGGTAGGCGGTGAATGTAGCTGGGGTCAGTAGGGTGCTGGAGCTGGTCCGGATAACACACTGTCCGTCATCTGCTTTTCTAAACAAACCCCAACCCCCAAAAACAAGAACCCCCCCCCCCCTCAACTACCAGACATTATGAAACGCCCCCCCCCCCCCCCCCCCCCCCACCATCAGCGCCAGGGAGTTTATCATTGTAGGATCCACTGTTTGACCCCCGGGGAAGACAATAGTGCTGTTAATGCTAGTGTTCAAAGGGACTCGGGTCTAGTTGCTTCTTCGTTTTCGGAATCGCTGGGGGTACAATAATCCCTGAGGGCCTGCACCAGCGTTTCCCATTCTAACGCGGCCTCCTGCGCCTTCTCATTGCTTTGCCTCCAAGCCAACTGATATCGCAGCGCGCTCTCACCCGCCGCCCATTTCAAAAGTTCGCCGTGCCATCTGCTGCCCGTAGGACCAGCACGTGCCTTCCAATTCCTGGTCACCTCTCGTTTAGCCAGTAGGAGCCCCAGATCTATAAATTTACTGGAGATTTTATTCCGGGGGGTATGGGGGAACCAGTGCAGTAGCCCTACCGCCGCGTCGAACGATAAGCGCCTCCCCGTCACCTCTTCTAAGGTCGCCGCCACCTCCTGCCAGTAGGCCGTCAATCCGGGACAGGCCCATAGCATGTGTAGGAGGTCCGCCTCTTGAGCCGGGCACCTAGGGCATTCCGCCGAGGCTGTGGCAAAATAACGCCTGATCTTAACCGGGGTCAGGTACGCCCTATGCAGAACATAGTAGTGGACCAGTTGGAAACGGGCACAACGCGTACCCTTCCATGCTCGCCTCACCAGCTGGGACCAGGTCGTCTCCGGGATCTCCCTACCGATGTCCTCTTCCCAGCGGGACTTCAGTGTGGTGAGAGGGACCAACCCCTCGGCGATCAGCCTGCCGTAAAGGCATGTGACCGCCTTCACTGTTCCTGCCGACATCATTACATACTGGCACACCTGAGACAACTGAGGTTCCTCTAGTCCGTTCTGCCAATACGCCTGGATCACTCGCACAATGGCCGAGTGCAGCAGAAAGTCGCCCCGGGGGATCCCAAAGCGGTCAATGAGATCCTGAAAGGACAGGAGCACTCCGTCCTCATACAGGTCCCCGACGAGCTGTAAACCCGACTCCTCCCAGTCCGCCAGTCGCAACCAGTCTCCTCCGTGGGGGAGGGCCGTCAGCATCCCCAATGGTATTTCAGGTGCATACGGGGTCCGCAGGTGACCTCTATTATGAGCCCGATTCCAACAGAGTCGGATAGTCCGCTCCTCCATCGACAGGTCCCGAAGGACTAAACGCTGTCGCAGCGCGATAAACGATAGGACGTGCCTGGCTATACCCGTCCCCCTATCGTCTTCCGGGCCTCTGAACTCCCTGGCTATCTCCTGGGTGTATGTCTGGAGCTGCGCCGCCAGATAGTACTTCTCAAAGTCGGGCACAGCGAGCCCCCCTTCGTCCTTAGGCCTCATCAGGGTATTGAGAGCCACCCGCCGCCGGCCCGTGCCCCAAAGGAACCCGATCACCATAGAACGCAAGCGGCGAAACGTAGCCGGTGGAACCCAGATCGGCAAAGTTCGAAAGTAATACAATAGCCGGGGGAGCGCCACCATTTTGAGCAGGGCAATGCGTCCTGCCACGGAGAGCGGCAGCGTGGCCCAAAAATCCATACTGCCTCGGAGTGCTCGCATGCACCGGGCAATGTTCCCGTCCAGGAGGTCGGGCTGGTCGTGGTACACAAATACCCCAAGGTATTTAAAGCAGTCGGGTTCCCATTTGATCTCTCTACTTAGCTCCGGAATGGGGACACCCCTTCGCATCGGGAAGAGGCAGGTCTTAGACCAGTTCACTCGTAGTCCTGAAACTTCCCCGAACTCCGTTAACGCTAGTTCCGCTCCCCGTAATGCGTCGATCGGATCCTCCAGGAAGAGCAACAGGTCGTCCGCATAGAGCGAAACGTAATGCGGGCCCGCCGTTGTCCATAAGCCCGTATAGTGGGCTCCCGAGCGAAGATGCATCGCTAGTGGCTCTACCGCTAGTGCAAAAAGAAGCGGGGATAAGGAACACCCTTGCCGCGTGCCACGCTCCACCGGATAACGCGATGAAATCAAGGGGCCCGATCTAACCCTGGCTGAAGCAGAAGCGTAAAGAACTGCCGTCCATTTAACAAATCCCTCCCCAAGGCCGAATCTCCGCAATACCGCGTCCAAATAGTCCCATTCTAGGCTATCGAACGCCTTCTCCAGGTCCACCGACAAAACTACCGGGGACGGGGCATCCACAAACGGTTCCCCAAGCAAGCGGAACAACCGTCGGATGTTCATGGTCGTATTTCGCCGTGGGATGAAACCGGCTTGGTCCTCGTGTACTAGGGAACGCATGTGTCCCAACAGCCTCGAGGCCAAGATGCTGCTCAATATCTTGTAGTCCACCGTCAACATAGAGAGGGGACGGTAGGACCCCGGGTCAGACGAGTCTCGGCCTGGCTTGAGAAGAGGAACCACCAACGCCTCACACATCGAGCCGGGGAGGCGACCCAACCTCTTCGCCTCTCTGTAGACCACCAGTAAACGAGGGGCCAGAAGGTCAGCATAAGCTGCATAGAACTCCACCGGCAGGCCATCCAGGCCCGGGGTCTTGTTCCTCGCCATCCGTTTGATGGCCCCGCGGATCTCTCCCAAGCCTATGTCAGATCCCAGGGCGTCCGCCACTTCTTGTTCCACCGTGCGGAGTTCCAGCGGGCGAAGATAGTTAACAAGCCGGTCCGGGTCGCGTGCGGAGCGACTGCGATATAAACATTCATAATAATGCCGGAAGCAAGTAAGAATCTCCGGTTGGGTGTACACCTCGGTCCCATCCGCCCCACGCATCCCAGTCGTCGTTTGGGACTGGCGCGTAGGGTTGGCCAACCACGCCAGTAATGCGCTCGATCTGTCGCCCTCCGCTATAGATCGGACCGTGTAGGCCTTATAATCGAAACAGCGGAGCCGTTCGACCTCCACCGCCACCTTCTCCCTCGCCTCTACCGTTCGTGTTTGCAATTCCGGGTGTCCGGGTCGCCTAATTTCGAGCTCGCGAAGCGTCCGATCCGCTGCGTCTAAATCAGCCAGGATAACACGCCGCATGCCCACCCTCTTAGAGATACAGTACCCCCTCACCACCACCTTGAAAGCGTCCCATTCGAGCGCCCTAGTACTCGCGGAACCGCCGTTGGATGCAAAATAATCCGTGATTTTCTCCCCTAGGTCTGCCTTGAAAACACTGTCCTCAAGGATCTCGGGGCGCATCCTCCAGGTGGGTACCGCTGGCGTCCCAGGGAACCAGCGAATGTCCAGTAGGAGGGGGTTATGGTCCGAAATGGTCCGCGATAAATACTCTGATCGGACCGCCGACGAGACTACTTCGGACGAACCAAGAAAGCCATCCAGTCTAACATGCAGCTCATGAAGGCTCGAAAAGTACGAATAATCTCTAGACGCGGGGTGATGCGCCCTCCAGATGTCCGTCAAACCCCATCGGGTCTGCCAATCTTGACGGCCCTTTGCCACCCGCCGGACCGGGGAGTCGGGGAGCGGGGGATGCGAGCGGTCCATGTCTACATCTACCACGGAGTTAAAGTCTCCCCCCAGCAGGAGGGGACCGGTGAAAAGGTGGGCCAACGAGCCCGATAACCCGGAAAGGAAGGCAGTCTGATCCATATTGGGGGCATACACACAACAAACATTCAAGTCCCTCCCTCCTAGCGTCCCTGATATGGCCACAAAGCGCCCCTCCGGGTCTAACACTGTCCTCGTGACTTGAAAGGGGACTCCCGCCCTGATCCATATAAGCGCCCCCCTGGCATAAGCAGAGTACGCCGTGGAGAAGACCTGCCCTCGCCACCTACGCTGAAGCGCCGCCCCTTCCGCCTTGTTCAGATGCGTTTCCTGCAGCAGCGCCATTTGCACTCCCCTACGCACTAAATAAGCGTGGACCTTGTGACGCCTGGACATAGTGTGAAGCCCCCTCACGTTCCAAGTAATACATTTCAAATTAGCAACATCAGCCATTGTCCCAAAGTGTTCTTGCACAGTCCCCCCGTCCGGATCCCCACAAAGAAAAGACATCGTTCCTCCCAGCGCTGTCGGCGGCCATTTTCCCCAACCAGAACCAAACCCCCCAAAACCCAACAGAACCCCCACCCAACCACCCCAGAACAGGACCCAAACTGCACCATCCAGATCCCATCCAAACTTCTACAGAGAACAACCCCAAAACCCCCACAAACCCCACTAGCCCTACGGTCGCCACCGTAGGAAGGCCTTATGGGCCAGGTGCGGGCTGAGCGGAGGCAGTGGGCCCTCGTCGCCCAGGCTACTAGGACTATCATGAGCCCCCCCGTATCAAAATCTTTCGGGGCAAGAGTAGAAGCCTCCCGACCCTCCCTCTCCCATGGTCAGCAATAAAGGACGGCAGCTGCCTCCCCCCTGCCGGGCCCCCACCCAAAACAAGGCAATCGATCCCATTACCCCTGTCCGTCCAGAAGGTCCTCCACCGATTTCGGTGTGATCACCGGTGTGTGGGTACTGTCTGCCACTGAGTCTTCCGAGTCCGATGGAGCCCCCTGAGCACCCGGGTTTTCTTCCTCCTCCTCGATGACTTCGCCCCTTGCTCTCGACAGTTCCGACAGAACTTCCAACACTCCCCTCCGCTCAGATGATGTCTCCGCTGTCGAGGGTCCTCCTGTGCGGCCGCGGCGGTTCCTGTCCCTTTTAGATCGCCTCCTTTGTTCCGGCTCCCCCGCCTGATGGGTCGAGGCGCTATAACCATCCTTCCCTGTGCGGTATAGTTCGAGCCAGTCACAGGCCTCCTCCGGGGTGTCGAAGAACTGGGTTTTGTCGTCGACAATGACTCGGAGCCTCGCGGGAAATAGGAGTGAATATTGGATGCCTTCACTCCTGAGTTCACGCTTAACCGCCAGGAAGGAGAACCGCTTGCGCTGCGTCTCGTAGGTATAGTCAGGGAAGATATTCACCTGGCTGTTTGCAACCTGGAACGGGCCATTGTGTCTGGCGGCATTGAGGATCAGGTCTCTGTCCCGGAAATGTAGCAACCGCGCCACCACCGGCCTCGGGGCTCGTCCCTGTTGCGGGGGTCGCGCTGGAACTCTGTGGGCACGTTCCAGAGTATAAAAGGAGGACAGGCCCTCCGGGACCACCGTGTCTCGGAGCCAGGTCTCCAGGTAGCGCACCATGTCGCCTTCCTCAACCTTTTCCGGCAGGCCCACTACCCGAATGTTATTCCTCCTATTTCGGCCCTCCGCATCTTCCGCCCTCCGTTCGAGGGTCTCGATTCGGGACATGGCATCCTTTATCGTCGCAGCCAGGGTTCTCTGCGCCGGTTCTATAGTCCTCACCGTGCTCTCCACCTCCTTGACCCGGTCCGAGAGCTTGCCATGGTCTGCCCTGAGGAGACCCAGGCCAGTCGCCACCTGGGCAATGTCCTGTTGGAGGGCCGACCGAGTCGCCTCTATAGCTTCCAGTACACGGTCAAATTGTTGCTGGAGTGGTGCGCCACCAGGTCTTTTAGGATCTACATGTTCTTCCTTGTCCTGGGCCTCAGAGTCCGAGGTGGCCTGGCTGGATCCCTTGGCTCCTCTAGGTTTCCCCATGCTGCCAGGGGCACTCCGCAAAGGACCCGGAGTAGTCGCCTCCGTGCGCAAGTGTCCGGCACGTTTCCCCCAGGATTCCGCTCTCCAGTCCGGAATGGGCGATCTCCTTCTCCAGAGCCTGTGGAGACTCCGCCGCTTCGGCTCACGCCACCGCCACGGCGTCCGAGGGCACCGATAAGGGGGCGGGGATACACGTCTCCGAGCCGGGCAGGCCCGTTCACCCACTATAGCTCTGGGGCACGGGCCATCAGCTCCCCCGGTTGTCCTGTGGCGCCCGAGCGTCGTGCCGTCCATGTAGTTGGGGCGGCAAGGAACCCGCAGCCCGTTGCGGAGTCGCGGTGCCGTCCACTGCCTAGTGCTGAGTGCGCCCGTGTCCGGCGCCCTCCAGTGCGTGGGCACCCGCCCGGACGTCCAATCGAGTGTGGTCCCGCTGGAGAGGGTCCGAACCAGCCAATGTCTAATGTCTAAAACTCCTGAGGCTGGTGAAGCTGGGTGCCGGCCGACACCCGCGAGACCTCCTCGACTCCGCAGGTCCGATCCAGGGGACAAAGGGGTCCGGGCGCCATATTGGGTCGCACTCCGCCACTCCGCAAACTTCGGTATTTCTTCAAAGCCACCTCCGACCAAACTCCACCAGGGCCCTCGGGCGGGTGTCGCCGCCTCGCTCCACCGAATGCGGGGTCTGGGGTGCCCCTCAGCCTCCGATTTTCAGGATAAATCCAGGCTCAGTCCCGGAGCCGAGCTCTCAGGCGACCATCGCCATCGGCGCCCAAGCCACGCCCCCCTGACCTTTGGACATGTAATACCTGCAATATAGTCTATCTAATCCTATGCCCATGCAATTTGGGATATGTGGGTGAAACCTCACGAGCAATAAAAATCCGTTTAACAGAACACAGATCTGCAATTAAAACACGGAAATTAGCAGCTCCATTGGTCAGCCATTTTTTGGAATTCCAACATG
This sequence comes from Lissotriton vulgaris, assembly GCF_964263255.1. Taxonomy (NCBI): domain Eukaryota; kingdom Metazoa; phylum Chordata; class Amphibia; order Caudata; family Salamandridae; genus Lissotriton; species Lissotriton vulgaris. The sequence continues at coordinate 1,385,984,583 of NC_141696.1, read as the reverse complement.
CTTCATCTGACATTAGATGGCGTATATTGGAAAAGATCCAAACTCCAAATGCGAAGGGAGGAGAAAAGATACGGTAAAAGAGGGAAGTCTTCTGGATTTTTACTCTAAAGACATTTTCCCATGGTTTAAATAATGACCTACCATGGGAAAATGCAATTCTGTGATATAAAATAAAATTCAAATTTGACTCTGAATAATTCCATATAATGCTCTATAATAGGCTTCATATTAAGAATACGTTCCCTCATTTTGTCCAAATGAATACAAAATAACTCTTTAGTTTCCAAATGTATAAAATGTACGTAAATTTACATTTTTATACAGCAACTAAATAGGCAAAAATCTGAAATTAGGACATTTCCCCTTTAAGAAACTTTCACAGCTATCCTCAAAAGGCATACTATTCGAAATTGGGTCATTTTTCTTTAAGAAACTAAAAAACCTTGGTACCCAATGAAAATGGTTCTTATATAAAGAGCTGACAACAGTTACTCTGTGTTGTTCGCCCTGAAAACCCATATGCAGAGCAGATACGCTGTTAGAATCTTCCTCTATCGGTAAGAGAATACTGTGTTTTTTAACACCATAATCGGATTAATCGAATGAGTGGGGATATTAATATACGTGGTCCTTTCCCTTTTCTTTCTTTAAAAACAGACGCATGAAACACGCGGTCTGAATATCATTTGCAAGCTATTAGAAACAGACGCACGAATCACGCGGTCTGAATACCGTTTGTACGCCATTAGAAATGATAAGCTAAGCCGGCACGCCTTTGTTTATTTATCGGTAAGAAAATGTAGCGTTTTCCTTACATTCGAATTTAGCAATACGAAGGAGTTTAAACATTAATATATGGAGTTCTTTCTTCTCCTTTTCTAAATAGACGTATGATGTACGCATTTTGAATTACCTGTGCAAGCTATCAACACGTGCCTACGGCGTTGCCCGAGATTTTAACCTTTGCTACGCATTTGTGCTGGGGCTATATTTATTAACAGTTATGCGCTCTGGGTAAGGAATAGCCAAACTAAAACAAAAATTGAGTTGGTGTATCAGACTAAACCTTAAATAGTTATCGTTTATTTTTACAGACAGTACTGACTCTAAAACTGAATGCCAAGACACATCAGTCTCTGAGTACGACTAAGCTCAATTCAATATAATCGCCTTCCGTCTTTTTAAAATAAGTACGACGAAAAATAGACGGTCTACAGTAATAAAGAAAAGGTGAGAACTATGAGAAGAATAGCTTGCTCCTTGGCTAATGTGCAGCATTTCTATGCTTTGAATTTAGAGATAATTAAATAGCACTAATGTCTTAAATTACAGAGAGTTGAACGTGTGAAATTAGTTTGGACCATCAGACCAAAAGCCAGCCAGCAACGTAAAATCGGCAGGGAAACTGAGCATCTAAACAGATTTGATTTGAATTAAACAGGTACCAACTTGCTTCAAATGCTGTAAATATTAAAGGGTATTAGGAGCCTTAGATTTAACTAATGGTAGGAAGTCTATAAGAATATACAATAGCACATGTTTATCTCTCTATTTCTTATTTCTTTATCGCTTTTGATCTTTAGACATTATCCTTCCTTTTTAATTGTTTTTTCTGTAGGTTCCTTAGCCTGTACTTAGAACCCTCATATTTTTAATGAAATGTCTCTTTTAAAATATTAAAAACTGAAAATGGGTGTGTAAATGCCAACCATCATGTAAAGATAACGCTATGTAGGTAATGTTATCTTCTGCTTGTATCAACAATAGATATATCATTTGTTTTGGATTTTGAAAATATTATGTAGGAAATGTCAACTTCCTTCTGTATTGGCAAAAGACGTATCACATGTTTTTCTATTTCCAAAAATGTTTTCAACCCTGAAATAATGCATCTGTGATCCATCATAGGCAAACATAAGTACATAGGTTTTTGACATTAGATTCTATAACTGAATATGAAGCGGTATATCATAAGTGTTGTATAAACTGGCAAAAGAAAGTTTGTGGCAAATGTTAATAAGTTGAGGCAAATGTTAATTAGTTTCTTTAGAACTGTGAAAATATGTAAAGATTTATTATTAAAATATCCCTACAATCTCTTTCACAGTATCACGATGGTAAAGTCCTGATGAAGACACAGTCTTGGTGTCGAAACGTGTCGACAGGAAACCATCCATTTTTTAGATATATTTCTTCTCTTTCTTAATGTGAAAACATATGTAATGATACAATGTTATTTTATTGAGTCTTATCAAAGGACTGATGAATTTTATCACTTCTTTTTATCATATTGCATTAAAATGTATTTTCTTAATTTGACCTAATTGCTAATTATTGTTTGCCACTTACATTGTGCCAGTATTTTGTTTGTGTGCCTGGGAGTGTTGTTTTGCATATATTGTCTACCCTGTCCCAGGATCTTTATCCATATCAGGGGGTCCTTGTTTTCAAACACAGTTCTTTCAGGACTCGCAGGAGTTCTAGAACAAATCAAAACAAAAGCAGGGGGAATTCCCGGGTTGCTGGAGGTTTGGTATGTTTAAAGAACTCGTACTTTCTAGGAGTCTAAGGAAGTAGCCTTGCCGTATTTGGACTGCATTGGCTATTACTAAATATGGATATGCTTCTTATGCCTTTATAAGGATATGATTTGTCATAACCACATAAGGGCATAAGTCGGGAATATTTAATTAGGGTCCTAGATATGTTCACAACATGCCTGTAGGGGCGCCACCTGGCCGCTCCCCACCTGGTGTCCCAAGTACACTACTGATCCCTGCCCTATCTGGCACTTGCTGGCCTTGATAGTGAGACCTGCCTTTTGCAGAGCCTTCAACACTTCGCAGAGATGTTGCAGGTGTTCCTCCTGAGTGGAGCTGAACACAGCAATGTCATCCAGGTATGCGGCGCTGAATTGCTCCAGCCCGGTCAGTACCTGGTTGACCAGTCTCTGGAATGTGGCAGGGGCATTTTTCAACCCAAAGGGCATGACTCGGAACTAGATGTGCCCCTCTGGCGTTGAAAATGTTGACCTCTCCTTGGCCCCATCAGTTAAGGCAATCTGCCAGTACCCTGAAGTCAAATCAAAGGTGCTGAGGTACCGGGCAGCTCCCAACCGATCCACGAGCTCATCAGCTCTGGGGATGGGGTGTGCGTCAGTCTTGGTGACCGCATTGAGCCCACGGCAGTCCACGCAAAACCAGAGTTCTGGAGGGCGACCGGGTGTAGCAGCTTTCTTAGGCACTAAGACCACTGGGCTAGCCCAGGGGCTGCTGGAGGGCTCAATTACCCCTAGCGCCAACATCTTGGAAACCTCTTCCTTGATGCTGGCTCTGACCTTGTCAGCTACACTGTAGAATTTTTGCTTCACAGGCAGACTAACTGCAGTGTCCACATCGTGGATGCACCAATTGGTGATACCTGGGGTCAGGGAGAACAGGGAGGCAAACTGATCCAAAACCTGGCGACAGTCCCTCTGCTGCTCTGGGGTCAGGGTAGGCGAGAGGACCACGCCATCCACTGACCCGTCTTGCTCTTTGGCTGCCAGGAGGTCAGGGAGAGGATCACTATCCTCTTCCCCACCAGCATCTGTAGCCATGAGCATTGTCACTTCAGACCTCTCAAAGTGGGGTTTGAGGCGGTTCACATGCAACACTCTCAGGGGCTGCCTGGGAGTCTTCATGTTAACCAGGTAGGTTACTTCGCTCTTGCGCTCAACCACCTCATAGGGCCCGGTCCACTTGTCACAGAGCGCGCAAGGCTCCACCGGCGCCATCACCCACACTTTCTGACCAGGTTGGAACTCAACCAGAGTGGTATTCTGGTCGTACCATCTTTTCATTTCCTCCTGGCTAGCTTCCAGGTTCTCCTGAGCGAGCTTCCTGAAGCGTTTTGTCTGGTTGCGGATGGCCAGCACATAGCTGAACACATCCTGGGGGGTTTTCCCGCGGGATTTCTCCCACCCCTTCTTCACCAGTGTGAGAGGTCCTCTAACAGGGAGGCCGTACAGTAATTCAAAGGGACTGAACCCTAAGGATTTCTGAGGCACCTCCCTGTAGGCAAACAACAGGCATGGTAACAAGACGTCCCACTTCCGTCTCATGGGTTCTTCTAGGCCCATAATCATACCTTTTAGGGTGCGGTTGAACCTTTCAACCAACCCATTTCCTTGAGGGTGGTAAGGAGTGGTGAACTTATATGTCATCCCACACTCCTCCCACAGAGACTTCATGTACCTAGAGATGAAGTTGGTACCCTGGTCCGAGACCACCTCTCTGGGGAACCCCACTCGGGAAAAGATCCCCATCAATGCACGGCCCACCACGGGGGCTGTTACTGTCCTGAGAGGGACTGCTTCCGGGTACCGGGTGGCATGGTCCACCAAGACCAGGATAAAACTGTTGCCTAAGGCTGTCTTGGGGTCCAGGGGCCCCACGATGTCGATGCCCACCCGCTCGATAGGGCTGCTCACCACAGTAAAAGGTTGGAGGGGTGCCAGGCACTTCCCTTAGCTCTTCCCACTGGCCTGACAGGTTTGGCAGGACCTACAAAAGGTACCGACGTGCTTCTTCATCTGGGGCCAGTAAAAGTGGGTGACAAGCCTGTGGTAGGTCTTGTCTTGCCCCAGATGTCCTGCGAGAGGCACGTTGTGAGCCAGACCCATTAGGAAGTTCCTGAAGCGCTCGGGTACTACCAGCACACGGGCTGCACCGGGCTCATCGAACTTAGGCTCACTATAAAGTAAGTCACCTTCCCAGTAGACAAAGTGTTCCTTGGATCCTAGACCTGCTGCCTGATCTGCAGCCTGCTGCCGCACACCAATGAGGGAAGGGCATTCCTTCTGCGCCTGGCAAAACTCCTCCCTGGAGGGACCACCCTCTTGCTGCCAATGGGTCAGCTCAGGTAATTCCCCCAGTTCCGCCACATGCTCCCCTGTATGTTCCAGGGCATCCCCCTCAGGTTCTGCTCCTTCCTGGACCGCTGGAACAGCATGGGCTGGTTTCCCACGCCCCCTGCCTCTTCCTCTCCTGGCAGGTCCCTAGGCCATTGTTCCAGGCTCCAGTTCTGCTGAATCACCCCTACTGGCTGCCATAGCACGTGTGGTCACACAGATCCACGCAGGCAGCCCCAACATCTCAAAATGAGTTTGGTGTTCTACATCCTTCCATGGAGAACTCTCCAGGTCATTACCTAGCAGACAGTCTACAGGCAAGGCATCACTGACAACAACTTCCAAGGGACCAGAGACCACCCCCATTCAAAGGGAACACGCGCCACTTTGCAGAGGCGCACTGGGCTGTCAACTGCCACCACATGGCGGAGTACATTGGGAATGACCTGCTCTTCAGACACCCACTGACAACTCACTGATGTCACGCTGGCCCCTGTGTCTCTCAGAGCCTCTATCTCCCTCCCATTGATTGTCACCTTCTGCCCATATTTATTAGTGTTAGGGGGCAGCAAGGTTTCCTGGACCATCTCTTGGTCTCCTAAAGAGACAAGGGTCATCACTGCTAATCTCTCTTCCCCACTGGAAATCAAATCACCTCCCAAAACTACACTGGCTAACCCTGGAGCTGGAGCACCAGTGGGTGCTGGGGGTTTGTTGGGGCACTTAGGGGCAATGTGTCCCACTCCCTACATGCATAACATGTGGGCTGAGCTCAGTTGTCCTTTCTGCCCTTAGGGGGCCAGGACTTCTTAGGCTTGGGGGGTTGGAACTCCTTCTCCTGGGAACTATTTTGGGGCCCTTTAGAGAACTCCTTACGGTTACCCTTGTCCTCCCCAACCTTCGGCTGGGGACCCTGTCCACCCTTGGCTGGGGTACTTACCACCCCCTTGTGGACCCTGGTGCTAGTCCAGCGGTCCGCCTCCTTAGCAAGCTCACTGGGATCAGTTAACTTGCTATCTAAAAGATGCTGACGCAGCTCTGGAACACATAGACTACTCAAGTGCTCCCAACTAATCAAGTGACACAACCCCACATAATCAGTTACCTTGCTGCCCTTTATCCAACCTTCCAGTGCACGCGTGTACAAACTCACACACTCCACCCAGGTACTAGAATCAAGTTTCTTGAAGTTCCTAAACTTCTGGCGGTACTGTTCTGGAGTAAGTCCATACCTGAGGCATAAGGCCTCCTTCATAGCGGGGTAGGTTAAGGTACCTGCTGCTTCTAAGGGTGCCAAGACATCCCTCCCAGAGGCCTCAAAATGCTTCCACAAACCTGCCCCTCAACTCTTCTCAGGCACTTCATTCATCTTCAAGGCAAGCTCATAGGATCTAAACCATGCACATATATCCTCACCTCTCTGATAATTCTGCACCAAATCTTTGGGTATGTACACCTTACCCGCCTGCACAGGCTGTGCGCTGCCACCATTGGAACTGGACTCTGCTTGTTTAGATCTGAGATCCAGCTCCCTTAGACTCAACTCATGAGCCCACTGGAGTTTCTTTTCCTCCAAAGCGAGAGCGTTCCTGCTCTCCTACGCCTTCTTTTCACTGTCAAGGCGTAACTTTCTCTCTTCTGCTTGAGCCTTCAGTTTAAAGAGCTCTAACTCATGGGCCCTCTTCCTCTGATTCTCCTCCAGCTCCTCTGGAGAAAAGCCCCTACTGCAGTGGGCGCTGCCAGCCCTAGAAGCTGGCCTATTCACGGGTAAATCATGGGATCCAAAACCATTCTCCTGTGCATCCCCCTCTCCAGTAACATCCTCTGGATCAGCTTGTTTGGCCTCCCACCAGGCCCTTAAAGCTTTTTGTAGCTCTTCCTTGTTTGCGCTGCCCCTCATGGGACATCCAAGCTTTTTGCAGAATTGTTTCAAGAGCTCCTTCTTGTATGTGAGCAAATCCTGAATCTCAAATTCCAATTCCACCTCTTCACCTGCTTCCTTCTGAGACATGATGCTTCCTAGGCTTTCAAAAAATAGGATTAAAAAAAAAATAGGTGCAGTATGAGGCTGCGACGTGGTCTGCGCTAAACTAAACTAGTGGTGTACACAAAATTACTGTAGGTCAAGTGCAAATACCAGTTCAAATCCTCACCGCTGTTCAACAATGTTAGATCTGGGGGTCTCAAGTTGGCAGAGGTAAGTACCTTTATCCAAATAGGGACCCTTGCTTCTAGTCAGGGTAAAGGGTCACACACTGTAGATAACCCCTGCTCACCCCCTAGGTAGCTTGGCACGAGCAGGCAGGCTTATCCCCAAGGCAATGTGTAGGGTAGTTGCACTAAACACACACAATAATCCCAGAATGCACCACAAACTGACACCACACAGGTAAGTTTATCAAAAATATATCTTTATCTAGTTTAGGTAGTTTAGCAAAAAGCAATGCAGTACACAATCTCTTTGTATTTCTGTATGGTTGCACGTTTTTCTAGGAAGTCTTTATAAAATGTGGTTCTCAATCTCACGGGGATCAGAATTGATCGTAGTAGGCTGGAAGTCTTAAAAGCAGTGTTCAATAATCGTATCTAGCGATGTGTGCACGAAGCGCTTTCAGCGCGTTGTCACCCGGAGCCTCTTTAAACAGGAAACACCCCCCTTCGGCCCCCGCCGGTCCCGCAAGTTCTCTGCCCGCTCTCGATAATCCAACGAGCGGCGGCGAGCTTAAATACCTGACAGGCGCGGAGACGGCAGGCCGGGGATTACTCACACGGCTCCCTTGGTGTGTCACGATGCAGACGTGAAGACAGCAGGCCGGGGAAGGTTCATACGGCTCCCTCGGTGTCTTGCGGCGATGCTCTCTTGGCACTGACCAATCCGGGCACGGCTCCGTAGACGAGCCCCTCGTGACGTCACGGCGTTGCTCTCGAGCCGGCCAATCAGCTTGCAACTTTCAGGGCGTGCCTCCCGCAGCCCGCCAATGACAGTGCGACGCCGCGGAAGAGCTTCTCGCTGCCAACCAATCCCTGCGCGGCGTTGCTGAGGGGGCTCGCCGCTCTGAGCCAATCAGGGTTCTGCTCCTTCGGTCTTCCTTCGGTGGCCCCGGCACGGGACGGCGAGACTCCCTGGATGATTCAGGCCCGGGGCAGCGGCGGTGTAAGCGGCACGGCGATTTCAGAGTGGGCAAAGGCCGATAGAGTGCTTGTGAAGCCACCAACTCTTTTTAGGTGACAGGCCACGAGGGGAGGCACAATGATCCTCCGGTCTTTTACACGGATGTGCCGATGAGCACACCGATCAGCTGGCACGGCCCGCAGTGAAAAACTCACGCACCAAGTAGTAAAGAGAGCACGATCTCCACAGCGTCTTGCAATTTCTGGGGGAACCTTTTGACCCTGGGTTCCAGGACAGGAGGCCAGCTCTTCTCAGGCCCTTGGAGATTCTTAAAGACACAGCACACAGCAAAGTCTTGAGGTCAAGCAGGCAGGGGGTCACAGCACACAGCAAAGTCCCCTTCTTCTCTCCTTCAGTTGAGCAGCAAAACAGGTCAGCCCCAGAGCACACAGCAAGGGCAGTCTTCCTTAGTTTCTTCAGCGGTTCTTCTTCTGGCAGAGGTTCCTCTTGATTGTAGAATCTGAAAATCTGTTGTCAGGGGTCCTTCTCTAAAAGTCTTTGAAGTATTTATGCAAGTGGGTCTAAACCAGTTCTGGGTGTTGCTTGAGTACTTTGTTTTCCTGGCTTATTCCTTCTTTTCAGAGTGAGGGGCAGTGTCGTCAGCCACCCAGCAGGAGGTGGAGCCAGCATTGTGGCAGGCAGGCACAGCCCTATTCAATCCCAGGTGCTATCCCCTCCCACCACTCTAGTTGCAAATGCAGTCATTCAGCCTAGGGCTGACTCAGACAACCTCCTGGGGGCTCCCCAGCCCGTCACCCTCAAACCAGACAGTCAATCCACAAGCAGGCCAAGGCACACAGAAGGTTCAGACAAGAGAACAGCCACTTTCTAAAAGTACTGTTCGCAAACACAGAATTTAAAAACAACCTTTCCTAAAAGATGTGTTATTAAATTCTGAGTTCAGGGATATCAATCACTTATGTCCTATCTTGTTCCTATGGGAAGATAGGCTGGTAGCCATTGGGACCAGCCTCCCCCATGTTAGTCTATGGAGCAAGATAACCTTGCAGCAGTGATCACACAAAAAGGCTGCTGTTCACTACCAGAGCATGTTACTTGCACTAGTACATGCTCTACCTTTCATATTCACTGCACCCTGCCCAAGGGGGTACCTTGAGCCTTCCATAGGGGTGACCAATGTGCACAAAAAGGGAAGGGTTAGGCCTAGCCAGTGGGGACACTGACCAGGAGGACATGGCAGTTCACTGACTGCACACAGGCACTGCGTTGGCAGGCCTGAGACACCATTTTAGGGCTACTCATGTGGGTGGCACAATCAGCGCTGCAGGCCCACTAGTAGCATCTGTCATCACCAGCCCTGGCACACCCAGATCACTTTACTAGGGACTTCGTGGTGATACAAATATGCCAATCAGGTACATCCAATCAATATGATAATTTCCATATGGAGCACTTACACTCTGGCACTGATCAGCAGTGGCAGAGTGTCCAAAGCATCTAAACCAGCAAAAACGAAATCCAGCATAGCATCAAAAATACAGGAGGCAGAGGCAAAAAAGATAGGGGGAAACCACGCCAAGGGTGTCAGGTCTAACATCAATAGTATGTGTTCTATGTTCTGTACTTGTTCCAGCAGTACTGTTACTGCAGCTGGACAAGACACACCTGTTTCCTGTGCGGAATAAAGAAGATAACTAATCAATTGTCTTTCCGTGGATATTTATACAACAATTTATTGCTGACGACCTGGTGGATGAACTTTTGATTCATTAACAACCTTGAATGGAATTTTAACTGTAATTATTTTTTTCCTTTTTGAATGATATTCGTGCGGCGTTGGAAAAGTGGATCTTAATTGGATTATTTGGCAGTCTGCAATTTCAAGAGGATTTTGGTTTGGATGGCAAAATTCTGTTTTCTACCTTAAACATAGCATGGGACGTCGGTCCGCTGTGTTTGGAGAGTCGCTGGCTGTTGGAAACGCTTCTCTTCACCGCATCCTTTAAAACGGAGAAGCGCGACGTTCAAAACCTTCTTGCGCCTTGCATTCCACATCCCTGAATGCAATGACATGGGACTGACCGTGTGCGGAACACCAAGTGTTCTACTTCTAGCGACTGCAACGTATGACTTCACTAATACAATGTCAAGTGTAATTACACTCGGGTCCCCAGGGAGTGGCCATTTCTTTTTTTTTTTAATCTTTTGGTCAATTTCAGTTTCCACAACAACGCAGCAAAGTCAATAATGACGGGGGAGAAAAAACTCCAGATTATGATCTTCACTAAAAAAAACAGGAAACAGGTGGGAAAGTTATACATTGTACTATATTATTAAATACAATATGCATTTTTAGTGAATGTCAAAGAAAAGTTTTGACATTTCAAAGGAAAGTTCTACGCAGCAAGTATTCTAAGTTAAGAATTGATAGAATTGTATGAAGGAGTAATGGCACAACAACATTTTCCAATTACGGGTTGAGAACTGACCAAGAAGTGGAAGCCGGGAGAGCTTAGAATTGTTCTTTTTAAAAAAACTTGTAAATTGTCACTATTTGTCTGTGTGTTAGCTTTTTAAAAGCACCTTTCACCACGCTGTATCAGCAACTCACCCAGCACTAGTAGCGGATCTTAACGCTGCCGGCTGGACGATCATTCAAACCTTGCCTCTGACACTCCCAGCGTGAGGACGTAGGCCACGCCCCTTTTAGGCCACGCCCACCCACGTCAACTACAAAGCGCTGATCACAAGCGCCTGGTAGGCCATTAGACCACACTCCTGAGGCGGAAGCCGGGAGAGCTTAGAATTGTTCTTTTTAAAAAAACTTGTAAAATTGTCACTATTTGTCTGTGTGCTAGCTTTTTAAAAGCACCTTTCACCACGCTGTATCAGCAACTCACCCAGCACTAGTAGCGGATCTTAACGCTGCCGGCTGGACGATCATTCAAACCTTGCCTCTGATGCTCCCAGCGCGAGGACTTAGGCCACGCCCCTTTTAGGCCATGCCCCCGGACCTCCCCCTTGGCAATCACTTACATAATGTGCCTCGGACGGAAGCGCAGCGGACGAGCGCAGCGGGAGCGCCTAAGGCAAGCCCGTCTGCGCCCGTCCGCGCCAGACCGAGCCCAGAGCCCAGAACCCCTGCTCCCCCTAATCAAACCATCATCAAATATTCTAGCGACACCCTGTAAAGACTAAGAAGCCTCTCGGCCCCCACATGCTACGGCTCGATCTCCCCAGAGGAAGGTCACTCCCGCTGCCTAAACTGCCCCTACAGGCTTTGCCCTCAGCCCCAGTTACATCCAATTTGCCTCAACATGGCCCTGCTTAACTGCAGATCCCTTCCGAAGCATCAAGTCGAAATTAATTTACTTCTAAAAGACTCGGAAATAGAAGTACTCTTCCTGACGGAAACCTGGCTCACAGCCGGCTCGGAACCAGACATCATCCAATCACTTCCACGGGAATACCTCATCAAGTTCCACAACAGACCCGTAGGCATTGGCGGAGGAATAGCAGTCTTATATCGAGATTACCTCTCATGCCAATTCAAAGACAGCCCAATTTTAGACTGCGAAAATGTTCTCTTTTCCGTCCACCGGCCGCCCTCGACCACCCTCTCGGGGCTGCTAGTTTACCGCCCACCGGGACCGGTACTATGCTTCAATGAGTCGATCATTGACTCTATCTCCTCCCTAGCTTGTCTGTCACCGAATTTCACGCTTCTGGGAGACTTAAATCTCCATTTCGATGATCCCTCCAGCAAACCAGCTGCGGACCTCAAAGCAGACCTAGGCTCTCTCTGTCTCGAATTATTAAACAAACTACCTACTCACAACAAAGGACATCTGTTGGATCCCGTATTTTCCAACCTCCAGAGACTAACAACTCAACCTCCCATCCACCTCCCATGGTCAGACCACTTCTTGGTCCCTTTCAAATTACAACTTTCCACCAAGGCCCCTGACCGACACCCCCCCCAACCCCTCTCTCGCCCATGGAATAAACTGGACATAAACTCCTGGGCCCAGGCCCTCTCCTCCTCTATACCTGAGCTCGACCAAGACCCCTCCAAAGCACACGCCCAATTACAGGAGTGGATTCATCAATCTCTAGAAACCTCCCTCCCACTCAAGCACCTGCCCAGCAGTAGGAAAACAGCTAAATCACCATGGTTCACCCAGGTACTGAGGAACCAAAAAAAGACATGCAAAAAACTAGAGCACTCTTGGAGAAAAACCTGGTCAACGGATTCCAAAAATGAGTACAGAGCTGCCATCAGGCTCTACAAGAATTCCATAAAAAAGACACAGGCCACCTTCTTTGAAGGAAAGATTGCAGCAGCTGCAAATTCAGCGAAGGAAACTTACCGCATTGTGTGTCTCCTCACAAAAATCCAAGATCCCCTACCTCCGCCAGACCCAGAGGGCGTAAGATGTAATCAAATGGCCGAATTCTTCTCCGCAAAAATCGAGAAAATACTAACCTCACTCCCGATTCCCCACCTCCCCCCACTCCGCCACCTCTCTACCCCTCCAACCTGAGGCTCCACACCTACGAGCCTTCACCCACATCACCACGGAGACTTTCCTAGCTACCCTGAAAACTGTGAAAAGTGGCTCACCATCCGACCCAGCTCCCATCAGTAAGCTAACAAGCATTTGCAATGCAATAGGTCTCGCATTTACGCGAGTTTGAGCTATTGACATTGCAAATAGCAATGCCTTTTATTTTTGTTTTTAAAACATAAATAAAAGGCATTGTGATTTACAATACCAATAGCTTAAACTTACATAAATGCAAGACCTATTGCATTGCAAATACTTTTTTTTCTCAAAAATCCCTCTTTCAAAATGTTGCATCTACCCTTGGTGCGTTTCTAAAAACTCCTTAAACCGGGGGCGTGGCCAACTGCCGAGCATGGCGGCAGCTTGAAGCGGGAGCTCCGACAGGATCACCGGCCTCGCTGACTATCCGAACTTAGATCCGTTTCCTCGCCCGCCCGAAGGGGCTGCAGCGGCTCAGGAACCCGAGCGACACTGATTGCTGAAACCCCGGTGCGAAACGGCCGCCGGGAACAGCTCCTGCAGGCAACGCAGTGACGGGGCCTGCACCAGCCTGAAAGCACCGGCCTCAAGTGGACGACGGACCCGGGCGGAAGTGCGCCCTCCCCGGCCCGGGCGCCCTGACCCCAGCCGGCGGCTACTCCGCATTACAACGGAGATCACACATTCGAATTGCCTCCACAGCGCCCACACCTGAACGTGCAGAGGGGTCCGGAGGGGCCAGAGAAGGAGACAGGCATCCCAAGGTGAGAGGGGACAGCGCAACGGAGGCCAGAGACTGCGCCATACCTTGTGGAACCGGGCGCCTGGGACGCCGATAACGCACCGGGGTGAGGGGGACCGCGCTGAGACCTGCCCACCTCCTTCCACGGCCACCGGTCCAGGACTTATCCTACCTCCACGGGCAGGCCCATAGGGACACCGGCGACCTGCCGCGGAGCCGGCGTGGAGCAAGACCAATTGCAGCTCGATCGGCCCGGCGTGGGCACCTGTTAGGTGCCGCCGGCCCCCCGAGGTGGCCATTGTACCAGCGAACGAAGGAGGCTGAAGCACAAACCAGGGGGACATCCTTAGGAACATCGCCGCGCTGGATGGCGCCGCACTGCCCTTCCCACACAACCCCGCTGTAAACCGCACAACCACTCTCCGAGGAGCGGCGACCTGCCTACCACCCCGGGCCCTGAGTGCCACTGAGGTGCCCCTTCGACTCGACAGGACATAGCTTTATCAGCCGTGCGCCCGCAGGCCTTGCGAAACCCAAAGAACGACAGTGAAACCAGGCGCTAGGTAATACCACCTCCGCCAGCAACGCGACATCATGGCCGGAAAGGGTACGCGGAGTACGTCGACACAAGCGAAGCTCGACAAATTCGCATACGGCCAAAGTGGACATTCCCAGAGTGGCGGCCGTCACTCCTCTGGTACTCCTCCGGACACGGGAGGCAATCCAAAAGTGACCCTTGAAGACATAATGAAGACACTCAACGAAGTCCGGACGACGGTGGGCTCCATCTCCTCCGAAGTCACGCTCCTCCGAGCCGACTTTCACAAAATGGCGGAAAGGGTCTCGCAAGTGGAGGTAGTCACGAAGTCTCTTGTTGAAGACACCTCAGACCTGCAGGTAGCCATGGAACGCATGGAAAGAGTCACGAAGCAGTTGCAGGAAAAGCTCGACGATCAGGAAGGGCGCTCAAGACGGAACAACGTCCGCATCCTGGGCCTGCCGGAGTCGGAGGGTAAGGCTGCAATGGACTTATACGTTGAAGAGCTGATCAAGACCCAGCTAAAACCTAAAGGCCTGTCCCACTTCTTTTCTGTTGAGAGGGCGCACCGAGTCCCTGGTGGTGCAGCCAAACTGGGTGCCAACCCACGGCCAGTGCTGGCCAGACTCTTCAATTTTAGGGACAGAGACGCAATCCTGCAAGCGGCACGGAACTCTCCGCCAGTGAAAATCCAAAACTCAACGCTGGCCTTCTTTCCAGACTACACGGCGGAGGTAGCCAGACGCAGAAAATCTTTCATGGATGTTAAAAAAACACTGCGGGACAGAGGCCTGCCGTACTCCATGCTTTTCCCCGCCAAATTGCGCATAGTGGCCGAGGGCAAGGCGTGGTTCTTCGATACACCGGAGGTGGCTCGGGAGTGGCTTGATGGATGGAGGCAGGTGGGACAACCACAACGCCAGCACAGAGATCGACAACACCATCGCAACGAAGGACAGTCGTCACAATCATCAGGTGCGCCTGCGAACGGAGGGGGTGCAACGGCACTGGACTCGGATCTTGAAAGAGACCCATTTGACTCTGGACAACCGGTCAGGAGCTAATCAGACTGTTCAGCATTGGGGGCAACATGTTTGTGAACACTTGGGACCTTGATACTGCTGGAGCCGAGTAGGGCGGGCACCGGCCGGTGCCTGTAGGGGTATCACCAACCCCACGAGCAAGTAAGATGGACGGGGATGGGTTTAAGCACTCTGCCAAGTTGGGGTTGCGGGCGGGTTCTCGTCCGTGGTGCAGGGGAGCAGGGAGGGGGAGGGGGGGGGGAAAGTTGTAATGTTTTAATTGATAATGTTCTTAGTCTTCGCTGCTATTACACGAATCATGGCCCCACTGCAAGCCGTACACTCCTGGTTCTCTGTCGCAGATCTTCCCACAGGCACTATGCTCCGCCTTCACGCTTTGGTCACACTAGTCATACCTCCACATGGCTCGACGACATAGCGACGCACCCGCTGTAGGAGACGCGCACCTCACAGCGGTATCCCCTTTGAAATTGCTCACCTGGAATGTCAGGGGACTGGGGGACAAAATTAAGAGGGGGTTGGTTCTCCAAACTATCAAACGTCATGGGCCAGACTTGGTGATGCTACAAGAGACGCACCTGGCTGGGTCCACCTGCAAAGCTCTTGACAGGCGCGGATATACCATGATAGCGCATGCAGAGTTCACCACGGGGTCCAGGGGCACTGGGATACTTCTCAAGAAAAACTCCTCCTTTATGGTTCATAGCCACAAAACAGATGACCAGGGCAGATTTGCGGCGCTGCATGGCCAATGGGAGGGGAAGTCCCTCACAGTGGTGTCAGTATACATTCCCCCAGCACTACACTCCACGGCACTGCCTGCACTGGGTCAATTTCTCATCGACCTCCCAGAGGGTGACATGATCATTGGAGGGGACTTTAACGCCATAACAGACCCGCTACTAGACACCTTTCCCTTGCGAGACCGGCAGCGAGGAGCCGCCGTGCTTCCTGGTTTCCTGTCCGCATTGGGCCTGACGGATGTTTGGCGCCACTTGAACCCGACGACTAAACAATACACGCACTATTCATCTGCACATAACAGTCTTTCGCGCATTGACTATCTTTTCTTCTTGGGGGTGGGGCTGGGCTCCGTGGACAAACTGGAGATCCTACCTAGGGGTATATCTGATCACTCTCCTGTGTCCCTCCACATCACGTCCAAGGAGCGCAAACGAGCCAGGCTGTATCCAATATACCCCAACTACTTGCAGGTCCCGGGTGTCCGGAAGAAGCTTAAACTGGCCTCCTCACACTACTTTACAGAGAATACGGGAACGGTCTCTTCACCGTCTATACTTTGGGAGGCCTACAAAGCAGTCCTACGCGGCGCAGCGATAGCGACTATCACAGGGCACAAACGCGACTCCAGAAAAGAGCTCGCTCAATTGGAACTGGCGCTCCACAACGCGAATGTCGCCCACATGTCAAATCCCTCCCCTGACACCGCACATGCGCTCCATCTCAAACAGCAACAACACTTGGCACACCTCACAACAGTGACTAAGGGACATCTGGCGAGCACTGCCAGCAGGATCTACGATGTAGGGGACAAGGCCGGAAAAATGCTGGCGTGGTTAGACAGGCGGGGTGGTAGCGACAGAGGCATTCAGAGGCTGTACAATCGGGAGGGCCAGCTGCTGACGCACCCTGAACAAATCGTACATACCTTAGCACAACATTTTCAGGAAATCTACACACCGACCAGGGCGGTCACTGAGCAGGAAGCGTTAGCCTCACTTGACCACATCACGGTCCCCACACTTTCCCAAGAAGCGCAACTCGAATTGGACAATGATCTGACCGAAACTGAAATCCAGTTAGCAATACAGTCTTTGCAATCTGGCAAAGCACTTGGTCCGAATGGGATACCCATAGAGTGGTATAAAATGGCAGCCCCCCTATTGAGCAAACCCTTACTGGAGATGTATACAGAAAGTCTGGTCACGGCCGCACTCCCTCTGGATCAGCGCACGGCCACCATAGTGGCTATCCCCAAACCTGACAAACCGCCGACTCTGTGCTCCTCATACCGACCTATCTCCCTGCTCAATGTTGAAGCAAAGATACTTGCGAAGCTCCTGGCTAGCCGCCTAACGGCGCACTTGCACTCCCTGATACATCCAGACCAATCAGGCTTCATGCCGCATAGGAGCACAGCACTGAATTTGCGGAGGGTGCATGGAGTCCTGGCGAGAGCGCATCTCCTCTCCGAACAGGCAGTCATCCTATCCCTGGACGCCAAAATGGCGTTTGATCTTGTGGAGTGGGAGTACTTATTTGCGGTCCTGGCCCGTATGGGCTTCGGACCGAAATACATAGCATGGGTCCGGTTGCTGTACAAGTCGCCAATGGCACAGATAGTCGCGAATGGTCACATCTCACAGCCCATTCCATTAGGCCGCGGGACAAGACAAGGGTGCCCGCTATCACCCCTGCTTTTTGCGCTGGTGCTTGAGCCGCTGGCCATCCTGCTTAGGGCAACACCACTGTTTCGGGGACTCACGTGGACGGATGGGTGGGAAGACAAAGTGTCACTATATGCCGATGACATGCTGATCTATATGACCAACCCCAACGAAGGTATCCCTGCATTACTGGCCATGTGCGACGAGCATGGGAGGGCATCTGGCTACACCCTTAACTGGTCCAAATCTATCGTCTACATACTCAAGGGCCCGGAACCGACACTGCGGGATGACTGCCCCCTACAATTGGCTACAGGCTCATTTAAATACCTAGGCATTATCATCACCGCCAGTGCGAAAGACTTTTATGACGCAAATCTGATGCCGCCTCTAACGCGTCTCCGTGCAGACGTTAAGTACTGGGCCACCCTGCCATTAACCCTCCTTGGAAGAGCAGCCCTATACAAGATGATGGCTCTCCCTAGATTCCTTTACGTGTTGGAGAATACCCCCTATATGGTTGCCCCACGCTACTTCCGACAGGTCGCTGCACTTGTGTCTGCACTCCTATGGAACAATGGCCCAGCTCGTATAGCTCACGATAAACTAGTTAAAAGCTGGTACGAGGGAGGTATTGCGCTACCTAACCTTCAATTGTATTACTGGGCCTCCCAGCTTAAGATAATAAATCAATGGATGCACGCCCCACGGGGGGACCCCGCATACCAAGCGGACTGGTCGCAGTTAGGAACAGATGGCATGCTCGCAGTACTATACAATCGCACGAGGGCCCGTAAACTGATAGGTCCGACACTGCACACGGTATCCCTGTGGCATGCAGCGCAGTCCCGACTAGGATGGCAGGGGAAAATTACGAAAATGACGCCGTTGTGGGACACGAAGTCGCTAGGGAATTTGAGAGCCAGTAAGGGATTCACGCAATGGGACCAAATAGGAATTTCGGTTGTAGGTGACCTTTGGGATAAGGACTCAATGATCACATTCTCACAATTGCGGCAACAGTATGACATGGGGCCCACTGAAACCTACAGGTATGTGCAAATCAGACACGCCCTACTGCACGCAATCCCTCCCGGCACAGTACTCCCGGAATCCTCTCCACTGGAGGACAGGCTGCTGACTGACTTCATGGAACAGAAGGCAACCTCCCTTACATACAAAAAACTAGTTAATAACCTGCCGGACCCCACACAGAAACTCCGAGAGCGATGGGCCGGGGAGCTCGGGGACATGGACGACACAGAATGGAACGAGGCGTTGGCCTCCCCGAGGGAGGTGGGCATCTCAGCACGGTTTAGGCTGGTACAGCTCAAGATCCTACACCGCACCTATTATACCAGAACACTTTTACACAAGATACAGAAAACGCCACACCCTTTCTGTCTCAGGGGCTGCGGGGAGGAAGGGTCCCTACTTCACACACTATGGGATTGTCCGTTGCTTCAAGAGGTATGGAAACAAATTATGCGAACCATCTCCCAGGCCCTTGAAATATCACTCCTGCCCGAGCCCCGCAAATGTCTGCTAAACGTTTGGGATCCCACTGATTTGAACAAGTATGAGCAGATATGGGCTACATTAGCTATGACAGTGGCAAAAAGGGACATAGCACAAAAATGGGGGGCTCCGGAATTGCCGACAGTGTCGGGCTGGGTTAGAAATATGGATCTCCTCATGGTGAAGGAACGGGCGGTTTATATGTTGCGGGCATGTCCGCGTAAATGGAATAAAGTGTGGTCACCTTGGAATAAATATAGGGGGGAACCGTGTGACCCATTGCCGGAGGATGAAGAACTAGAATCAGACGAGGAGGATGAATAGAGGGACGAACTGATGTGGGATATCTGAGTTATGTGAGGGGGAGGGGAGCACTGGTTATATGCTATGCATCAATGTACGAGCCTTATGCAGTGGAGGACATCATTCTATGACAGAACACAATTATATGCAGTGATGATGACGTTTGTTATGGTTTTGTTTTTTTTGTTTATAAAAAGGGAAAAAATGAACAAGAAAAACACTCTCCTTCCATACGCAAAAGTTAATGAAAACTAACTGTAGTATACAACAGGTGAGCAAAATACGAACTGGAACAAGCTCCGGACAGTTGATTTGTAGGTCTTTATCAAGAACTCAATGTATCTTTTTCATTATGTGCATTGTGAACATTGACACTGTACGCCTTTCTATCCTGTCATGTGAACACCACCATGCCCGTAGTGAAGCAACATGTATCAGCTATGAGAAATGATATTGTTGAAACTAACCTGTAAACCAATTTGTCAATAAAGTTTTTCCAAAAAAAAAAACTCCTTAAACCAGATCGGATCTATTGTACGGAGGACCAAACCTGATCATTAAAGTGCATTTACCCTGCCTTTAGCGCTGAACACTGGTGAGAGACGGGTCCATACGGAGGGTGTGCAGCACAGCAATTTTATTAGTAATCCACTGAACCCTTTATTTCACATACACAATCAAGACAGGGACAGGCTAACGGAGGTTGTACAGCCAAGTTTGAAAACACAACTTTTCACCCAACAGCTGGCTCTACCCTTTAGTTACCAGAGCAGTTCTAGCACCAGAAGGCCCCGTTGTGGATAACAGGGCACTCTGCAATAACCAAAAATAAATCAAATAAACAATCCTCTCTACTAGGTGGGCAATGCCGACCTCACTGAGTGGTAGCGGAGTACTGGTGAGAACTGTAGCAAGCCACTAATAGTGTACTTCCTGTGCAAGAACGACACACTAAATGTCACTGGGCATGTAAACAACCTGGTGTGCAAAGTAGGTGCGGCGCAGTTGGGATTGCAGCTACCGGACAGAAATGCCCAGTGCGGTTCAGAGCCTTCATGGCAATTTACGCATTTCTATTGCCTAAATATCCGTTGAGGGGCACAACTCACCTAAAGCTACTCATTCTGGATGCAGGCCACCCACAGCGAAATGTATGGCGTTTGAGAATTTAGTTCACATCCCTATACACAACTCTAGACAGAAGGAGCACTCCCATATTTGGACTGACATTCATGAAATGGCATGAAAAGACCCTTCACATAATTACTCACTCCACGCCGCCTGCATTTTTTCAGTGACAAATCTGATGTTCTTGCCACTTCACACGCATGCCGAGCATGTATTGTTCGCGTCTCTCAACACCCCTGGGTCTAAGAAAATGCCTCATGACTCAAAGGAGACAACGGCCAGATTTATATGAAAGTGCTGAAGCTTACAGCGACCTCTTTCAGAAGTTATTCATACATCCAGTGCCAATGAACGTGCGCACATCGAACATGCTAAGAATCTTTCCGAAACCAAAGGGAGGTAAATTTTATGCAGTGCTCGGGGTTTTCGATAATCTGGGTCGAACTCACAACATTTTAGAACCCGGCTCTGACTCAAAAAAGCACTTTTCTTCTTTTGCAAGTCTCGGTGGCTCCAGGAGATTCGGTGGGGTGCTCTGCCCTCCCAGTAACATTTGACCTGTGAGGAAAGCCATTGATAACGTGCCATGGGTAAATGGCTAATATTTCTGCTGATGGTGTGAACGAATAGCTGACACTGAAGTGGTAGACAAATGAAGGAATAAATCGTACATCGTTTGTGTTGGTAATTGTGAAACCTGACAGACGACACGAGCTGTGGTTATTATCGACTTTGCTCCAGGGCAGCCTGACTCTGTTGTACTGCGGTGCTTTTGTCTGCTGCTCCTCCGATGCTCCAGTCTTCACCCTGCCTCGTCTTCTCCCGGTCTTTGTGTCCCACCGTGCATCAAGTTAAGTTTCTATTCCAGAGAAAGTGAAAGTGAAAGCTGTCCATGCAAGCTTCCCCAGCTCACGGGGAGGGCGGGACAGCAGAATGTATCCGAGTCGTGATTGGTCCACTGCTGTTTACACCTCGCTTCCATTGGCGGCAGCTGCCTGACGCCCCTCTGGGTAGGCTGCACTGTAAGATCCGGGAATGGAAGAGACCCGTGTGTGTCAGGCTGGGCACTTGTACCCATGGAGGACGCCGAGGATGCTGTGGCAGGGGGGCAGGCCGGAGACTTTCATGGTGACGAGGAGATCATCGAGGTGTTGGAGCTGAATGACGACGACCAGGACCCGGGTACTGAGGGGGCGCAGTGGGTCAGGGGTACAAGATGTGCTGTCACAATTTCAAAGGTTGGCTTTTTCGAAAGTAGGAATGAAGCGGCGGGGGGGGGGGTCTGTGTGTGTGTAAGTGCGTGTGCGCGCTCGTGTGTGTGTGTGTGTGTGTGTGTGTGTCTGTGTGTGTCTGTGCGCATGCACGTGCGTTAGGCTGACTTGCTGGGAATGTGGACGGAGCCGACGTGCGCGTTCACGCAGGCAAATCCAGCAGACGAGAAGCGCGTGGCACATTCTTGTCCTTCATTCCCCCGAGTCAGGCAACTTAAAGGCTCCAGCTGGACGCATCCTTCGGATGCAGTACCAGCGAGCCCTAAAAATGGTAGCTACCACTGTAGCTCCACCCATCACCAACCTTATCAATGCCTCCTTTAAAGAGGGCACCTTTCCAGACAATTGGAAAAAGGCTACTGTCAAAGCCCTCCTAAAAAAACCCCACCTCGACCCCACAGACCCCTCCAACTTCAGACCCATCTTGCTCCTCCCCGGGATCAGCAAAGTAGCCGAACGGATAGCTAACCAACAACTATCCAATTTCCTGGAGACGAATCACCTGCTACGGGACTCTCAGACCGGTTTCAGACCGGGGCAAGGTACCGACACCGCCCTATTGGCAGTGGTTGAAGAGGCGCGAAGCATCATGGACGCAGGAGGATCAGTGGCAGTGATCCTCCTCGACCTAAGCGCCGCCTTCAATACGGTGGACCACGCCATCTTGGTCCACCGGTTAAGCCTAGTGGGAGTCACTGATTCCGCCCTTGCCTGGATTAAATCCTTCTTGGAGGGAAGAACCTTCCAAGTGTCGGATGGTACTTCCACCTCCAAAGCTCTACCCATGCAGTGTGGGGTCCCCCAGGGCTCCTCCCTGAGCCCCACACTTTTTAACGTTTATATGTCCCCCCTTGAGGACGTTATCACCCCCTTCGGCGTCAAAACAGTGATGTACGCTGACGACACACAGCTGGTGGTCTCCATTAATCAATCTAATACCAGCCTAGAAAATCTGTCCAGGTGTCTAGAAGGAGTCTCCCAATGGATGTGTGACTCTAGACTAAAACTCAATGGAGACAAATCGGAGATCCTACTCCTCGGCAACCCTAACAAACTTCCAACTAACCTCTCCTGGCCTCCCTGTATGGGAACCTACCCTACCCCAAAACCAGAGGTCAAAAGACTAGGCATCTGGCTCGACCAGGAACTAAATTTCAAAACACAGGCCAGGAAAACCTCAGGGACCTGCTTTGGCCTTATCCGCATGGCCCGAAAGATCCTCCACCTGACCCCCTTCCAGTCCAGGAAGCTACTGATGCAGGGGTTGGTCAACTCCAGGCTAGACTATGGTAACGTCCTGTACCTGGGAACCCCGGCATCAGTTGTCCAGAAACTTCAGGTGGCTCAAAACGCGGCAGCTAGAATCCTGACCGGTACCAAAGCAAGATGCTCGGCAAAACCAGCACTCAAAAGCCTGCATTGGCTACCAGTGAAGGAGCGAATTACCTTCAAGACACTGTGCATCTCGCACAAGATTATGCATGACAAAGGCCCCACAATCCTCAGATCGCTGATGAAACCCCACCAGTCTACCAAAAATCTAAGATCCAACTCTCTCGCCCTTGCCAGCATCCCAAGAATAAAAAAGGCAAGATCCGGCGGGCGCTTGTTTGCCTACAACGCGCCTAAACTTTGGAACACCCTCCCAGTATCCATGAGGAGAGATCACAACCTCCTCTCATTCCGGAAGCAATTAAAAACCTGGCTCTTCCCCTAAACACCCCTTCCTACTTACCGCCATCCCTGCCCTTCAGGAAAATTAGGTCTTGTTAGCGCTGGGATGCCCAAGGGTAGCTATGCGCTCTATAAATCCTAATCCAAATCCAAATCCAATCCATGGAAAGAGTATTTTGATAATTACATTGCAGCAATTGATGAGAATAAGAAAATGTCAGCTGAACAAAAGAAAAGAATACTTTTACTATCGTTAGGTCCAATAGTATTAAAAACTTACAATAGAATGCCTAAAAGTGCTGGTACTGGAGATGCTAATGTATTTTTACCAGCGTTACAAGATCTAGACAAATACTTTACACCAAAAGATTGTATTGGATTTACGAGGTATAAATTCTTTCAACGTAAACAACTTAAAGGTGAAGCAGTTGATGATTACGTTGCAGAACTAAAGAAGTTAGCTATTGATTGCAAGTTTGGTACAAATCACTGTGATTTCATTAGAGATCAATTATTGATGCATAGCAACAATAATACTATTCAGGAGAGGTTATGGATTAATGGCGATTCATCACTAGACGAAGTTGTTAATATTGTACGCAAAGCAGAAATGTCTAGAAGATGCGCTAATGAACTTCAACATCCAGACAAGGATGGGGCTTGTGTATGTAAAGTTGGTTCACGGAAAACTGAACATAATAAGAAATATGACTCAAAGTGGAAAACGAATAACACTGAGAAAATGAATAACTCTGAGTGGAGATGCTACCATTGTGGCAGTAAAGATCATTTATCGTATAGTAAGTCATGTCCAACCATTAAACAAAAGTGCATGAAGAATCTTAAAGTAAAATGTGTTCACAATACTAAAAGCTTAAGTAGTAGTGAGAATGAAGATGAGAATAAAAAACAAGATAATTTACTAAATCTTCAAGAAAGGAAATTTGTACTAAATATTGACGAGAAAAATACAAAAGGGAAACCACAATGTAATATGGCCCTTCATGGTGTTAGAATAAAAATGTATGCAGATTCAGGTTCACCTTTTACACTAGTGAACGAGGAAGTATGGAGGAATAGAATTACAGAGAAAATAGGTGAATACTTACCTCCATCAGATATCAATCCAGAAAGTTTTACTGTTGAGAATATAGACATGATTGGATCCAGACATATCTCTTGGAAGAGAAATGGGAAAGAAGTTTCCATGTGTATTTAAAGAACAGCTAGGTACACTTAAAGGATTTGAGCATGAGATCATTCTTAAACAAGATGCTATTCCTAAAGTACACAAAATGAGAATGGTACCAATGATGATACGTGAAGAAGTAGCCAAGGAATTGGAAAGGTTAAAGGAATTGGAGGTCATTGAATAAGTGGAATCCTCTGACTGGATTCCTCCAGTTGTGGTTGCTCGACGGAGCAATTGAAAAATCTGTTTATATGTAGACTTAATATTATTATACTTATTGATCGCTTTCCTTTACCAAAAATTACTGAAATGGCGTCTTCCCTTAAGGGAGCTTCATGGTTTTCAACTATAGATCTTTCAAGTGCCTATCACCAGATTTTGTTATCAGAAAAGTCTATGAAAATTACAGCCTTCATCACACCCTTTGATTGTTTTCAGTACAAGCGGATGCCTTTTTGCCTAGCATCGGCTGCAGCTGTATTTCAAATACTTATGTATAACTGATTTGGGAAGGAAAATTGTGTTTTATTTTTTCAGGACGACATTTTAGCTTTTGGTGAGAACAAAGATCAACACGATGAAAGGCTACATAAAATCTTAAGTATTTTAGGAGATAAGGGTTTAACTATTGAGTTAAGCAAATGCAAATTTAGAGAAAGAAGCGTCTCTCATTTAGGTCATGTCATCAGCGAAGCTGGTGTTAAACCTAAACCTAGTCTAATCAATGCAAATGTGAATGTACCATCTCCCAGAAACAAAGATGAGGTAAGATCTTTCCTGGGAATGGCTGAATATTGTGCAAAGTTTATACCAAATTTCGCAGAGAAAGTATTTAATATCAGGCAACTTCTCAAGAAACATGCTAAATTCTGTTGGGATTCATTGTGTGAAGAAGAATTTCAGTATATCAAAGAATTTTTAGAGAAAGTTCCTCATTTAACAAGTTTCAATCCCAATCCAGACATTACTGTGGACGCTAGTAACAAGTGTTTAGGAGCCGTTCTTTCTCAGAAAAATGCCCAAGGCAAGGAAAACATTATTTTGTTTGCATCAAGGTCTGTTTCTCCCACTGAGGAAAAATATCCTACAATAGAGCGAGAAGCACTTGCTTATGCATGGAGTCGTGATCATTTTAGAGCTTTTATTTGGGGTTTTGGGGTAGTTTATGATCACTACGATTATGATCGTAGTGATCATAAACCTCTTATCAAGATACATTCTACTGAAGGTACTTCTTCAGCGAGATTAGCAAGGTTGTCAATGAGAATGAAAGACTACATGTACATTCCAGGTAAAGAGAATTTAATAGCTGATTGTTTGTCTAGATTACCAAACCCTTTGGAAATGTGCGAGGATGATCCTTGGAATGATTTAAATTAGCTTTTGTGCATGATTCAGGTCCGTCTGCCATTGAACATAAAATTTGGATGGTAAAGCATTTGGAAGACAAAGTTTTATTAGAAGTTGTTAAATACATGTCCGAATGTTGGCCTAAGACGGATGTGTTATCAAAGGAGTGTACAGCCTTTTGGGAGGTCAGGTATGAACTGTCTTTAGAAAACAACATTGTTTTTAGAGGTTGTAAAGTGGTTCCTCCTGTTGGAATGAGGAATTGGATTTTGAGTCGTCCATGTCATGAAGGGCATTTTGGAGTTGTAAGAACGAAAACTTTTGTTATAGCATCTTTTTGGTGGCCTTCTATTGAGAAAGCAATTAACACGTTAGTAAATGAATAAGCTGTTTGTTTCTCTTCAGATAAAACTTTACACACATTAAGACCACCCATGTTGGAGGTAAATGTTTCTAATGAACCTTGGGAGAATGTTGCCATTGATCTTATGGGTCCAACTGGTGAGTCACAAGAATACATTGTTGTTTTAATGGATTTATTTACTAAATGGCCAATCATAGATAGTGTAAGTAAAGCGG
Organism: Lissotriton vulgaris; assembly: GCF_964263255.1. NCBI lineage: Eukaryota > Metazoa > Chordata > Amphibia > Caudata > Salamandridae > Lissotriton > Lissotriton vulgaris. Next base: position 1,385,958,266 of record NC_141696.1, on the reverse strand, counting down.
ACAATAACATTGTCAATAACATTGACAATAACATTGTCTCTTGAGTGACAATGGTGTGCTCTTTACATCATCAGCGGCCAAAACATATTTTAATAGGGTTGGTTTAAAACACAAAACCACAGTACTTTATAATCCCAGCAGGAATGGTACAGTTGAAAGGTTCAACCGTGTGTTGAAAGGGGCAATTCAAGGTGCTGTGTCTGATGGAACTGATTGGAAATTATCTGTAAAACAAGCATTGGAAATGCAATAGGTCTCGCAATAGAAAAGTTTGAGCTTTTGGTGTGCTAAATGTAAATATTTTTTAATTTTTGTTTATGTTTTCCAAATTATAAAAGTATTAATTTTGTTATTTGAATTGGCAATACTTATACGATAGATACACAGTGCAAGACCGCTTCCTCTGTATTTTAACAAAAGTGCACATTTTAGGCCCACGTGTGAAATAAGTCTAGAATGTTAGCATAAATATATGCAAACCAATTGCATTTCTGAGGAATGTGAAACAGGCAGTTACTGCTGCCCTGAATAAGCCGAGCCCCAGCTAACACAAGTGTGAGAAAGCATTCATCTAATCATGCGATCACACTGGCTGAACATCCCCTGCTGCTTTACAATGCAAATGTAAAAAGACACGGCCATTAATACACTGGACTCAATTCCAACGCCAGCGACAATACATTACCCTCATTAAGCATCTTCTCATTACATTAATTCCTGAATTTTTCATAAAGTATACTCTATTTTCTCCAGTACATGTCTTCCATTTTTTGCTCCCTACCTTGCCACAACATACAAAACGCTGCAACCTTAGCATTTCTAAAATAGTATCGATCTAACTAACCGTGCATTGCATGCAAATTAACATGCAAGGGTAAAAATAAAACGTGCGGTCAAATGTGGGAACGGCGTACGCTTTTTATCTAAAAACCCGCAAATTGTCTTTTTTTTAACATTTGTTTCGCTTCAATTACGCTTTCCTCCATTTGCTTGCAATATCCTTACATCCAGAGTGAATTAAAATTGCAACCAACCTCGGCTATCTAAATCTTAAACCGTGCTCGTTGCTGTGCATGGATCTCTTTATGCATACGCTGATATTTCTATACGTCCACAAATGCATACACAGGCACGTGAGCGGGTGTATTTATATTGCAAATTGTTTGAACGCAGCATATGTTCAGTGAAATCCAGCTCTTGCCATTGTGGTTCAGGGGTTAAAACACTACACAGGTACAGATCCTGTGGCAATTACAAATGTTCCTGAAACGAGAGCAAAAACAGGAAGACATGAAATGGCTCCCCGAGGCAGGCATCTGTCTTAAATGATATCATTTGTCAGCGTTCCAGCATCTTGTGGTTGCAAACACAAAACAAGTTAAAAAAAACATAAAAGGAGACATGGCCTAGCGGCCGTGAAATTGAAAGTACGGCCGGCCGGCCGTGAATAATTAGGGGATGAGAGCGCACGCTGAGAAGCTTGTGGGAGGGAGGCTGGGCTGCCTTTGATGTGCTAATGCGAGGCAGGCAGGCGGCTGGTGGCATTGTGCACGCGCTTTTTAGGGCTTGCGCTTGCGCAATGACCTAAAAAGCGCACATGCACTGCATGGAATCGCCAGTGATTAAACTCTGAATAAGCCACTATAGAGCTTCGCCAGCTATGTGCAAGCGCATCAGCAGGCGAGCCCTAAAAAGCAGTGTGGGCATACCGGATGACAAAAAATGATGTAGCAGGATTGTCACCTTTCATCATGATGAGAGGTAGATTTCCGAAAAGCAAGTTTAATCCTGTTTGGTCAAAAGATATCTTTGTTTTAGAGTGGTCACCTGAGTTGGTTAAGAAAAAATTAATAGAAAATCAAACTAGAAGCAGAGAATATTATAACCATCATAATAGTGTCAGAGATGTTTGTATTGATGTTGGTGATTGGGTAAGATTAAAAAAAACAGCAAAGGTTGATACAGGTATTAGTCGGTTTTTTGAGCCAGAAAAAGTAATTGAAATTTTGAAAAAATGCTGTTCGTTTAGAAAACAGTAAGGTGTGAAATTTAAAAAGAGTTGTGTTATCCAAAAAGAGTCAAGTAGAAAAGAGAAGTAAAGTGGATGCAATCACTGATCCACTGTGGTCTACTGACATTTGTGAATTAAATTACAGAAATGTGACTTTGCAGAAGCAAATTGTGACATTAATAAAGAATGTACTAATGCATTGGATGGGAGATGTGAAAGCAAGAAATACTTACTGTCAGGAAACCACTAGCCAGGATGAGGGGAGACCAGAAACGGACGGAAAAGACTGTATTTCGCCTTATATTTCCCCCTCCTTTATTTACAGCCCATATGGAGTGAAGCGACTGACGTACCTTCAAGCGGCACAAGAGACTGCGGGCCCTTTAAGATTTACGCTACTACAACCCACGCGGGAGGTCACATGGGGTATTGGAAGGCATTACTACCGGAAGAAGGACAACCAGAAGAGACGAGAGGCAGGGCAGAAAACGCTGGTGTGTCGAGGAGAAGACGGAGAGGTTACTTCTGCGCGAGAAGAATTTCCGACGTGGAGAAAAGAAGATGGCAGGAGGAGAGTAAGCGTCGTGCCGAGAGGACCAGACGAAGTTCAGCCGTCCCAGAGCCGAGCAGAAGAGTCCTGCCACGGCCCCGGAGTATCGTGGCTCTCACAGGTGCGTGGGCGCCTACGAGGTTACTGGCAAAGAGGGGGAGAGGTCGGGAGGGACAGGGAGGGCAAGGGGGAAGTACGCAGGGCAGAAACAAAGCGATTATTAAAGCACACCTAAATGTTCATTCTCGTGGCTGTTCGTGACTGCACCTTCCTCTTTTGGATCTTGTCACTGTTTCCTCCCTCCACACTATTTTTTTGGGCAACATTTTTTTGGGTATTGGTGGTCCCTCACACCCTTCCTTACATTATAACTGATAAGAAATAACCAGAAACACTTACCTGAGGGAGGTTGTTGGCCAGGAAGACGTTATCCAAGAGCCCACCATAAAAGACCCTGAATAAAGGAGACAAAGAAACTAAGAGGAGAATAAATCCATCAAGAGACTGTTTTCTTTTTTTTTGTACAGAAATATTCTTAAATAAAGGAATAATACACTCACCGCAAGCTGTAAAAGTCTTTTGCGGACCCCCACAAGATTACAATTTATCACGTGGTATAGAATGCAGGCAGCCTCCATTAGTCTGGGATAATGGAAAACCTTATACAGCAGCTGATCCGCGGACAGGAGAAGCTAGAATGGGCCATCGAGAGACAAATGACATCCGCCCAAGCCGACAGGGATATTTTCAAGGCCTCCCTATCACAACAAGTGGACTGTATTCATAAGGTGGCTGAAGGACAGACCTTATCATCCCTTAACCAACAGAACCGACAGGGTGTTCCTGCAGGCTATCCTACTATTTTGCTACAAAAATATCAGTCTGGTGAAGACACGGATGCAGTCCTTTTAAACTTTGAAAGGGCCGCCTAGGCCTGTGGGTGGCCAGAAGCGAAGTGGCCGTTCTTTTTGGCATCACTGCTGACTGGGGAAGCACAGGCAGCCTATCAAGTGGCAAATCCTACGGGGACCACAAGCTACAAAGAGATTCATAAAGTTATACTGGATCCCGCCCCAAAGACTTTTGGTCCCCCCTTACGGCATATTTGATGTCCCATCCCGATATACTGTGAATGATATGCCCAGCAACCTCTATGTTTTTCCCTTCCACTGCATGAAGGTCCTCTAGAGTTGTTTGCCACTCGCGAGGCCATTGGTAGACTGTAAAAAGATACCCGGGAATCGATATGTACTCACTTCCGGCCCATATTGGCGGCCTATATCCAAGTATTTTTCTCATAAGTGTTCTACTTTTATCTTATGATAGAGGATGGGTTGTTATGTCCGGAATGTGCTGTAATTATGATATTGTTGTTCTTTCTGGGAGGGAGGGGGGTGGGGGTGAGGGGTTTATATGCCCTTCTCGCTTTTCATCATTCCGAACTATTGATCGTTCACCCCACTTTGAAATCAATAAATAAAGTTTTAAAAAAAGTTCTACTGGATCACCTGGGGGTGGATCCAGAAGCATTCTGGGTATGCTTTAGGAAGGAACGGGGTCATCCTGGAGACGCTCCAACGACATTGCTCTTCAGGATAAAAGTGGCCGCGGACAAATGGCTTAGGCCTAATGGCGTTGATTTATTTAGAACAATTCCTAGAAGCCTTACCAGCACCTACTCAAAGGTGGCTTAAACAGCAGATCAACCTATCCATAGAACAAGCAGTGGACCTGACAACGTATTTTGCCCGAGCTCAACCAAAGTTTTTATTATATGAACCCGAGAAAACCACACGTTTCAGTTCTGGCCGTTGGCTAGTCGAGAAGAAAAGCAAGTCTTCTGTAGAACCTCCAAAAGATCGTATTCCTAAAAACGACGACACCTTATGTAAAGGCCCCCATTGTTATGAATGCGGAGAGTGGGGCCATATAGCCAGATTCTGCCCCCAAAAGAAGAACGACGTATCAATGGACGTTAGCTGTGTTCCGCGCAGCATTCTATATACGGAGGAATGCGGTTCCTGTTTTTTGTAAGTCTTATTCTGAACGGCCATACAGTCAAGGCCCTTTTGGACTCAGGCTGTAGGCAGTCTGTTGTGCGCAAAACGTTAGTAAAAGAATCCCAACTCTGTCCCAATAAACAGATACCAATACACTGTGTACATGGGGATGTCCGTATTTATCCCCATCACACTGCCCAATGGAGTTACTGTAGAGGCAAAGGTGGGGGTAATGGATACCGTCCCAGAACAGTTACTTCTAGGAACAGATAACCCTGTGTTTACTGTCTTGCTTCAAAACTCTTTGAGGATGGCTCCAGTTCATCCTTCTGTCCTTCTCACACAAGCCCCATGGTTATCAGACATGACCTTTCGATATGCACAAAACCAAGATCCCACTCTTTAGGACGCTTGGCAACAAGCCAGAGACACCACGTCATCACCATCTTATCCTCTTTTTCAAATGAAGAAAGGGTTATTATATCACAGAGGAAATCCCGAAGAACCTTTACAACTGGTAGTTCCTCAAAAATGTTGTGAACAAATTATGTTTTTTACTCCTTCACATCTTTTGGTTGGTCATAGCGGGGCAGCAAAAACAACTCAAGCGGTATTAAGATATTTTTATTGGCCTGGTATATACGCCAATATAAATCAATATTGCAAAGAATGTGAAATATGTCAGAAAAGGAAACCATTCACGCCACCGCCCGTTCCCTTACAACCCCTCCTGTCAACGAGAAACCTTTTAAAGAATCAGCCTGGACTGGGTAGGACCCCTCCCTAAGTCAAAAAAGGGGATCTATACATATTAGTCATAATCGACTAAGCCACCCGATACCCAGAGGCCTTTCCATTACGAGCATCAAACACCAAGATCATCAGGGAAAAACTGTTAGAATGATAGGGTTTCCCAGAGCAATATTAACAGACCAGGGAACCCCCTTTGTGACTCGCCTTATGAGACAAGTCTGTAAAACATTGAACATCTCCCAGATAAGAACATCAGCATATCACCCTCAAACAGACAGTTTATGTGAGCGATATAACGCTACCTTAAAGTTTCCCCTTAAAAAATGTTGTCTACAGAAGGAAAGGAATGGGACATACTTCTGTCCCTTGCTCTCTTTGTTATCCATAGTCAGACCCAGAGCAGTCTGGGCTTCTCCCCATTTGAGCTTCTTTAAGGAAGACAGCCCAGAAAACTACTGGAAATGACAAAGGAGGCATGGGAACAAGAGACACAGGAAGATACCCAAAACGTTCTCGAGTATACCCAAGCACTAAGATCACATCTACAAAAGCTACGAGACTTTGCTTCCGCAAATCTGGAACGAGCCCAAAGAAAACAATAAACATACTATGACAGAAGGAAGAAATGGAGACAGCTTAACCTCCATGATTGGGGTCTTGTGCACATCCCCTCCTCCCTACCCCATAAACAGGCAGAGTGGAAAGGACCCTATGAGGATATTGACAAAATCGACGTATTGGTTACCGTTGTCTCCAAAAAGAACCCAATTCTATCATATAAACCTTTTGAAGAAATGGTTGGGGCCCCTTCCTAAAAATGTCCAAGCGGCCTTTATAGAGAATAAGTCTTTCCTCTCCTCTGTGAACCAGATAATCATAAATGAAAACCTGAACTCTTTTTTTTTTTCCCTTTTTTTTTTTTATAAAGTTTTTTATTTGCATCAAAGGATCACATAGGCAATAAACAATTCATTTTTTCACGAAAGAAAACAGAAACAAAAATATGACAGTATTCCATAATTGCATTTAGATAAATATATAGCATTATTTAAACAGTGCGAAACATAAAATTAAGAATCGATAAACTTGTATTTTGAAAAATATTTGCTAAGACATGAATAACCCCCATATTCTGTCGATTTTTCGTCTGGCCTGCACTCCCCTTGAATCTGCAATAGCGGCTTCCATACTATGAATCTCCTTTACTAAACTCCACCATTCTAAACTATTGGTGGGTTCTTTTGAATCCATGCTCTGGCAACAATTAACCTTCCACAAGTGATTAGGACATTCAACAGATCTTTAAACCTTTCACCCCCATTGATGCCTACGCAAACATCAATATTTGAGAATGAGAAAGGTTGCTCCAACCTCTCAGTAATAACCTTAGCTATTCCTTCCCAGTATTCCTTGAGGTGAGGGCAAGTAAAAAACATGTGGACAATGTCCGCACCACTCAAATCACATTAGGGCATTTCGTTTTATCTGAATGAATGTTATTCGTTGCCCTTTTAAGTATCCTTTCAGGCGTATAATATAATTGACAGATTGTTTTAAACATCTGCAATTTTAAGCTGGAAGATTGAACTGATGTATTTAGGCTTTTAAATGATGTAACAATTAAATCTGTAGGAATACTCATTGCCAGTTTCCTATTCCATTTCTCTGTTAAAATAATAGCATCACCGGTCTTGAGATCAGAAAAGAGCTTATAACCCAGGCTTATGATAGATTTATCAGCATCCCTATAAATACAGTCCCATATCTCAGATTCTGAGACTGTAGTGAGTTCTATTTTTTTCACCAAGTAATCTCTAATCTGATAGTATTTAAACCTAGCTATTTCTGGTAGGTTGTAGCAAAGTTTCATTTTATCAAATGCCATAAAGCCAAGATGATCATATAGATCCCCCAGAAGTCTAATACCAGAGTTTAAAAACATTTGACAGGCTGTGTCATGAAAAATAGTAGGAAAGCCGGGATTGCCCCATAAAGGTGTTTGACTGTGAAAAAGAGATGTATTGCATTTAGCCATAATAGATCGCCAGATACTCACAGTGTCCCTTATGGTCTTAAATTTAACCCTTTTAAAATAGTTGGGGTCATTCATCCTATACACAAACATATTGACATCTAATCCTAGTAGAAACTTGTGAAAATATAAACATTTATCCAGAGCTGCCAAACTGCGGATCCGAGTCATAAATGCTGACCAGTAGAAAACCTGAACTCTAACCAAACGGAATCCCTCCTCCACCTTTTAGATAGCTATTCTTCCATTTTCTCTGATCCTCCTGGTAGAACCTCCTTGGTCAAGCACGCCATCACCACCCCCTGAGGAAAGTAGTGAAACAACACCCCTATAGAATTCCAGCTACTTGAAGGGATGATGTTACCACTGAAATAGAGACCATGTTAAAGCTAGATGTTATAAAGACATCCCATAGTAACTGGTCTTCTCCTATCGTCATAGTTCCAAAGCCAGATGGCCCCATCTGTTTCTGTATAGACTTCAGAGCGGTTAACCTCATATAAAAATTCGACTCAAACCCCTTACCCAGAGTTGATTAATTAATTGATAAACTAGGTGAAGCTCAATATATAATCACATTCAACCTCACTAAGGGATACTGACAGGTCCCACTGAGACAGGAAGACCAAGAGAAAACAGCCTTTAGTACCCCCACTGGCCTATATGAGTTAACGGTATTACCTTTCGGATTACACGGGCCCCCGCGACTTTCCAACGTCTCATAAGGTACTCCATCAACACCAAGCCTATTCATCAGCATACATTGATGACATCATAATATTCAGTCCCAAGTGGAAACAACATCTTTCTCACTGTAGAGAGGTATTTCAAGCACTCAAAATGACAGGACTACATGTTAATTCCAAAAAGTCCAAAGCAGGCTTCACCAAAGTAAAGTATTTGGGATACCTCCTAGAGGATGGAGTCAGTGCACCCCAACAGGAAAAGATCAAGGCAATCATGGATATTCCTTTCCCTTCTACTAAAAAGGGTGTTAGAACTTTTCTGGGTTTAATCGGCTATTACCGTCAGTTTATACCTAATTACTCCGACTGACATGCTAAGGAAAGAAGTAAAGAATAAGGATCTGGTACATCCCCCCAAACCGCCAGGAGAGCGTTTTATGCTCTCAAAGAAGCCCTGACTAGCAGTCCTATCCTTGTCTCACCTAACTTTAGGCAACCATTTTTATTGCAAACTGATGCATCAGAAGCAGGCTTAAGGGCTGTCCTTTCCCAATGTACCGAGGACAATATAGAACGCCCTGTGCTGTTTACTAGTCGCAAGCTATTTCCAAGAGAAAAGAAATACTTGATAATTAAAATGGAATGCTTGGCCATCAAATGGACGATAGACGAGTTGCGTTATTACTTAGAGGGAACACACTTTACCCTGTATACAAATAATGCACCCCTGTTGTGGATGAGTCACAATAAGGGCAACAACCCGCGAGTTCTGCGAAGGTTCTTATCCCTACAACCCTATTCCTTTGACATACGGCATCGGAAGGGAACTGAAAACGGAAACGCTGACTTCCTTTAACGTAATCCGTGTTTCCCGAAACGGGACAAAACAGGGGTAGGGTTCGTCAGGAAGCCACTAGCCAGGATGAGGGGAGACCAGAAACGGACAGATAAGACTGTATTCCGCCTTATATTTCCCCCCTCCTTTATTTACAGCCCATATGGAGTGAAGCGACTGATGTACCTTCAAGCGGCATGAGAGACCAGAGTGACGACTGCGGGCCCTTTAAGAGTAACGCTATTACAACCCACGTGGGAGGTCACATGGGGTATGGGAAGCATTACTACCAGAAGAAGGACAACCAGAAGAGACGAGAGGCAGGGCAGAAAACGGCAGTGTGTCGAAGAGAAGACGGAGAGGTTATTTCTGCACGAGAAGAATTTCCAACGTGGAGAAAAGAAGACGCCAGGAGGAGAGCAAGCGTTGTGCCGAGTGGACCAGACGAAGTTCAGCCGTCCAAGAGCCGAGCTGAAGAGTCCTGCCATGGCCCCGGAGGGTCGTGGTTCTCAGAGGTGCGTGGGCGCCTACGAGGTCACTGGCAAAGACGGAGAGAGGTCGGAAGGGACGGGAGGGCAAGGGGGAAGTGAGCAGAGCAAAAACAAAGCGATTATGAAAGCACATCTAAATGTTCATTCTTGTGGCTGTTCGTGACTGCACCTTCCTATTTTGGTTCTTGTCACGGTTTCCTCCCTCCTCACAATTTTTTGGGCTAATTTTATTTGGTATTGGTGGTCCCTCACACCCTTCCTTACATTAGAACTGATAAGAAATAATCTGAAACACTTACCTGAGCAATTCTTCTCTCAGAGGGAGGTTGTTGGCCAGGAAGACATCATCCAAGAGACCACCATAGAAGACCCTGAATAAAGGAGACAAAGAGACATATTTCCTAGTATTATAAATTAGTGTTAGATTTTCATTGTGTGTTGTGTCTTACTTATTTACTGTTATTGGTGTTTTAAAAACTTTACACACCTGTCTGCCAAGTTATGACTGATAGCTCGTAAGCCAAGATACCATGGGTTGAGCATGGATTAACCTATTGAGACTTTACTGGACCTTATTTGTGATTGTAGTGTTATTACTCACTGTAGCTACCTACCAGTACCTACTAATAAACCATCTTCCGGGGGGCGTGGCCAAGCAGCATGGCCGACAGGACGTGAGCTTCACCAGCTCCGTCCGAGGACCCACTAATCCTGCCTAAAAGATCCTTGCTGGACCCTTCCGAAGGGGAGCTGACGGTCCGGATCCTCTCCTGCCACGTTGGGGACCCCCACATTGCCGTGAGAGCCTCCGGTGCCCCGGCAAACACCGCCGGAGATCGAAGCGGCGCTCTGAGGGCTCCGCCTGGTTCTACGCGAGACCGCGGACTGGGCCTGCGTGTGCGACTAGCGGTGAAGGCGTCTCCCTGCTCCGGGGCTGACCGCGTCCGCTGCTGACCCCTCGATTGCTGGAGAAGGTGGCGAGCGTCCAGGGCGGCTAGTGGAGGGCGGATCTGGGGTCCGGTGATCCCCGCTGACCCGTGTGAGGGGTTGCAGCACCCGCCCCTCCCCCCTCCGATCCTCTGCTGTACCGGAGCTCCCGGCTGTGGAGCGCAGCCCCGGGTGAGTGCTCCCCTGGTCCCTGGGGCTCTGCAGGACTGTTGGAGGGCTGAGGCGGTGCGGCCACCAAGGGCTTATCGCTGATATTACCGCAACTGTTGGCCTTTGGAGCCCGTCCCCGCACTGAGTGCCGGTGCGACCTGCACAGGCTGCCCCTCCTGGTTTTTCTGCAGCTGTGGGGGTTGCGGCCTCCGTCCCTTCCCCGGGACAGTGAACTACGGCGGCCCTTCCACGTGGAGCCGGTGGTGGCGCTGGGACCTGCGGCGGCCTGAGGGGTTGGGCTCCGGGGGACGTGGGTGGCTCGGAGCCCCCCTGGTATATACGACATTGCCTGGGAGCCGGGGCGCCTTCCTTCCTACGCAGCAGCGGGATACAGACTGTGATACCCCCGGCCCACGTTGCGCCTTGCCCCTAGAGGCTTGAAGATTGTTCTGTTGCTCCTGGAGGGTGAGGGGGCTCGTCCCGGGTGCACTAGTTGGCGGGGGAACTGATTGGTTGGCTGCCCTCGATCGGATTGCCCGGTACGCCCTGCTGAATTGTCCTCTCCGCCGGTCCTCCCGCATTCGCCCTGCTGTTGGGATCTGTGCCTACCTGGTGGGACCGGGTGAATCCTAGCTGAGGTGCCCCGTGGGGGCTCCCGATCTGCCCCCCAGGATGACGACCCGCAAGGATAGGAATGCGAAATCCTCCCAACCCAACACCATCGTGCAGTATACCACCCCAAGACTGCCATCGCAGAGGATCACGCGGCAGACGGGACCGGACGATGGGGGCGATGGACCGCATGAACCCTCCCGGGCAGAGATCCTGAAGGCGATCCAGGGATCCCATTCTGCCTTGGAGAGGCAGATCGAGACGGTGTCGATAGACGTAAATCTCCTCCGGACGGACCTCCGTAAGGTGGCGGACAAGGTCTCAGACGCGGAGGGCAATATTGCCCAACTGCAAACGGAAGTGGCCTCCCTGCAGAAATCGGTCGCGCACCTGACGTCCACTACCCGTGCACTGGAGAGGAGGGCGGAGGATGCGGAAGGCAGGGCCCGTCGGAGCAACATCAGGGTCCTAGGCGTGCCGGAGCGCCTTGAGGCGGGCAACGCTGAACGCTTCTTGGAGACGTGGATCCGTACCCAGCTATGCCCGACCGGACTGTCCAGTGTCTTTGTTATTGAGAGGGCACACAGGGCCCTGGTTCCCCCTCCACGCCCGGGCGAGTCACCTAGAGCCATCATTGCAAAGATTCTCAATTATAAAGATCGCGATTGTATCCTACGGGCCGCGAGAGAAATGGAGTCCATCACCATTGAAAATAGTCGTGTTTCCATCTACCCCGACTATACTCAGCAGGTGCAGGAGCAACAGAAGTCCTACCTGGGCGTCAAGCAGAAACTTCGGGACATGAAGCTACAATATATGCTCCTGTACCCGGCCAAACTCAAGGTGCTCTCCCAAGGGCGCGCTCACTTCTTTGAGTCACCGGCGGAAGTGTGGGAGTGGCTCGAGATACGGGGAGACGACCTACCTCCTGGTGAACGGGGGGGCCCCCGCGAGACCTGGGGGACCCGGCCCCAGAGACGTCGACGAGGCAGAGGGAGACGTAGGTCTGGATCCCGGGGTTCTCCCGAGCCCCGGATTACTGTTGGCGAGGATGGGGCGCTCCACGTGAGACCATCAACGGTGGGGGCCGATCCGGAGTCACAGGAGGCCCCTGCACCTGGTGCGATCCTGGTCCCGGATACCTTGCAGGAAACCTTGCTGGAGATACACTCTGCGCCCCCGGTGGTACCGGAAACCGCCCTCTCCGACACACGGCCTGAGTGAACTCTGATATGAGGTACTGTCTTGTTAAAATGTTGTTGCCCTGGGAGGTTGGGTGGGTCGCCTCTCCTGGTTTATGCATGCCCGGTGGATCACTGAAATAATATCGACTGACAAAATATCGACTTGCCAAAATATCGTGGACAAAATATCGACAGTCAAAATATCGAGTTTGTATCTACAAACAGGTAAGTACAAAAATATCGAGTACAAAATATCGTTAACAAAAATATAGATGTAAAAAATATCGACTTTATTAAAAACAGTGTTAAATTAAATTAATATTAAATTTTAATTACTAAAATATACTTAAAACGACTTAAATTAAATTATAATAATAAAATAATACATGAAAATAATAAAAATAATTTTTTAAAATCTTATTTGTTGACCCTGAACCCTAAAAATACCCCTTTACCCAAAAACCCAAAACTGACCCTGAACCCTAAAAATACCTCTTTACCCAAAAACCCAAAACTGACCCTGAACCCTAAAAATACCCCTTTACCCATGACCTGAAAACTGACCCTGAACCCTAAAAATACCCCTTTACCCATGACCTGAAAACTGACCCTGAACCCTAAAAATACCCCTTTACCCATGACCTGAAAACTGACCCTGAACCCTAAAAATACCCCTTTACCCATGAACTGAAAACTGACCCTGAACCCTAAAAATACCCCTTTACCCATGACCTGAAAACTGACCCTGAACCCTAAAAATACCCCTTTACCCATGACCTGAAAACTGACCCTGAACCCTAAAAACACCCCTTTACCCATGACCTGAAAACTGACCCTGAACCCTAAAAATACCCCTTTACCCATGACCTGAAAACTGACCCTGAACCCTAAAAATACCCCTTTACCCATGACCTGAAAACTGACCCTGAACCCTAAAAATACCCCTTTACCCATGAACTGAAAACTGACCCTGAACCCTAAAAATGCTCCTTTACCCAAAATTTATCAATATTATTTAATTACCAATTAATTATTAATTAACAATAACAATAAAGTAAATATATTAGAACATTAGGTGTAATTATTTTAATAATTAATATTATTTTTTCAAAATTAATTACTTAAAAATAACACAAAATTATATATATAAAAAATGTACTCTAATTAATGTAATTAACTAATTACAATTAATTAATTAACAATTATTTACTAATACAAAATATATTCAAAATTATATTAATTAATTACCTAATTAATATTAATTAATTATCAATTAATTATTAATTAAAAATATTAACAAACATATATTAATTAATTAATTATTATTAAATTACTTCCCACCCTATTCCCCTATAAACCCACAACCCGCTACAGAATTACATTACGCAATTATTATCAAAACAAAATTCATGTAATAAAATATTTTATAACATTAATACACACTATTCACACATATTATTACATCAAAATACACTATAAAATATTATATATTATTAAAAAATCGATATTTTTGCTATCTATATTTTATACAGTCGATATTACTTCACTTACCTGAAAAACGATATTTTTGTAGTCGATATTATGTCCAGTCGATATTTTGTCCAGTCTATATTTAAAACTCGATATTATGTCCAGTCGATATTTTGGAGTCGATATTTTGTCTCTATACCATGCCCGGTACTGTCTCTGCCTGGTGCTGGGAGCCCTGGTTGGTGGGCTGAACAGAGGATGGACACCATGTTGGCCGAGGCGTTGTGGTGCGAGGTCCTGGAGTTTATGGCGTACCGTCGCCCAGCATTGGAATTGACTTTCATGAACATTCCCAGAGACTGTCCTGGAACATTGGGTCCTCGGGGAGTTGGGGGGGAGGGTGGGTGGTTTTGTTTGGTTGTGTGTGAGTGTGGGGTGCGTGTGGTGTATGGGGTGGCTGTGCACGTCCTGGCACTGGCAGGGGAAGGGCAGGGTAGCGTTTTTGGTTGTTGCTGTCCTTTTGCTCGCGGGTGGGGGGGGGGGGACTGGTACTGATGGGGTGTTGGGTCCCATTGTTTTTGAATGGCGCTGGTGTGGGATGACCGGGATGGTGTGTTTTCCGGTTGAGTCATTCCTCCTTATGAGCGGGGGAGGGGGGGGGGGTTGTTTTTGGGGTTGGGTGGTTGCGGGCACTGTGGGGTTGGGGGAGTTGTGGGGGGTATTTGTTTTTGGCATGGTGTGTACTACTGTTCGTGCCCCTAGGGGGCTGTTTGCAGAAGTTAAACTTGGATGCCCGGATGGGCAAGACCAACGCTTATGGGATTCAAATTTTTAACTTGGAACGTGCGTGGCCTGGGTACTTGCTCCAAGCGGTATAGGGTGCTATCCTTCCTTCGTCGGCATGGAGTGTCAGTGGCGTGCCTACAGGAAACGCATTTGAATGAGGAGGGTGCTCTTAAATTGGCAAGGAAATGGAGGGGTCAGGTGTTTCATTCCTCCTTCTCTACCTATGCTAGGGGGGTCCTGATCTGGGTGGCTCCGGGGGTGCCCCTAGCGGTCCAGTATGTTGAGGCTGATGTAGAGGGCAGATATGTTCTTATACGTGTGAAACTGGATGGGAGGGACTTCCTGCTGGTGAACTCTTATGCACCTAACATAGATGACCCGAGTTTCTTTACTGGCCTGCAGGAGCTTATAGCGACAGACCTGGATGCCCCCCTCCTCTGGTTTGGAGATTTTAATTGTGTACTGGATCCACTGCTGGACAGGCATCCCCCCCGGGCGGGTACAAAACCTCGGATGACGGCGCGGCTCCGGGAGGTAATGGAGAATCTGGGTGCTGTGGATGTCTGGCGACTCGGCAATCCGGGCCTGAAGCTTTACACTTGCTATACCCCCACACATAACACACAAAGCAGGCTCGACAGGGTCCTCGCGGCCAACATTGGCGCATCCCTTGTTTTATCGGTCACACATCAGGCCCGGTTCGTATCCGACCATTCGCCCGTGACGTGTGCGGTACAGTGGGTGGACCGCTCCTCCCGCCCACGGACCTGGCGGATGCCAGGGGATCTTCTGCAGGATCCGGTGGGACGGGAACATGTGGAGACGTCCCTGCGTACTTATCTGGACCTGAACTGGGAAGTGGGTGGTATCCCTTTTGCGACCAAATGGGATGCCCTTAAGGCAGTCGTGCGGGGCGCTTGCATGGGGCTGACATATGGAGTTCGCAAACAGCTGCTCCGTGACCTCGCGAGTGCTGAGGAGCGCCTCAGCCACTATCAGTCCTTACCGGACCCGGATGGGTCGAACGGGGACTCTGAGCGGACAGCCCGAGAAGGCGTCCATGATATCCTAGACCGGCTAGATAGATTCACTCTCGGTCGATATCGCCAACGCCTTCACCGTGAGGGGGACAAGTCGGGCCGATTGCTGGCCTGGATTCTCCGAAGGGAATCGGCCCGTGCGCGGATTGTTGCGTTGAGAAATCCCGCTGGGGTCCTAGTGCACTCGGAACGGGACCTTCTTGCGGTGCTCCGCACACATCTGCAGAAGGTCTATACTGCTGACCCCCTGGTGACAGAGGCGTCCTATCAGTCATACCTCCGGGATTTGCCCCTTCAGACCCTCTCTAAAGAGGACGCTGAGGACATGGATACCCCAGTGACGCTCCAAGAGGTCAAGGTGGCGGTGGCCGCCCTGCCGAAGGCTAAGTCGCCGGGAGGAGACGGTTTTCCCCCAGAGTTTTACCAGGCGTTTGTTGATACCCTCGCGCCCCATCTCTTGCAGGTATACCATGAAGCGATGGTGCGAGCCGCGCTCCCGCCCACCATGCAGCAGGGTGAGGTCTGCATGCTCCTGAAACCGGGCGGGGATGACTGTGATCCTGCGGCCTACCGGCCGATCACTTTAATCAATACAGACGCCAAAATTCTTACTAAGATTTTGGCCACCCGGCTGGCCCCACATATGACGCACCTGGTTCACCAGGATCAGTGCGGGTTCATTCTGGCCGCAACACCGCCATGAATCTTCGGCGTCTGAACCACGTTCTACATGAGGTGCGCGATAGGGAGGGTCCTCAGGTCCTGGTCTCGATAGACCTGGCTAAAGCCTTCGATACAGTTAGCTGGGGGTACTTGTTGGAGGTGCTGCGGTTAGCGGGGATGGGACCCCTTTTCTGCAAATGGATTCGTATCCTTTACAGTGCGCCTATGGCCAGGGTCAGGCTCGGAGCGGCCCGCTCGGAGGAGTGGCGGTTGGGCAGGGGCACCCGTCAGGGGTGCCCCCTGTCACCGCTCCTGTTCGCTCTGGCGATTGAGCCCCTTGCAGTGACACTGCGCACGGAGATGGCGCCCTGGGGAATACGAGTGGGGGATGTGGTACACCTGGTTTCGCTTTATGCGGACGATGCGTTGTTCTACCTGACCTCCCCGCGGGAGTCGCTACCGATCCTGTTACACCACTTGGAACGCTTTGGTGCAGCTTCTGGGCTGCGTCTTAATCCTGAGAAATCCCTGATCTTTCCCCTTGCGGGATGCGGTGAAGACCCTCGTGTGGGTTTCCCGCCCCTGGGGCTACGGTGGGAGATGGAGGCCTTCCGCTATTTGGGCATTCAGGTGGCTGTCTCGGATGAACAATTGCTGGCCCGCAACGCCGACCGTGTGCTCAGTTCAATACAACAATCTGTATCCTTTTGGAATACGCTGCCACTCTCACTCATGGGACGATTGGCCGTCTCAAAGATGGTGATGCTGCCTAGAATATTGTATATCCTACAGAATACCCTCTGTCCTCTACCTCCTCGAATTTTCAACAAGCTTAATACGATGCTTACCTCCCTACTCTGGGCAGGCAGACGCAGCAGAGTTGCGCTGCGTACGATGGTCAGACGCTGGGAGGAGGGGGGCTTGGAGGCCCCACGCTTTGATCTCTACTATTACGCGGCCCAACTTATACCGGCTGCGCGCTGGTTCGCGGGCGCGGACAATTGGGAATTGCGACTCTTGGCTGGGAGCGCAGATGAGAGGGCGTTGCAAGTGGCTCTGATGCGTGGCAGAGGAGCGGATGGCAACCTGCCGTACATTGTTCGGCATACTGCAGGGATCTGGCAGCGAGTGGTGGAGAGAGTGCTGAAACGGGCCCCTTTTCATAGGGAGCTGCCGGTATGGATATTGGCACCGGTCACTCTAATGGAGGAGCACATGTCGTTTCGGGAATGGCGTGAGGGCGGTTGCGACACATTGGCAGACTTATACCCGGACGAGTCCTTTGTGACCCTGGAGAGAGCCATCGAGGCCTTCAGTCTTACTGGGGGCCAATACCTTCACTATGGAGGCCTGCGGGACATGGCGAGAGCGACGTGGCCACAGTTCCCTGAGGCACCCCGGGTGTCCCATACTTTGAATATCGTGCTATCGTGCGGCGCGGGACGGCGATTGATAACGCTTTTATATACAGCGATGAGAAGCGACTCGGCGCCTCCGGTGTCTCCGTCCTGGGCGGCGTGGGAGGCAGACTTAGGGGTTGCCTTGGACCCGGGACAGCGGGGGCGGATAGGGACGCTCACCAAGAAGGTTTCGTGTAACGCACGGTTCAAATTAATCCATTTTAATTTCATGCACCGCACTTACGTAACCCCAGTTACTCTGCGCCGCATTGCGCCAGACAAATCGGATGCCTGTCCTCAGTGTGGTTCAGTAGGAGCCGGATTTCTCCATTTAGCTTGGGAGTGCCCGCTAGTCGGGGACTTCTGGAGGGTTGTGGTAGCCTACATCCGGAGAGTCACGGGATTGCGTCTTGACCTGTCCCCGACCCATTGCTTGTTAGCCCTAGTCCCCAAACCTAAGAAGAGGAACCTATCATATAAAATGCTGCAGCTGCTCTTAGTGCTGGCTCGACGGCGGGTGGCTATAACCTGGATGGGACAAAGGG
Organism: Lissotriton vulgaris; assembly: GCF_964263255.1. Taxonomy (NCBI): domain Eukaryota; kingdom Metazoa; phylum Chordata; class Amphibia; order Caudata; family Salamandridae; genus Lissotriton; species Lissotriton vulgaris. The sequence goes on along the minus strand of NC_141696.1, from coordinate 1,385,940,110 downwards.
CGCCAGATATGACGTTATGGCTTCGGGATGTGGGGGAATGGACATTGGCTGAAGAAACGCACATGCAACATACGCGTAGGAATGAGCGGCTACAAGAGGACTTACTTGCATGGCGTATGATGTGTGCGGGGGGGTCGACTGCCAGCGACTCTGATGCTACTAGTGCTGCATTGTTCTCGTCCGAGGAATCGGAACCTGAGGAAGGGGTGGCGGGGGCTGGGGGGGGTGAGTAGGGGCTGGGGTACTACCCTGATGACTACGCACATGTTCCTTATGTCAGTTTTTCTGTACTTGCACTGTATCCCGTGGATCTGATTCTTGCATCTCCTGTTTTATCTGCAACTGTTGAAGCCGTGCTGGGGGTGTGAACTGCGTACACATGTTTTTTCTATACCTTGATGCCAATGTTGGGGGGGGGGAAAGTATTGTTTATTCTGCTGAAAAAATAAAGTTTTTTATTTTTTTCACCCTTAAAAAAAATAAACCATCTTCCAATACTTTCCCTCTGGAAAACATTTAGCGCATTGTGGGCTAAGGGTGGAATCACAAGATATCTCAAGATCGAAGAGACCTTCAAATAAGAGCAACTTTCAAACGTCTGCACCCACCACAAGGCTCAAAAATCCACTCGGAACAGCAAGCCAGATTTAATCAGGACCAGCTACTTTTAGGGCCTACTCCCTCGTTCTGGCAAGCTGCCAACAGGTGTTCTGCTTGCTCACAAAGTGAATGAGCAAAAAGATGCTTTAAATCTTGTTATTTTGTCAAATTTCTCTGCTTTCATAACCAGAGGTCAAAAGTCAGTTTGTCTTTCTACATTTACTTTTCTTTCTGTGATTAAAAATTGAGGATTTTGTAAAGTGAACTGTGTGACAATCGGGATGAGACCAGTTCACGGGTGAAGTACATCACAGTTAGGTCGAGTAGTGTATTCAAGTTACTACACATGTAGGTTTAGTAACATTTTATGATTTTTCTAGCCCTGCAAAGCTCTATGGCAGGGCATTTTACCACACTGAGCCTGCTAAAACCAAAGTGTAGCTAAACACTTTAGGAAAGTTAATTCCTCACCTTCATCTAACTCAGACGTATGGGTTATTTTATTTTTCCATATCTGTTTTAACAGCTACTGCATTTCAACGTTTCTAGTGTGAGTGGACATATTTTTGTAATTATTTCTTTTGGGAATGCCTTTCCATAAAATGAGAATAATACTAGGACTCATCAGGTTGGGTGGATAATGCAGGGCTCAGGGTCCCCTTTTAGATTGCACATCCTAATCTCTAGGTAGGATTTATTTTTTGCTTATTGTCATTTTGCAATGGTATAGGATGAACAAAACAAACAAAAAATACATCAGAACATCCTAGCAGGGTCACAATAATGTGTGCAACTCACGGTGTTTATCTATTTGTGTAGACATTTGGTAGCAGTTTCTCCATCTGTCCGAGGATGGGGTTTCCTCACCCAATTGCAATAAGGTCCAGAGCACACAAGGCTGGACCCGTTCTCCTACACACCAGCATTTTCCTCACCAGCACTGTAACCTTCAGATGTCCGTCGCGCATGATTTGAAGAGTCAGCATATTTGTCTATGCCCTTGTCCATCATGGCCCTTGAGTCCCCCTTGAGGCCATGGTTCAACAGATATTGTAGAAGTGGTCCCCAAATGCACTTATGGCAATGTTACAGAAATATCATTGTATAATATATTTCCAGCTGGTCATTATAGTTTGACGGTTGAACAGACAGTCCCGCAGCCTGGGTACTTGTCTCCCCCCTATCCCCCCCCCCCCCACAGGACACTCACCTTTTAGCCAGGAGTAGTGCCACTGAAGTGAGGCATTTAATGGCATGCAACACCCTGTTTGTATATCCCAGCAGTGCAATATCCAGTATCAGATCGGCGTCCACTGCGATCATATCTGAAAGCGCCCAGCTCACCTAGTTCCAGTATTCGGCTACCCCTTGTTAGTTCCACATAAAGATGCATGAAATCAGCCTACGCCTTACCACACCAGACACTATGGGAATGTTTTCATAGTTTGAATGTGAATAGTTTTAGGGAGGTTGATTGGTCCTATAGAGGTATTTGAAATGGACATAGCACAGTCTACATTTTGAGGCAAGCTCCCCTATTTGACCACAGTGATATGCCCATGCCATATACAAAATTGGAGCTTCCAGATCAGTATCCGAGTGTGTTCTCGCGCTTGGTGTGGGTGCTAGGGTTTCTGTCTGCAATGAATAGTATAGATTGGTCACCATATGACTGGACATGGGGGCAGTCAAGAACTGGATACTGGAAGAATAGTGCTCTCTACATATGCCACGAAGGCAACATATGTGAAGCTGTCCAGTACCGCTACTCCCTATTTGCAGATACACTGGGAGGGTGTTTGTAACATGTGAAGGATATCACAGGGAATTGAGTTAGCGATTGTTTAGACGAGTAGAGGATTGGGGAAATGTGGCCATTTCTGGATCTTGATCCAAGATAGCTGTGTGTTGGCTACTGTGCCTAGCTCTGCTCTTTTACACTTTGGAGTCCGACCTAGAGAGCCTCCAGTGGGGTGGGATATGCACGGTTGTGCTCTACACCTATATGTGCCATGTATGGATGGGGGTTGTGGCAAAAATATGCGGTGTGCCTACAAACAGAGATAGGAATGCTCGAAATTGGGAGCCATAAGGCTGCCTCTTTCGTATGACAGTGTCAGGGTTTCCTATTGCGCCCACAGCTGTCAACCCACCCATGCGAGTATTATCAGGTATGCTTTGAGAGTCCTAAACAAGTGTTGAGTCAAATGTATAGGGATATTAGTTAACAAATACAGTAGTTTAGGTAATGTGACCACCTGATGAGCGCTATCCGTCACATAGTGGCATTGGAAAGGTAGCCCAGGGGTGAATCTGCTCTTCAGTACGAGCCATGACAGATCCATAGTTATCTCTAATTACCTTTTCCTTGCCTTCATGATCCAAACCCCCAGGTATTTGATGGAATGTGTAGCCCAGGTAAGTGGCAAATCAAGTATTTTAGCGAGTGTGCCAACATGAGTGGGAAAACCATGGATTTATTCTAGTTTATTGCAATCCAAGAGACTGCTCAAAATAGAGTAAATTCTGTTTTAACCACTAGCGTGCACAAGATGACACATGTAGGAGAGTAAGGTCTGCTTTTCTATGGTCACCCCACTTTTTGCTTCACTGGTTTTCGACTTAATGTGGCTGTGCTAATCAGACCCACAGCCCAGCTGTGCTCTCTCTAAATTCAATACAATGTACTTTAGGTACATAACCAATTGGACATTGGGTCACCTTATGAGCCCCTGTACAGTGTACTATAGGTACCCAGGGCATAGGTGCATTCAAGGCCTACCAGGGGCTGCAGCATGTATTATGCCACCCCCCGGCTGGCCACTCACATTGACACAACTGGCTGATCACTCAGCTGGGGCAAGGTTGTGTAATCACCACTTGCTTAGATATAGTATTCCTATATCTAACCTTATATCTAGACACATATACACCTATAAGTCACTCCTATGGCAGGCCTTAACAATCCTGGAGGCAGAGTGCTTGGTTTTATGCGAGATGAGGCTCTAGCATGAGCTGAGCCTGTCTGCAGCTTTCGGAAGCATGTCCTTATAGCTGTTCTAGGATATAGCCATACCATATACTCTTAAGTGCATTATGAACCTCGCGGTTAAATGCTAACTCTGGTTTGGCTTTATCAAAACATGTCATGTAAGGTGTCATACTCTTTGAAATACTACCCCCTCGACAATTCTGGTGACAGGGGTAGCATTACACCCTTCTAGAGGTTAAAGTTACCCAGAGCCTCAGCATCACAAAATGAATGCTGCTGCCACGGACACAAGTCTGACCTCCTGCTGCTGGGAGTCCTTCCAGCGAGGGAGGCTTGGACAATAGGTTTTCTGTCTTGGGAGGTGCTAGCACCATCCCAGACAGGCTATAGGGTATTGGGGCAGGGAGGGCTGAATGAAATGAGACACTGCCTGGGGCACACAAGGTGCCCCATGCATAGTCCAGTTCAAACCGGTGCTGGGGCACTCCAGCCCCAGCTCTGGCGAGAAACTGGACAAAACGAAAGGGGTGTAACCACCGCCTTCCCTGGTCCCACCCATAGGAGGGACCTAGCAGGTAATCCAGCCCCTAAATTTGGTATATAGGTAGGAGCTGAGTCCCAAGACTTTAGATTAATCCTGACTGAAATTTGAAACGAAACTCTGGACCTTCGACGTTCTGCTTGAAGATAGAAGACTGAAGAATCTCCCTTATGGTCAAGGAGTGACCACCCTGCACAAGCACCCCCTTTTGTACCGCTTTTGGCCACCATAAGTGTGGCAGGGTATGCTCAGACGTGAGTCCCTTGCTCACTTTGCCACTGGATTCAAGCAAGGCGGGCTGAAGACGGCTGGAATGCCAGAAACCGGTCCTCGGAAGCTTGTTTCCGGTCCAGGAAAGACATGGCTTGGCAGTTCGGTCTGGACTATTGCCATGAGGCACAGGGTCAGACTGATTTGCATATAGCCATGTCTGAACTGGGGTGGCAGAGTGGGCTAAAGAACGGTGATGGATTAAACCCAGATCTTTTGACTGGGTGTGAGTGTTTGATTGATTCAGATGCTCCGTCCATCACCACCCCCTTTTGTACCGCTTTTGGCCACCATAAGTGTGGCAGGGTATGCTCAGACGTGAGTCCCTTGCTCACTTTGCCACTGGATTCAAGCAAGCCGGGCTGAAGACGGCTGGAATGCCAGAAACCGGTCCTCGGAAGCTTGTTTCCGGTCCAGGAAAGACATGGCTTGGCAGTTCGGGCTGGACTGTTCCCATGAGGCACAGGGTCAGACTGATTTGCATATAGCCATGTCTGAACTGGGGTGGCAGAGTGGGCTAAAGAACGGTGATGGATTAAACCCAGATCTTTTGACTGGGTGTGAGTATTGGTTGATTCAGATGCTCCTTCCATCACCACCCCCTTTTGTACCACCCTGCACAAGCAGGCACCATCAAGCGATCAACGGTTTGCTTTGTCGAACGCTCCCGCCGGAGCCCGAGCACAGAGCCTGACAAGACCCGGACTTCCAGACTTCCTTCAGCCCGATCCACAGCTACAGCAAAGCTGAGACCCGTGGAGGCGACGCGAGGCGTGGGACCGGCCATCTTGGAAAGCCAGCAAATTGCTTGCTGCACCCTCGAAGTTGTGCATTGGGGATCGAGAAGCCCCAGCCCCGAGCACCAACTGCACCGAAGATCAGCCCTCCACACTCCACGAGTTCTGCGTGGGGCCCTTCTACATTTTCCTGCTCGACGCGTCTGTCCGGTCACTTGCCCGTTGGCTAGTGGCCTCTGTGATGACGAAATCTTGAATCTACACTGCTGGTCTGATTGCTCCAGACTGGCCCCTGCTTCCCTGAAAAGGAGAAGCCCATCAGACCTTGCTGGTCTGATCCAGAAGCCATCTTCGATTCCTACATAGGTAGCCTTAGCCAAGGCTTGTTGACTCCAATCCGGAAGCCGACACCGCCGACAACGAGATCCTTCGTGGGACAGTCCGTGCCCAGCTCCTGGTCGTCGTCGACACCTCCTGGTCCACGTGGCTGCAGAGACAAGCTTCACGACATCACCTGATTGCTTCGCGACATCGCCTGGTTCCTTCCTGGTCACTGGCTAGTGACCCAGACTCTGCCCCTCTGCTTTCAGGTACTCGTCATCCTCGATTCGCCCTTGGATCCAACCGGACACTTCTCTCCTGGTCGCCTGCAGCATCTTTCTTCAAGGCTCCATAGGATTCAGCGACGAAACCCGACACGCTTTGACACCTATGCACCCGCTTCCTGTGGGTGAGGTAACGCGAGTACACCGGTGCTCATGTGAGTATTGACTGTCCTAGTGTCTAAGTTTCAAGTAGCTTTCTCCTAGTCCAACCGGAAGTGCCCTAAAAGAACTAGTTTCCAATTATTTAGTTCCCATTCTAACTCTATGGTAACTTGCGTGTGTGTAAAGACACTGCACACGCCTCCCGTGGGCCTCCTACTTCCTATCCTTTGGTAGTACAGTGTAGCCCCAGCGATTCCCTAGGCCTATCCTTTTTTCGTGATGTGGTTCTTATACCACTATTTTAGTATATGGTTTGACGTGCCCCTAGGGTGCTACTGTATATTGTGCAACTTATTGTATGATAATTAAGTATCTTGTTATGTGCTTGTGCCTCTGACCTCATAAAGAGTTCAGAGGGGCTGTGTTAGAAATAAATACATATATATTTTATATATAACCTGTGTGGTATCCTTTCATTTGGTATTAAAGGGGTTACATATGGTAAAACAGCTGGCTTCACATGCCCTCTTGAGTTTAGCCTAAGACTGCTTTGTCCATGCTACCACTAGGATAGCTGGTCTATAAGGTTGACTTCACAACCATCACCATAAGGGTTGTTTGGACTGATACAGGGTGCCCACTAGAATATTGGACATCACATATCAGGCCAACTTCCCACATTGGTGTGCAGCAGTTGGGATAAGAGCTTGCTGTTTTACCAATTATAATATTTGCAATATCATTTGAAAGATCACACTAGGTACCAATATGTACATATAACAAGACTTGTAGTACTTAAGTTCTACTGAACTTAGTTGTTGTAGACCAAAGGGCCTAGCAAAACCTGACTACAACTCCTACAGAGGTTTAGTAGGAAAACACTTAGTGTAGGTAGGTGCACACACCACACCTCACTAGATCATGTCTGGCACAGGTGAACCAAGTGGATCTCTACCTGTGGTGAGTGACCCTCCCAGGGCACCCTCCAGATATGATATCCTTAACTTTCGAGAGCTGAGACACTTGTGTACCACAAGAAAGTTGAAACAGGGTTCCAACCCTACCCTTCAGCACCTGATAGAACTCCTAGAAGAATTTGATGTTCTCAAACCCTCTAGCACAGATCTTACAGGGAAAACGTGTGAAGGCATACCCTCCACAGAAGATGACCCCCCGTCATAGAAGATGATGAGGATGAGGTTGGGGAAGATTCTGAGAAAGAGGTAGACAGCCAGGTACCAGTCAGAAGACTTAGCCAGGCTGACCTAAGCCAATTTGGGGCTGAGAATGGGACAGCCCCATTCAGGCCTACAAGTGGGCTTAATCAGAGGTATAGATGGGATAGATCTCACTCAGGTGAATCTCTCCACTCCAATGCTTCAAGGGGTTCTCAGAGGGGAATGACATCCCCTCAGAGAAGAGAATACCAGGCTAGGATGAGGGAAGTCAATCTCAGAATAGAGAGAGAGGAACTTGCCCTAGCTAAAAAAAAAACTTGCTTTTGCTAGAGAAAAGAAGTTGGGTGGGTCAGAACCCACTGGTGGAAGCAATATCCCTAAGGATAAAGACAGGTCCTACGACAATAGACACCTGAGTAAGATTGTGCCCCCCTACAACGTTGGGGATGACATCCACAAGTGGATAACTGCTTTGGAGAGGGCCTGCAAAGTACAGCAGGTACCCCAAAGTCAATGGGCAGCAATCTTGTGGCTCCCCTTTTCAGAAAAAGGTAGAGATAGTTGAAGTTCAAGTTCGAGCATTTATAAAGCGCACTACTCACCCAGAGGGTCTCAAGGCGCTTGGGAATGGGAAAATTATTTGTCAAATAGCCAGGTTTTAAGTTCTTTTCTGAAGGAGATGTGGTTTTGAGTAAGGCAGAGGTGAGTGGGGAGTGAGTTCCAGGTCTTGGCCGCCAGGAAGGAGAAGGATCTTTCTCCCATGGTGGATTACCAGATGCGCGGGACTGCTGTGAGGGCTTGATTGGACGATCTTAGTTGGCGGGTGGGTTTGTAGAAAGACAGTCGAGTGTTGAGGCATTCAGGTCCTAAATTGTAGAGGGCCTTGTGAGCGTGGGTGAGAAGACGGAATGAAGCTCCTCACAGTTAGTGATGATGATGCTAACAATTACACTGTCCTGAAGAGTGCTCTGATTCATGGGTTTTGCTTAACCACTGAACAGTACAGGTTGATGTTCATAGATACCCAGAAGACACAGACTCAGGACTGGACTGATTTTTGTCCCACTAAGGCTCTGGAAGGTTGGTTATTGGGAAGTAAAGTTAAGGACTATACAGGATTGTATAATTTGATCATGAGAGAGCAAATACTTAACAATTGTCAGAACCAGTTATTGCAACAGCACCTGATTGACTCAGATCTGACCTCTCCCCAAGAATTGGGAAAGAAGGCAGACAAATGGGTCAGAACCAGGGTTAAGCAGAAAAACCTTCAAGGTAGTGATCAGTAAAAGGCAGACCAAAAAGGTGGGGATCAGAAACCAAAAGACCAGAAGTCTTCAACAGGCCCCCAAAAAGCTAATGAAGGGGGGCCCCAAAACTCTAAGAAGAAGAAAAAAGTTCCAAAGAAACATTGGTGTAATTATTGTAAATCTGCCTCTCACTGGTACAGTGAGTGCACCAAGAAAGGTACAGCCCCTACCACTGTAGCCCCTAAGGCATCTGCACCCCCTAGTACAGTTAACAGTGGTAGTTTCCAACCCAAGGCTATAGTGGGGTTAACCCTGGGTACTGAGATGGATTCTTGCCTAGTCAAGATTCCAACTCAGGCTGTTCTTGTCTGTAATGGGGACATGGTTATGTCCTCCACTGTGAGTCCCAGTACTCTGGGCAAATTCAGACAAACACCTTTGATCAATGACAAAATGGCTTAAGCATACAGGGACACATGTGCCAGTGTCACTATGGTGATACCTGACTTTGTGGACTCTGGACAGATTGTACTGGGTGATAATTACCTGGTGACCAATGCTAGCAATGTCACTACTACACATAGTGTGGCAGTTGTTAATTTCTCCTGGGGAGGGGTAACTGGCCTCAAAAGAGTTGTGGTAAGTGCAGACCTCCCAGTTGAATGTCTGTTGGGCAATGATCTTGAATCCTCAGTATGGTCAGAAGTGGAGTATAGGACTCATGCAGAGATGTTAGGCATATCAGCACATGTCCTTGCTGTGACCAGGGCACATGCCACAAAGTGCCAAACTGAACAGGCCTTGGATCCTGAAACTATGGACCAAGTGCCACCCAAGAGAAAGATCAGTAGGGTTAAGGCAGTGCCTTCCCCCCTGCCTGCAAGTGAGGATCAGCCTTCTCAGTGAGCTGATTTTGAGACCCCTGAAGGAACTGTCCTAGAAGAACTTGAACCTGACCAGGTTGAGTTTCTTGGGACAGGGAGACCTTCAAGGGCAGACTTGAGGCAGGCACAGTTAGACTGTCCCTCTCTTGAACCCCTCAGACAGCAAGCTGCTTCTGAAGCTGCTGAGAATCTACAGGTACCCACAGAGTTTACTGGGATGAAGGACTCCTTTATTCTGAGGCTAGAGACCCCAAGCCTGGTGCTTCCAGGAGGTTGGTCATACCTCAGGCCTTTAGGAGTTTTCTTCTTACCTTAGCCCATGATATTCCCTTAGCAGGACACCTGGGCCAGAATAAGACTTGGGACAGGCTTGTCCCTCACTTTCACTGGCCCCATATGTCAGAGGATACCAAGGAGTTTTGTCGCTCCTGTGTGACCTGCCAAGCCAGTGGCAAATCAGGAGGCACAACAAAGGACCCCCTCATACCACTACCTGTGGTGGGGGTACCCTTTGAAAGAGTAGGGATTGACATTGTTGGACCAATGGATCCCCAAACAGCCTCTGGGCACAGATTTATACTGGTGGTAGTGGATCATACCACCAGGTATCCAGAAGCTATTCCCCTAAGGACCACAACAGCTACTGTTGTGGCAAGAGCCCTCCTGGGAGTTTTATCAAGAGTGGGCTTTCCGAAGGAGGTTGTCTCAGATAGGAGGTGCAAACTTTATGTCTGGGTACTTCACTGAAATGTGGAAGTAAATTACAAATTCACTACACCCTACCATCCACAGTGCAATGGACTTGTTGAAAGTTTCAACAAGGCCTTAAAGGGTATGATTAAGGGTTTACCTGAAAAGCTTAGGCGAAGATGGGACATCCTTCTACCCTGCCTTCTGTTTGCTTACAGAGAGGTCCCACAAAAGGGGGTTGGCTACAGCCCATTTGAACTTTTGTTTGGGCATTCTGTAAGGGGACCCCTATGTCTGGTGAAGGAAGGATGGGAGTTACCTCTCAAAAAGCCTAAACAAGACATAGTGGACTATGTACTTGGTCTCTGCTCCAGGATGGCTGAGTATATGAAGAAGGCTTCCAAAAACCTTGAGTCTAGCCAAGAACTTCAAAAGGCTTGGCATGACCAAAAGGCTGTGCTGACTGAGTACCAGCCAGGACAGAAGGTGTGGGTGCTGGAGCCAGTGGCCCCAGCAGCACTCCAAGACAAATGGTCTGGACCCCACATCATTGTTGAGAAAAAGGGAGTGGTCACCTACCTGGTGGGCCTTGGAACTCCCAGGAGCCCCCACAGGGTGATCCATGTCAACAGACTCAAAGCATATGTTGATAGGGCAGACATGGGCTTGCTCATGGCTACAGATGAGGGGCAGGAGGAAGAGAGTGACCCTCACCCAGACCTGCTGACTCAGAACCCTGATGATGGTTCAGTTGATGATGTGGCCTTAGCTGACAGCCTCACTGGCCAGCAGCAACAGGACTACAGACAAGTTCTTCAGTCCTTCAGACATATGTTTTCCTTGACACCTAGTCAGACTAACTGGTGCACCCATGAGGTGGACACTGGTGACAGTCTGCCTGTGAAGAGTAAGATCTACAGGCAACCTGGCCATGTCAGGGACTGTATAAAGACTGAGGTACAGAAAATGTTGGAGCTGGGAGTAATTGAGCCATCAGAGAGCCCATGGGCCAGCCCAGTAGTCCTTGTGCCAAAACCTCATACCCAAGATGGTAAGAGAGAGATGAGGTTATGTGTGGACTACAGAGGTCTCAATGCTGCCACTAGGACAGATGCTCATCCCATTCCAAGAGCAGATGAGCTCATTGACAGATTGGCAGAGTTTTTTTAGCACATTTGATTTGACAGCTGCCTATTGGCAAATCAGGTTAGCTGAGGATGCCAAGGCCAAAACTGCTTTCTCAACCCCAGGAGGTCATTACCAATTTGTGGTGATGCCCTTTGGCTTGAAGAATGCACCTGCCACTTTCCAAAGGTTGGTGAACCAAGCCCTCACTGGGTTGGATGACTTTTGTGCAGCTTATCTGGATGATATTGCTGTCTTCAGCTCCACCTGGGAGGATCGCCTAATCCACCTGAAGAAAGTTTTGGAGGCCCTGCAGAAGGCAGGCCTCACTATCAAGGCCACCAAGTGCCAGATAGGGCAGAGTAAGGTTGTGTACCTGGGCCACCTTGTAGGTGGGGGTCAGGTTCAACCACTGGAGAGTAAGATCCAGACCATCAAGGACTGGGCTTCTCCAACCACCCAGAAACAGGTCAGAGCTTTCTTGGGCCTGTCTGGTTACTACAGGAAGTTTGTTAAGAATTATGGATCCATTGTGACACCACTTAATGACCTGACTTCAAAGAAAATGCCCAAGAAAGTTCAGTGGACAGTTAGCTGTCAAAAGGCATTTGATGACCTGAAAACGGCCATGTGCTCTGCACCTATCCTGATTAGTCCTGACTACTCCAAAGAGCTTATTGTCCAGACAGATGCTTCTGAGTTGGGGGTTGGGGGTGGGAGCTGTACTTTCACAACTGAATGTACATGGTCAAGACCAGCCCATTGCTTTTATTAGCAGAAGGCTGACCCCTAGAGAGAAACGTTGGTCAGCCTTTGCTGTGGTTTGGGCCCTGAAGAAGTTGAGACCGTACTTGTTTGGCACTCACTTCAAGATTCAGACCGACCATAAGCCCCTCTAGTGCTCTTGTGGCTAAATCAAATGAAGGGTAAAAATCCCAAACTGCTCAGGTGGTCCATTTCCCTACAGGGGATGGACTTTACAGTGCAACATAGGCCTTGGACTGACCCTGGTAATGCAGATGGTCTCTCCAGATATTTCCACTTAGAACACGAAGACACAACTGGTCAAGGTTAGTCTAATGTCCCTGCGTTGGGGGGGGCGGGGGGGTGATGTGTAGGAGAGTAGGGTCTGCTTTCCTATGGTCACCCCACTTTTTGCTTTTTTGCTTCACTGGTTTTCGACTTAATGTGGCTGTGGGCCTGCTAATCAGACCCACAGCTCAGCTGTGCTCTCTCTAAATTCAATACAATGTACTTTAGGTACATTACCAATTGGACATTGGGTCACCTTATGAGCCCCTGTACAGTGTACTATAGGTACCCAGGGCATAGGTGCATCCAAGGCCTACCAGGGGCTGCAGCATGTATTATGCCACCCCTGGCTGGCCACTCACATTGACACAACTGGCTGATCACTCAGCTGGGGCAAGGTTGTGTAATCACCCCTTGCTTAGATATAGTATTCCTATATCTAACCTTATATCTAGACACATATACACCTATAAGTCACTCCTATAGCAGTCCTTAACAATCCTGGAGGCAGAGTGCTTGTTTTTATGTGAGATGAGGCTCTAGCATGAGCTGAGCCTGTCTGCAGCTTTCAGAACCATGTCCTTATAGCTGTTCTAGGATATAGCCATACCATATACTCTTAAGTGCATTATGAACCTCGCGGTTAAATGCTAACTCTGGTTTGGCTTTATCAAAACATGTCATGTAAGGTGTCATACGCTTTGGAATACTACCCCCTCGCCAGTTCTGGCAACAGGGGTAGCATTCCACTCTTCTAGAGGGAGAAGACATGTTGTTCCTACTAATCCCGGTTAAAGTTAACCAGAGCCTCAGCATCACAAAACGGATGCTGCTTGTCACGCCTGCCAGATCGCGATTACCTGCAAAGATCGCCGCCCTGCAGCGCGCATGTGCGAGGGGGTCAGGCAATAGTCAAAAGCCTGACTTCCCCCCTAGAGCGGTGCTACGCACTCTAGTGTTTTTGGCCGTCGCGTCACTTCCGACGAGCCGTTGCTGGTCACTGTATCCTGTGCTCCGACCTTTCTCTCGTGTTTGGATTTCTCTTCGCTGACGCGGGACCCAGATACTTCCCGTATTTGAGCCCCTTCTGAGATCTTTGTTCCTAAGGGGTTTCGCTGCTCTTTTCGTAGGGCTTTGGCAAACCCACACTTCGCCTCCGCCCTTGTTGTTTGGGCGGACTTGAGGATTTCACTCCCTTTTCCTAGCGCCGGCTATCCTCTCCACTGCTCCCTGGGAATCACCAGACTGTTGCTCCCGGTTCCGCCCGCCGACCAGACTTTGTGTTCCGGTGGCCGGCCGGACTTGGGTTGGGCAAGTACTTGGTTGCTCCAGGGGCATTGTGGTAGTTGTGGTCCGCCTAGACTCATTCCTCTCCCTAGTATTTATCCTCCCTTGTTCTTTTTGGACTCCTACTGGTATCGGATACTGGCATGCGTCACAGTATTGAAGCTTGAAGACCTGGTAAAGCGCTTTGCGCAATCTTTCTATTATATCCAAAGTGAACCACCTGTATGCTGATTTTTATATTGTTATGTTTCAGACACTACAAATTTAAGAACCCATCATTAGGACTTTCTTACCTCTTCTGCTCAAGCAGTTCCCGAGAGGGTAAGAACCAACACCTTCGCTCAAGTATTAAGGTAGCATTGAGTAGGCACACTCTGTATATATATATTATTATTATTATTAAATTTTTTTATAAAGCGCGTAGTCACCCGTGAGTATCCCAGCGCTAAGATCCGTACAACTGCGGGTCAGTGGGGGCAGGGGGGGAGGATTAGGGTTTAAGGGAAGAGGTGGGTTTTCAGCCGCTTTCTGAATCTTAGATAGTTAGGTTCTGTTCTCAGGTCGCGGGGTAAGGTGTTCCAGAGGCGTGCGGTGTGGACCGAGAAGCGCCTTCCACCTGTGCGTGCCTTCTTGACTTTGGGAATGATGATGAGATGTTCCTGGTCGGATCGAAGGGATCTTGGGGCTTTATATGGTTTGATGAATTTTTTTAAGATCGGGGGGCCTTTGTTTTGAAGCAGTCTGTGAGCCAGGCAGAGGGCTTTGAACTTCACTCGTTCTCTTACCGGGAGCCAATGGAGAAGCTTCAAGGCTGGTTTGGCCGAGGCTCTGGCAGGAGTATTAGTGAGGATCCGGGCAGCTGCGTTTTGGATCCTTTGTAGCTTGTTCAAGGTTGCCTCAGGAGCGCCTAAATAGATGGAGTTACTGTAGTCGAGCCTAGATAGTATCAGGCCTTGGATCAACAGTTTTGAGAGGTGGGAGGAAGTAGGGGCAAGATCTTTCGGATCGATTTGAGGAGCCCAAAGCACGTCCCGGCTACTTTTTTTGCTTGTGTTGTAAACGATAGATCTTTTTCGAGCCACACACCCAGGCTTTTAACCTCGGGTTTCGGGTCTGGAGGCAAGCCTAGACAGGGTGGCCAGATGTTCTGTGAAAGGGAGAGCCCCTTCTGACCAAGGAGGAGAATGTCAGTCTTTGAACCGTTAAGTTTCAAATATGAGCGGTTCATCCATCCTTGTATCTGCGTCAGACAGTTGTATAGGTCCGCAGGTTGTTGGTTTGGGTGAGATAGGGACACCACTAGTTGTGTGTCGTCAGCATAGCTGACGATACTCACTCCGAACGGGATGACAACCTCCTCCAATGGGGACATGTAGATGTTGAATAATGTGGGGCTCAGGGAAGAGCCCTGAGGCACGCCACATTGGAGGGGTGTTTCGGAGGAGCGGGTGTTATTCTCCCAGATCTGAAAGGAGCGATGACCCAGAAAGGACGATAGCCAGGACAGTGCGGTTCCTTCTACACCGACACTCCTGAGTCGGTGGACAAGGAGTTGGTGATTGACGGTGTCGAAGGCCGCACTGAGGTCGAGGAGGATCACTGCCACTGATCCTCCCGCGTCTAGAAGTGCTCTGGCCACCTCCACCGCCACAAGGAGGGCGATGTCGGTGCCCTGCCCTGGGCGGAATCCCGTCTGCGAGCTTTTCAGCCGATTATTGGTTTCCAAAAATTGTGAAAGTTTTCTATTCACTAGCTTTTCGGCAACCTTACTAGTTCCTGGGAGCAGAGAAATTGGCCTGTAGTTGGCCAGGTCCACAGGGTCCAGGGATGGTTTTTTTAGTAGCGCCTTGACGACTGCCGCCTTCCAGCTAGAGGGGACGACTCCCTGTTGCAGCGAGGCGTTGATAAGATGGGTGAGGGGGGAACGATCGTGGGTGCTACTCTCTTAAGGATACGTAGCGGCGCAGGGTCCCTGGGGGAACCGCTTTTGATGTTATTAAGCGTGCTTTCGACCTCTTCGGCAGTCACTTGTCCCCAAGAGGTGACACACGGGGAGATAGGAATATTGTTGATCTCTTTTTCTTTGCTCGAGTTTGTGGTTGGGATAGAGTCGAGGATTTTCTGGATCTTCTCCTTGAAGAAGTTAGCTAGTTTATAGCATTTTTCCTCATCTGCCTTGGGGTCTGGTGGGTTTCTAGGTCCAGGGTCTGGGACCTTAAGGAGTTCTTTTAAAATAGTAAAAGATTCCTTGCTGGAGCAAACGGAATTTTCTATTCTTTCTTGGAAGAATAAACTTTTGGTCTTGCGAAGGGCGGTTTTATAAATTTGTAATGCGGTGTGGTAGGCGTCCTTTTTTACTTTAGACTTATCCTTCCTCCAGGAACGTTCCGTTCTCTTCCATTCCTGTCGCAGAGACTTAAGCTCCGGAGTGTACCAAGGAGCGGGGTTTACTCGTTTGGTATGTTTGAGAGTGGTAGTTATGGGGAGGAGTTGATCCAGTGAGGATGTGACCCAGGAATTAAACTGTTCATCAGCAATGACAGGATCAGTGGAGAGGGTAGGTATAGAATCTGAGAGAATAGTGGCTCATTCAGCTGGAACAAGCTTGTGCCAACGTCGGTCGGTAACCCGGGTTTTGGAGGGTTGGGGGGGTGCTATGAATATATGACAGGAGATAGGGATTAGGAAGTGATCTGTCCATGGGAGAGGGAGGGGGGGTCCAGTAGTGATGTCCGCGATATTGGTGAGGACGGGGTCCAAGAGGTGTCCCTTGTCGTGGGTGGGTCCGTTATTGACCAGCCGGATGCTAAATGACATAAGGTCGTGAAGGAGATCAGATGCTATAGAATCTGTAGGGTCTGTAAGGTGGAGATTGAGGTCGCCCACAAGAAGGAAGTTAGGGGCGGAAGAAGCTAGTTGTGACACCGCCTCGGTGAGAGCGTTGATGAATTTCCCTGGTGTACCCGGAGGGCGATAAATCAACAATCCTGAGAGGGAATGTGCCGGGGAAGTTTGAAGAGCGAAATGGCAGCTTTCGCAATCTTCAATGTTGGCATTGCTGGTTCTACAGACAAGGTGTTCTCTATGGACTATTGCCAGCCCCCCTCCTCTCCCTTTAGGTCTATGCAGGGTTTGAATAAGATAGCCTGGGGGTAAGGCATTGACAATGTCAGAGTCTGAACTGGCAGAGAGCCAGGTTTCTGTGAGAAACAGTACGTCCAGGCCTTGGTCTTGTATCAGCAGGTTGGTTTCGTGTGCATGCTTGGGGAGGGAACGGCAGTTCAGAAGGCCCATCTGTAGCCCAGGCTTTCCCGAGATCTGAGCGACTGGGTTGCAACGTGCACAGTTGGTATAGGGTTTACCTTCAACGTGGATGTAACGACACTCCTGATTTTTTTCCGGGTGAAGAGCCCGGAGCATGTCACTTGTGTACACCAAACGACCATGAGGCAAATCCGGCAGAGTTCCTGGGCCTGGGTCCGGCTGGGCCCAGACGGGCTTGCCTTAGGCGCGCCTTCGGCACGCTGACGGCGCGCCCGCTGCGCCCGTCCGCTGCGCGTACGTGAAGTGCACATGTTTTTGTAGGCGGAGTGGGCGTGGCCTCGAGCGAGTGGGCGTGGCCACAGGACCGGCTCACTCGCTGCTGGCGTCAATTATTTGGGCGTTTCCCGCTGCAGCGTTAAGCTCTGCTGCTAGGCGGTGAAGGTGGGAAATGAAGCCCCCAGTCTTCGTGCAGTTGTGTGAAAAGGTAGGATTAACAGTGATAGTTATTACACACAAGAATTAAAATTTCAGCGCTAACTTCGTTTTAAAAACAATGCTCCCGGCTGTGCCTCAGGAGTTCAATCTAACCAGAGCTTCCAATCGGCTCTGTTTTTGTAGGCGGAGTGGGCGTGGCCTCGAGCGAGTGAGCATGGCCATAGGACCGGCTCACTCGCTGCTGGCGTCAATTATTTGGGCGTTTCCCGCTGCATATATATCTGCCTTTCATTCATATAGGTTTGCTAGAGTCGTTATTGTGGTGATTCGGTCCTATGAAACTCTTGGGAACAAGTCAGTCACCTGAATGGTATGAATTTTCAAGACACCCCTTAGGTAAACGCATTTAGAAACTAAATATATTGTTATATGATTTCTCTTGTTGCATGTTGACCCTAATTCTTTCTTTTAGCACCTGTTTTCCGACCTGTTGGATTGTCCTGTCCATGGAGCCTTTTTCCCTCTTCCTTTCCTTATTTTGTTCTCTCCTTTCCCTCCATATCACCGTTGTGCTCTAGAGTTTGATAGACACAAGAGGTGTAGGGGGACGGGTTGGGCTTGTCTTCGGTTCCTGGCACTGATGCGGAAACAGCAATAGGATCCTTAAACTGCAGCCACGGACACAAGTCGGACCTCCAGCTGCTGGGTGTCCTTCCAGCGCGGGAGGCTTTGACAATATGTTTCCTGTCTTGGGAGGTGCTAGCACCACCCCAGACAGGCTATAGTGTATTGGGGCAGGGAGGGTTGAATGAAATGAGACACTACCTGGGACACGGGCACACAAGGTGTCCCATGCATAGTCCAGTTCAAACCGGTGCTGGGGCACTCCAGCCCCAGCTCAGGCGCGAAACTGGACAAAGGGAAAGGGGTGTAACCACCCCCTTCCCTGGTCCCACCCATAGGAGGGACCTAGCAGGTAATCCAGCCCCTAAATTTGGTATATAGGTAGGAGCTGAGTCCCAAGACTTTAGATTAATCCTGACTGAAACTTGAAACGAAACTCTGGACCTTCGACGTTCTACTTGAAGATAGAAGACTGAAGAATCTCCCTTGTGGTCAAGGAGTGACCACCCTGCAAAAGCAGGCACCATCAAGCGATCAACGGTTTGCTTTGTCGAACGCTTCCGCCGGAGCCCGAGCACAGAGCCTGACAAGACCCGGACTTCCAGACTTCCTTCAGCCCGATCCACAGCCACAGCAAAGCTGAGACCCGTGGAGGCGACGCGAGACGTGGGACCGGCCATCTTGGAAAGCCAGCTAATTGCTTTCCGTGCAACTTCTGAGGCACCCTCGAAGTTGTGCATTGGGGAATGAGAAGCCCCAGCCCCGAGCACCAACTGCACCGAAGATCAGCCCTTCACACTCCACGAGTTCTGTGTGGGGCCCTTCTACATTTTCCTGATCAACGCGTCTGTCCGGTCAATTGCCCGTTGGCTAGTGGCCTCTGTGACAATTAAATCTTGAATCTACACTGCTGGTCTGGTTGCTCCAGACTGGCCCCTGCTTCCCTGAAAGGGAAAAGCCAATCAGACCTTGCTGGTCTGATCCAGAAGCCATCTTCGATTCCTGCGTGGGGCGCCTTAGCCAAGGCTTGTTGACTCCAATCCAAAAGCCGACACCGCCGACAGCGAGATCCTTCGTGGGACAGTCTGTGCTCAGCTCCTTGTTGTCGTCGACACCTGCTGGTCCACGTGGCTGCAGAAACAAGCTTCACGACATCACCTGATTGCTTCGCGACATCGCCTGGTTCCTTCCTGGTCACTGGCTAGTGACCCAGACTCCGTCCCCTCTGCTTTCAGGTACTCTTCATCCTCGATTCGCCCTTGGATCCAACCGGACACTTCTCTCCTGGTCGCCTGCAGCATCTTTCTTCTAGGCTCCATAGGATTCAGCGACGAAACCCGACACACTTTGACACCTACGCACCCCCTTCCTGTGGGTGAGGTAACGCGAGTACTCCGGTGCTCCTGTGGGTATTGACTATCCTAGTTTCTAAGTTTCAAGTAGCTTTCTCCTAGTCCAACTGGAAGTGCCCTAAAAGAATTAGTTTCCAAATCTTTCGTTCCCATTCTAACTCTATGGTAACTTGCGTGTGTGTAAAGACACTGCACACGCCTCCCGTGGGCCTCCTACTTCCTATCCTTTGGTAGTACAGTGTAGCCCAAGTGACCCAGACTCCGTCCCCTCTGCTTTCAGGTACTCTTCATCCTCGATTCGCCCTTGGATCCAACCGGACACTTCTCTCCTGGTCGCCTGCAGCATCTTTCTTCTAGGCTCCATAGGATTCAGCGACGAAACCCGACACACTTTGACACCTATGCACCCCCTTCCTGTGGGTGAGGTAACGCGAGTACTCCGGTGCTCCTGTGGGTATTGACTATCCTAGTTTCTAAGTTTCAAGTAGCTTTCTCCTAGTCCAACTGGAAGTGCCCTAAAAGAATTAGTTTCCAATTCTTTCGTTCCCATTCTAACTCTATGGTAACTTGCGTGTGTGTAAAGACACTGCACACGCCTCCCGTGGGCCTCCTCTGCTTTCAGGTACTCTTCATCCTCGATTCGCCCTTGGATCCAACCGGACACTTCTCTCCTGGTCGCCTGCAGCATCTTTCTTCTAGGCTCCATAGGATTCAGCGACGAAACCCGACACACTTTGACACCTATGCACCCCCTTCCTGTGGGTGAGGTAACGCGAGTACTCCGGTGCTCCTGTGGGTATTGACTATCCTAGTTTCTAAGTTTCAAGTAGCTTTCTCCTAGTCCAACTGGAAGTGCCCTAAAAGAATTAGTTTCCAATTCTTTCGTTCCCATTCTAACTCTATGGTAACTTGCGTGTGTGTAAAGACACTGCACACGCCTCCCATGGGCCTCCTACTTCCTATCCTTTGGTAGTACAGTGTAGCCCAAGCGATTCCCTAGGCCCTAGGCCTATCCTTTTTTCGTGACGTGGTTCTTATACCACTATTTTAGTATATGGTTTGACGTGCCCCTAGGGTGCTACTGTATATTGTGCAACTTATTGTATGATAATGAAGTATCTTGTTATGTGCTTGTGCCTCTGACCTCATAAAGAGTTCAGAGGGGTTGTGTTAGAAATAAATACATATATATTTTATATATAACCTGTGTGGTGTCCTTTCATTTGGTATTAAAGGGGTTACATATGGTAAAACAGCTGGCTTCACATGCCCTCTTGAGTTTAGCCTAAGACTGCTTTGTCCATGCTACCACTAGGATAGCTGGACTATAAGGTTGACTTTACAACCATCACCATAAGGGTTGTTTGGACTGATACAGGGTGCCCACTAGAATAGTGGACATCAGATATCAGGCCAACTTCTCACAACACAATCATACCTCCACTGGGTGTTTGGGAGCTGAGTGTATGTTTAAAGAAACACTTGAATCCGGGGGCATTCCACAGTTGTGTTTCCTCAACAGAGAATAAAATGAATTTATTTTATATCTTTTTGTACATGAGTAGAGGTCAAGAGGGGATTACTTATGATTTTATCTTTCATTTCACAGACACTAATGATGACAGTGTTACTGAAATACAAGTAAGGTTGAATTAACCACCTTGTACTTATTGGTCACACTGTGAAATAGACCACCAATATGAGGGATCTTTCACACTGAAGAAGGCCAGTCACCCAAAGGTGCAATTAACTCTTCCTGAAACATGTTGGTGTGCAGTAGGGGATAAGGAGTGACATCTCTGCCTATATACCCCAGCTTTTGAGCTTTAAATCCTGCTAAGGGAGACACATAATCAAGGAATTAGGGTGGTACTTCCTTAGGTAGTTTTAATTTGCTTTCTTTTGCACCAGTGATCACTCTTTGGAAAACGTTTCCTTTCCTTAACTTGCTTCACTTCTCTTCTCTCTTTATTTTTCAAAAAAATCAGTGCTCAATCCAGTGTGTTGGTCTGCACGAGGGCGCTACGATGAAGCATGCCATGGCATAGTGGGTGAGGGCAGTATTTAAAAATCTGTTGATATTCCTCTCTGTATATATTTTTCCACCCTTACAAATCCTTGTCAAATTCGACTTAGACAGAGACACTGACAAAACTGCCTCCAGCATAGTCTCTTCTGTTGGGTTTTTTAAGTTCTTCTCTTTTGTGAGTTTAGGTGTACTTAAGAGAAGGCTCACTCCCTAGTCTCTTTTCTGTAACATTAAATTCCTGCATGACA
The DNA here is from genome assembly GCF_964263255.1 of Lissotriton vulgaris. Lineage (NCBI taxonomy): Eukaryota > Metazoa > Chordata > Amphibia > Caudata > Salamandridae > Lissotriton > Lissotriton vulgaris. Next base: position 1,385,918,865 of record NC_141696.1, on the reverse strand, counting down.
GGGCTCAGGTTCCATGCTGGGTCTTCTGGGTACAGTGTAATGTCAACCAAAAGTAAACCCAGTCTGGTCTGGGACTACCAGCTACGGCATCTGAACAGTTAGTCTGTTGGCTAGTGTCTTAGTGTCAAAGTATTGTGTGTAGTTGTCGCCCTATCGGGAGACCCGCAACTTATACAGAACGCAATAGTGCTCAACCAGTTCTGTTAATATGACGTTCATGTGATAGATTGCAGTGCCATACTTCTTTTGTAGGTGAGTAATGGCTTGAACGTGTCTTTTGAGCCTCAAGAGTACAGCCATGGTCTGGCTTGACCTCTCCGCCTCTCCATATACCCTAGCTTGTGCGCATTTATGTAGGAGTTAGATCTCCAATTCAGTCAGCTCTATAAATTCCAAGTGTTTTTGTCACAATTCTTGTAGAATTGTAGAGGATTTTATATTAGCAAATTCCTCCCCTAGGACTCTCAGGTCTTTCTCGTGGCGGTCTAGACTGTTGCACAGTGAGGTGAAGACATTGTGATGTTTTGTAATACAAAGGCCCCTCATGTACACCTTGACAGCCAGCCACAACGTAGCAGGGTACTGTAACAATCCAGCATTGTTTTGAAAGTAGTTATTGATTTTGGTTTTCAATACTTATGCAAATTTATTGTCAAGAAAGGACTGTGGGAAAAGGTGCAATGTAAAGGCTCGGTGTGGGGGAGCAGGTGTGTTTATGGTTAGTTTGACCAGTGAGCAGGATGCGCAGTAGATGCTTTATCCCTACTATCAAACTGTTGACATCTGCTGTACCTAATCAGTAGTCCAGTCGTGCCCATGGGCTGTGTAGATGTACATGCCCTCCCTCTGGGTGGGAAGGAGAGTTCTCCAGAGGTCTTTCAGGTCATGTTTTGCCATGATGTGGGTAAGCACTGTTGTGTGTGTGAGTGAGTGTGGAAGAGTTGGATCTGACCAGTTGCCTATCCAGCACAAGATTAAAGTCACATCTTCAAAGTATCGTTTGGGGTGCTAGTATGTGACTTTTTCCCCATAGCTTTCGGACAAACTGGGAGTCATCTGTATTAGGGCCATAGGAGTTAAGTAAAGTAATATGCTTTCCTCCCACCAATGGGTGTAGAATGTTGCACCTGCCCTGGGCATCGGCTATCTCATGCAATAACCAAGAAGAGCACTCCTCTGCACAAGGATAGCTGTTCCTTCTCTTTGTACATAACCTTCAGGGGTTCTGGAAATTACAGGGTGTCTTTCACCCCAAGTTGTCATTTGACAGGCAAGTCTTCACTGCGGGCTTCTTGCAATCCCCCCCAACACACACTAACTCATGTTGTTCACAGGCAAGGGTAGGGTGTCTTTCACCCCAAGTTGTCGTTTGACAGGCAAGTATTCACTGCAGGCTTCTTGCAATCCCCCCCAACACACACACACACACACAAACTCATGTTGTTCACAGGCAAGGGTAAGGCTGCATCTCATACCCTACGGTCAATCTCTATTATTGGGCGCGGAGACGCCCCTGATGGGGGGTAAGAGCCCAGTGAACGGCGTGCCTGTTCCATAGCAAAATAACGAGAAGTGTTTGGGGCACAAAGGGTTTTTCAGGAGTGATTCCACATAGTTGGCCATATTCTTAGTGTCTGTCACCGAAGGAATGCCTACTATATGCAAATCAGAGGCGCAACTAGAGCCAAATTTCGGGGGTGGGGGGGCTAAGAAAGAATTTCGGGGGGGGAGGGCTGAATCTCTAAGTAATAGGCAGAGTGGAGCTGCAGGGGCTCTTAGAAGGGGTGAAACAACAACGCCTCATTAACATGCAAATGGTCTTTTAAAGACCTGTGAAGTGCTCGGGTGTGGCTGTGTGTGCCACATACGAAGGGGGGGGGGGTTGTAAGGGGGGGAGTGCAGACCATTGCGTCCAATGGGTGTTGCACGCCTGATGCAAATTGTTGCTGAGCATCATGCTTCCAAAGACCATGAGAACCGTAATCATATCCAGCAGTTTCCCATTGTAACCAGCTGTGTCATCCTCCAGGTGGGAGATACGGCCTTACGCTGTGATTATGCTTTTTGTCGTGCTTATTGAGAGCATTCACAAGCGTGCATACTCTAGTGGTCAGTGTATCTATTTGGTGTCTATTGGGGTCAAGCTTTTAGGTGCATGAAGCACCAGGGTGCGTATGTCCTACTTCGTCTCTCTCTGGTGGAGGAGCCTGTGATGGGATTGGACTGTCCACAGTGAGCTCTGTCGGCCCTCTTGGACTCAAAGGGAAGTTTGGCTGGTAGGGCATCTGACTTGTCCATTGTAGACGGCAATGCATATGTGGCAGCGTGACTGTGGTGTCCCCAGGCGAGGCCTTCACGTCTGGCTGTCCTGACTGAATGGACCATGAGCTCAGCTCGCACAGTTAGGATTGGGGGAGAGGGGGTAGCCCCCAACCAGTCGACAGGATGTCAATCGGTATGGCGCGTGGCTGAACGCAGATTCAGGGGGCTGATTGCCACAGTAAAGCCCCCTCCCCCCACCCCCTCTGCGTAGTACTAGTTACCCACCTGGCAGCCTCGAAGATAGACAGGCCACTGGCTGGTCGGGGCCAGCGCACCCGCGGCCTCCACACTAGTGATTGATGCCTGTTTCTCAGGCATCTCTCAGCCACAGGGGCCGGGTCGGATCAAAAGGGCCGTCGAGGTTCTGAAGGGAAGGCTGACAGGCTCCATCCCGCGATGGCACGATCAGTGTCATGCTGCAGGCGCTGCTATATTGAGTATAGCATTAGAATGTCTCTCAGCTCGGCACGTCCTCTCACGTCAGTGGCATAAACAGTTGGGCTGGGGGTCTTCTATGCGTCATTTGACGTAGGATGCCGCCCACATATTGGCGCGAACAGCTCGAGCGCCAGGAGCCTCACTCGAAACTTGGAAACGTTCACTCTGGCGCCCCCTATTGTTAGGTTTATACTTATTTGTTGGGTTGACTACATGCAGGGCCACTAATTATGCGACAGGAGAGGGAAAATTATGCAGCACAGTTGGGTGAATTATGCAGCAAGAAAAGGCACATTACTCGGCGTAATGCGGCACATTTTGTAAATGTATTACTTCATTCTTTCCTCATTTTTAAACTCGGTAGCTCTGTCTGAGCATGTGTGTCACCTCATTAGTACCACTTTAACTACCAAATATAGCAATAAGTAACAGAAAGCTGAACAGTTAAGTTTTGAAAAGGGCCTTCCACCACACTGCATGATGTGCCATCATTTTTAGTAACACTTCGAGTATGAAACAATTTGATGAAGATGCTGACTTTAAAATAAACTCACGAGTCAGAAGTCCGTTTGTTCCCTGTTCTGACTAAAAATGGCTTACTTCTTAATTTAAAATACACAGTAAGAGAGGAAGTTTGGGATTTTATGAGCACAGAAATTAGATTGATAAGAGGTATAGAGCAAGGGAAAATAAAAGTGAAACCAGGTGCAGTTTGTCCCACAACGCCCAATGTAACGTCACTCCAGATTCAGTGACAGGAATTACCCCAGTGATTGAGCAAATTATCAACAGGGTATTTTAAAAGAAGTCTTTGGCAGTCCTGTAATTCACCTATTCTGGGCCTCCAACAAACAAATAAAACAAGCATTGGCATAGCCAATAGGTCTTGCCTTTGGAACCTTATAAGTGATTAGGCCTGCAGCACATTAGCCAGATATATGATACAACAAGTAACATCATACTTACCACAAATCAGGACAATTGGCTTTGTCAATGGTTGTTAGTTGCGTTAAATAAAGAAGCAGCAACTATGGCTTGTATATAATATTGAAAAAACCTCCACTTAAAGCCCTGGAGGCATCACGACAATGTTACTTCTGTGTTTGAAAAAGAGAAGGGAAATCCAGAGAGAAAATGACTCTCTTTATAGGATTTCCCCTCCCCTACAACGCTCACCTGGCATGAAGTTATGCTGTAACTTTTCCATCATTGAGAAGTGAGCAGCGTGAGCAGGCGCACATCGATGTGCCTGCTGTCACTCCTGCTCTACAGGATTTTTTTGTGTTGTTCTACAAAGGGCAGTGCTTAGTGGCATGTCCTATAATGAGTGAGACGTGGTAGAACGAACTGATCTGATTGAAACACAGATTTGTAGAGAGGCAAAGTGGTTCACAATAGAGGCCGTAGTAAAGATATGAAACCTGCACACTTTTTGGTTTACATACAGAATTCAATCAACTTGATAACAGGTATTCATAATTTTAACAATGGTGCCGCCCTTGGTTAAGCCTGGTTAGCCCTTACTGGCAAAAGTATACAACGTGTATCAAACAAAACCTGTTTGTGCCCAAGAGTGCACTGTTCACCAATGCAATAAGGTATAATTTGTAGTAAGGAATAAAATAGTGCAAACAAAATTTAAAATACAACACAAAACTTGTGTGATTCCACAGTTAATTTTTTGCTGTATATGGTAATCAAACAGTCCTGAATTAGTTTAAGAACATTTTTTTTCAAAGAATAGTTCGATAAAGATCCATCTTCAGTTCATGTGTTTACTTTTATTCAATTTTCTTTTAAATCCATCCTTATTTTGCTCACCAAGCCACCCCAGTTCAGACATGGCCATAGGCAAATGAGTCTTGACCCTGTGCTCCATGGGAACAGTCCAGCCCGAACTGCCAAGCCATGTCTTCCCTGGACCGGAATCAAGTATCGTAGGACCGGTTTCTGGCTATCAGACGTCTTCAGCCAGGATAGCTTGCCTCCAGTGGCTTAGTGAGCACGTGACCCACGTCTGGGCATACCCTTCCCACATAGGGTGAACAGCAAAACACACAAGATGATGGACGGAATGTTGCACAATGGCAAAACATTCACCCCCAGTCACAGATCTGGGTTAAATCCATTGTTATTTTGCTCACCAAGCCACCCCAGTTCAGACATGGCCATATGCAAATCAGTCTTGACCCTGTGCCTCATGCCAACAGTCCAGCCCGAACTGCCAAGTCATGTCTTCCCTGGACTGGAATCAAGCATCCTAGGACCGGTTTCTGGCTATCAGCCGTCTTCAGGCAGGATAGCTTGACTCCAGTGGCTTAGTGAGCACGGGGCCATCGTCTGGGCATACCCTTCCCACATAGGGTAAACAGCAAAACACACAAGATGATGGGCGGAATGTTGCACAATGGCAAAACATTCACCCCAGTCACAGATCTGGGTTAAATCCATTGTTATTTTGCTCACCAAGCCACCCCAGTTCAGACATGGCCATATGCAAATCAGTCTTGACCCTGTGCCTCATGGGAACAGTCCAGCCCGAACTGCCAAGTCATGTCTTCCCTGGACTGGAATCAAGCATCCTAGGACCGGTTTCTGGCTATCAGCCGTCTTCAGGCAGGATAGCTTGACTCCAGTGGCTTAGTGAGCACGGGGCCATCGTCTGGGCATACCCTTCCCACATAGGGTAAACAGCAAAACACACAAGATGATGGGCGGAATGTTGCACAATGGCAAAACATTCACCCCAGTCACAGATCTGGGTTAAATCCATTGTTATTTTGCTCACCAAGCCACCCCAGTTCAGACATGGCCATATGCAAATCAGTCTTGACCCTGTGCCTCATGGGAACAGTCCAGCCCGAACTGCCAAGCCATGTCTTCCCTGGACCAGAATCAAGCATACTAGGACCGGTTTCTGGCTATCAGCCGTCTTCAGCCAGGATAGCTTGACTCCAGTGGCTTAGTGAGCACGGGACCCACGTCTGGGAATACCCTTCACATATAGGGTGAATAGCAAAACACACAAGACACTAGTGAAATGTAAGAGCTAAACACACATGCTAGCAACTAAAGCATTAAGTTACAGACCACATCTCCATCATGACTCAATGACACTAAACTCGTATGATAGCTTTCTGTCAGTAGATCGGCTCAAGTCAACGTTCTCTGGTTGAAACGTCTTGCGCTCTACCAGAGGTGATTAACAATAAATCAATGTGTAGACATTCCTATATTCATAGCGTGGGCACAGTGACAATAGTTCAGTGCAAGAAGTGTGAGGCTGGAAGTGGCTCGATGCCCACAGATTAGAGGAGCCTTGCCAGCTGGGCAGGTAAGGCATACCACGCTCACACAGACATGCTGCCATCCTGATCAATGAACTAGGGTTGTCATTAAGCTTGAAAATTGTATACTCGTGATGTCATGATGTCAATCTTGTTATGGAAGTGTTGAAAGAAAATAAATTAAAAAAAAAAAAAGAACTAGGGTTGTCATTAACATTTAGAGGGGATTTAGTAATGTATCGGAGAGAGGCTTCCCTGCGAGCAGCTATTATTAGATCAGAGAGAGAGTCGCGGTGCCAGCAGCCTGCCCGGGCCTCTGCAGGCCGTAAGGCCAGGCTGTAAGGATGCCTTCACAGTAATAACCCGCAGCTGACACCTGACGGCGGGAGCAAAGCGCTGCCTGCAGCACGGAACCGCTGTGTTTACCCCACAAAGCCAAGTAAGCCAGTACAGAGAAAACGACCGACGACAACGTCGTGAACCGAAAACATGCAATGGTTGTTTAGCAGCTTGATTTACAAGTAGAAAGAGCTCAAATAGATTGTTCAGAATTTGCTGACAGTGATAAGATTTTGAAACCAAGAGTGGCATCGATGGTCGTTGGTATATAAGCAAAGGTGATGTGGCAAGATGTAGCGTTGGATATATTAGGACCGATAAGGAGGGTTTTGGGTACTCCTTATTTATTAGTCTTAGTAGACCTAAATTCCAAGTGGCCAGTAGGGGAGGCGATAAATTACATTAACACATTAAGTGTAATTACATTTAAAAAAAATGTGTTTTAGAGTGAAGGTTTGCCAGGATCAATTCTGACCAATAAAGGCGTGCAGTCGGTTACATGTGAGATGAACTTATTCTTAAGAAGTTTGGGGATCATTCACAAGAGGTGCTCATTATATCATCCTGAGACAAACGGTATTGTAGAAATGTTCAATCCTACAATTAAAGAATCTTTGCAGTCGGCCAGAGTGGCTGGTTTGAGTTGGAAAATAGCTGCGTGTGATAGGGTAGTGGCATGTCACTTAATACCACATCAGTCTACAGGAAAGACTCCACTTGAGCTATTCAGTGGTAGGATTCCTAATAGTCAATTGATGCCTTCTTGGATGAGCTGGAGGAAAGGAAGGGGTAATGTCTGTGATGGATCTTAGAAGGTGTAGTAAGAGAAGAGGGTTCCCTTGAGGCAAAACTAAACACAGGTTTGAAATATGAAACCTTACAATGTCACAAGTACATACAACAAAAGCATAAGGAAAGTTAAAAATTCATTTATTTTGAATAATTTAAAAACACAATAGGGATGAATAATCTAGATTCCTCGTCTAAAACACAGTTAAAACAGTACAATTAATTGCGACCTGCACAATTAGGAACAGACAGAACAGGTACAACATAAAATTGTTGGCTACGATTTGTATATTCTTGCTCCGATCTGATAACACCAGTGTTGTGTCACTACCACCTCAGCGTATCAATTATGGTGTTGGAGGCTTGAATTATACAGTTTGTTGCGTCTTAGAAGGTGTAGGACTTGGCCCTTTCCCCAGAATTTTTCGCTTTTTATTCCCTTAGTTTAGGGTGACCCCTATTGTAACAAAAGGGTATAGGCCTTGTGTAGTGGAGAAAGCCCTGTGTAATGTTAAACTAATGTTAAGGTGCAGGCGCTTTCTTCCCCTAACATGGCTGCCACTGACCCCTGCTACTGCAGCGCGGTCTTTGTGGGAGCATTCTAGTAGCCAGTAGCTGGCTGGAACCCTTCAAACAATGTATCAATACTAGCCTGCCAGCCTGCCCATAGCCAGAATGGTGGAACCTCCTAGAACCTCCTGGAACCTTCTGGAACAGGTGAGGTGACACCAACTGCCACTGCCAACTGTCAACTGGCACTATATAAGGAAGGGGGGGAAACTTTCCTGTCAGATTGAGAGAGCACAGACCTGGGGGAGAACCTATGCAGGAGTTCTAGGCAGTGGGGCCTAGACAGGGACCTATGACACTGGGAGTGACAGGGCCTAGGTGCTGCCTTCCAAGTGTTGAGGTATCCTGAACTTGCCCCCTGATCTGGCCCGGCGGAAGGGGAACCCAGGGGCCACTTGAGGAGACCGACTGAGGAGATTGGATACAGACATCAACTCAAACCCCCCCCTTCAAGGAACCCAGAGAATGCTATTTACAAGGGCGCAAGAAACATAAAGCGCCAAGAAGAAACCAAACCACCACAGGACTATTGAGAAATCAACCAGGTATTGGGGCTGTGTAGCTCCCTGCGCTCCCTGACGCCACCTGGGATCCCTTTTACTGGTTTGCCACTGTCGTGTGGCCTGTCCTGTTGGTTCTGTGATCTGCCTTCACCTTTGTTAAACTACTGGTGTAGCGCTATTAAAGAAACTGCCTAAGCGCTGTATTGCCCCTTAAGCGTTTATCTCCTGAGCCCTGTGAGAAGCGCTGAGGTTCTGAAGACTGATATGCCCTAAGAAGCGCTGTGAGTTTGCTGTTTGCTCCCAAGCACTGTATACTGTGAAGCGCTGGAGAATGTGACCTGAATAAGCTGCTGAAGTGTCCCTGAGGTGCTGTACTCCCGAAGCGCTATTGCCTGGACTGTTTCTGCGTCCCGTGTGGTGCTAGCTAAAGCGCTGACATTATTTCCTTAGAAGCGCCGCCTGTGAGGAGCGCTGGGATTTTAGAGACAAGTGCTGTCCGTAAAGCTCTTCGGCTGAAGCTGCCCCCCCCTCCTTGCAGCGCTTTGAAGTCCGAGTGTGTGCTGACAGGCTGACTCACCGCTGCAGCCTGGAGGGCTTCTTGGCCCCTGCTTCTGCCGTGTTCTTTACCCCCTCAGCGGCCCTCGGAGCCAGGAAAGGGCCGCCGCATCGTGTCTGTCAGGCCGTGGTAGGCCTCGCTGGAGTGAAGCCAGCATTAGCCCGCATCACGTGACGGGGGTGCGCCGCATCTTCGGCCGCGCCCCCGCCTTCTTTTCCCTCAGCTTCCGGTGATTGTTTCTTGGGCCCGAGCAGGCCTGAAAGAGAGGCCAGGCCTGTCCTGCTATCGCTGCCGCCCGCGCTGGGTCTTTGACTGGTCCGGAGGCCTGAGGAGCCTAGACCAGTTCCATAGCAGCGCTGGGCATGACGTAGGGGCTCAGGAAAGAGTAGGAGCCCTTCCTTCCAGCCCGAGAACCACCTAAAGGGGCCGGAGTAGGCCCGAAGATCAAAGATAATCCCCGGGAGGCCGAGTTCGCCCTCCCCTGGGGGAACACTGTTGCTGGGCCCGCTGGCCCCAAGTAGCCATATAGAAATTGGTAACTGGACCCCGTTGGCCCTAATTAATAACAGAAGGCCCCTTCAGGCATTGGGACTGGGCCAGGGCCCCTGAAGGCCACTGAGGGTCCTCTGCTAAGGAAACGTTTTACTCCTGCAGTGAAATATTTATTTAAATGTGCTGCATTGATGATGAATGTTTTTCGTTTGCCCTCATGAGATTTTCCTGATTCATAGGAGTAATGCACTGCTCATTCATGCATCAGGAGATGTGTAGTTGCCTAATGAAAAGTTGTACCCCGACTTAATGAGATGTTTACTCACTGGCAAGGCAATGTTCCACCTTTGCTTGATGCTTCGTTTATTAAGGCATAATGGCATGTTGAGTATTGAGTAATAAACTGTTTATGTTTACCTAATGAGAGGTTGCCTGATTTTCCCTAAAGTGTTTTACTCCTACATAGGGAAGTGTTATATGTTCCTGCCTAATGCAGCGTTCCCTAAGTACCTTTAGCTACTCCAGGAAATGTGTTTATTCCGGTACAAAAGGGAGTACTGAAAGGTCTACTCCTGGCTAATTAAATGGTTAATCCTACCTAACGCCATGTTTCAGGAAAACCTACTGTTCCATAATGAATTGCTAGCCCTAGCCTCATGCCTGGCCAATGTTGGGGTTAATGAAGTGTTCATTTTCAGCCTGATGTAGAGCTTATTGGGGCTTGTTGAAATACTTGGTGCTGGGTAATGGAATGGTTATTCCTCCGTAGGGAAACTGGTAATTCATTGCCTGGTTATTCTATGACTAATGAAATGATTTGCCTTTTTAAGGCGTACTTACCTGATGGAAGGCTTGTTTAACAACTGTAATGGAATGCCTACAGTTCCATGATGAAGAGTATTAGCGAGTGCTAGGCCCAAACCCAGGGATTATCCCTATTTCGCCTAGTGTCCTGCTCAGCCTAGGCCTTATGCATGGTTTACCTTGTAGGAGAGTAGGGTCTGCAATCCTATGATCACCCAGATTTTTTGCTTTTGTTTCACTGGTTTACGACTTTCTCTGGCTGTGGGCCTGCCAATCAGACCCACAGCCTGGCTGTTCTCTTTCTAAATTACGATATGTACCCTAGGTGCATTTACCAATTGGTACTGGGCCACCTTATCAGACCCCGTAACGCAGGGCATAGGTGTACCCAGGGCCGCCAGGGGCTGCAGCATGTATTATGCCACCCCTGGCTGGCCTCCTAAATTTGACACAACTGGCTGCATGACAGCTGGGGCAAAGTCGTGTAATCACCCTTTGCTTTAGGTATAGTAGCTCTATATCTAACCATACAATGGACACCCGAGTTCCTATCAGTCACTCCTATGGCAGGCCTTGACAATCCTGAAGGCAGAGTGCGTGGACTCGTGTGAACTAGGTTCTGGCCCGAGCCGAGCCCGGTTGCAGCTTGCGGAATCAAGACCCAATGGCTGTTCCATGATAACGCGTACCACATCGGTAACTTCGGTGTCGCGTTATCAAGGCATGTCGAATAAGGTGTCATACGAATCGGGATGCTGCCCCCTCACCAATTCTGGCGACGAGGTTAGCATTCCGCTCTTCTAGAGGGACACGACATGTACGTAACTGTGAACCCCGGTTAAAGTTAACTAAAGCCTCAGCTCCACAAAATGGATGCTGCCACCACAGACACGAGTCTGACCTCCTGCTGCTGGGAGTCCTTCCAGCGAGGAGAGCTTGGACAAAGGGTTTCCTGTCGAGGGCGGTGTTCGCACCGTCCCAGACAGGGTTTGTGTATTCTGGGTAGGTAGGGCTTTTGCGAGAAGGTGACTGCGGAGTGGCACCCCGGTGCTCACTACGCATCTGCCGGTCAGAACCAGTTCCAGGGGCGCCAGCCCTGGCCTGGGGAAAGTCCGGCAGGGGAGAGGGGTGTAACTACCCCCCTTCCTGGTCCCACCCTTAGGGCAGGACCTAGTCATGTACCCACCCCTTTCTTTAGAATAAAGGCCGGAGCGGGGACCCTTCAAAATTAGATCATCTTTGAATCAAGAACTACTTTCTACGAAAGGACACTCAAGACTCTTCTTAAGATTTCTCCCTTGTGACTAAGGATAGTCACCCTGCATCAGCGGGCACCATCTAAGAACTCTGCGGTTTGCTGTAAGTCCTTCCTCAAGGAATCCGACGGCCCAGCTCGACGAGAACCGGCTTACCTGGCACCTCTGACCTCTACCCACGTCATCAGCTCAGCTGTGATCTGTGGGTGCAACGAGACCTCGAGGGACCGGCCATCATCAGAACCTGCACGCTCTTAACCAGCACGACCATCGAAGCAATTCTCTGGTGAGTGCTCTGGGGTCCGAGAAGCCCCGACCCTGAGCCGCTCCAGCACCGAAGTGCAGTCTCCCAGCATCTCCACGATCTGCGTGGGGCCCTTCTGCTCGCTGCTCAGCACGTTGTCTGGTCACTAGCCGCTGGCTTGTGCCCTTCTGTGACGACATCCGACAATCAACACTGCTGGTCTGGTTGCTCCAGACTGGCCCTTGCTTCCATCTTTGCGAGAAGCACCCCGGGCCCTCCTGGTCCACTCAAGACGCCATCTTAGGCCCACCACGTGGCCCTGAGATCTGCCAAGGCTTGTTGCCCCATCCTGGGCCCAGCGACGCCGACAGCATCATCCTTCGTGGGACAGCTCGCACCTCCACCGTGGTCGCCGACAACGCCTCCTGGTCCGTGAGACTGCAGAGCCTAGCGTCGCCCACTCACCTAGTCGAGGTGACGGCCAACCGGTGCCTTCCTGGTACCCTCTGACTACTGGCTAGTAGTACGAACTTGGTCCCCTCTGCTTTCAGGTATCATCAATCTCTGATCCAGGCTTGGATCTCTATGAACTATTCATCACTGGTCGCCGGCCAGCAACTCCTTTTCTTCCGGCTCCTGGCTCGTCAGCGAAGACCCCGACGCCTGTAAGACTTGTGCAGCCGCAGCCCTCGTGGCTAGGTAACTCGGCATTTCGGTGCCTGCATAGCCTCTTTACTCTAGGGTCCAGAGTCCCTCGCTTCCGACTTGCCTTATCGGGTCCGCCCGAGACCTTAAACTTTCCGTGTCCTCGGACACTTGTTTTAATTGTGCACTTGAAGTATTTTCCTAAGAGATTTGGTTTGTGCTTAGTACCCTGTCCTCATAAAGAGTACAGGGCTGTTGTGATTCTTAATAAATATACTGTTTATTTTCATAACACTTGTGTGGTGTCCTTTCACTGGGTGTTCAAGGGGTACATGTGTGGTAAACAGCTGGCTTAACGCGCCCTCTCGAGTCTTTAGCCTTAGACTGCTCGTATCCACGCTACTAGGATAGCTGGTCTATAGGTTGACTTACAACCAAACACCATAAGGGTCGTTGGAACGATACATAGCGGTCGCTAGAATAGCGAACGTTGCATATCGGGCCAACTTCTCACATTGGTGAGCAGCGGTTGGGATTTGAGCTTGCTGTTGTTTTACCACACGTATCCTAAGAATATCTTGTTGAAAGATCACACAAGTACTGTTAGTACATATAACTAAAGCTTAGAATACTCTGAGTTCTACTGAACCAGCTGTTGCAGCTCCTCAAGGCTTAGCACACCTTGGCTGCAACTCTTAGCAAGGGAACAGTAGGTAAACACATAGTGTAGGTAGGTGCATCACTTACACCACACTAGAAACAGTATGTCGGACAAAGGAGGAAACTCTGAGTCTCCCCTTGTGTCAGTTGACCCTCCACAGGTCATCCCTTCAAGATATACTGTGCTGAGCTTCAAGGAGTTAAGACAGGTGTGTCACTCCCGGAAGATCAAGCAGGGGTCTAACCCCACCACGTCCTTTCTGATTGGTCTCTTGGAGACTTATGATGCCAGAAAAGCTGAGGCCCGTCTTAGCTCTTCTAATCCAGAAGGAGACATGCCTCCCCTCGAGGGAACCAGAGACGATCCTGACCTCATCCATCTCGCAACTGAGAACGAAGATGTGGAGGATGATGAGGATGAGGATCCCTCTGGGGATGAGGCAGATAAGGGACAGGTAGAAGTCGTTAGACTAAGCAGGTCCAACTTAAGCAAACATGATAGTGGTACTGGGGGACCCCCGGCGCTACTGTCA